>NC_089318.1:19858404-20458404 GCF_036669915.1 Pocillopora verrucosa | reverse complement strand
AAGGCCATAACCCCTCCAAATTAAAGCATGACATATTTTATTGTCATTTGAGGAATATTTCATCAAGGCTAACTTTTGCATCAAGTGTAACTAAAATTGGTTGACCACTGATTCCAACCTCTGGAACGCTATTCGATTTCATTTTCCAAGTTCAAACAACTTCAATGCATGATATTTTACACTAGATTTCTATAACATATAGCCTGAAAAAAGGTTATAGACGAGAGGATTTGTGGATATTTCGAGCAGTACCAAATTCAGGTTAATTGAATAGTTGCGATACTTGAAGCGTCGCCTTCGTAAGTGAGTTAGAAAAGTTATAAGAAGGAGGAGTATAGAGTATGGTTATTAGTTAAAGTAATTCATTATTGACAAAAGTTTTTATTTTCTTCCTATCACGTTATTTCCTCAGTTCTTATCACATCCATTTGTGTTCAAAAGAGTAGAAAAACGATGGAAATATGGCTTATCGGAGGATTTCCAATTTGGAAAGCTGCACCGCTGTGTTCTATTATTGATCATGATGCTGGATACAATTTTGACGCCCCTATTGCTTCCCTTAATCGCATGTGCATTCCTACAGAACCAGCCACAAAAAGCAGAAGGAGAGAAATCGAAATCGCTTTGCACAAGGATCTTAGGTAAATATAAAATAAGGTAAATTATAAAATGAGACACGTCTAAAAGAATGATTCAAATAACTGGTTGTTATTCATGTAACCGCCCAACATTTTCTCAGTTCTGAGGTACGCATCTCTCTCCATAGGGGCATAAATTATCGATTTTGCCTACGTTATCATAAGGTTTGCATTATCTCGGATTTTAAGTAAGGGACCTTATGACACCGTCAAATGTCATTTATCTCAGTAAAAGCAAAGATTGGTTCTTTAAAATGTATCAGAGTTGTTTTTTGTCTCCACAATTGAACTGTCTAAACTATGACAAGGCATAATTTGACATAACAATCATCATTCAACTCACCATTCTTAATCCCGTTTTTTTTACAGAAACTTATCGATGGTACTCGGATACTCCCTGCGTCATTTTCGTTAAGACACAGTTTATGCAACTGATTTTCATTGTGCTGCATTTCTGGTTATCCATAAATGGTTCGTCTGTTGCTCCGACCATTGAGGAGGCCTTGGTGTTGTTCTTCTTCGTTGGATTTGTTGTCAGTGAGATCCATCAGTATAAAACATCGGCGGAAAAAGTTTACTTCAGGTAGTAGACCCTTGACGTTCAGAGGGCGAGAGAGCTTATTAGATCACCTGAGTTTTTAAGTACAGTATCTCTATTAAAAAATAAATATAATTATTGTTAGCTCTGTTTCTCAATGTATATTTCCCAGGAAATTTTTCGGGATAATTTGGGAACACCTGAACATGATTTCCATTTCTTTCAGAAATCCCTGATTGTGAGAGTAATCGGAAGTTGCAATTGTATCACATGTGTAGCAAATCGAGATTCTTGCATAGTAGGAGTTGTTGCAGTTTTCTTTGTCTGGTGTTTGCTTTTCTTTAGCAATTCCAAATTTAGTGTGAGATCGACAACAATTAAACGCTTTAAAAACCTACCTTCTTTGGTAACAGCTCTTATCGACGCTTAATTTGCATATCACAATAGACGATTCAAAATATCGAGACGAAACTTTTTAAATAACAGTTTATTTTCTTTCCATTCTAGAGACATGTGGAACTACTTAGATATGGGGATCGTTTTTATCTATGTGGTCATTCTCGTTTGCCGAATAGCAACTTTCATTATCGGTGGCGATGCCTTTCACAATCGCTGGTTAGAAATCGCCAATTACTCCTATGGGTTCAACACGCTGTTCCTTACTTTACGATTTTCCAGTATCTTAGAGCTCAGTTCAGTTGTCGGTCCACTTCAGCTGGCGTTGTTTCAAATGTTAAGAGACTTGCTGATTATACTCATTCAGTTTGCTTTCGTGATTGTGGCGTTTTCAATGGCCATCACGAAGTGTTACACCGCTGAAAAGTCGTACATGATTCCACAGGACAGCAAATCAAATTATACAGAGTAAGCCGCTTACTTACCTGCTTCTGTGCCTTTTTGTTTTTAACTGTTTATTTGTCACTATGTAAAAAAAAATGGTGTAGGAAGGAGATGGCAACAACAGAGCAAACATTTCAAATCATTTTGCAATCCATCTTCCATCTTTAAAGCGAGAATTGTCATTCAAGGATGAAAGCTCTATAATATTTTAATAATATAATAATATTTTCTGAGAGCTAGCTCGTTCAACATTTCACTCTTAAAATACTTACGGCCAACACATTATGAGTAGACTCTGACAAAGTTTTATAAAGAGAGCAATTTATCCCTCTCCTTATTCTGAGAAAGGACCCCTTTGCCTATGGACATGATATTGGACCAGTCTAGCTTGAAAAATTAGATCGACTTTTTGGATCATCGCTAGAAGTGGTGTTCAGGTCAGGGGTACACATAAATAGGCATCGTTGATGATAGTCTTCTACTCAAGTTATCTCTTGCTGTTTCCATCCCATACTAACATTCTATTTTTTTTTCGACCATTTTACCTTATCAATATAAACAAAGGGATTTTTCCTTTCTTCTTTCCCAGGTATTGTGTTCCAGGAAATTTCAACTGGTAGGTCATTTCCCTTTTACTTAAAGCTCAAACAAGGTCGAGAATGAAGAATCAGAATTTTATATCCTCTCATCAACTGGCCAAAACGTAATTTATTTCATTTCCTTGAATGGAACGTAAAATTGCTCTATTTGTCAATACCTTTAACAATTCCAAAACTGATGAATTAACCTAGGAACGAAAAATTACCTAACCTGCCTAAAATTTGGCTCGTTTTCGAGAAGAGTATACATTTCAGCAGTGCATTTGCCCAAAATCTGCTAGTAGGGTAACAAGTTAGTTAAGAAACACATACACTTTTTAGTACAATGATGTTCATTTCATGGCTTTTTTTAACGGCATACTACACT
The DNA here is from genome assembly GCF_036669915.1 of Pocillopora verrucosa. Taxonomy (NCBI): domain Eukaryota; kingdom Metazoa; phylum Cnidaria; class Anthozoa; order Scleractinia; family Pocilloporidae; genus Pocillopora; species Pocillopora verrucosa. The sequence continues at coordinate 20,455,422 of NC_089318.1, read as the reverse complement.
CACAAGCATCTCCTTCCGTTACTTTCAGTTTATTAAAGTCTGCAATACATCTTGTCTGGTCTGTTTTTGGAATGACCCATTTCGAGGAGATGGAATCTCAAACTAGTACGACTACGATCATCGTTGTTCTCCTGTTCTTGTGTTTTTTGGTGCTATCAGTCATCATGTTGGTTAATATCCTAGTAGCCTTATTGACAGCGACATATGATAAGTACAAGGTTTGTTTTAATCAGTCAAGCAATTATATATATGATCAGAAAAGAAAAATATTATTATATATCTCTGTCACTATGATTTTACGCTTGTTTTTCGCGCCGCTGGATTTAAGTTTAAGTTTCATTTGGAATCATTCAAATGAAGAGGCATACTTGTTATCTTTGCTTCTTATTGTTCGTTTTCATCGCTAAGTGAGACAACTGCGTATTTGTTAATGTACGTGTTCAAGTTTTCAACATGCTCATGACCTTTGCAGCAACCTCATGCTCGTCTCGAAACAGCGTAATAATGATTCAGCTCGTATACCCAAACGCGATATTACGTTACTTCTAATGCACTTCCTCTGACACAAACAATTTGTTTTATGACTCAACTATACAAAAAAAAGATCTATCCGAAGTTTTTTCTTGATGATATAGTAATGATCAGCTTTCATGCAGCATTGCTTTTGTATCCTCACTGTTCAGAACTGCTGGGAAATAGAATGGAAATTCTCACGCTCTGTTATGGAGGAGCAGTATAGACGAATGCACGTGGTTGTTGTACCATTCAACATACTTACTTTGCCAATAGTGTACTTGTATTGGGGACTTCACGAAGATACCGGAGAGGAGGTACTAAACCAGTATCAGATCGGAAAAGAGCTTGCCAATTAAGATTAGCCACAATCATCATTATTTTAGTGTATTAATGATGTACATGGAAAAATCGCACGCGTCTGATTGGCTGAAAACGGTGGCATTTTTTATGAAACACGAGTGCAAAGTTGTAACACGAGTGTAAGTTACAAATAGCGCGCGCACTCTTTCAAAATTTCGTTTGTCTCGAGTTTCTGTGATGCTTTTCATGTACATTATTTACAAGTAATAATATGATTTATCTTAAAATCTAGTGTGATAAACACTCGTGGGCAAGCACTTGCTATAAGAATGTACTTCTGCTTATTGACATCAAATTGCACTCGAAATCATGTTGTTACCTATACCTATTTTAGTCCTCAAATTATGCTTGCTGCGCCCAGATAAAATTCATGTATCCTTTATCCAGTGCAAAAAGCTTATCGACATGTGATGCTGTTGTTGCTTCTTTCTGATTGATTCCGCTTCGCTTGTTTGTTTGCATGTTTTTGGAATTTATGTTGTGCTTGTTTGCTCTGGCTTTGTTTCTTTTGTTTGTTTCTTTTTCTGTTTGTTTAATAATTTGTGAGCGGTCGCTGTTGCACCGTTTGTTTATATATATTCCATTTTTTGCTTTTTGCCAAAATTAGTCTCGCCTATTGTTCTTAAGACTAACACCAGTTGTTTGCTGTTCTTGTTTTTGCTTATAAAGAAAAAGAAAAGGAGGAAAAAGGAGTACAAAGATTTCTTGAAGAGCGTGTTCTTTCCTATAATAAAAAACCGCTATAAAGAGAAATATAAAGGATCGTTTCCTTCAACAGGTAACGCTTTCATAAATAACTCTTTATGATTATTGTGCAGAAAAAGTTTATAAGATTCATACGAGAAAATGGGCGAACTTACGAAGATCTTCTAAATCTGTTGAACAATTACGTACAGATGAATTTGTTTTTTCATATATAGTTCTAGCTCAGATTTATAAAAGATGTTATCGTCCACGGAGGAGATACATATATATATATATGAAGTTTAATCGTTTGCCTCACGATGTAGAGTCAGGCTATCAATTGTATATATTGTGAAACAAACAATTAAATCTTCTTTAATCAAACTAGCTTTTCTATCATTTCCTGTCTCTCGGGAAAAAACCAAATAAATAAAAATAAGTTAATCAATGACTCGAAATCCACTGACGAAATATTTTCATCGCCCAATTAGGGCGTTACAACGTTCAGCCAAATGCCATCTGACTGGGTAGGATAAAAAAAAAAACATACTTCTCATCTTCGCTTCTCATTGTTTGTTTTCATTGCTAAGTGAGACAACTGCGTATTAGTGAATGTACGTCTTCAAGTTTTCAATATGTTCATGACCTCTGCAGCAGCCCCATGCTCGTCCCAAAACAGAGTAATAATGACCCAGCTCGTATATCCAGACGCGTTACTACGTTACGTCTAATGCACTTCCTCTGACATAAACAACTTGTTGTAGTCGATAGTAAACTGGATACCTTGGAAGAAAACCTGAGTAGAGTGAAAAGAGAACTTGGAATACAAGAGGAAAAAGAACAAGTAAGACCCATTTTTTCAGTCTATGAAGGGCTTCGCAGCATAGGTTCAGTGCGTCGGTGTGCTAATTGTTGATTCATAGATACGTGGTGGCTCCTGAACGCGCACTTTTTTTATTGCTCTTATCTCACCCATTGGAAATATTTTGTTTGTTTGTTTTTTTTGTGGTTTTTGTTGTTTTATATTTGTTTTGTTTGGTTGTTTTGTTCTGGTCTGCATGTTAGATCGCAAAGTCCCTTAGGCACTTGGAATTCAGTTGTCTTCAGAAAGGCGAACTATGTTACCAATGGATACTTTTTATGCCATTAATTGTTTCATATAAACGACTGACGTTACTGAAATTGTTGTTGTTCTTGCTGCTGAATTTTTTCCGAGAAATGCTCTTCTTCTAATATTATGGGAAAATTTGTATTTTTCTTTACAAATTCAGGCATAATATGCCAACGCTTTTCGAATTACCTGTCATTACCGCTTATCTTCGCATTGAGAATCCATACACTTCCTTTGCTTATCCAATATTCTATTGTTTGTGTGCGAAATAATAGGGGAGTCAAGAGCCAAATCGGGTCGTCTCCGTGAAAAGCAGACTGGAGAGAATGGAAGAAAAGCTGAACATACTTATCGAAAGGCTGGGGCAAACCAAAGAACAGGTCAGACTTTGTTTGTAGGTATTCTATTTCAAACTGCTCATATCGTGTCACATGGATTAATATGCATGTTTAGCCATGTGCAAAAAGCAAGCGATTATAGACTGTTTATAATCTCTTGCAGGAAGTAAATATAGCTAAATCTTTGGATATAGAAATGTTGACAACCACATACTTCTTATTCCTTCTGCTGTTTAACCTACAGAGTGACGGAAAAGGCCAACACAAGATGGCGGCATGGGTGACTTTGTTGGCTTTCTTAATACCATCTTTGAAATCTTATTGACCAATTAAACTACTTGGCTCCTATTGTATGTTGACGCTCAAGCTCTTCAGAAGGGTCCCTCATTAATAACGGTGATTGCAGATGTACCCTGGTCCTCGCACAATGTTTCAAATCAGTCATGTGCATCGAACAGTAAATACAATAATTATTAGGAAAAAATTTTCATGGATAAGCTAAATTGATATATATTTTCTCTTCTTTTAACCCATCAGGCAAAGAGAGAAGCAAAGAGTGACAACATCGGAACCCCTCAAATGCAAAACTCTACAGAGGACAATGGCCAGGATTGTCATTTGTGAATCAATCGACATTTCTGATGACTATTTCCTACTCAGCAATTTCTTACCACTAGACCTATAACTTTAACTTTAATACTAACTCCTAACTAGTTACATTAAACAATTCAATTCAATCAATTTGAGGACAGCTTAAAACAAAATGCAAGATTTCTTAAAATAAGCCGCCTTAATTATTAACCTAGTTAAAAAAAATCAGTTTCAAAGACTTATCACAGAACAATAAAAAATCACTCCAAACTCATAATATAAATTAGATAATTACGATAAAAAATTAGCACTGACCTTATTATAAAAATAATTAATGATAGATTTGCCCATGGTTTACTACTTGGGCAAATGGGTTGTGTGGAGTCGGTCAAATTTCATTTAATATGTCATAAAATGTGTGTGAGCTTGACATTAGAAAAATTCGAATCTAAGCGCAAATGGGTATAAAAATCAAATTTTTCACCTTGCCATCAGCTTTGACATCGGTTATTTTTCCTAATATTTTTATCACTTTGCTATGGCAATGGAGGATTAATGAAGTCTGTAAACGCTTTTGCTCCACAGATGGCATACATTACGCCTCAAAATTATGCTTGATTGATTATGCTGGATTGTTGCTTTGATTCGGATCGGAGTGAAATGCAAAAGCTGCTAAGTTAAGTTTGACATTGTAAAATTTCGTATAGAATTTTTACTTGTTCCAAATAATTTTGGATGCTAGTCTTATGAAAAAGTATTTAATCGATTTTTCCCCTAAGAACGACCGCCTTCCCTCATGTGAAATCCTTGCGTTTCTATCGGAGGTTCGGTTTAATAATTATTATTTATCTAAGAATGTTATTTTTACAAACTCCCTATAATCAAGTAAACTCATTTAAAATTTTATCAGTTTTTTTACTATGGGAAGATTTATACCTTCCACGAATTGTTGAAATGTAGCCCTCGCCTGTGACAAACAGTCCTTAGCCGAGAGTGTTTTATAAGCCTTTAACCCCAAATGTGTTTTGTTAAACCGGCTTTATCTATATGACAATTAGAAACAGAGAACAGATTCAGAAAAACTTAATTTTCCATAGGTTTTACTGAGGTAGTGACTCACTTATGTTTTCTGTATGCTCAACATGAAGGAGACAACCATCGGTTTTAGCAGCTTCTATGAAAAAAACAATTTTAAACCTCGTTTTTAAACATGTTTAAGCTTTGGTGTGAATAGGGTATTAGTTACAATTGACATTGCCTTGTATATAAGACGCGTTTTCGACCAATAGAAATAAAGAGTGAGTATCAGTTCACCTCTTTCAGCGAGAGGGCTCACAGGAAGATGTCTAGTTTTCTAATTGGTTTTTTTTCTATCCCTATGGGCTCTGTGTTGAATGGAAAAACGCCGATTCCTGAAGAAATTGGTAAGCTACACGTTCAGCTATTTTATTCCTTCATTGGAAATTATTAATAAACGAGGGCAAAAATATCTCTCTTAGTTTAACACAGCATGGAAAGATCGTTTCTGAAAGTAAAATTGATGCTCAAAGATGGAGATTTCATTGTTTTTTTTACCACGTTTTCAAGTTAATCGACTATAACTTTTGCCATCCCAACCCTCTTAAAAAACTTTGGCGCAACTTACCAATTTTAGATGTAAATATTTTACTTGTCACCGGTGTTCCCAGACTATCGCTACCACACGCACAGTATTTTTAGAAATATAAAACATGTAAAGGAAGACAGAGTTGACCTCAGTTCCATTCAAGGATGATAACATAGCTGCAAATGGCAATGAACCATCTTTCATGATACCGTCCACGCTAGTCCCAAATGGGCCGAAATGTGTTCTAACCTTGTCTTAAAGTGAAAAACAAACAAACCTCAGACGCAATCTTCAATGATTTTTATTTTGCTTTGGCAAACATCATCAAATGAAGAATTCATGACAGATAAAATGTAAAGTATTCAAACCGAGAGCGACGAGAGAGGGTACCACTAATTTTTACACATCTAATTAATGCACCTCTTCGCAACTCATAAGCCCAAGAGAGAAGAAGAGCTTTTTCATTATTTCCTAAGCTTGACCTCAACACTGAAGCCATTCTTAAGATTGCTAAAGACAATTTTGTTGCCTTTAGGTCGCGTTGGATTGGTGGATTTGACCTGAACTGTTGGCACGTACTCAGCTGGTGATCCATGCACCATTGGTTGCGCCGGAAGTGTCTTGAGCACTCTTTTTCTCAGCCCCACAGTGATTGAAATTTCCTGGCTTTCTATATGGTAATATTCCCGAACTCCGATATCTTCCATTGTCTTGAGATGGCCAGAATTAGGAAACGCCAGGTCAGGATGGCTGACGCTAAGATAGAGAAACTCCCCATCTTCTCTAGCCATGATAAGGCATGGTTTGTTGGATGACCTGATTGGGCCGTCTGAAGGAAGCGTTGTCGTGGATGAAAATATCACATAGCCAAACTGAGGTGGACTCACCTCCCGCCAATCCACTGTAGACATTTCAAACTTGACCACGTGTGCTACGTCGTTCTTCTGTAAGACTTTGTATACTTTTTTATTACGACTACTTGCCTGAAAATTCCAAACGAATTCAGCAGACTTGGGGTACGATGTTGTTTTTACGTAAACAGCGTACTCGTAATTGTCATTAGAAGGACTGTGCTCAAGCCAAGCTGTGGCGTAGCGACCACTTGATGGCTTAGCTGCTGGTGTTTTTGAGTTTTGATTCGCAATTTGAACTTTGAGACTGGAGGCACTCGAAGCCGGGATATAGTAGCTGTTACCTTTGGTGTCAAGGAGACGTATGTAGCCTGCTTGTGAATTCAAAGGTGGCACCATTGCTGCAAATGTAGATGAACCATCTTTTACGACGCCGTCTACCTTGATTGAGAATGATCTCATCTGACCTCCGGTATCGACCCTTTGAACCTTGTCTTGAAATAGAGTTGTCTGGGCAATTTTCCCTTGTCCGTTTCCTATTCTTATATTACTGCCTAGGCAGACAATCACGTTTTGAAAAAAGAAAACTGACTTTTTGAAATAAAGCTTTATATTGGGAAAAGAGCTGTGTGAGAATTGGTAATCTGGTTGGTAAAAGTCCATGCCAAAAACTCCGTTTGACAAGGCTTCTGGTCCTTTGAAAGTAACTCCACCAGCAAACGATCTTGGACTGAAATACCTTGCTTTCTTCACTCGCGTTTCCTCAAGAGTCAGGGACATAGTGGTGGCACCAGGAATTCTTGTCCAATCCCACCCCTCTTCTACATTATGCGCTAAAAGGGACCCCTCGCTGTTAGCTATAAGCATTTGACCATAACTTTGGAAGATACCGTTAGGGTTTTCTGAAGGACCCATTTCAAAATCCCAAACAAATTTGTTGAAGCCTTTAACGGTAACTGCCCAATCTTCGCGACGATGTACGGAAAGAGCTGCAAAGTTCTTAGACCAATGACCATTTGGAGAGGATTCTGCAGACATACCCTTCTCAACGGCTTTGTTGTGTGCCTGTTATGAGGAATATAGTTTCAATTTTACTATTTCAATAATGAAAAAAGATATTTCAACCGCGGGACATATTTAAAGTTGAATGGAAGATAGTAAAGGACAATTACTTTCCAAAAGGTCCGTAAATGATATGAAAAATAAAATCTGCAATCTTTGAGAAACCTGACAGAATCGCGGTTTACTAAATGAGAGTTAAAACGTGTTACGAAAGAGAAAATATTTTTAAGGTGACGAGCTTTCCTCTTTAAACAATTTATCCAGCTTAAGTTATACACGCCTATGTTATTATTTAGATTATAATCCGAGCACTGATATTGTCTTAAACTGTAAAGAATAGAACGCATAAAATTCACGTATTTATACACTTACTTGGATCATTATATCTAAAGATCCCAATGTATTCATATATGATTTTCCTCGCCTAATTCCTCCACCACCCAGATACTTAGATATTTTTTTGTCGGAAGGCTGATATAATCGTAAAAACATCGTTGCATCCGCGTTTAGGTCAGGGATATGTACTCTTGGCAATGGATTCTGAGTTCTTGAACACTGACGGGTAACGCTCACATAGGCATATGCAGGAAGTATGTTGACCAGGACTTTCCTTGAAAAGCTAGGAAAGCGTCCTCCAACACTGTTTGGTGTAGAGTATTTTACAGCTGTCACCCGGAGAGTCTTTAGGGTCTTGAGTAAATTTTGCTTAGCAGTGCTTGATAAAGCATAGTCAGTTCCTTCTAATAAGTACTGCAGTTGCGCTGCTGTATGCAGTGCTTGAGGTATATATGCGGATGCATAGAACCCCATGTGATGAAAACCAGTAAAATCCGGCTTGATAACTCCTCCGAATGCTTTGTTGACCGCTAAAGCATTCTCCATCCATAGTTTCAAAGCATCCATGTCTCTTTGCCTTGCCTTCTGTTCATCAGGGGTATCTATAGGCATCATCAAAACAGTCAAAAGACGAAAAAGCATTGTCGTAATCATTCTATCGGCGTTTGTTCCCTTGTACTCGTACGTGCTTTGGTACACCTCTCCAAAGTAGTTGTACCATTTAGCGGCATTGACTAAATTTAGAAGTCTGGTCTTGTTTGCATTGTTTTCATGAAGAGACTTCTTGAGAAGGAAAAGGGTATGCATGTATCCAGCTCCATTCTGGTTCAAATCTCCTCTTATGGAGCCAATGGCACTACCATCCGTCCAACCTTGGTCTTCGACGAAATCCAACAAATTTATGACCCGTTGAAGACGAGCTTTGTTTATATATTCTAATGACTCACGGACTTTCGCTTTTGTGTAAGGCTTTCCTTTGGATTTTAGATAGTTAAGGAACTCGTCCTGTCTGGGTTTGTGCTTTCCAGCGATTCGTTTAAGAGATTTTTTTACCTTAGCGGAAGCAGAAGAGCCTAGTTTTTTTAATTCCTCGCCCGCTGTCCTATCTATCTCAACCTGGCGGGACCGTAAATAATACTCCTGCGCCAATGGAAGCATAATATTTGCCATGACAAAGCTAAACTTTCTTGTTTGATCCGCGGCGGAATACTTTGTTGTTCCCTTTTTACAGCCATAGCAAAACAGTGAAGGGCCACTAATCACTCTTTTCCCTCCTGGTGCTGTTTTAAATATGAGTTTATCATATTGCTCGTGTGCCTTATCAATACTTTTCGTCAGTGACTTCCAGCGTTTATCGAGAAACCCGGTGAAATCGTAACTGGTTTTTTCTTCACTGCAGTAGAAATTTCGAAGACGACTTTCGATATGATTGAGACCTTCTGTTTTAGATGGATCGACCGTTGTAGGAAGATTGGTAGGCTGCTTTCTACTCCAACGATATAATTGCCGAGCGGTGTTGATTTCAGTCTTGTCATATCCCTGCTGGTTGATTGGAGGAACTATTTTATCGCGAGTTTGGAAGCTCATATGTTCCACAAAGTCAATCAAATCAAAATAGATGGTATCTTTATGGCTCACTGAAAAGGTGACTTTACTCAACCTGTAGGAACTTAAGGTAGTGATTGACGATGATTTACATTCGGAGTATGCCACCCATACAGCTCTCCAGCCTTTAAATCCGAGATTGACATCAAAAGCTCCAAACGAAGTCTTCTGAGTTTCGTCTCGTAGATTAACAGTCAACATCTTCCCATTGGAAGTCTCTTTCTTGTATAGCCACAACTTCATACCTCCCCGCTTGAGTTTATTTCCTGTAATGATAGATGAGGAAGGCCTGGTATAAGCTAGCACCGACGAACCAGCTGTGGCGCCCACCCACTTGAGAGAACGCTGACCACTCTTGGCCTGTTCTGTAGATAAGGATCGTGAACCGCCTCCAGCAGCTGAGAAGCAGTTTAGCTGATTCATGTCCTCAAAATCTAATAGTTGGTCGCACTGGTTGCCTGATGAAAACAAAAAATGTGAAAATAAAAATGTTAAGTATTGAGAAACCAGCAAAAGCGATCGTAGAAACCAGTTTCGAATTGCTGACGATATTCATTATTTTGTGAGCCTTGCAGAAAACCACCGCCAACTATTTTCGTTTTTCTATGATTTGTTCAGTTTTTTGTGTGTGTGTTAGTTGTTTTTGGTTGTTTTTTGACTGGTTATGTATTTCCTCTTCTTTCTTTCTCTGTTTTCGTGTTGTTTTCGTTTTGCATCCATATGACCATTAAGCCATTTATCAAGTTAAGTGTAAATAATTTATATGATTAAAATTGTGGAGATTGTAGCTTGGATGAATTACATGCCGGAATAAGATGTCAATTATTTCCGAAAAATTAAAATTTTTCTGTTTCATGAATTAAATATATTTCATTCCACATCCACAAATGATATTGAGGCTAGGAAGATGTATTTTCTCCATAAATATGTATCAGCTATTTTGCCAGAAGGGTCTCTTAACGATTTGTCAAAGTTACTTATTAGTTTACAGGGCTAGTTCTTGAGACATATCACCTCCTGTTGTCTGAGCGGCTCCAAAGTCAAACCTCAACAACGCTGAGCAATAAAGAGCAAGAATTATGGATGTTGCTCCAAGCATGACTGAAAAGGAAAACAAATTTAAGCCGAGGGAAAACTTTTCTATCGTTAAAGGTTCCTGTTAAGAATGAGTTGGTTCACTATGTATTTCTGCCTAAAGTTTAGAAACCGAATTTATAAGGTTTGTAGGTGTGGCATTATGAATTTTGGGGTACCCCGGGAAAAAGCAAAGGAACAACAGACAGGTTAACTTCTTGGAAGCTATCGTCATCAGAACAATTGCTTTTCACATAAGCAAAGCCCGAAGTTTGGTAAAAAATATCTAAGAAATCAAGCCAACAAACTTACTCAGGAGACTGGATTAATCAGCGCACTTTCCAAGAAAATGCTGGAGAGAAAATGAAAAAGAAGCACATTTGCATTTCGTTCCCTCTAGTATTTTGTATGTATGAGCTGAATAATAGATGTGTTGAAGAGAATCAACGTTACCTTCCTTAATCGTAAAGAGGTTTTGAGGTCTCGTTATCTTCTGCTCTTTGTTGCTTAATGGATAACTTCGTTCCCTTTAATAGGAATCGACACCTGTCGGTATATATGTCATTGGTGATTTATTACTTAGCTAATATGCTCTTATTTTGTAATGTGACATTCACAAGGGACTTTGTCCTTCAGGTGCATAGAACTCAGAACATAGATATGTAGGCGGACAGCCTGTTTACTTCAGCAAGAAATTATACAAGAAATTTGGGGCAAATGTCACGATGATTAATTTACCTTCGAAACACTATTTTAAACGCGTTACAGTGAACTTTAGCAACACACGTGTTCCCCAAGGTACAATGTGCCACATTTGCGTAATGGTAGTGGTATATTTAAAAATTTCTTCATAAAAAGTAATTTAGGCTTGCATGCATTTTCAGTGAAGGAATAACGCTTGAACCCATTTACAAATGATTAAAGCTGATACAGAAAGACCTTTCGTTATAATTTACGGCTGGGAAGTAAAGGAAGCCTTTCCAAATTCCTTTGCGATTGAAAATAAAGGGATTATAGTTATGTCCAAGTTTAGTCCAGATTTGTTAGATATTTATGAACGAGACGACCTTACCAGTTTTCCTCTTCGTATTAAAGACGAATCGTACAAGTGCAAAGGAGGCAAAAATCGATTGTCTTATTCCTGTGCTGATGTTTTATTCCAGCGAACTGTTGCACTGATAAATATCTAACCCCATTCTCTACTTGTCGAACTTCAAGCTTGAGAAGACAGGAATCTTGGAGTTTCAAAAGTAAGTGAACAACCTGTTGTTGTAAGCAGAAAAACCACAACGAAATTGAAAAACCGTATTATAATGATGAATAAGAAATAAATTCCCTCGAGTATGTTTCAACTTGAACCTTGAAAATTTTTAAAATCAACGATGATCGCATAATGGGATTGAGGTATGTGTGTTTAAAAACCTTATTCTAGAGGTAGATTTTAATTAATGTTTGTCCTTGGTGCAGGCAAAATGAAGCTGTTTTTCTTCCTCTGATCATTAAATCGTTTTGTATGACTCTATGCTTGTAGATATGTCATGTGCCAAAATACTTCTTATCAAATCTGCTTTCATTTCATGGGGGGATGTTTTTGAAGTACAAGTATTCCAGAACGCGGACAAGTGGGCGAACAACCTGTAGCAGAGTGTACGAACTTTCAACTACGTGTCGTCGAGTTAAACCTCAGTCACTCTATGAATTCACTTTCTTGTCACTATTTAGAAGTGACCTGCACAGTGACCAAGATTAAGTAAGTTAGTTAGTATGCATGTGTGGAAGGAAAACTTAAGCCGCTTAAAGAAGTTGATGTTCGTGGTGGGTATGACCGAATTTTTAAGACTCATTCAAACCTCGTCAGTTCGTTTTAATACCTAGAAAAATAAATATGTACCATCAGTAAATGTAATAATAATATTTTGCATTTCGCTTCCTTCGGCAGCGAAAACCCTCGATGGTTTCGACTCAAATAAATCATAATTTTTATCACAGTGCTTTAATCTAATTCATTTTGTTTGCGTTTGTTTTTTCTGTTAAAACTACGACAATAACACACTTAAATATATTTGCATGCACCAGAATTAGCAGCGCTATGATCTTTCTTATAATTATGAGCCTGCCCACCGTAACCGGCCCACCGGCATCGGGGCACCAACAAAAAGCACTGATGGCAATATTTTTACACGCTACTATGTTTGTTTACCGTAACTAAACCCAAAACGGAAAATTTTTCAATCGAAGGGGATTTTGGGCCTATAAATTTCCGCTGTATGTTTAGCGCTTGGTGTGATATTCTAAGTAAAATTGCTAACAAGTTATTCTTGTGTTATAAAGGCGGCTCGTAGCGAGATTCGCTATAATGTTTGGACAGCGCCAGCCCTCAACCGTCACTTTATTCAGGTCACATGGTCACAATAATGCTGTACAAAGTGAAAAGGTAAGTTTGGTTAAAGTCGAGACCATTGCTCAAGATGTTTCAAATTGTTTCCTAGGCGCTTCCTGCAGGTTAGTGATGAAAAACGTCTTTGGTTTCAAATGGTAATAATGAGTCCGAAAAACCGGCGTGGAGGTAAATGCATAAGTTCTTTACACCATACAGACCGGTCAGTATTCAACGTTTTTTTTGTGTGTGTATTGTAACGATTCTTTTTTTCAATGTTTATTTTCAGCCTCGTTCAGTAAAACAAAACATTTGGCTTGCATTCATGAAAATAGTTTATTTTTGGGGGTAGATCGACTTTAGGTTTTGTCGTTTGTCCTAGTTATAGCAAAACTCTTTCATTAGAACTGGCACAGCCAAATATCTCTAAAATTTCTGTCAAAACGTTATACTTCCTGATTTAAAGGTGAATAAACTGGATGAAGAAGTTCGCGAAAGAAATGGAATAGCTTCATTATTTACCCTCATCTAGCACAATGGAAGTTATATCATCACATTAGACTAGGGAAGGAATATTTCAAACCTGTTTTATCACGTTTATTTAATGATGTAAAGGTCGCATAACAGTGTTATTGCTATCTTTTACAAGTAAATAGTTTACTTTTAACATTTTGTCGCCTCACTTGTCCACCTGCCTCTACTCAGCTTTTGGGCAAATCGACTTCCACCGAAAAAACGGGTATCACATTAAATATTTACTATGTTTGATTAACCGGAAGGTTTATTCCTTAAAATCGCCATCGGCGTAGGCAGCGAAAAGTCATTAGATCATCGAGTTTTTACTCCAGTTTAGGTTTTAAGAACCTCTGGGACACAAGATTACAACGAACTGATGAAAAAACCCTCTACAGTGAGTATATCAGACTCGAGAAGACCATCATAATTGCTGAACATGGAAGAAGTTGTCGTTAACTGATTTCGCCATCAGTTATTCGTCTCGGGAAAGAAGTTTTTATTCTAACCTTTTCCTGAAAACCTTCAAAGCTAACAGCAGTGACACAATGTTTTTCAAAGGCTGTAAAATGATAAACAAAGTAGATGTATTTCTGGCCGGCGCCATCGTTGCCATTTTATGTGTTATGCTGTCAGAGGCGGTCGAAACGCCAACAACACTCGAAGGCAAGAAAGAGGATGAGATGGAGAACACACACAAAACAGATAGCCTTAGTATGCTGATACTAATCACGCTCTTGATTATCAATGTGCTTATGATCTGGCTTTTCAAGATCCGTCGATTCGAGATTTTTCACGAAACTGGAGTTGCGATGATTCTAGGAGTTGTAGTCGGTGCCATCATTAAATACTCCGAGAGCCGTGGGGAGAAGAAACCGCTGGCTGTCAAGCTTAAAAATTGCGGGAACATCACCATAGCACCTAAAAACGTCTTTGTCAACATCAATGGCACCGAATACTCCTACACCCTTACGGGCATTCGCTTCCCTCCCCACACCTCCCCGCCGGACGAAGGAAACGAAATCGAATCCAAATCCTCCTTCAATCCGGAGATCTTTTTCTACGTTCTCCTACCGCCTATCATCTTCTATGCAGGGTACAGTTTTCAGAAACGTTACTTCTTTCGTAATTTAGGTGCCATTATGACCTACGCATTTTTTGGTACAACTATTTCCTGTATCGTCACTGGCTCGATGGTATTCGGATTCAACGTCTGGACTGGAGTAACCGAAGATTTTGATTACGCTGAATGCTTGCTCTTCGGTGCGTTGATTTCGGCAACCGATCCAGTCACCGTATTGGCCATCTTTCATGATCTTCATGCTGACTTGGATATGTATGCGCTGGTTTTCGGAGAGAGCGTTCTTAACGACGCTGTTGCGATCGTTCTTTACAGAGCTATAGAAACGTATTTAGCCTACAACCAAAGCGACTTACGAGATTTCGATTTGTTTTCGTTTTTGAAAGCCATAGCAGATTTTGTAGCCATTTTCGTCGGTTCTTTCACTATAGGTTGCGGTATGTCGTTTGTGAATGCATTAGTCACGAAGCTCACCAAGATAGGAAGCTTTCCCATCTTGGAGACGGCCTTATTTTTTCTAATGTCGTATTGTACTTTTCTAGCAGCTGAACTCTCCAATTGGTCCGGTATAGTAGCTGTGCTTTTCTGCGGAATAACGCAACAGCATTACACGTACAAAAACCTCACTGAGGAATCTCGAATGCGTACTACTCAAACTTTCGAGCTTCTCAATTTCTTAGCAGAGACTTTTATCTTTTCATACATTGGTTTGTCAGTGTTTGCTTTTACAAATCATCAGTGGAACGTAGGATTCATCGGCTGGTCATTCATGGCCATACAAGTTGGAAGGGCTCTCAACATCTACCCATTGTCGCTGTTTTTAAACTTTGGGAGGACGCGGAAGATTCCACTTAACGTGCAGCATATGATGTTTTTCTCTGGCTTACGAGGTGCAATTGCCTTTGCGTTAGCGGTCAGGAACACAGTATCAATTCCGCGACAAATGATGCTGACAACTACTCTCATCATTGTCATCGTGTCCGTGATTTTCTTTGGGGGCGTTACTATGCCTGTGCTTTCGTGTTTGAAAATCAAAACAGGTATTGATGAACACGAGGAGGAAAAGAAGGCTCGTAGATTGAGTCTAATTGATGTCAATGATCCCTCGGCAAGCACCCCACAAGAAAGAATTGAGAAAAGACAGTATGAGAAGTCGTGGCTTGTCAGAGTTTGGTCTCGTTTTGACGAGAAGTACCTAACGCCTATCTTTGTCGAAGAAAGTCAAATAGAACCTCCTTCAAGTATGGATTAAACACACAAAAAAAAAAAAACAAAAACTGCAATTGCAATTGTATTCCATCATAACTAACTTTGTGGAATGAATGTATTGAGTGTCACCAGTCAAATGTTCCGCTGGTTGCACGCAAACCGCGGGAGGTTGTTTCAGCAGAAAACGTTGCCATAAAGGATATTAATCCGTTTCATGGACCGAACTGCTTGCGTTGCTTTTTTAATGAGAACGAAATGTTCGCTAGAGTCTAATTGATTGTTCAGTGTAGCACGCAATATGCGAAGGTCTTTCGCTTAGTGTTGACAGCACTAAATTTAAAATTCGCGATTTTATAATTTCAACTTTTTGTTTTGCTTTGAATTGAACGAATTAAAAAAAAAAAGCCAATTTTAATTTTTTCCGACTGCGTCATAAAAAAAAGCCATCAACAAGGCAAGAAAATTGGGAAGGACAATTTTTTTCATATTTTGAAGTTCTTAACGACTGCAATAATTTCTTGACAATTTTTTTTCTTTTTGATAATTTGGTTTCGCTATTGTAGGGTTTAACATTAAAATACTATTGTGGTAATGCTTTGAGTTTCTGAAAATTTTTCTAACCGTTTGAGACTGGAAATAACAGAGATAATATTTAAATGTTGATTACCCTGATTCAAACTTTCCCACGTGCGCAAATTCATGCGGAAAGCTTCGTCGCATAGCGTCTTAAGCTAGTCATATTTGAACTGTTTAACATCAAACCCCTAATAATTGGTGAACCAACTAAGAGAATTTGGCGTCATAAGACCGTTCCACCGGCCACTGAGACTGAATGAATATACCTATATTTATACATTCTGAGTTTACTTTAATCGTAGATTACTCTCTCTATAAATATTTTACAAATATATTTCAGAAACAATAAGAAAATATTACAATTATTCTATATGATACGCTACCAAATTTTCTATGAAAAGATCAATAATCAAACTGGGTATCGGTACATTATTGAAGGTTGAAGGTTCAGGCTATCTCTGCAGAATGTTTTTGACGAGTTGGCCAATTTTCTGGTCTCAACGTCCTCTATAGTGACAACCTACTGTCTCTATTTTTTTTCCTACGGAAACAACCAGTCTTAAAAAGTTTTTCCAGCGTTTTCATAGGAGCGAATGTATCTTCTAATATATTCCCCTAAAATACAAAGTTATCACGAGAATTCAGTTCATGCCCAACATTTTTCTCTGCTTCAGCTTTCTGTTTTCGCCGAAGTTGGATCCACACACGAAGAAAGAGAGCAAGAAAAAACAGAGCGACTAGCGCGAGGCTGATTGAAATGTAAAATAAAGCAGACCTTAGGGGTTCTTGTTGTGTCGTTGTATCGGAAACGTCACTGTCAATCCTACAAATCTCCTTTTGCCTTTTTAACTCTTGCCTTAGAGTCCACAGCGTTTGCTGAATATCTGTGCAGTTTCCTATTTCAGTCTCTTTATGGGGAATGCACCAAAAATTTGTGACTGTTGAACAATGCTCCGTGGAAAAGAATATGTTATCTGGAGCGCTCTTAAATCCAGTGTTTAGGCGGATGATCTTGCTGAGCGTTAGAGAGTGGATTGTGTCGATCTCCTGTCGATAAAGATTTAAAATTATTAATGACTCAGACTCTCTTAACTTCTTTCAAACAAAGGAAGTTGGGTGGTAACAGAAGTAGACTCAAAACAGAAATAAATGACAGAAATACAGCACACAAAAGAGTTCGGAGTAATCAAGAAAATAAGCAGATCGCATTTATTTCACTCAAAATGAGCTTCCATTCTAGTTTCCCGAGAATATTATTATAAGACTAAAAGGGTAGCTGTGTAATTACCTCCTTGGAGAGATAGCTTTCATACCAGAATCTATCTCCATCTCTGATCCTCAAAAAGTTTCGCATCACAATTCTGAAATTTTGAAATGGATCATTTACAAAAATGCTTCCTTACATATTATAAAATGACGCTAAGCCTAAATTTACGATCGTTGATGCAATATTTCCATGATGTTTTTCCCAGTAGTATGCAGAAAGCTCTCCACCGATACAGCAGCGTCTGACTCTGGAATTACAAGGTGTGAGACTCGAATACTTGAATACTCAAAAGTCTAGGCTTCGAGTTTTTTCAAAGAGGCTTAAAAAGCTGTAGGCGAGCACTGTCATGAAACCTATTTCCAGGCGGTCATTATGATGGCGATAGGGAATGAAAGTGTGATAGTTAGTAATACTTAGCAATACCTCTTATCTATCTGCTGCTTTCCCCAAGAATAACAAACTCATTATTTTCGCGCTTAAAAATTTATTTTATAAGTCATTAAAATGGATGCTACATACGTTCTAAATGTCTCTCCCAGTTCACTACCGTCTTCGTGGTCTTCAGCTAAACCCCCTACCCATAAGTCAACAGTGTCCAAATCTTGGTAGATATCTTCCATCTTCTGGGCAATCCTGGAGTTGTTTGTGATGTCGTGGAAGGTTTGAATCTCTATTGAATAATGATTTGTTATTTCATTAACGCAAACAATATTTCACCCACACTCTTTCTCGGTCGGTTGTTAGTGTTTTGTTAGGTAAGATTTTCAGTTCCCGGGCCGAACCGGATTGCAATTCAATAATGATTTGTTCTGCTAAAAGTTTACTCCAACACCAGTAAAGAAAAAAAAAACGTTAAGGAAACTCCACTTATTGGAGAAGAAAATCAAAGCATGCAAATAAGCACTCATTTAAAGTAAATTCAAAGCTCAGCGAGTAACGCATAACTCGGATCGGCGGATTTACATACCTCCCTCTTCAAAGCGTAAACGCTTTCTCTGTGAATGGCACGTTTTTTTCAGCCACAGTCTAACTAGTTGCTCATTGTCGGGAATTACGTCACACATTCAATAAATTCAAAGCAAAAAAAATTTTATTTAAAAAAAATGCCTGTTAAGAAAGGAAAACTACGTCTCCAAAGCAAATACCTTTTAATCCAAGGGCCTTCCTGACAGATTTATAGTCTGGTAAACCATGATCTCGTCCTCGCTGGATGTTCATAGCCGCTAAATCCAAACCAGCCTTATTACCAGATGGAAATAAAACGTTTCGCATGTCATCCACCATCTGTTGTCAAAAGTACAGAAAAGAAATCACAAACCTTTCGTTACGATGGAATTGTGAATATCATAACACAGTTGCATGTTATTAAAGTTACGCGCATCAGTTTAACAATGGTTGCATCGGGTCAAACTAAGAAGAACTCATCCTGATGATGGATGCCTTGTAATTTGGTAAAATCTGCTAGTTTGACCGAGTGGAAAATACAGCCAAACCGGCGATTTCTTTTTTTTGAAATGCGAAAAAGCACAAACTTCGTCATAAGAGGACACAATTTCACTTGATCTGGAATGTGAATAAGTATTAATTGAGTTATTACGGATAACAAAGAGCCAAAAAGTTTCATGACCACGTATATTTGTAATGAATGGTGAACATCAATTTTAAAAAGGGAAAAAAATCAAACCTCTAAATCGATCTCCTGTGCGGCTTGTTTTACCGCTCCCCTGAAAAGAGGGTCAATTCCACCCTCCCTTGATACTCTTTCGGGTGCAAAGTAGGCGTCTCTTAAAGCAAGATGGCCGTTAGGAGAAATCGAACCATCCTCTTCAAGCCTCCACAGGTGAGTGTTAACTTGGCTATGACCAAACCTAGCATGAAAGAAAGGCAGAGTATGGTAAACTTGCGGAGAGAAAATAGACCATGGTAAAGTCCTCTGCGCTGTGATTATCGAATGGTGTCTATCAATTTTCCCTTCAGCTCCGGAAAAAAGTCTTGTTTCGAAATTGAAAAATGCTGATAATGTCAGAGTAAACTACATGTACATTTAGATGTAGTTCAAAATACAAACCTTTCTAATCACCAACATGGGATGACAAACTATTGAGGTGACTAAAAATATGTTTATAAAGGAAATCTTGGTGCTTGCCAATCACATGAGAAAATCAGCTTTGAAACGTTTTGTAATTCATTTTGGCAATTACTAAGAAATTGTGCCTTTCGTATCCATACTGTTCCACTTTAAATTCTCAAAGGTGCTACTCATGTTATAAAATAATAACCAAAAAAATTCAAAAGGAAGCATATTTTCCTTAAGTTAAATCTGTGATCCGTAATTTGAACATTACCTGTAAGCTGCTGTGGCCATTATGTTGCTTATTCCCACGTTTATACTGCTGTTATACTCCTGGTGAGGTGGTATGTGTTTAGTCCCACCCAATAGCGCTGGCAGATATTCACGGAACGTGATGGCCTGAAGTTCAGCCGCTACCATACGACGTGCAGCTTGGAACAACTGTTCATCTGTGGCCTGGGAATAAAGCATTGTCAGCCATATTACTGAGTGATATGATGAATTGGTTTTAGTGCTTTATAGGAAGGAGCCTTTGGTCACTTGCTATTGTTTTTAACTGACCGACTAGCCAGTCAAATTTTGGATTGAGGACTCTTTCTGGACGGTTTTTCACACTTTCGTAAGCCATTCAATTAGAGAGGGGAATCTAAATGTGCAACGGACCAGTCCAACTGACCAGTCCAACTGACCAGTTTAGCCTTTAGCTCTCTTGATGAATAGAGTGACTGGCGATGCAATTGTGCGGAATAGAGAGTATCTATGAGAGTATAAACTGAAACCTATTAGATATCTTCAATATTTTGTCTTTTTTTTAAAAGAATATGAGTTCCTCTTATACCTGATGTTACCATTTGCTTTCATCATAAAAAGGAATCATTGTATCATCAAATTGTTATCGTTTTTATTGGCTTTAGTCTTAACGGTGGGATGACTCATAGTTCTACAGCCACAAAATTCGATTGTTATTGCTTGACAATAAATCATGGGACCTTGTAAACTTTCATCAAATGTTGTGCTTGAAAGTAAGTTACTTATGATGACTCTCCCCCTTGAAAGGCATGCAAATCTATTGATTAGCATTCATTTATGATTCTTTGCCTTGCAGATAAGCTTTACCTGAGGATGTATTTTCTTGTATTCATCGCAGAGCCGGTTATGCTCCCGAACAAAGAGAGTGTGGAATGCGATTAACATTGGCTGGACATTAGCTCGTGAGTCCCCAGCAACCAATAAACTGTTTGGATCACGGCCTAGAGGATTGTCATTTTCCAAAGCCATCGTGTTTTTCTGCTCAGAAACACACAATTTAAGACTAACATTTGAAATATAGTTAAAGCAGCAAGTTCAGTGATATATCATGTAGAGAGTATAACTTAATTTGACGTGAAATATACTTTTTTCCAAATAACTCATAAACAAAACATGGTCATTTCAATTCTCCTTTCTAACTGCTTTATGTTCCCTTTTTGAACGCAAGTGTAATACTGAGACAGAAAACTTTAGCTGATAAGTTTGTCAGCTCTCATCGCTAGTGTACTGGAGTAATGCTGATATCCAAAGAAAATCATAAGAACTTCTGGGAATACTTGTAAGACGTATGCGACGCAAATATAAAATAAATGCGAAACAAATTCCAGGGAAAGCGGATATGAACTGTTATGAAGCAAAAACCAACCCAATGAACGCGTGGATATACCATTCTCTCGCTAGCGCATTTGTACCCGAGTTCACGTTTACACAAAGATAAATGCAAATGTATAATACATTGTCCTGTATAATGCACTGCAGATTTGTGCTTTAGCATAAGAAAAACTGCTGCTAAAAAAACAACCAGCTAAGGGTGCGAAATTGGAAGAGACGGTCACATTGATCACAGAGACCTATTACTCACCGGTATAAGTCCATCTGACCCAAGCTTCAATTTGCCATCCTTGAATTCTCGTAATGCTCTGTTTCTTGATTCTGATGAACCGTAAACGACTGAACCGTCGATATATGAAGTTAGTTTGTTAACTTGCTGTCTCGGAGTGTCTGAGTGACGCCCAGTGCACCTGAAAGTAATAACAATCATAATAATACCAAAATTTTATGATTAAATAATTAAGAACATTAAAAAGTTTCGAGTCGAAATGGGACAGATTATTGACACGATTTATTTTCCTATTGTACTAAACGCTCGCACGAAACATTGGAGCAGCACTATTACTTGCTCTCCGAACTAAGGTGGAATCACGTATCGCAATGATTCTATATGGCTCGGGGGGAGGAAGAGGCCTTTTTCAGGTTGTGGGCTCACGAAAGTATGCCTTTTCTGAACGAGGCGTTTGCAAGGACCAGGCACTTATCTCTTGTTTCCAGAAAAGGATCCTTTCCAAATAGTTAAGATGGTAAGTTTCTAAAGAACCTGTGTTGCTGCGTCGGTGGGAGAGTATAACAGGTGCTCTGACGAAGGGCTAGCGCTCAAAACGTCCGATTTGAAACTCTTTACGGTGGCCAATTTATGTTAAAAACGCAGTTGATAACGCTAAATTACTCTTTCTAAATAGGATGGTTACCAGGGACTTCCACAAAAAAAAAAATTGACCAAGAGATCATTTGCTTGAATAAAAGATACTTTACAGAAATATCACACAACCAACGACGGCACCATTCAATTACTCCTGGCCATTAACCCTTTCCACCCTAACATCAGTATGCATATTCTCCATACTGTTCCCTATACATTCCCTAAGGTGCTGACAAGGAGAATTTGTTTCATAATCCAGAGCTTCTCTAGTTGGTGGCCATTTCCTTTGTTCTCGTTACCTAAATGTGTGATTTGGGGGTGATATTGTAGCGAGAAATTATTGGATGGTTATCACTCCTAGGGGTTAATGGGTTAATGGGAGTTTTGTTAATTAGTGTTGTAAGTTATCAGAATACAAATTAATCAAGGAGACGCTAATTGAAAATTAAGTGCATTATGAAAGCATCAAGGAAATTGAGCTCAGTGAGAAATCCACCGATGTTTAAGTACTAATAAAAAGAAAATAGCAACATGAAATGATATCTTTATTTAAAAAGAAAGATGTAAATCGCACCTGTTATAAGTCGAACGTACAAACGGAAGATAGATATCGCCTTCGTTGGACGGGTCAAAGTGCACATCCCCCTAGGTGAAAGTTGAATCTCAAAGTGGTTAGCACGCAAAAAGCGATCTCTAGATGGTAAAAATGGAACTTTTAAGCCACAGAATGTGTACCAAGGCGACAGTGTTGATGGCAATGACGGTAAAACTTTTCAGACAAACAAAAAAGTAATCGTTTCAAAAAAAGTAAACCACGACTTCAAGAAGCCTGGCAGGAAGGACAACTGTTCCGGACTTATATGATGGCTCGTGGGATCCAAAATACAGAGACGTGAGAACCCTGTACTCTCTCAAGTTACGGTACACTGTCTGAAAGTATACTGTTTCAAATTCATATTTAGTACAGTTCTACCAATATATTCTTACTTATGCAGCCACCTCAATTTAAGGCTTTCCATGTTTGGTTAAACTATATTGAAGCGGTGACGAAGCCAAATTCGATAAAAGCTGTGAGAGTTATGACAAGAGAGGGTTAGAATAAACAGGAATTTGACAAACGCTGGAAAGCGAACACATTCCACCCATCCTAAAGTCCTCTAAAAATACGTTTTTGGCCTCGTGTCCATAAGTTAATTATATCGAAATAAGAAAGTCACTATCACAGTGAAGACCTTTTTGTTTTATTAATTGGCACTGAGGACTCACCTTTGGCACTTTTATAGGAAGCCAAACATCACTCAAAACTCCCTGAAACTCGTAGCGAGGTAGTGGGCTGGAGAAATCCGTGTCGTGCACCAAGAACTACAAAAATAAAATTGCATAGTTAAATCGTTTGTTAATTGACTAAACTTCTATTGAATAAATGGATGGATTTGTTACCTGACCGAAGTGAGAGTGTAGATCATTGAGACGTCTAGCGCTAATCTTAGATTCAATCTGCAAACAAACAATATAAATAAACAAACAATAGTATCAATTGTCATAATTGTATAAAACGGGCCTTTTTTTCATTTCACTCAGTGATTAGGGCAAAAACATAAAATACATTGTTTCAGCGAGATCTAAGGATAAAAAATGTGCAAATCTGTATACGATCTAAGACTTCCTAAATATGAAGCAATTACTTTTCTCAGGGGTTGCTCTCCAAATAGTTTAAGGATGCAATGGAGAAACCATCTGGGGTGTGGTGGAAACTATTTTTCGCCAAAAGACGATTGTTAAACTAGTTCTCATTTAACAAATCAGAACCATAGCACCATGGAAAAGCAAAATCTCTGATTGGCTACCTTGAGGAACTAATAAAGTCCCACTTCATCTTCATAGATAGTAAGTTACCTATCTGTAACTAAACCCTTGACATCCTATCAGCACAAACACGTGGACCCATTCGAAAAGTAGACGTGCCTCACCTGTTTAAAGAGAGCATTGCTGATTGTTCTCGGTGGGGGCCTATGACTACCAAATCCATTCACTTCATCCGTGAATCTACATTTTCCTGCTTTCTTTTCCTCTGGAGAACATGTCCCAGCAGGCAAGGCAATGCCATCAGGATAGATGGCAGGTACCTCGCGTGTCACGTCCTCCATCGCGGCACCCCACCAAACGTGGAATTTATTGTATGAAGTACCATCAAGACGTCTATTAAAGAGAGAAACTTATTATAAGATTAAATGATAACAAAAATATGACTTATTCATTCTGGAGTTTAACAAGTAAACGTCACGTCATATTGAAACGTTCCTGTAAAGAGAAATTACTGGCACTTTGTTTGTGATCATGAATTCTAAAATATAAAATAACATGCTTACAAGTTATCGAGCTAGAAGATTGAGACAGAAAGCCTATCATGCATATTCTTCGAAAAAACAAAAGAGAATAGTTAAATGCTTCGGTAAACTCACGACTTTACAGATTTGAAGGTAGTCAAACTTCCATGGTGAAAGTGAGAAAAGAAAATCATGATCGCAATCGAACCGGTGAATTAGAGAAAAAAATTTATAAAAGCTCACTTAAAGCTGCCCTTGATGAAAAATGTTGAACAAGTCACTGAAGAGAGACCAACAATTATCTGTTTGCGACACAATTTTCAAGAATTAAACTTTGATTTACCTTCCTTTTGTTACGGTCGGCCTGGGTCCAATTTTTCTACCACCATGACACTCACTTTCAGTGTAGTTTCTTTCAAAGGAAAATATCACAAGACACGTGGCATTATCCAACAGCTGTTGATTACCAGCGGTAGGCACCAGACCCACTTTATAAGTGAAGGCCTCGGTGGATATCTCTGCCAGCGGTATTCCTGGTTTCCTTTGGAAATTGACTGTTCTTCCATTTGGGTTGATGGTAACAGTCGCATGAGGAGGCTAAAATAAAAACAGTTCTCAGACATTTTAATCATTTGCATCCTCAAGTAGGATTCACAGAGAAAAAAATTACTTATAGCATTCATTACTTAACCCTTTCACGCCCAGGATCTCATCAGTAACTCTACTTACTCTCTGCCATATAATTCTCATGATGTTAATTTGGAGAATTTGATATTGGATCAACTAAAAATCCCCAAACTGCTATTTTTCTTTATTGTCATCACTTTAAGGGTTAAGTGCTTTTGAGTTTTCCATCTCAATTCAAATCACTTCGCACCGAAAGGATATACAACATTTCAAAATGAGCAAACATTTTTGGGGGAATAATTTTTTCTTTTTTCTTCATTTTTACCCTGTTGTTAATTTCTACTTAAATTGACAAGGCACCAATAGTATATCGAGTGTCACTTTCCCCTAATTTTAACACCGCATCTGGTAGCTGAATACGAACCAAAGAACATCAGTTGAAATGGATTAGATGGGAATTACTGCAAAAAACTGGGTCTGATTCTTGTGTGCATGCAATACGCTTTAGTTACCTGTTTTGTAATCTCCATTACTTTTAATGAGTAGCACTTGTCCAGGGAGGAATATGGAAACACTTTTCCTGAGTCAGCAGATCTATAAACAAAATTTTTAGTTAAAAACAACAATCACATCAACAACATCAACAAGAAACATGGTCACAATTAAAAGGTAGGCTGACATATACTAGTCGAATAGTTAAACCTCCTCAGGGCTCTGTCTTCATATGAAATACATGTAGAATTTGCGAGGTAAAACATACAGAGCACTATTTGAGGTCAAAGAAATACTAGATACACCTGTTTTCGGTTTGTGTGTCGAGGAAGTAGATGCGTTTTTTAATCGAGTGCATTTCTTAGAGCTTCGACCATTTGCCAGAGGTGACCTTATGTTTTAAATTGCGGTCAGTCGAATCTTACATTGTATCCATTACATCTAAAAGAAATAGTTCGGGATGGTTCTTGAAAAAAAAAGCAGTGAAGGGTCTGGTCAAAAGGTTCCGAATGATTATGTGCCGAAAGACATGAAAAACAAAATATTTTTCGAGTGGAGAAATTACCTCTCTGGCTGCAAAACTCGTAATCGTGTATTGGGGGTCACATTGGTGTAGGTTACATCCATTTTTACATACGGCCACCTGACTTTAACTGTTACGTTACCACTGTCCTGGCCCAGTCCAAAGTGAGCTGCATGTGAACTCTGACCCAAATAGTGTGTACTGGAACCAATTTCTTGCGTCTAAAATTGCATGGAGGGTGGATAAGACATCTATTTTTCAGTTGCCATCGATGGCTACCTGATATACGATTCAATTCTCTAATAGTTATTCCTCGATTACGTCGGGCGATCATTGTTCGAGTTTGTGCACGTATCAAGTAAATCAGTGATTGCCAGCTAAGGAATACCATTTTAAAAAACGTAGAGATAACAGTATGAGGAATATGCGTACTGATTTTAGGTAATAGCGGAGCTCGCAGAGCGTAGCCCTATAATTATATAAAATAGTAGTAACCCATCAAGCCGAAAAAATTTGGATGCACGACCATACGACCGACCGTACAAGGTGCTACTTTTAGCATGCGCGGCCAACTGTACCATGGGCACTATCTTATAATCAGTCCTCTACACGGACACGGAGAAGTTGCGCATGAAAATCCATTGATATTACCACGTACTTTATCCATAGTAGGTGTTTTAGTTTTGTTGAAGAGACGTGCGGGAAAAAAAAAAAAGCGAGCTCCGCTTTTAGGCTTACCTAAATCTATATATTAGGTTAAACAAGCAGCTACGCTAGAGATCCTACTGAAGGGACGTACGTACAAAACACTTATGTTACATGTCTGAATAGACATTTTACCTGAGTGTGGCCGTTTTCCATGATAACTTTTACTTGGGCTCCGAGACTGTCACACAACTTATCATAATGCATAAGGCAGCTGCAATGATAGTGTTACAAACAAAATAGACTTCTAACCTCCACCAAGAAAGAGATGGAGGAAAATTGGAAATTATTTTATGTGTTAAGATTTGCTATTAAGTGTAGTGCAAGCATTTCATTTCAGCTTCTATGATTTAATATCACATTTTATGGTTGGGGCTTGATTCCTTCACAATTACTGAAGCGTCTACAGATATGAACTCACTAAGTAATTTCGGCATCGCTGTTGTGGCATAGTAAAAAAAGGGAAATCTATATTTCTACTCTCGTGGAAAATAATAAAATTACCGATGCATGACGCGTATTCTTATCCAATTGTTTGACTCCTTTTGTTGATTTTGGTAGAAAAATGGTTCTCCAACATTATTGCACACTACGATGTCCTCGTCGCCGTCATCTTAAAAGCAGAAAAAAAAAATAAGATGTACCAAGTTCAGCATAAAAGTATCCATTGCAGTTCTCAATCACCCGATTCGTCCACAAAATATGAAAGGATCCGCAAAAGGAAAGGTTACTTATTCATGACAAATAAAAAACAACAACTGTATCTCCAGATTAACTGACATAATACGAAAGCCCTAATTGATCAAAAACCTATTTTTTATAGCAAGAAAAATTTTTTTAAAAAGGCATCTATTCGTTTTCTTTCAAAGTACTGCGTGGGTTATAACCCGGTAAACCGATAGAAAGTGCGATCTGTGGCAGAAATAACATACACTCAGCTGGTAAACTATTTTTTTTCTAAGAGACTAAGACAATCTAAGCTTTCCTTTCACGAAAAAAAGATTGCTTCCTTAATACGTTATTCGCGCGTAGTATTAGGTAAAGTTCTTTCATTACTCCTAAGCCCACAATATCATTTCTCTCTGTCTGCCGTACAATTCCGCGTACGTTAACCTCTGCGATATTTGCTGTAGAATTAACCAGTGTTAATCACTTGGGGATCTCCTTATTTTTCTCTCAATCTTTCTTCTTGACAATTTATTCGTATGATAGAGTAGATTTACTTATTGGTTGGTCACCCCTAGAAATGAGAGGCTTAGGAATGAATTGTCTCACCATCAAAGTCCCACTTTAGCAGACCACGCCCCTGAGCAGTGCCATTCAGACCGTACAAAGCAGAAACCTGTAAAAGACAAAAGAATGAACTTAAGAAAATACTTAGACGAAAAAGCAAGAGTAACCCTTTCCAGGACTAAGTGATAATTTCAATTTAGGTGATCACAGGATAATGTTTCGTTTACCTCTCGAGTTGCTCCACAATTCTTTTACGAAAAATAGAAAATAAACCTTCCAACACTTAATGTAGTACAATAGAATTTTAAGTCGTCGTAGCATAATGTTTTGTTTACCTCTTGAGTTGTTCCATTGTAACCAGCCCCGAGGTTTCGCCACAGATGTATGGTATTGCCGCGAAAATGATCGTCCGTGGTTGTTGTGGGAAAATCGATGCCTAAGATAGAATGTGTTTTATGTGTCAGAAGAGATTTCACAAGACAGCTTAAAGTAAGTTAAGGCTAAACGTAATTACCGCTTGTCATAATGATGTCCAGAAAACCATTATTATCAACGTCGATGAACGCCGCGCCCCATCCCCAGCCGCCATTTGTTACACCGGCCTGCATAAAAAGACCAAAAAATATATTACTTCTTCCATAATGGGGGTAAATACGACACTTTTCAAGGCTGAAGCAAGTCTTGAAAAATACAAATAATTGTAAAAATGGGAAATCCGTCAGATCACTTATCAAAGAGACAATTATAACACAAAGCTTTCTACTAATCGGCTACGCTTTATTAGCATAAATCTATCGAAGTCCCATCGCACATGCTGCAATCTGATTGGTTACCCTACCCTCGGTCAAGAAAAGTTAACAGTCCCCTCCGTGTCGCCTCCCCTCCCAGCGCATTTCGTAATTTTACTTTTCCTTTACGATTCAATGACAGATAACTGCCACCATTTCATGTGACACTTTTGGATTGAAAAAGAAAAGGATTGCCGAGACTAGAATTTGAACTGGACTTTTCCATATCTTAAGTCTTTCAATCTTAACATCACACAACAACCATGGCAATGTAAGCGAAATTCGAGTACCTGCATTGTGGCATCTTCAAACCGCCTGCCTCCCAGGTTACGAAACAACACATTCCCAGAGTTATCAAACTTACATCCTGATACGGAACATTCAGTTCTGTTGTGCCAGATAGCACTAGAAAACCAGTCAAGATTTCCATCGTTGTCCCAGTCTCCGATTGCATGGCCCATGGCGTCCTGAGATGAGAAACAAATGTTATCAAAGAACCCTTATGCCAGAATAGGATATAGCAAAATTGATAAACTTTTTAAGCTGCAGAACAAAACAATATTGGTTTGACACCTAAAAACAAACAAGTGACTGTGTACAAATGCAACTCCTAATTTGGCCTAGATACTACATGCATTCAAACGAATTGGAATATTCAGCGATGACATAGCGTCTATTCACAGCTTCATGTATGCCTATCTTACAAGCTCTTCATCTTGAAGAATAGATCGACACACGCCGAAGACCGAAAACATCAGAAAGAATGCAAAAGATAAGTATGTCTCAACAAATTATCTATCAGAAAACTTATTAAAGATGAGTGATTGAGACGTCCTCCACAAGGAACTAAACAAAGGATGGATAATTTCGTTTACATCCTGTACGAGACCCACCTGTTTTGCAGTAAGTCCACAAGGCTGCGTGCATTCGTTAAAGGTGTTAATCTGCGTGTTCCAAAACATCTTGCTATCGCCATAATCAGCGGTAACAAGGAGCTCTTGCCATCCGTCACTGTCAAAGTCCTACGGTGTAAATCAAGTTTAATTAGTTTTGCAGGATTAAGAAAGCCTCGCATCAGAATCTTTGGGTTACTGCACTTGTAATCTAGGGGGGTCCTGCTTCCCACCGGATGTGTTATCGGTCGCACCAAGTACGACTTCTTCACTTGCTGCTTTTAACAAGGGCATATGTGGTCTTCATCCGACCATTTGGGATTTTTAACCGACATCTTTTCATTTGGGTTATCTGTTTATATTCAGTCTAATGGGAGTGGCTTATAAAAGTAACTAAGATCATCGATTTGGGTAACTTTTGTTAAAGGATTGTGTCTGCAAAATTTTTTTTCTTTAGTTTATTGACGATTAATGGATTGCTAAAACGAAAAACTTTACTTTCTTTCCAGACTAAAAAAAGAACAGGTGAAGTGAGCCCTTAAATACCCTTGCTTTTTATAATTCAGAAACTTCCAAATTTGGATGTCAAGCTTAAGACGAATCTACCCTGATTGGCTGATTGGGTCGTAGAATACTTCAGAGCACATTCCTCCCTTCCCCCCCCCACCTCGCTCCCTTTTTGGCGGCGTCATAAATACTGCGAATCCCCCTATACCAAGTATAGAGAACTATACGAAGAAAATTGTAATGAAATTCAAGCTTACTGTGAATGAAGACCCAAAGGTGTAAGTGCCTCGATTGAGAGAGGAGCCGTGGTAATAATTGTCCATATCAACCCCACTACTAAAAGTTACATCTTCGAAGTACCTGAAAAAAATCCAACCAACAGAGAGTTAATGAATGCAATGCTGTATAAACGTGCGATCCTCGTGCAGCCCTGCGCAAAACGATCTTAAAGGGTTATTTTATCACAATAGAAATACAGTTGGAACTATCACACTTTCCGGAAGCACATAATGGAAGATCAAACTAGGATAAATATTCTTTTCACTTACCCACTAGCAAGATAGCCCTTGTTCCTTAAAAGCCGAGAAGTTGAAGGCTGAAATAGAATTTAAATAAAAACTGCATAACTTGATTTAAAGTTACAGTTTTCACCAAATGTGTACCTTTTTTCATCATGAACTACGCCTTGCTCCCAACATCTGTAGCGTTAGAGCTCAGTTTTGGCGGCACCAAACTGGTGAAGGTTTACTTTTGAGGGATTTCAAGCCCTTTATCAAGAGGACATATATTGTTTATGATCGGTCCAAAGCATTCGTGCAACCCCTAAATCAATCATAAACGTCGGGTGTTCCTATTATGTCGGTAAAAAGTCAACACACTTTGACACTGTATGATTTGCCCACAGTGAAAAACTTATCAAACTATACCTTTCCCAAAGTGTGTGGAAGCCATTCCGTTACATAAATATCTACAAATCCGTCATTATCAAAATCACCGACGTTTGGTGTCATTCCAGATAGTTTCCTCTTGTCGCTCGTTTGCATAGAACAGTTTCTCTTTATGGCCTCCTCTATAAACCAGTCGTCGTAATTAATGTACAAGTAATGCCTAGTGTCACCCACTGTTGTCACATAAAGGTCCATGTCTCCATCTTGGTCAAAATCAGCCCAAACGGCTCCATTAGCGCGAGAGCTGGGTCCAATATTTGTCTCTTTGCTAACATCGGTGAAAGTTCCGTCACCTAGAGAGAAAAGGCTGACACTCAAGTGAACGGTAAGCTTGAAAAACCAAAAAAGCAATTTGGCCACTCAGGAGTTCAATTCAAGGACGTCTATTAATTACTAATTGGCCTTTAAAAAACCCGGGTAGATACAAAAACTGCGTGAGAGCCTGGCAAGGGGATTTGTGTTCATCGTGATTAATGAAAACACATCCTGCCATCCTACTAATACAACTTGGTATAAACTCAGACTTAAGCTTCGAGATAATTGTGTCTCGAGCTCTCATGTACTCTGTTCCATTGCAGCGTTCATGGAGAGACGAATTTTTTGCGTAGATAATATGGAATGATAATTTGCAATAGTATAACCCGATGAAACGAAATAAAGATGTATCTCAGCCAGAAGAAGGAAAAAACTTCGGGTAGCTTCATGCTATAGAGGTCAGGACGAGCTCGGGTAGCCATGTGAGTTTGTGTTACACGCAGGCTATTTCTTAGGTAATTATGGATCTATGACTTACCATTGTTTTTGTACAAGACACTTCTTCCCTCAAAAACGGAGAAATAAATGTCTTCTAGTCCGTCTCCATTGTAATCACCAACTGCTGCTCCTCCAGTCACGTGCTCAGGAGTGCAAAACTCCCCTGGTATACGTGCGGACTGGGAAGAGTTTTCAAATGGTACAATCACGTCGAATACACAGTGGGGCCTGACCGCCATACTGGAGCGATGAACGTGGCGAAATCCCGCTTTCTGAGTGAGCCAAAAATGAAATAATATTGATGGAAAAACTGACTCTAATTAGGATTGTCAAAAAGAGATTTCGTATCCCGCAAGGAATTATAATTTAATTATCTATACATTATTTATGATATATTTTTGTCCAGTTATGCTATGTTATTATAGTGCGTGATGTTTTCTTAAAGAGGTGAGACGGGAAAATCCACGCACACGTATGAAATATCAGTCGTGTAAGTCATGGGGGGGGGGGTGTTCTACATTAAGCTCATGTTTCATGTTTCATGCTAAGTTTCCCATGACCATTTGGGTTATGTTGTTTGGGTTCTATCTATCATGATGAGATTCCTGATTTTGACGTTTTTTATTAAATTTCTATGGTTAATCAGGTTAATTAAAAAGGTGCTTGGGTTAATGGTCTGACAAGAAGTGTATAATCTCCCAAGGTCAGTTTCCTGTATGCCCACTCGAGCCTACCAATGGTTAATACGTGGATTATAGGGGTCCGTTTCAGTAGATTAGAGTTAAACAATCAGAAAAGTGCGACTAAGTCAGAGTCATTCAGGGTAAGACAGCTGAGGTAAAATGTTTTTAGAGAACAAAGATTAAGGAAGACTGAGAAGGACAGGTCTAGACTCGCCGGCTTTTTCCGCTTAGTGCGGCACACGTTGCAGCGAGTTTTTTTCCCCCTTAACTCGCTGTGACACATGTACTAATAGCACTTTCGATATATCATTCTCTGCCCTGTCACATCCTCCCTTATGTTCAGTCTCATCTTATTTCTCTGCTGGGGCGAAAATGCCTAAGGACTAAATATTAGTTTGGTGGCATAACAAACACATGAATGAAAGTGATCCTCGCAGTAATGTGCACTACTTAGGCAGTAGTGAAAATAAGGCCTGAAAAAAATTCAGGCCTGAACGGGATTTCAACCCATGACCTCTGCGATACCGGTGCAGCGCTCTACCAACTGAGCTAACAAGCCAACTGGGAGCTGGTCATGAAGTTGGTTCTAAATAACCAGAATATGACTTTCATATATTCTTAACCATAACAAACACAGCTGCATAATTAATCACTTAAAAAGCAAACGGTCGGCAGCCTTAATAACCAAATAGATATTTTAGGCGTCACATTTGAATAACCCTAACCTTTCCTCACCATAAATCGATATACTGTTACATTCTTTATTATTTTATTTATCTTTTATCTCTATGTATTTTTAATCTGTGTTGGAATCGGTATGCTTTGTGTAGTGATTTGAGCTAAGTCAATTGTTAAAAGTTAGTTTTCATTTACCATAATAGGTTTCGAAACTTGGCAGTTAAGTTTTTAGTCTTGCTGAGGTGCAGGTATTGCGGAAGTTACTCAAAAATAGAAATAAAAAATAAGCATGTCCATTCTTGACATTTATCATCGATGACTCCGAGGACAGACGCCGAATATCGAACATCTCGTTTAACAATTTCTGTTTAATTATTCATTTCTGATTGATAGTATATGTTTTGGGCTACCAAACTTGGTAATGTCAACTACAAGCAAACCTGAAAAGATTCCACTGGACCCGAGATCCAATACGAAAACCGCAGACAAAAGCATTTGTAAATTCACGAAGTCCAAATTTATATTTTCTCCTTAAAGAGAAAATGTATACTGAATGTTGTCGACAAAAGTTTAATGATTGAAAATCTATTGCACAATCTCAAGGGGGATGTTTCCGATTGCTATTGATTGATGCCTCTTAATCTTAGATTGTCATAGTGTTCAGGGAATGTTTAATTTTTTTAGCACAAGTAATAATTTTGCTTAATAAGAAATCATCCTCGTTTGTTACGTCATAAACAATAACATTTCGAGTTCTCCAGTATAAGTCAGCGTGTATGGTTACTGAGTAAATTTCCTGCTTCGATGGGTAGCCTACAGTCGAAGTAAGCTAGAATTGCGCAGGTTGTCAAGGAAAGTAAAACAAGGAAGCGGGGGGTTCTTAAGGGAACACAGGGAAGACTTGTTATTTCAATATAAAGCGAACTGAAGTTGCTAAGAAAGCCACAAACTGGCTAAACATTACCTCGTGTATTTCTTCAAACTTTGAATTTTTCTCCCCCTGGTCTTCATACTTGATCTGTCCCGTCAATTTTTCTTCAATGCAACTCTCTAAAGGTATCCTTAAAGCCAGGTCATTCGATAGAACTTCTAGTCTGTGTAAGTTCGTTTGAATCTTCCATTGGACACCTTTGCTATTAAATCGATGTTCTTCCACATTCCCATCGTTCTGAACTTCGTATATGTCGTCGTTTGCGTAGAGCAACGGAGTCGGAGACGACCAGACGTAGTTGAGTAATAAACATACAACGATAGGATGGAAGCGAAAGCTTGCATGAGATGCCTTCATTCTGAATGACGTCTTGGAAAGTCTAGTAAAACCACGATGAACTCGGCTGCTTAATCCACAGTTATATCAACAAGCGGCTGAGACGTCACGAACGCATTTAGGCGCCTATCGAGATTTCTTCCCTCAATCAATCCTTGTGTTGCATGCGACTCACCGACTTGTTATTGCGACTAAATAAATCAGCGAAGTGTTAACTTAATTTCTGGTCCATTTTTACATGTCCCTGTCACAATACTTGGTCCTTGCACAATATCAAAACCACAACACTGAGCTTGCGTTACGTCAGCCTTGCGTAAAAGTGAAACTGTTGACTGTTGTTAATAAGTTAAAGAATGTTTATGACGCAGCTAGTCGACAGGAGGTTTCCATGATTCACTTTCACTTTCCAATCAATCGAACAGCATCTCATTAGGAATATAGTTGGACAATTTTAGCCTTCTGAGTTACTTCCTACCCGCCATAAGAGAGAATTCGTGTTTTAAACAGTTTGTGTTGCTTCAAAGAAAAGAAAAAAATCCTAGTACAGTGTATATCTGAATGTTCATTCAACCATAAATATGCAAATTTCTTGCTCTTCAAGACCCTGGTATGATAAAGCACTCAAGGAAGAGTGAATATGTATGAGTGGTGCTTCCGTTTCTCCGCAGCCTCGTTTACAGCCGTTGTTTGGCTTTGTCACGCAATAGGAGAGAAAGTGCTGCCTGACAACACCAATCGATCGCTTTGATGGTGACTAATTTCTACTTCACAGAATAATACGGTTTGGGTCACAATAGATACAATTTACACAAAACAAAGTTAATTATCATGATAATAATAATTATAATATTTAATATATATATTGCGCATTTTCTATAAAAAAAATTCAATGCGCATTACAAACAACACAACATTTTAATAATAAGTGAGAGAAAGTGTGATGTGCAAATTGCGGGAGCCTTTTTCTGTTTTCCTTATCACTTCTATTACTATCATCGTTGATTTTATTATCTTGGTCATCATTATTATTATTAACTTAATCAATTCCCTTGTTTCTCACAAATTTACCCTCCGATACATCATTTAATTCCCTATACATCCCTGTTATCTGCCGTTTTGGACTGTTTTGGGCTGTTTTACTCACAAACAAAATCACAAAGATCTGAAGAGTCCTTAGTGTATCTCCTGAAACCTAAGAATTTGCTCATGCTTAGCGTGCGTATATCGAGTTATGGATGCACGCTGGAAGTTTGGAGAGCACGAAAAATGCGTAAGAGTAGCTCGAGGCGCAGTCGAGAGCAAGAGATGCAAGTGCATCCATAACTCGATATACGCACAGCTAAAAGCATGAGCAAATTCTTTTATAACAGAGCGACAACAAGGATCTGCGCGAAGAAGCCTTTTATCGCGATAGAGAGCAAAATTCCTACAACGCACAAGGAAAAAAAAGTAAACGTCCCTATTGGCTGATCAAAAACACGCCGCATTTTATACCTTGGTTTGAGCGAGGCCATTTAAGCCAGTTAAGCGATAACAGTGAATGAAAAGCACAAAATCTACGGGGAAAATGGAGAAAATCAAAGCCAAATGAACTCAAGTGACACTAAAAAATGTTTTAAAAGTCAAAGACCCGAAGTTATCAAGGGTTTTGATTGTTCAAAATAATGTTTACGCTACCGTGCACGGAACAATTGGAGAAGACAGACTGCAGGAAACTTGCAGTTTTCTCCTAGGCAACCACCACACTGTTATTTTGACGAACAGTTATGGCTGCAGCAGAAGAGTTGCGAACATTGCATTGCTCACGTCATCTTATTTACGCACGGGCGTGCGTAAATAAAGATTTTGTTCGTAGCGGCTCAATAGGACTTATATGGGGCAAGCACGCGCGCTATGTTATAATTTGAGTTTTGTCTACGACGACCTGCGTATCTATACTACCTCGTCAAGTGCTCTCCTCTGTAGCTCTCGCAGAATGGATTACAAGTCAAGTCATTCGCTAGCATTTCTAACCTCTCAGACTCATTTTGCGAATCCACTGAGTTCCATTCCGCCCAACGAGAGTTGCATTTACATATTGCAAGTACCATCTCAGCTATCATACTGGTCAGGTTTTTCCAACTCCGGTGCATCGCATTTTTAAAACAGACGTTATCGTACCAAATGTCCTCGGCTTTAAATTTATGTTTACTTGAATCTCTTAAGAGAAAACTGGAGTTAAATTCACTCAAATGAGATGGAATCTATGGCACAAATGAATTTATTTTGCTGTGGCCGCCATATAGGTGAATTTGAGAGACACTAGCTTATAAAGCATATACGATATAAAACACATTTTCCTTAGAAGCATAATAGATGATTAACAAATGAATCCTATTTGTCCTGAGCTACAAGGCGATCCTTAACCAAGATGTCTGGAGAAGTCACTAAAAATACCCTGTCAACTATCATACAGCGATGAGGTTTTTCAATAGAACTATCTGTAGAAACGATGATCGAATGTCTTCCCATATTACACGAAAGAAAGGCGTGCATGTAACAACATTGTTGAAATGTGGCATAGGGCACACTATTAAGATGACACACAGAAAAAATATTTTTTTCTGTATCACGTTAGGTGGATATTTGAGAAAATAATCAATTCCTTCAGAGCTATATATCAAACCGTGTTTTTCTCCACAGACTACTGCTCAAGTGGAAAAGATTTTCAGTGCGCTCCAAAAATACCAAACAGCTCTGCGAAAACCATGACTAGCTCCAGTAATAACGTGATAAACGCATTGAAAGCGATGAATATTATAATGTTCTTGATCTTTATTGTTCTAGATGCAATCCTGGTGTGCGTCTGCGTGCACTCACAGCACAAAACGAAGGTGATCCTAGTTGGGGAGGTGAAAAGACAAGTTCATCACTACGTTGAAGTATTTCATTCAAAGGTTGCTTTTCAATAGTTATAAGTAAAAATATGGGTCTTCAAAAAGCTCTTAAGTTATATTGGCAGTAGATACCTTCAAATCAGTTACCGTTATAGTGAACGGAAGCCTTTGAGACGATTTGACGAGTTTGAATCACACAAATTACTGAGATTGTCCTTCTAGCCCAGTTTCAACAATTTTTTGTCTCTCTTTTCTGCGATGCAATGTGCACAAGAATAAAGTGAAGGGTACACTTCATCGTCTGGCCGCGTCTTGCTCGGTAATCACTATTGGCAAAGTGGCTATAGTCCACAGTCTTTGCAATTTTTCTTTGTGGACGAGATGAAATGGTTGCCCATCCACAGACATCTCTCTCTTTTGTAATATACCGTCACATACCCCGAGCCCAACGATACACTTCAGTTGGTCCTCTTCCTGAAAAAGAAAACAATTATAGATAAATGTAAATTTCCAATTTTTAATGTTATCAATTCTTTTCTTATTCTCTCGTATCCTGAGTCACACCCTTACGCCTCCGATGTTTGAGTTCCACAATTATTGTAGAGCCTAAAGTTAGCTAATATCGAGGATGAATTCGGTGCGCAAAGAGAAGACTTTATTAAAGGCATTACCATTTCCACCGTTTTCAAGACTTCGGTAACAATAAGTGTATCAGGCACAGTTCCTCATCTGGCGTGTGGTAAGTGCACTGGGCACTGATTTAAGATGGCCAGAGCTGCCACTAACGCCGACCCACCCCAATTGGAAACACCCGAGGTGATCAAATGGTCAGTAGCAACCGTATCAGCGATGTGTCGTCCATTTGCAATGCCAATGACGACCCTTTGGTGGACCTTTCCCATTCCGATCTCGTTACCAGCATCACCAACTGACTTTTTCGCTAAAAGAGAGGAATGAGGTCCATATAAAGTACCTTGTACGTCACCGTTATGAGACATTTTATGATTAATGAATAAAAAAAGGGTGCTCTGAGTGAGGTCCTCATGTTATAACATTCTTTTGTTTTGATAATTAAAGCGTGTGGAGATAAATTTTATCGAATAAACCCTTCGAAATCGATTTATAGTCAGACTAACTTCTTTTGATAAGTTTGAAATTCTCCAGCAAATTAACATTTATTAGTCAAGAAACGGCATTTACATATTTCCCCTGAAAGTCATTACAATATCATATATGTCTCAAACACTCAAATCAAAAGGGCTCCACCTTTTAACTGACGATTGGTAGCATGACTGAATATCTTGGGACAGGGTTAGTAAGTACACTTCCCATTAACTTATAATTATAGCTACCTTGAATAAGAACTTCGTCCACTGGACTGACTTTACAAATATCGCACAAGTCCCTTGCTTTCATGGTCATGTAACGGCCCTCTTCTGTCCTACTACTGCTCCTATAGCAACCAAAACGTCAAACTTTGAACCCGTTTGATTCGCTGGATTGTGGAACAGCAACCTTTCAGCAGCTGCTCTCACTCCACCAGAGCCATGTGTCCGCTGTGACGTGAACTCAACAACACAACCTTTGTTTCCCAAAAATGTTTCGACAAATACCTGTACTAATTAGACATGATAGTAACTTGCAATAAATGTCATCTCCTTTCCAAGGGCTTTGAGAGCTTTACCAAGCGCAATTGTCCCAAGGGGAACATCCATTTCATCTGGAAACTCCTCATTGGTATTGCAAGGGAAACCGAAATTTATTCCTACAGACGAGGAATGTGACAAAACCAGTGCAGCCCGCAGAAGCTCGTCTGCAATGTGAAGTTCAGCGATGCCCCTTTCTCCGATGTCGTCTCGAATCTCTCTCTTTCGAGACCACGAAACCTGATGACTGCGCTTTCAGAAACCAAAGAAGTAGTAAAAGGTTTGTCTTTTAATGTTACTACTCGTGGCTTGGTATCTACATGAACAGGCGGATGTTTAACCCTGAATTCTGCTACGTTTGTATCACATACGATCAACCGCTCTATATTGTCAGTCAAGGTCAGCGGCAAGCCTGTTGAAGAGAGAGTGAAGCACTCAGATAAAGAGAAAGATGTTTTTCGTCTTGTCACGAGCGTGGGACAAAGAAAAAATTCTGAGTTCCAATGAGGAATCGAACATCAGATCTTCGGATTTCGTGCTCCGATGCTCTACCACTGAGCAACAGCAACTGCGGTGAGTGAGGTCTATTACGAAGTCTATATGACACGCGTCCAGCAAACTGCTAAGATCAGCAATGTTGGTAGCGTCATATTTGTAAAATAGAATATGACAGATGGTAAGTTTTGAGCTCGGTAAAAAAATAGAGATAGATGTTTTTGTCTTTTCTCGAGCATAGAACAAAGAAAAAATTCTGAGTTCTTGCAGTATACGGGA
This sequence comes from Pocillopora verrucosa, assembly GCF_036669915.1. Lineage (NCBI taxonomy): Eukaryota > Metazoa > Cnidaria > Anthozoa > Scleractinia > Pocilloporidae > Pocillopora > Pocillopora verrucosa. The sequence continues at coordinate 20,415,969 of NC_089318.1, read as the reverse complement.
CGCGTGTTCAACTCCTCATGGGGACTCTGAATCGTTTCCTTGTCCCACGCTCGTAACAAGACGAGAAACATCTTCCTCTATTTCTTTACCGAGCTCAAAACGTACCATCTCCCTTATTCTTTTTTACTCAGATGAACTCACCAAATTAATAATCGCTCTATGTTTCCCAAGCTACGAGTAGAAATCAAGTTAGATTTTGAGTCTTCTTCCTTTTGCTGAAAAGGCAAACTGAGAAGTTTAACTCGTGAGATCCACCCCACAGCGCTTTATCAAAATCTGGTGCCGATCATGAAACAGGGAGTTTAAAGTTACGTCCATGGAATCATTCAAAATCGTGCGATTATTTCTAAATCCATCGTTAGAAATTTGAAAAATTTACTTTACACTTCTGAAACGTATCCAAAATTTCATTTAAATTTAGAAACTGAAACTAGGAAAAATCCAGCAGTTGCTTGAATTCAGAAAATTGGAAACATTTCAACATTTCTAATCCCTTAGAGCGATAGTTAACAAATGGAGAAGCCTTGTCTGTACTCTGTTCTGTTGTAAAGCACGCAGGAAGCGACTAGAGCACGAACGAAGTGTAGGGAGAAACACTAAACGTAATCAGGTGTTTCTCCTCACTTCCTGAGTGCTCTCGCCGCTTCCTGCGTGCTTTACAACAGAACAGAGCAAAGTCAAGGCTTCTCTACTTGTTTTATAATAAAGAATCCGTTAAATTCTCCACATATTACTTTCAATTTTCAAAACAAACTTTATTTCCAAAGCGAACAACAGTGTCGTCAGCATGCTCTATACTCTCGTAAAACACGATACAATAAGCCAATCAGAATCTCTGTTAGAATGGTTCAAATAATCTAATTCGCTGTAAAAGAATAAAGCTGTCAAAAATGTCAGGCCATCAAAGTTCACATTCTGCAATAGTTTACAAACTTAATAGTTCAGCAAGTCGAATTTAATTCTTTCGTCTGAAGCCTTTAAGTCTCTTATACAGATTCTGAAAGTGAAATGTTTAATGAAATCCGGCCGAATTGTGGCTCATAAAAACACGCAACTTTTTTTTCCCATGACAATGAGAAAATGAACCGTTTAGGCGGGTGTTTTATGAAAGAACGACAGCCGAATTTACCGGAATATGAGGATTGCTCGGGATGACAGCGTCTTAAAACTCGACTGCAGTCACTGATGTGGCCTTCCACTCAACGCCTCGGAAAGAATATAAGAGCAAGCTCTTAGTTGTTCTCTCGAAGGGCGGCCGACATAATATCTGAGGCTTACTTGACTATGATGACCGGAGATCGCCATGATGAGCTAGCCGCGTTGGACCTCAGCATGACACCGTCATGATAAGTATCAGTTTTAACTGTTACGCCAGTTTGGCTGTCTTTTTCATCATTCCTGTTTTGTTCTGTTTTGTTTCTGAACACCAAACTATATATGCTACACGAGCGTTAGCTGTGTTTGATTTTTATTACCTTAAGTAAGCTTGCAATCTAACTGAGTGTGAAAACCTTCAAAACTCGGACTGCCCATTTCGTTTACTCTTAAAGGATTTTCGTCCCTTCTCACGTTATACTAACTTCAGTTAGGGCGCCTGGTATGTTTACAAACCTTTGTTTGGTTCGTCTATTGCTATTTGCCGACTTGCCTGTTCTGAAATTTCACTTTCAATTAAAGAAAAAAAAACTAGGGAAAAGTCCCGGAGAAAGTCGGACATGGTATAATTTGGCAGATGGCGTGACAGCTTTAGCTCAGCAGGCTGTGCTCTATACTCTCGCAGAGCACGCTCTTTCAACCAATGACATCGCGCGTAATATCCAAACTTTATAGTAATTGAGATATCACTCCATCATTTCCCTGCACCTTTAAGGTAACAGAATCTTTTCCGACGATCGCAAAGTTTTTAACGTGGGATACTGATTGGACAATTGTCAATGATTGTAGTCATGACAAAGTAAACAAAACAGGAAGTAAAGGGCAAAGGGGACACAAGACAAATTTGGATACTTTATTACGTGCATGACTTGTGCTCAATGCTGAATTATAAGATTGATGTGTCTGTTTATAAATTTAAATTTGCATAAACTGTTAATATCACGAACATGAACGATTCGTTGATTTGGAGGTGCCACTTCAGGTCTGAAGATTACACTATAACGATGTTTCTTGGAAAACAATCGCTCGAGAAAAAACAATTTGCTTAGAAGTAGAAACTACGGTACAATTTCCGCATAGCCCCATAATACATTATGCATTCAGTTCTTTGATAGGGAAAACAATGAAGAAAACAATACATTGCCATTGGGAGAACAGATTTGTTTTACAATAGTACTGGGCTGTGCGGAAATTTTACCGCAAATACTAATATTTACGTCATGTTATCGCGTCTTTCGCTTTCGAACTGGTAAGTGTACTTATATTTGTTTTCTCGGAATCACATATATTTTATTATTTTTGCCACTTACATGTTGTTCCACAACGGTATAGAAAGCCCATATTTTTGTCTCGTCTTTACTCTAGCAAAAACATTGATGATCTTCTGTTCCAGTTTACTGCGTGGCTGCGTGGGAAATATCACATAAATCTGCCGAGGACCTTCTTGCGTCGATGAGATTAAAGAAACTTTGGCTTGAATTCAAACCTGTCTGTCATTGTAAACAACTCAATCAAAGTTCCCTATCTTCCGTCAATAAGTCACAAAAGTTTGGCGTTTTATTTGGTGTAACTGCGAGGCATTACAAACCCTAGAGCAGGAAGAATATATTCATGATGAGTAGTGATGAGAAGCAGTCTACAGAGCAGTTTTCATCGAACGAAACCCTTGAAATCCTACCTATGGAACTGGAACGAAGAAGATATGAGGGTGGTAACGATGCAAACACATATTCTGAAAATTCAATCTCAGTTTCTGACATGGCCACAGAACCAAAAGATTTCAAACTAAGGATTGAAAACAAGAGTTTAGTCATAGTCCAACAACCACTCGCCAAACGGCAGCAGCCTGAGTGGGAGCACACTTTGCTTCGACGGGAAACAAAAGGTGCCAACAGGGGTGAAGTACAATCAGACTCTGCTCCAAAGACAAAAAGCAGCCTTCTAGACCAACACAAGCGACCAGCGGAATTGGTAGCCTGCCAACTTCAACCTTTTGGGAAAACGCAACACTGTTCACAGACTGACTGGTGCGATACTTTCATTGTCGGCGTTGACCCACCAATGCCTTTGATCGAAAAACAAGGATATCTAAACGGACAAGAGTGCGAGAGAATCCTGAAAAGACTTGAAATTCTGCAGGACGAAGGAAAGTTTGCTGACCATGAGCGTCTTGTTACTGCCTTTATTACACGTTTTGCAGATGGGGAAAATCCGGACATGGAGTTGGCCTTAAAAATAGAGCGAGGAGTGGCCTTTTCTTATCAGAAAGAGTCTAAGAAGAGCAAGTCTATGTTTACCTCAGTCATAAAATCAGAACAAACACAGAATTACGACGTTACAAATCCTAGTATTTTAACAGCAAGAGCCTATTTTTTACTTGTAGAAGACTACACAAATAGAAACTCGATGAAATTATCCCCGCTATTTGAGTTTCTTCGACGCAGCGAGTTTCTTCTGCAAAATCACGATTCGCCAGAAGACTGGGCCGAGCTGTATTACAACTACGGATGCGTTTGGTTGAAGTATATGAGCATTATCCCAGATGACCTGAGAAATGCACAGGCGCGAGAGGCCGCGCGGGATAAAGCAAAATATTACTATGAGCAAGCTGTCTCTTTCTGCCAAAGAGATGAACGACCGAGAGTTCAGATAAAAAACCAAACGTATTGTCATCTCGGATTAGCAGCACTGCTGTTAGACTGCAGTTCAAATGCCGCGCGCACCCAAGAAAAAGAAATCGCTCCCTGTGATATTAAGGAAGCCAAAGAACACCTTGATTTTGTTCAGCATAGACTTGGTGAGAGTGTACCGAGGGGAACACAGGTACAGCTCTTGAAAACTCGATCTGATCAATTCTATCGTCAGAGATTATATCAACTGGCCAAAGAAACAGCCGAAGAGGCTTTTCAGCTCGCTTCCTCGAATGGATTTAACACTGAATTAGTCCCTCTTCAAGAAAGGATCCAGTTTCTTGACTTAAAGCTTGAGATTGCCAAAGAGGTTACTATCATGGAAATAGAAGATGCCCATACTGAAAGCTGCTATAGTGGCACCGAGTAAAGATCACGAGATTTTTAACTTGAGGAAGATTGAAGAAAGATCACAATTAGTTACTATAAGATCGAAAGGATATTATATCTACACTAAGTATATAACATGTGGAATCACAGTAACTCTGTTTGTTTTTATCATTCTTTTGCCCATTCTACCAGCAACTACAGGCGGTAATAGACAAAGAAGGAGCCAAAGACATGACCATACTGACGGGAGACTTCAATGCCAAGATCGGAACAGACAACACTGGCTACGAGGGCACCATGGAAACACACGGACTGGGACAGATGAATGAGAATGGTGAGCGCTTTGCAGACCCGTGCGCCTTGAACCAGCTGGTGATAGGAGGAAGCATCTTCCCACACAAGCCACATGGAGATCCCCAGACCACAGAAGGGAAAACCAGATTGATCACATCTGCATCAGCCGGAAGTTCAGGAGGTCATGGCGAGATGTGCGAGTGATGAGAGGTGCCGACGTGTCATCAGACCACCATCTGGTTACGACAACAATGAGGCTGAGGCGGAAGAGGTATGCCAACACAAACAACACTCGAAGAAGGTACAACGTTGGACTGCTCAGGAATAAAGACACACGAACAGCATCCAGGTCAGCCTTTCCAACAGATTCCAGCTACTACAGGAACTGACAGAAGGCAGGGAGACAGACATCGAGACACAATGGGAGGACAGCAAGAAACTCTGGCACAGTACGTGTGAAGAAGGTCTGGGCAAGAGGGCGACCCAACACAAGGAATGGCTCTTTTCTGACACCATCCAGAAGCTAAAAGCAAGGAAAAAGAGGAAAACTGACCTGAACACAAGCCGAACAAGAGCAGCCAAGGTAAAGGCACAGATAGAATATAGAACAGCAGACGGAGAAGTGAAGAGGAGCATAGGAAGGACAAAAGGAATTACATCGAAAACCTGGCCAGTCAGGCAGAGGAAGCAGCCGGACAGGGGAACCTCAAAGACCCATACCTGGTAGCCAAGAAGCTGTCGGACAAATTCCAGCAGACAGACAAGCCAGTAAAGGATAAAGATGGAGACCCACTGACGACAACCGAGGAACAGCTGAAGCGATGGGCAGAGCACTTCAGGGAACTGCTGAACCGTCCCGCCCCTGAAACACCACCCGACATCCCACCAGCAGAGACAGAACTACCCATCAGCTGCGACAAGCCCACAAAAGCAGAGATCAAGAAGGCCATCATGACACTGAGAAATGGGAAAGCAGCAGGACCGGACAAGATACCAGCAGAGGCCATTAAAGCAGACATGGAAACGGCGACCAACATGCTACACAGCCTCTTCAGCAAGATCTGGAAGAAGGAAGAGGTACCGGCTCAGTGGAAAGAAGGTATCGTGATCAAGCTGCCCAAGAAAGGAGACCTCAGGGACTGCAACAACTACCGAGGGATCATGTTCCTGTCAGTGCCAGGCAAAGAGCTCAACAGAGTTCTATTGGAGAGGATGAAAGAGGCAGTCGACCCGAAGCTCCGAGACCAGCAGGCTGGCTTCCGCAGAAATAGATCATGTGCGGACCAGATCGCCAGTCTACGCATCATAGTGGAGCAGTCGCTGGAGTGGCACTCCCCCCCTCTACATCAGCTTCATAGACTATGAGAAGGCCTTCGACAGTGTGGACAGAGAGACGATATGGAAGCTGCTGGGGCACTACGGAGTCCCGGAGAAGATCATCGCCCTCATCCGCTGTACCTACCATGACATGAGCTGCAAGATCGCTCACGCCTGCCAGCTGTCAGAAAGCTTTGAGGTCAAGACTGGAGTCCAGCAAGGGCGCCTGCTGTCACCATTTCTCTTCCTTCTGGTCATCGACAAGATCATGAAGACCACCACAACAGGCAGATGACATGGTGCTCCTGTCACACAACCACCGACAGATGCAAGACAGGACCACCTGCCTGGAGATCATATCAGCTGGGACAGGGCTCAAGATCAGCAAGAAGAAAACAGAGCTGATGAAGATTAACACCACTGCCAACACACCACTAACAGTAGGTGGAGAGCCCATCAGGGAAGTGGATTCCTTCATCTACCTTGGGAGTGCAGTCGACCAACAGGGGGGCACGGAGAGAGATGTCACAGCCAGGATTGGCAAGGCCAGAGCAGCTTTTGCCATGCTCAAGAACATCTGGTCGTCCAAGGAGATCAGGACAAGAACCAAACTTCGCATCTTCAACTTCAATGTGAAGTCAGTCTTGCTCTATGGATGCGAAACTTGGAGGACGACAAAGACAATGCTACAGAAAATCCAGACATTCTTCAACACCTATCTGCGGCGCATCTACAACATCCGATGGCCAGAGATGATCCCAAATGAAGAACTGTGGGAGCGAGCGGGACAGGAACCAGTAGCAAAACAAATTCTGAAGAGGAAATGGGGCTGGATCGGACACACCCACAGGAAGCCAGCATCCAGCACCACACGTCCAGCCCTGACCTGGAACCCGCAAGGAAAGAGGAAGAGAGGCCGGCCTCGCAACAGCTGGAGGCGAGACACTGGGCAGAGCTCAAGCAGCAACGTACAAACTGGACGCGAGCAGCAAGATTAGCCCAGAACAGAGTGCGATGGCGAGGGGTCACCGATAGCCTATGCTCCACATAGAGCCACGTGCCTAAGTAAGCAAGTAAGTCGAGAAACGGCATTTATATATTTCCCTGAAAGTCATTACAATGTCATATATGTCTCAAACACTCGAATCAAAAGGGCTCTGCCTTTTAAATGACGATTGGGAGCATGACTGAATATCTTGGCACAGGGTTAGTAAGTACACTTCCCATTAACTTATAATTATAGCTACTTTGAATGAGAACTTCGTCCACTGGACTGACTTTACAAATATCGGACAAGTTCCATTGCTTTCATGGTCATGTAACGGCCCTCTTCTGTCCCACCAACCACTTCTATAACAACCAAAACGTCAGACTTTGGAATCGTTTGATTCGCTGGATTGTGAAACAGCAACCTTTGAGCAGCTGCTCTCACTCCGCTAAAGCTATGTGTCTGTTGCGGTGTCAACTTCGCAACACAAGCTTTGTTTCCCAATAATGTTTCGACAAGTACCCGTACTAATTTGACGTGATAGTAACTTGCAATTAATGTCACCTCCCTTCCAAGGGCTTTGATAACTTTACCAAGTGCAATTGCCCCAAGGGAACCATCCGTTTCAGTTTCTGGAAACGCCTCATTGATATTGCAAGGGAAGCCGAAATGTATTCCTACAGATAACGAATGTGACAAAACGAGTGCAGCCCGCAGAAGCTCGTCTGCAATATGAAGTTTAGCGATGCCACTCTCTCCGATGTCGTCTTGAATCTCCTTTTCGAGGCCACGAAGTCTGATGACTGCGCTTTCAGAAACCAAAGAAGCGGTGAAAGGTTTGTCTTTTAATGTTACTACTCGTGGCTTGGTATCTACAGGAACAGGCGGACGTTTCACGATGAATTCTGCTACGGTTGTATCGCATACGATCAACCACTCCATATTGTCAGTGAAAGTCAGCGGTAAGCCTGTCGGAGAAAGAGTGACTGAATACTCAGATAAAGAGAAAGATGTTTTTCGTCTTGTCACAAGTTCTTTGGATTCAGCGCTATGATGCTCTACCACTGAGCCACAGAGACTAAGGTGAGCGAGGTCTATTGCGAAGTTTATATGACACGCGTCGTGCATTCTGCTAGGATCAACAATGTCGATAGCGTCATGTTTGTAATATAAATTGTTAACGTATAGGGCTATCAATGGCTCAGCGCCATTTTATCTTCCAGAACTAAATAGTCTTTAAGAAGCATGTAAATACAAGTTACGCTCCGATTGTGATGAAATGCTTCTAAACCCTGTGAAATTCAAGACTTTAACAACGTTAGGAGATCGATCTTTTGCTGCTGCTGCTCCTCAACCATGGAATTTATTGCCCTATGCGATTAGGAGTAGCCCTTCATTAGCATCTTATTAAAAGACACTCAATACATTTTTATTTCAGAAAGCTTTTTGTGATTTTATGTGCTTTTTAATCTCGTTTTTATTAGGTTTTACGCGGGTTTTTTTACGATTTATATAGTCTAAGTAGTTTTGAAATATTTTTATTTTTAAGCACTGATGAAAATAGCAATATTGATATCGGCGCTATATAAATATTAATATATTATAAAATAAGAGAGATGTAAGTTTTGAGCTTGGTAAAGAAATAGAGAAGGATGTCTTTCGTCTTTTCACGAGCGTGGGACAAAAAAATAATTCTGTTTCCGAGCAGTATGCAAGACGCGTGTTAGATTCCTCATTGGGACTCAGAATTTTTTCTTTGTCCCACGCTCATGGGTTTAATTCGTGAGATCTACTCCACAGCGCGTTATCAGCATCTAGTGCCAATTATGAACCAGGGAGTTTAATAAGACATCCGTGAAATCATGCAGTCCAGAGAGCCTGTACTGAATATATTCAAAATCGCGCATGACGATCGCAAAGTTTTTAATTTGGGTTACTGAATGGACGCTTGTCAATGATTGAAGGAAGTAAAGGGCCAAGGGGACACGTGGCAAGTTTCGGTACTTTATCACGTGCGTGACTTGTGCTTAATGCTGAGTTGAAGATCGATCGTGTCTGTTGATGAATGTAAATTTGCATAAACTGTTACTTGGAGGTGCCATGTCGTGTCTGAAGATTACACTATAACAATGTTTGTAGATAAACAGTCATTCGAGAAAAGACAATTTGTCTAGAAGTAGCAACTAATACTATTTAAGTCAAGTTACGCGTCTTTCCCTTTCGAACTGGCAAGCGTAATTGCAATACTTTCTTGGAACTCATGACGACTGCAACACGGGCAAAGTGTGTAATTCTGCGAACCCCACTTGAGTGGGGTTCGAGCATATGTATGAGCACTGTTACCTAGTAACGCGTGACGTATTTTACGTCACGTTCCACTGGGAGTCTGAGATGGAAGCTGTGTTGTAAAACCTGTTTGGATGTGGTCTGAACAACTTGAAATTCGAAGTGAACTACCTTTTGTGGTGTATCTGTAATTTGGAAAGATTTCTTTGGTAAGTGGATAAAGATAAAGCAGATGTAGCATAGAAAATGGTTTTGACCTTTGAAATTCAAAAAATTTCGCCCATGAAAGATTATGCAAATTCACGCCTGAAATTGAAGCAAACCGTAATTTGGGCTTTTTGTTTACATAAGTTGGTGATATTAAAAGTAAAAGTCGGTCTTCTTAAAGCGAAGACATTGTTCAGTGAAGGGAAAGATTTCTTCGCTTTCTTTTCCGATCAGGCAATGTTCGATCCCTGATCGACAGTACCAGCTAAATCAGCTGAGGACCTCTTTGTGTCGACGAGATTAAAGAAAGAAACGATGGCTTGAATTCAAACCTGTCTGTCATTGTAAACAACTCAATCAAAGCGCCTTGTCTTCCTTCAAAAAGTCTCACAGATTTGGTGTCGTATTCGGTATAAAGAGAGAAACTGCGAGAAACGGAAGAGCGAGAAGAAATTATTTGTTTACGATGGGTAGTAATGAGATACAGTCCACAGAGCAGCGTTCATCGAACAAAACCACTGAAGTGCTACCGATGGAACCGGAACGAAGAAGACGTGAGGGTGGTGACGATGCAAGCACATATTCTCAGAATTCAATCTCAGTTTCTGACAAGACCACAGAACCAAGAAATTTGAAATTAAGGATCCAAAATAACACTCTAGTCATAGTCCAACAATCACCCGCCAAACAGCTGCAGTTTAACTGGGAGTGCAGCTTTCATAAACGGGAAACAAAACGTGGCAACGGGGGTGAAGTACAATCATACTCTACTCCAAAGACAAAGGGCAACCTGCTAGACCAACACAAGCGACCATTAAAGTTGGTAGCCTGCCAACTTCAAACTCCAAACGAAGCCCATTGCCGAAAGGCAGACTCAGGTGGAATTGTTTCCTCCAGTGTTGAAAAACCGATGCCCTTAATCAAGAAACAAGGGTATCTCAGAGGAGCACAATGCGAGAGAATTCTGAAAAGACTTGAGATTTTGCAAGATAATGGACATTTTAACGAACACGAGTACTTAGTCACAACGTTGCTTCAACGTTGTGCCAATGGAATTGAACCTGACTTGGAGTTGGCCTTAAAAATAGAGCGAGGAGTGGCCTTTACTTATCAGAAAGAGTCTAAAAAGAGTAAGAGTATGTTTACCTCAGTCATAAAATCAGAACAATCACAAAATTGCGATGTTACGAATCGTAGTATTTTAACGGCAAGAGCCTATTTTGCACTTGTAGCTGACTACACCGATAGATACTCGGTGAAGTTATCCCCGCTCTTTGAATTTCTTCGACGCAGTGAGTTTCTTCTGCAAAATCACGATTCGCCAGAAGACTGGGCCGAGCTGTACTACAACTACGGATGCGTTTGGTTGACGTACATGAGCATTATCCCTGATGACCTGAGAAATGCGCAGGCGCGAGAGACCGCTCGGGATAAAGCAAAATATTACTATGAGCAGGCTGTCTCTTTCTGCCAAAGAGATAAACGACTGAGAGTTCAGGTAAAAAAACAAACGTATTGTCATCTCAAACTAGCAGCACTGCTGTTAGACTGCAGTTCAACTGCCGCGCGCACCCAAGAAAAAGAAATCGCACCCAGTGATATTATGAAAGCCAAAGAACACCTTGATTTTGTTCAGTATAGACTTGATGGGGGTGTACCCACGGGAACACAGGTACAGCTCTTAAAATTTCGATCTGATCAATTCTATCGTCAGAGATTATACCAACTGGCCAAAGAAACGGCCGAGGACGCTTTTCAGCTCGCTTCCTCGAATAGATTTAACACTGAATTAGACACTCTTCAAGAAAGAATCCAGTTTCTTGATGTAAAGCTTGAGGTTGCCAAAGAGGTTGCTATCATGGAAATAGAAGATGGCCCTAGTGAAAGCTGTTATAGTGGCACCGATTAAATATCACGAGATTATAAACTTGAAGAGGATTGAATAAGTATCACAATTAAATGCTATAAGATCGAAAGAATATTATCAGCTTTACTGAGTATATGACATACTCAGTGGTTGTAACACATTTACTCTGCTTGTTTTTATATTCTTTTGCCCTGTTGCGTATTTACTTTTTTTCATTATTTATTCTATTTTATCTATTCGCCTGCTTTCTTTTCACTACAATTTGAATAATGGTCGGTGATAATTTTCCCGTCAAGGAACAAATGCAAGTGTTCGTCTCTAATGTGTGACAGCGAAATTACTATTTCAATTTCAATCGTGCCCAGGGTCAAGTGAACAATGACAGTAATATCATGCATATTTCTAAAAGATCAGCACTTTTTCATATATTTATTGTTTTATTGTCAGCCATTATGCTACCTGACCACAGAAACAGCCGAGGAGTCTAAAGTGTGGCTTCCTCCTAGAGATTCTATCGCAAGCATCTGAAATTACATTTAGCCTTGAGCTTAAACGCTTCAGTTCTTTCGATGCGTACTTTTTAAACGCTTCAAAATCATCGCATTGAGCTGAAACAAACTCAACTGATCGTTTTTTGCCCACAGTGTCGCCGCCATGTTCGATGCCAGCATCATGATTGATTTCTTCACGTCGATGTCCAATTTCCTCAGTCAATTTATCCAGTTGCTTCTTGAGATCTTCAATTTCATTCCTTAACTGCTGATTTTCTTTTTTTAGTTGGTTTTCTTTACCAGTCATAATTAGGGAAACTTAATAGAATGAAATAACACAGAGCGAGAAATATGCGTCCGCTCAGCTCAGCGTCCGCTGTCAAAAAAAAAAAAATAGCCATAGCCAGAAGCAACCGTGGCTTCCTCGTACAGATGTAACTTAGAATCAAACCCTCTAATAGAAATAATCGGAAAACTGGGAAAGAAACTAAAAAGATTCAATTGCGTTAGTATTGCAGCTAGCCGTGCGTGATGGAAATATGGATGGAGATAATCATCGTGACTTGGGGGATTACCATTTCTCTTGGTTATGTTGCTACCCTCTGCAGGTTTCTCAATAACTGACGCAATGGAGAGTAAACTCATTGGTTAGAATTTATAGCAAACATCAGAATGACTGGTATCATAAATTGACATATCATTCGTCTCTCTAAATTAAAATAAACGCAGGGCAATGTACGTATCATTTTTTTTCTTAACAAAACGAAAACATGGCTTAACTTAAACTAATTCTTGGGATTCTCTCGACGTAAACCTTTTTTCGCAGTTAAAGCTACAAGAAACTCTGGCTTTTATTAACCGGAACAGAATATCTTTACAGTGCTATCACGGAAGAACGTAAACAAACTTCATTACTGAAACAGAGTACTTGACGTCTTCGAAAAAATATCTCTATCGTCTGATGGGAGGTAATCCCCATCTACCTTAAATTACACTGGTTTAAATCACCAGTCCAACGATACAAGGCTGAAAACAAGGAATTATTACTCTTGAACAAACATGGACGACCAACTAAGAAATACGCCTGTAACCGTTGGCGTTTTTAGCAACGCTGAATAAATTACAAAAGAGCGCATAGACCATGGGCAGGCAACTTGCACAGAAATGAAAGACTCGCCATCTAGGTTTCCTTCCAATAATTCAGCCTCGATTGTCTCCGAAGAAAGATCTAAAGCTCACACCAAATCTTTGACGTTAATGGTCTCAAGCTTCAGTGTCGTACTAGTCCGTCAGTCAGTCAAGTATAGAACAAATAGAAAATGATCATTGCTGTGGCCAAAAATGCTTTCTAGACAAGCCCATTGCCAAAAGGCAGACTCAGGTGGAACTGTTTCCTCCAGTAATGATAACCCGATGCCCTTAATCAAGAAACAAGGGTATCTCAAAGGACCACAATGCGAGAGAATCCTGGAAAACTAGTGAGATTTTGCAAGACAATGGACAATTTAATGAACACGAACAACTCGGTCACATCATCGCTTCAACGTTGTTCCAATAGGAAATGAACCTGAAATGGAGTTGGCCCTAAAAATAGAGCGAGAAGTGGCCTTTTCTTATCGGAATGAGTAAAAAAAGAGTAAGAGTAGACCTCAGAACTCAGTCATACAATCAGACAAAAACAAAACGTGTCATGTACATAATTCGAATATTCAGATGGCAAAAGCTTACTTTTTACTTGCGGCTTTAAGACGGAGATAAGAAAAAGAAAATCTCGGCTCTCTGAATACCTTGAACGCAGCGAGTTTTTGTTTCAAAACTACGACTCGCCGGAGGATTGGGCCGAACTCTACCAAAAATACGGTCGCCTTTGGTTGGATTGCATGAGCCTAATATCGGATGACCAGAGGAATGCACCGGCACGTAGAACCGCCAAAGAAAATGCAGGACACTATTTTGAGCAAGATATCTCTTACAGCCAAAAGGATTATCAAGTAAAGATTCAGATCAAAAGGAAAACGTACAATCATCTCAGTCTTGCAACATCACTCCTAGACTGTGTTTCAACTGCCGTGCGAACCCAAGCGAAAGTTATTCCCTTAAGTGACATGAAAGAAGCTGAAAAACACCTCAATTTCATTCAGCATGACCTTGGTGACAGTGTCCCCGCAGGCACAGGGATCGATACAGCTCTTAAAAATATGATGGGATCAGTTTCATCATCAAGAATTTCTGTAACTTGCAAAGGAGAGAGCTGATAAGGCTCTTCATTGCGCGTCCTCCAATAAATTTATCACCAAATTAGACCCTCCACGAGGACGTATAACGTTTCTCGACGATAATATTGAAAAATTCAAGCCAGTTGTTTCTAAAGAACTCGAACAATCAAGTAGCGAAACCTGATGTAGTGAATAGGAATTGGCCGATTAAAATCAACATCACGCTAATTAAACTGACATGAACTGTCGACTGGTGTTATAGTTTCATTGTTAAGCAGTTGTTTAATGAGACTTTCGTGAAATCATGCAATCCAGAGAGGTTTTACTGAATGTATTAAAAATCGCGCCATTATTTCCAAATCCATCGTTAGAAAATTGCAAAATTTACTTTACACTTTTAAAATGTCTCCAAAACTTGATGTGAATGTGTTTAAGCTCCTCAAAGACTGAAACTAAGAAAATATCCAGCAGTTGCTTGAATTCAGAAAATTGAAAAACATTTTAACATTTCCAATCCCTAATCCCGACGATGGCAAAGTTTTTAATTTGGGTTCCTGAATGGTTGCTTGTCAATGATTGCAGTCATGACGACGATAACAAAAGGGGATGTAAAGGGCAAAGGAAACACAAGACAAGTTTCGATACTCTAATGCTGAATTATAAGATCAATTGTGTCTGTTGATGAATGTAAATTTGCATAAACTTTATCCGGAGGAAGAATATATTCACGATGAGTGGTGATGAGAAGTAGTCTACAGAACAGTGTACATCGAACGAAACCGTTGAAATCCTACCGATGGAACCGGAACGAAGAAAACGTGAATCTGGTAACGATGCAAACAAATATTCCGAAAATTTAATCTCAGTTTCTACTAAGGCCACAGAACTAAGAAATTTGAAGTTAAGGATCCAAAGTAAGAGCGTGGTCATAGTCCAACAATCACTCGCCAAACAACAGCAGCCTTACCAGGAGCACACTTTGCTTAATCAGCAAACAAAACGTGCCAACGGGGGTTAAGTACAATCAGAATCTGCTCTAACGACAAAGGGCAGCCTTCTGGACCAACACAACCGACCAGCGGAATTGGTAGCCTGCCAACTTCAAACAAAGCCCATTGCCGACAGGATGACTCAGGTAGAATTATTTCCTCCAGTATTGAAAACCCGACGCCCTTAATCAAGAAACAAGGGTATCTCAAAGGACCAGAATGCGAGAGAATCCTGGAAAAGCTTGAGATTTTGCAAGACAATGGACAATTTAACGAACACGAGCACTTAGTCACATCGATGCTTCAACGTTGTACCAATGGAAATGAACTTGACATGGAGTTGGCCTTAAAAATAGAGCGAGGAGTGGCCTTTTCTTATCGGAAAGAGTCTAAGGAGAGCAAGTCTATGTTTACCTCAGTCATACAATTAGAACAAACGCAAAATTGCGATGTTACGAATCTTGGTATTTTAACGGCAATAGCCTATTTTTCACTTGTAGCAGACTACACAAATAGAAAGTCGGTGACGTTATCCCCGCTATTTGAGTTACTTCAACGCAGCGAGTTTCTTCTGCAAAATCACGATTCACCAGACGACTGGGCCGAGCTGTATTACAACTACGGATGCGTTTGGTTGAAGTATATGAGCATCATCCCTGATGACCTGAGGAATGCGCAGGCGCGATGGACTGCTCGGGATAAAGCAAAATATTACTATGAGCAAGCTGTCTCTTTCTGCCAAAGGGATAAACGACCGAGAGTTCAGATAAAGAAACAAACGTATTGTCATCTCGGATTAGCAGCACTGCTGTTAGACTGCAGTTCAACTGCCACGCGCACCCAAGAAAAAGAAATCGCTCCCAGTGATATTAAGGAAGCCATAGAACACCTTGATTTTGTTCAGTATAGACTTGGTGAGAGTATACCCACGGGAACACAAGTACAGCTCTTAAAAACTCGATCTGATCAATTCCATCGTCAGAGATTATACCAATTGGCCAAAGAAACGGCCAAGGAGGCTTTTCAGCTCGCTTCCTCGAATAGATTTAACACTGAATTAGTCACTCTTCAAGAAAGGATCCAGTTTCTTGACGTAAAGCTCGAGGTTACGAAAGAAGTTACTATCATGAAAATAGAAGATACCCATGGTGAAAGCTGCTGTAGCGGCACCGAGTAAAGAGCACGAGATTATAAACTTGAAAAGGATTGAATAAGTATCACAATTTAATGAAATAAGATCGAAAGAATGTTATATCTTTACTAAGTATAAGACATACTCTGTGGTGGAAACACAGCAACTTTACCTGTTTTTCTCGTTCTATTGACCGTTTGTGTATTTACTTTTTTTCATTATTTACTCTATTTTATCTATTCGCCTGCTTCCTTTTCACTACAATTTGAATAATGGTCGGTGATAATTTTTTCGACAAGGAACAAGTGTTCGTCTATAATGTGTGAGAAATTACTATTTCAATACCAATCGTGCTCAGGGTCAGGTGAACAATGACAGTAACATCATGCATATTTCTAAAAAGATGAGCACTTTTTGTATATTTATGGCTTTATCGTCAGCCATTATACCATCCGACCATAGAAACAGCCGAGAAAGCTAAAGTGTGGCTTATAGATATAACTCAGAATTAAACCCACTAATTGAAATAATTAAAATACTGGGCAAAAAAGAAAAAAATTCAATCTGCGTTGGCATTGCAGCTAGCCGTGCATGATGTAAATGCCGATAAACATGATTATCTTGACTTAGGGATTGCCATTTCTCTTAATTATATTGCTACCCTCTGCGGGCTTCTCAATAACTGACGTAATGCATGGTTATGGTTAAAATATCCAGAGACTTTTCCTTATAGTAAACATATTGGTTTAAGTTTATAGAAAACATCAGAATGACTGGTATCATCAATAAACATGTCATTCGTCTCTCTAAGTTAAAAAAAAAAAAAAGCAGGGCAATGTACGTATCATCCTTTACTTAACAAAACGAAAACATGGCATTATTTTAAATAATTCTTGAGATTCTCTCGAAGTAGACCCTTTTTCACGGTTAAAGCTACTAGAAACTCTGGCTCTTATTAACCGGAACAGAACATCTTTATAGTGCTATCAAGGAAGAACATAAACAAACTTCATCACCGAAACAGAGCATACGACGTCTTCGGAGAAATATCTCTATCTTCTGGTAGGAGGTAATCCGCATATACCTTAAATTTCACTGGTTCAAAATCATCAGTCCAACGATACAACGCTAAAGACAAGGAATTATTACTCTTGAACAAACATGGACGACCAAACAAGAAATGCGCCTGAAAGCGTTGGCGTTCAGTTATAGCAACGCTAAAGAAATTGCAAAAGAGTGCACAGACCATGGACAGACAATTTGCACCGACATGAAAGGCTCGCTATCTGGGATTCGTTCCGATAATTCAGTCTCAATTGTCTCTGAGGAAAGATCTAAAGCACACACCAATCTTTGACGTTAATGGTCTCAAGCTCCCGCGTCGTACTGGTCGGTCAGTCAAGCATAGAACAAGGAAAAAATGATCCTTGCTGTGGCCAAGAAAGGCTTTCTAAAGAAGCACAAGTCCATTGCCGAAAGGCAGACTCAAGGGAATTGTTTCCTCAGGTGTGGAAAAACCGATGCCCTTAATCAAGAAACAAGGGTATCTCAAAGGACCACAATGCGAGAGAATCTTGGTAAAACTTGAGATTTTGTAAAACAATGGACAATTTCAAAAAGATGTTTTTTCGTCTTGTCACGAGCTTGAGACAAAGAAACATTTTGAGTCCCCATGAGGAATCGAACCTTAAACCTTCGGATTTGTGCTCCGGTGCTGTAAATCCGAAGGTCTGAGGTTCGATTCCTCATGGGGACTCAGAATTTTTCTTTGTCCCACGCTCGTTACAAGACGAAAAAACATCTTTCTTAATTCTTCACCGAGCTCAAAACTTACCATCTCTACTTTTCTGTCAATGGACAATTTAACGAACACGAGCATTCAGTCACATCGTTGCTTCAACGTTGTGCCAATGGAAATAAACCTGACTTGCAGTTGGCCTTAAAAATAGAGGATCGGAAAGAGTCTAAAAGAGCAAGAGTGTGTTTACCTCAGTTATACAATCAGACAAAAACAAAACGTGTCATGTACTTAATTCGAATATTCTGATGGCAAAAGCTTACTTTTTACTTGTGGCTGACGTAGGAAAGAGAAAACCTCGGCTCTTTGAATACCTTGAACGCAGCGAGTTTTTGTTTCAAAACTACGACTCGCCGGAGGATTGGGCCGAACTCTACCAAAAATATGGTCGCCTTTGGCTGGATTGTATGAGCCTTCCACCGGATGACCAGCGGAATGAGCTGAAATAGACTCTATACGAGGATGTATAGCACGACATTTGGAACAGGCCTAAGAGTTTCATTGTTGAGCATTTGTTCAATAAGACGTCCATGGAATCGTGCAATCCAGAGAGGCTTTACTGAATGTATTCAAAATCACGCCATTACTTCTGAATCCATCGTCAGAAAATTGCAAAATTTACTTTACACTTTTAAATGTCTACAAAATTTTTTAAATTTTTTAAAGCTCCTCAAAGACTGAAATTAAGAAAATATCCCGAAGTTGCAGAATGTTGAATCCAGAAAATTGGAAGACACTTCAACATTTCTAATCCCTTAGAGCGATAGTTGAAGATATCACTCCATCAATCTTTTTTTCCTGCGCCTTTAAGGTGACAGAATCTTTTCCGGCGATCGCAAAGCTTTTAATTTGGATTACTGAATGGACGCTTGTCAACTATTGCAGGCATGACGACTTTAACAAAACAGGACATAAAGGGCAAATGGAACACAATTTCGACACTCTATCAAGTGCGTGACGTGTGCTCAATGCTGACCTATAAGATTGATAAAGTCTGTTGACTAATGTAAATTTGCTTAAATGCTAATGTGACTGAAAACATTTTTACTATTTGGAGGTACTGTTTCGGGTCTGAAGATTACACTATAACGATGTTTCTGAGAAAAAAGTCATTCGAGAAAAGAAAATTTGCCTAGAAGCAGCAACTACCAATATTAACGTCATATTATCGCGTCTTTCGCTTTCGAACCGGCAAGCGTGCTTGTATTTACTTTATCGGAATCATAAATATTTCATTATTTCTGCTACCTACATGCTGTAACCGCCACTGTTAGAAAGGCCTCCGTCGTACAATCAGAACAAACACAAAATTGGGATGTTACGAATCCTAGTATTTTAACGGCAAGAGCCTATTTTTCCCTTGTAACTGACTACACAATTAGAAGCTCGGTAGTCGGTGATAATTTTTACGACAAGGAACAAGTGTTCGTCTATGTGACAACGAAATTACTCTTTCGATTTCAATCGTGCTCAGGGTCAGGTGAACAATGACAGTAATATCATGCATATTTCTAAAAAGATGAGCACTTTTCTATTTATATTTCTTCATCAGCCATTATACTACCTGACAGTAGAATCATGCACACCGCCTGTGCATGATTTAAATACCGATAAACGTAATTATCTTGACTTGGGAGATTTCCATTTCTCTTAATTATGTTGCTACCCTCTGCGGTCTTCTCAATAACTGACGCAATGCGTGGTTACCGTTTATAGATCACAGGGACTTTCCCTCACAGGAAATAAACCGATTGGTTAAAATTTATATGCAAATATGACATGAAAGATATGATGATTCTATAATTCACCTCTCCGAATTTAAAGAACGTAGGACAATGTACGTATACGTACCAGCAGTTGCTTGAATTCAGAAAATTGGAAAATATTTCTACATTTGTAACCCCTTTAAGCGATAGTTGAAGATATCACTCCATCAAACTGTTATCCCTACGCTTCAAAGGTAACAGAATCTTTTCCGACGATCGCAAAGTTTTTAATTTGGGCTACTGAATGGACGCTTGTCAATGATTGTCAACTGTTCATATGACGAATAACGATTTGTTTATCTGGAGGTTCCGTGTCGTGTCTGAAGATTACACTATATCGATGTTTCTAGGAAAACAGTTATTTGAGAAAAGACAATTTGCCTAGAAGTAGCAACTACTAATATTTAAGTCAAGTTATCGCGTCTTTCAATTTCGAACTGGCAAGCGTAATTGCAATCCCTGTCTTCCGGCGTTTTATTTGGTATAAAGAAAGAAACTGCGAGGCATTACAAACCGAAAAGCGAGAGGAAAGTATTTGTTCACGATGAGTAGTAATGAGACGCAGTCCGTAGAGCAGCGTTCATCGAACAAAACCACTGAAGTGCTACCGATCGAACCGGAACGAAGAAGACGTGAGGGTGGTAACGATGCAAACACATATTCCCAGAATTCAATCTCAGTTTCTGACAAGGCCACAGGACCAAGAAATTTTAAATTAAGGATCCAAAATAACACTCTGGTCATAGCCCAACAATCACTCGCCAAACAACAGCAGCCAAACTGGGAGCGCACTTTGCATAAACGGGAAACAAAACGTGGCAACGGGGATGAAGTACAATCAGACTCTTCTCCAAAGACGAAGGGCAGCCTTCTAGACCAACACAAGCGACCAGTAGAGTTGGTAGCCTGCCAACTTCAAACTCCAAACGAAGCCCATTGCCGAAAGGCAGACTCAGGTGGAATTGTTTCCTCCAGTATTGAAAAACCGATGCCCTTAATCAAGAAACAAGGGTATCTCAAAGGACCACAATGCGAGAGAATCCTGAAAAAACTTGTGATTTTGCAAGACAATGGACATTTTAACGAACACGAGCACTTAGTCACATCGTTACTTCAACGTTGTACCAATGGAATTGAACCTGACTTGGAGTTGGCCTTAAAAATAGAGCGAGGAGTGGCCTTTACTTATCAAAAAGAGTCTAAAAAGAGTAAGAGTATGTTTACCTCAGTCATACAATCAGAACAATCACAAAATTGCGATGTTACAAATCGTAGTATTTTAACGGCAAGAGCCTATGTTGCACTTGTAGCTGACTACACCGATAGATACTCGGTGAAGTTATCCCCACTCTTTGAATTTCTTCGACGCAGCGAGTTTCTTCTGCAAAATCACGATTCCCCAGAAGACTGGGCCGAGCTGTACTATACCTACGGATGCGTTTGGTTGACGTACATGAGCATTATTCCAGATGACCTGAGAAATGCACAGGCGTGAGAGACCGCTCGGGATAAAGCAAAATATTACTATGAGCAAGCTGTCTCTTTCTGCCAAAGGGATAAACGACCGAGAGTTCAGATAAAAAAACAAACGTATTGTCATCTCAAACTAGCAGCACTGCTGTTAGACTGCAGTTTAACTGCCGCGCGCACCCAAGAAAAAGAAATCGCATTCAGTGATATTAGAAAAGCCAAAGAACACCTTGATTTTGTTCAGTATAGACTTAGTGAGAGTATACCCACGGGAACACAGGTACAGCTGTTAAAAACTCGATCTGATCAATTCTATCGTCAGAGATTATACCAACTGGCCAAAGAAACGGCCGAGGAGGCTTTTCAGCTCGCTTCCTCGAACAGATTTAACACTGAATTAGACGCCCTTCAAGAAAGGATCCAGTTTCTTGACGTAAAGCTCGAGGTTGCGAAAGAAGTTGCTATCGTGGAAATAGAAGATGCTCATACTGAAAGCTGCTATAGCGGCACCGAGTAAAGATCACAAGATTATAAACTTGAGGAAGACTGAAAGTATCACAATTGAATACTACAAGATCAAGATAATATTATCGGCTCTACTAAGTATATGACATACTCAGAGGTGGAAACACATTGACTCTGTCTGTTTTTATCATTCTTTTGCCCTTTGGCGTGTTTCCTTTTTTCCATTATCTACTCTATCTTATCTGTTCGCTTGCTTCCTTTTCACTACAATTTGAATAATGGTCGGTGATAATTTTTTCCGACAAGAACACAGGGAATTTTTGGTGATTCCCAAAGTGGGAAATAACAGGAAATTTGTGGGGTTTTCTTGGGTTTTGGTTGTAATTTCCCAAATTGGTAAATGCTACCAAAACCAATGTTGGGTTCAAGTAAACCCATTAAAAACCCGCAAATTGGGATTTTAGTGTACCAACTTTAACCCAGGAATGGAGTTTTCCCGTCCCACATTTATCCCATTAATGGGATTTTATCAACCCACAAAAACTCCAAAATGTGATTCAATTGTCCCAGTTGAACCCCAATAGTGGGTTATTTTTATTGGGCCATCAAAAACCCAAGGTATGGGATTACATTGGAACAGCTATACCCCAACCATAGCTTTTTATTGCCCAGTTAATCCCCAATTAGTGGGATGACATTAACCAATTTAAACCCGAGGTATGGGAATATATTGGGATAGTAATACTCCAAGGATGGGTTTTTATTGCCCCTGTTAATCTTCAATGATGGGATAACATTGGCATACATATTTCCCGAACTATCGGATTTTGTTGGTTCAGAATGTCATTATAATCAATCAAGTACAATAAAACACAAAATCAAGGTTTATTATTATTAATAGGGTTAACAGTAACATTTATTTTAGATGACAATTCATTCATTTTCATGGTTAACAGCAACATTTACATATAAAATATACATAATATGAACATACTTTAATACTGAACAAGGCAGTGCTGTTCGTGCAGCCATATGTTTTTCACATGTTCACCGACTGATTAAAGAGAAATTTCTTTATGCACAATAATGTCCTGCATTTTCATGTTATTTAAGCTGGCCCCCTTCTTGATGGGAACAGAATTGATAGTTCAACAATTTCTTTGCAACGATCTCTGTTAGCTGTGATACTGTCAATGTTGTCAAGATATTTGCTTTCACTGAAAATCTACTTCTTAGCACTTTGACAATGTTGTCTCAATCGAGCTGTTCACGAAATACTGATTTAACAATCATCTGATAACCCTTTAGTGACAGACTAACTGTAATTTTCTCAACAGCACGCTTTAACTTGGGAACACCATCCATTGCTGTTGATGCATCTCTGGCCTCCTCCACAGAGTCCTCCGTTGAATCAACTGAAACAGTTGACACTGTCATGTCATCGTCACTTTCTTGTGACTGTATTTCAGTGTCACCTTCTCCAAGACTGACCTGTGATATAAAAGTACATGTGAAACACATCTTAAAGGGTTTAAACCACACAAAGCATAAAAGATAATACCTACAAGAGGATGTAAAACACTGAAGAAATTACACATAGCCAAAAAAGAACTGTAGTGATAAATCAGAATTAGGCTTTAGTGTGTGATATCTTACTTTGTAATAGTGAATTATACAAGTCATTCTTATTACTATATAAACCTCTCCCCACTTGATCAAAATAATGTTGTAGACCCATTTAATTGCTTCAACTTTGTCCAAAAACCATACATTATGAAAAGTCAATGTGAGACAAAAGTCAATTAAATAATGCCGAGCATGTTTAGGTATATACATTATCACTGAAGGAATCAGGTCAACCACTATACTTTATACTTTAAAAAATGAGCAGAAGTTAGATAAATAGATAATACTACATAAGCTTAATACTGAGGCCTTTTCCAGAGAGGCGGAATGTCTAGTATTTTAATCAACAGAGTCTGAGAGTAAGTTAAGCTTTAATTAATGGCGCCAAAGGTTACTTTATAACAAGACTAACAGAATGATGGAATAACAGATAGAAAGAAAACTGAACTTCAAATCACTGAATTGAAAAAATGAGGTCATACACAATAATATGACTTGAGCTTTCATCAAACATCAACTAACAAGCTTACACTGTAAACAAAAGTTAAGCTTACGAGGCTTCGAAGGCCTTGGTCGTTTCATCTCCGAACATTTCTCGTACTTTGCACTTCGCTTTCTCTGCGTTGTCTACTTTTGGATTCTCAAATTCATCTGTACTTGTACTGTCAGAATTGGCCATTTTGTACAAATAATTTTACGAAAGACAGAGTTTTCTGCCACCTTTCTGATAGTGCCTTGGCGCGATCTCTTGGCGCCGAAATCCTCGCTTGACCAGATCGTCTGCTGACCAAAACGTACGAGGGCTCGGTATTGCATCATGCGTTTCCGTCCTCGTGATTGGTTTACATGTATTTTTGGCGCGGAATTTGTTTACCCGCGATTCTCTTTCATCGTACCATGGGTGTTGAAAATGGCCCATTATTATAACTGCATCGATTATGACTAGTAGTTCAGAAAGAGTAAGTTCTACCTGGTCAAGAGATGACATTACAAGCTGTGAGTGTAAAGAAAAGCCGTTTAGACACGTTCAGTGTCCTTGCTTTGGATGCCAGGGCAGAGCAACTGACCGAAAAACAGAGCTTCGACATTGGAAAGAAACACATGAATTTGCGGTCAAAAACAGTTCTTACCAATCAGATGTTGAATCTGACATTTTTCACGATATTCTGCTCGAACAAGATACATATGATAAGCTGTGTGGGGAAGAGAACGGAACTCTAGGAGACCCTGATTCTCCGCTAGTGGAACCGCTTGACAGTAGTGAACAAGAGGACGCTGATGACATCGATGTTGAAAAAAAACCTTTGAAAGAGATAGTGGTTAAAGCTGCACTGGATGCTCTTAGAATAAAGCATCAAAGTGGGGCATCGGTAAGAACATTTGAGGATGTTTTGAAGTACGGAAAGAAACTGTTCTTTCTTTCTCTAAACGAGGATGTGGATGTCGAGGTTTTGACAACCTTATGACAAAAAAGTTGGAACGATGTACAGTTGCTTTTAAAAGAGCAGGGATATGAAGATGTTAAAGAATTCTTTGTTTGTTTCTGTTTTGAGGAAAAGGAGATCACAAAAGATGGAAAAAAACTACCAAGAAAACTGTCTACCATGGCACATACAACATCATGGATAGCAAACAAGGAAAATGTCCTTACGGTAATAATGCTGGTAACATAAATTATTTGTATTTGGGTCTCAAGAATAAGGTGAAGAACTTGTTCAGAAATAAAACTATGTGTAACAAATGCTTGCACATTGGATTAAGAAATATCACTGGCTAGCAAATGGCTTGGATTACCGATTAAAGAAAGAGCTTTGGGATGGGAAGCGGTGGTCAGAGCTCGAGTGGTTTTGGAACCCAGATAGCACATGGACTTTGCCAACCTGTTGTGTACACTGTGACATTCTCATACCTGCAAACCATCTCATTAACTCACAAGCTAAAGATCAAGATGGGGATAGCAATGTGAAAATTGTTGAGTTTCCTGTTTTTTTTTAATAATTTGAACACCGTATTAGAAAGACAAAAGGCTCCCCATTAAACGTGCCACTTGTGGGGCACTTTGATGGCTGGCAGCTATTTGGTTCAAGCTACAGGGGGTCTGGATCCTTTGCAGTTTCTGTTGCTAACATGAAAAAGGCTGAAAGAAATCACGTGGAGGAAGTTTACGTGGTAAGTTTTGTGCCTTGTTCCCAAGTTCCTAATCTACCAAATGGATTGGACCCTTTTTGGCAGCCTGTAATGAATGATCTGTGTGAGGGATTTATTGAAGGTTATAAATTGAACTACCCTAAAGGAATCACAATTCCAGGTTTTCCATCTAATGAGGAAATAGTTCGATTGCTTTTACTGGTGTGGACAGCTGATCATCCTGGTCAATGCGAAACAGGGAAGTTTCTTAACCAGGGTAAATGTGCATGTCGCAGATGTAAACTAGTCGGTCGACATCTACAGAATAGCTCAAATACACACTATCGCTTGCATTTTAGACACCCTTGGGGAGAGAGGGTCATTGAATCAGAACTTGAAAATATTTTTGACAAGACCAAGTGTTCGGAAAAGAATGTCATCAGAAAAAGGCTTTACCGGACTGTCCCTTTTTCACAAGTATCTTTACAACCTTATGGATTTGACATTTTGAATCATCTTTTTTATGATGCCTATCTCACAATTGCCCTGAATGTGGTCAAGAATCAGTTGTCTAGAGCTTTGGAGTTGGAGATGCTTGACAGAACAGAGCTTGATAAACAAATTGGTAACTTTCCATGGACTGGTGAATTTAAAGATGGTAGACTTCCAAAACAACTGGGTAAAGATTGCAAAGGTATTGGATATAGGAAAGCTGAAAGTTTCCAGAAATTTTCATTTCCAATGGCAGAATGCATTATGGAAAGCCAACTTACTAATGCTAAGGAATATAAAATTGTCTCCCCTATAGCAAGATTGACAGAGCTGCACTTTCATGGTGGAAGGAATGGATGGACTCCTGACATGATTAAAGGTAACCAGAAATTGTCATGGCGGTTAAATATATTAGTGGAAGAAGTACAAGGGTTGGCATTGTGTACCATCTCAATACACAAACTTACTTCATATTCATGAAGACATCATAAATTTCTCAGCCTCGGATAATGTTTGGTGTGCAGTGTATGAAAGAGCTGTTAAGGAGTATGTAAAGACGTCTCACAATGGAAACAACATCGAAGCTACATTTGCCTATGTAGAGTCAATAAGAGAGTACTCAAAATCAGTGGTGGAAAAAGAACAAACTAGCCTTGGAAAGCATGATGTTTTACTGGTGAGTTTGAAACTCTTGACAAATTCACATAACCCATAAATTTTTGTGAGTAAAATAACATTATAAAACTCTGAATTTCCCCTTCCCTTGTTCTACGTTATCATTTTTATTATTATTATTATTATTATTATTATTATTGTTATTATTATTATCATTATTATTATTTTTATAGTGCAGATATAATTTGCTGTTCAAGAATGTAACAAATTCTTGATATCCAATGTGTCTTTTCTTGTTTCTTCACGTAGGGGATAGCTTGCTCAAGTGAAACAGCCGAGGCACTGTGTGAAATGGAGCCTCCTCCAAGGGATGCTTTTCTCATCGGTTCAGTATCAAACATTAAGCCTCTTATTATGGGTGACCAAGACAAGATAGCTGAACTATTGTGTGTACTTAGTTGGAAAGTTCCAGAGGCCACATTTATTTCAAAGAGATGTTTTAAATCAGACATTGCTTTCAATGGAACTGTTTTTGCTTTTGGTGACAATTTCATAGTGTCCGCCAATGGACAAGAACATATAGTCCAGCTGCAAGGATTTTTTCTGTCAACACTGATGGTAACTTGAACAGTTTATTAGGTCATGGATTTCTTTATCCATTGCATCTTACAGAGACTGGTGTAGTCGACACCCACTGTTAGAGTGGCTTTGTCAAGGTTGAGAGCGAGCCAAATCCCAGGTCCATAGTGTTTAAAGTTGCCAACATTTCCCGGAAAGTTATTCTGTACCCATACAATGACAATTTACTGACAGTAGTAGATTACATGCATCATCATGAAAATTGTCCTTGTGAATTAATCGTACCTGTTTATCCTTAAAGAGGGGACATGATTCTTGTTCAGGGTGAGTGCTGTGGAGACATTTGGCATGGTCATGTACAAAGTGTAGATTTTGTCAACAGAACGGTAGATGTCTCCTTTTTCATTCCAAGTAGGAGACTTACTCATTACAATACATATGTGAGGGAATCACGTGGCAGGTCAGTAAGGAATGTTGTTGCTTGGGATTCAATTATTGGAATTGCTGAAGGACACTGGAGTAGTATTTCAACATGGGTGAAGGCAACTTAAAAAAATATTGAGTATTGTAATTAAGGCAAAATGCTGACTTTTTGGTATAAGCTCAAAAGGAAATGTATCAACAATGCCATCAGCAGTATAGTTGTAGTATCCAATTTTTAATTTGATATGATGTTTCTGTCACATGTTAATGTGGTTATAAACTTACATTTCATTAAGTGCATACACTGAATAACCATACTTCTGGTTTTCAAATAAGCCTTACCCTTACATTGTAATGCTAACACAAGATTAGCATGTTGCAATATTTCCCAACTTGTGGAAAAATAGCCCCATTATTTTCCCACATTTTGGGAAATAAACCCATTGGTTTCCCAATTTTGGGATCTTGGAATCTATATTGCATATTTTCCCAAACTAAACACGACATCGGGAAAACTTAACCCTAACTTTAACCAACCCTTTCCCAAGGTGGGGGTTTCTTGTCCCTTGCATTTCCCAAAATTGGGAATAACATCTTGAAATATTTCCCAACTTGTGCAAAAATAGTCCCATCATTTTCCCATATTCTGGGGAGAAAACCCATTGGATTACCAACATTGGTATTTTAAAAAAAATCCCCTTCATTTCCCAAAGTGAACCCAGCATTGGGAAAAATAAACCCAAACTTTTACCAATCATTTCCCATGAGAGGAAAATGTTGTCCCAAACATTTCCCAATAATGGGGAAAATCCCCAACACTTTCCCACAAAAAGTTTCCCGTGGAAAGCAAGCGTTCGTCTTTGATATGTGACAGTGAAGTTACTATTTCAATTTCAATCGTGCTCAGAATCAAGTGAATAATGACAGTAATATCATTCATATTTCTAAAAGATGAGCACTTTTTTTATATATTTATTGTTTTATCATTAGCCATTATACTACCTGACCATAGAAACAGCCGAGAAGGCTAAAGTGTGGCGTCCTCCTTTACATATAACCTAGAATTAAACCCTTTCATTGAAATAATCAAAATACTGGGCAAGATATTTGAAACGTTCATTCTGCGCTAGCATTGCAGCTGGAGGTGCATGGACATAATTATCTTGACTAGAAACAGCCGAGAAGGTTCAAGCGTGGCTTCCTACAGATATAACTCAGAATTAAACCCTCTAATTGAAATAATTAAAATACTGGGCAAGATACTTGAAAAATTCAATCTGCGTTAGCATTGCAGCTAACCGTGCATGATGTAAATACCGATGAATATAATTATCTTGACTTGGTGATTGCCATTTCTCTCAGTTATGTTACTACCCTCTGCGGGCTTCTCAATAACTGACGTAATGCGTGGTTATGGTTAAAATATCAAGGGACTTCCCCTCACAGGAAAATAAACCAACTGGTTAGAATTAATATGCAAATATCAGATGAAAGAGATGATTAATTTATAATTCACCTCTCCGAATTTAAAGAACGTAGGACAATCTACGTATCATTCTTTAAGAACAAAAGGAAACGTGGCTTTATTTCAAATAATTCTTGCCATTATCTCGATGAAAATCTTCTTTCACGGCTAAATCTACAAGAAACTCTAGCTCGCATTAACCGTAACAGATAATGCTTTCGGGGAGAATATAAACATACTTCATCACCGAAACAGTGCATTCGACGTCTTCAGAGAAATATCTCTTTTTCCTAGTAGGAGGTAAACCGCATCTACCTTAAATTACACTGGTTCAAAATCACCAGTCCAAGGATACAACGCTGAACACAAGGTAATATTACTCGCGAACAAACATGGACGACCAACCAAGAAATACGCCTGTTAGCGTTGGCGTTTATAGCAACGCTAAAGAAATTACAAAGGAGCGAACAGACCATGAGCAGGCAACTTGCACCGACATGAAAAGCTCGCTATCTAGGTTTCCTTTCAATGATTCAGTCTCGATTGCTCACACCAAATCTTTTACGTTAATGGTCTCAAGCTCCAGCGTCGTACTGGTCGGTCAGTCAAGCATAGAACAAGTAAACATTGATCATTGCTGTGGCCAAGAAAAGCTTTCTAAAGGAGCAGAAGCCCATTGCCGAAAGGCAGACTCAGATGGAATTGTTTCCTTCAGTATTGAAAAACCGATGCCCTTAATCGAGAAACAAGGGTATCTCAAAGACCCACAATGCGAGAGAATTCTGAGAAGACTTGAGATTTTGCAAGACAATGGACATTTTAACGAACACGAGCACTTAGTTACATCGTTGCTTCAACTTTGTTGTGATGGAAATGATCCTGACATGGAGTTGGCCTTAAAAATAGAGCGAGGAGTGGCGTTTGCTTATCAGAAAGAGTCTAGAAAGAGTAAGAGTATGTTTACCTTTGTCATACAAACAGAACGAACACAAAATTGGGATGTTACGAATCGTAGTATTTTAACGGCAAGAGCCTATTTTTCACTTGTTGCTTACTACAGAAATACAAAGTCGGTGAAGTTATCCCCGCTCTTTGAATTTCTTCGACGCAGCGAGTTTCTTCTGCAAAATCACGATTCCCCAGAAGACTGGGCCGAGCTGTATTGCATTTACGGATCCGTTTGGTTGAAGTATATGAGCATTATCCCTGATGACCTGAGGAATGCGCAGGCGCGAGAGACTGCTCGGGATAAAGCAAAATATTACTATGAGCAAGCTATCTCTTTCTGCCAAAGGGATAAACGACCGAGAGTTCAGATAAAGAAACAAACGTATTGTCATCTCGGATTAGCAGCACTGCTGTTAGACTGCAGTTCAACTGCCGCGCGCACCCAAGAAAAAGAAATCGCTCCCAGTGATATTAAGGAAGCCAAAGAACACCTTGATTTTGTTCAGTATAGACTTGGTAAGAGTATACCCACAGGAACACAGGTACAGCTCTTAAAAACTCGATCTGATCAATTCTATCGTCAGAGATTATACCAACTGGCCAAAGAAACGGCCGAGGAGGCTTTTCAGCTCGCTTCCTCGAATAGATTTAACACTGAATTAGACACTCTTCAAGAAAGGATCCAGTTTCTTGACGTAAAGCTTGAGGTTGCCAAAGAAGTTACTATCATGGAAATAGAAGATACCCATACTGAAAGCTGCTGTAGCGGCACCGAGTAAAGATCACGAGATTATGAACTTGAAAAGGATTGAATAAGTATCACAATTAAATAAAACAAGATCGGAAGAATATCATATCTATACTAAGTATACGACATACTCTGTGGTGGAAACACAGTAACTTTGCCTGTTTTTGACGTTCTTTTGATCATTTGTGTATTTAATTTTTGCCATTATTTATTTTATTTTATCTATTCGCTAGCTTCCTTTTCACTACAATTTGAATAGTGGTCAGTGATAAGTTTTTCGACAAGAAACAAGTATTCGTCTATAATGTGTGACAGAGAAATTACTATTTCAATATCAATCGTGCTCAGGGTCAGGTGAACAATGATAGTAATATCATACATATTTCTAAAAATATGAGCGCTTTTTTACATATTTATTGTTTTATCGTCAGCCATTATACCACCTGACAATAGAAACGCCCGAGAAGGCTAAAGTGTGGCTTCCTCCTATGGATATAACTTAGAATTAAACCCTCTAATTAAATTAATTAAAATACTGGGAAGAAAAATTCAATCTGCGTTAGCATTGCAGCTAGCCGTGCATGATATATATACCGATAAACATAATTATCTTGACTTGGGGGATTGCCATTTCTCTTAATTATGTTGCAACCCTTTGCGGGCTTCTCAATAACTGACGTAATACGTAGTTGTGGTCAAAATATCCAGAGACTTTTCCTTATAGTAAACCTATTAGTTAAAGTTTATAGAAAACATCAGAATGACTGGTATCATAAATAAACATGTTATTCGTCTCTCTAAATTAAAAAAACGCATGGCAATTTACGTATTATCCTTTTCTTAACAAACGAAAACATGGCTTTATTTAAAAACCCTGAGTCTGCCGAAAGGCAGACTCAGGGGAATTGTTTCCTTCAGTGTGGAAAAACCGATGCCCTTAATCAAAGAGTCTAAAAGAGCAAGAGTGTGTTTACCTCAGTTATACAATCAGACAAAAACAAATGTGTCATGTACTTAATTCAAATATTCTGATGGCAAAAGCCTACCTTTTACTTGTGGCTGACGTAAGAAAAAGAAAGCATCAGCTCTTTGAATACCTTGAACGCAGCGAGTTTTTGTTTCAAAACTACGACTCGCCGGAGGATTGGGCCGAACTATACCAAAAATACGGTCGCCTTTGGCTGGATCGTATGAGCCTTATACCGGATGACCAGCAGAATGAGCCGGCAGGTATAACCGCCAGAGAAAATACAAGATACTATTTTGAGCAAGATATCTCTTACAGCCAAAAGGATCATCGAGTAAGGGTTAAGGTCAAAAGGAAAACGTACATTCATCTCAGTCTTACAACGTTACTCCTAGATTGCGTTTCAACTGCCGCGCGAACCCAAGCGAAAGCTATTCCCTTAAGTGACATAAAAGAAGCTGAAGAACTCCTCAATTTCATTCAGAAGAAGCAAGCATGATCTTGATGACATCCTCGCAGGCACAAGAGTGCTGCTCTTGAAAAAGAGATCGGATCAGTTTTCTTTCCAAGGACTTCTGCAATTTACAAAGGAGTTAGCTGAGGAGGCTCTTCATCTCGCGTCCTCCAATAAATTTAACACTGAATTAGACTCTCCACAAGGACGTATAACGTTTCTCGACGATAATCTTGATAAAAACAAGTTAGTTGTTCCTACAGAACTCGAGCAATCAGGTAGCGAAACCTGTTGTAGTGAATAGAGATTGGCCGATTAAAATCAACATCTCGCCATTCAATTTCCTAACACAACTTACATGAACTGTCGACTAGTAAGACAGTTTCATTGTTAAGCAGTTATTAAATAAGAAGTCCATGAAATCGTGCAATCCAGTGAGGCTGTACCGAATTTATTCAAAATCACGCCATTATTTCTGAATCCATCGTTAGAAAATTGCAAAATTTACTTTACACTTTTAAATGTCTCCAAAATTTTTAAAAATTTTTTCAAGCTCCTCAAAGACTGAAACTAAGAAAATATCCGGAAGTTGCTTGAATCCTGAAATTGGAAGACACTTGAACATTTCTAATCCCTTAGAGCGATAGTTGAAGATATCACTCCATCAATCTTATTTTCATGCGCCTTTAAGGTAACAGAATATTCTCCGGTGATCGCAAAGCTTTTAATTTGGGTTACTGAATGGACGCTTGTCAATTATTGCAGTCATGGCTACTTTAACAAAACAGTATATAAAGGGCAAATGGGACACAATTTCGATACTCTATCAAGTGCGTGACATGTGCTAAATGCTGCACTATAAGATTGATATAGTCTGTTGGCTAATGTAAATTTGCATAAATGCTTATATGACTGAAAACGATTTTACTATTTAGGTACCGTTTCGGGTCTGAAGATTACACTATAACGATGTCTCTGGGAAAAAAGTCATTCGAGAAAAGAAAATTTGCCTAGAAGAAGCAACTACCAATATTTACGTCATGTTATCGCGTCTTTCGCTTTCGAACTGGCAAGCGTGCTTGTATTTACTTTATCGGAATCATAAATACTTCATTCTTTCTGCTACCTAAATGTTGTAACCGCCACTGTTATAAAGGCCTATAATATAGTCTCGTCTTTACTCTGACGAAAGCATTGATGATTTTCTGTTTCAGTTTACTGCGTGGCTGCGTGGAAAATATCTCATAAATCCGCCGAGGACATCCTTGCTTCGACGAGATTAAAGAAAGAATTCAAACCTGTTTGTTGTTGTAAACAAATCAATCAAAGTTCCTTGTCTTCCGTCAAATAGTCACAAAAGTTTGGCGTTCTATTTGGTATAACTGCGAGGTATTACAAACGCTAGAGCAGGAAGAATATATTTACGGCGAGTAGTGACGAGACGTAGTGCCAACGGGGGGGAGGTACAATCAGACTCTGCTCCAGAGACAAAGGGTAGCCTTCTAGACCAATACAGGCGACCTGCAGCATTGGTGGCCTGCCAAATCCAAACTTTTGGGGAAACGCAACACTTTTCACAGACTGAGTGGCGCGATACTTTCATTGCCAGCGTTGACCCTCCATTGATCCAATTTAAACGAAAAACAGGGATGTCTAAACGGACAAGAGTGCGAGAGATTCGTGAAAAAACTTGAGCTTCTGTAGGTCGCAGGAAAGTTTGCTGAATATGAGCACCTTGTTACTGCGTGTATTTAACGTTTTGCGGATGGGGAAATCCGGACATGGAGTTGGCCTTAAAAATACAGCGAAGAGTGGCCTTTTCTTATCAGAAAGAGTCTAAAAAGAGCAAATGTATGTTTTCCTCAGTCATACAATCAGAACAAACACTAAATTGCGATGTTACGAATCCTAGTATTTTAACGGTAAGATCCTATTTTTCATTTGTAGGTGACCACACAAATAGAAAGTCGGTGGCCGGTGATAATTTTTTCAACAAGGAACAAGTGTTTGTCTATAATGTGTGACAGCGAAATTACTATTTTAATTTCAATCGTGGTCAGGGTCAGGTGAACAATGATAGTAATATCATGCATATTTTTAAAAAGATGAGCACTTTTCTATTTATATCTCTTCGTCAGCCATTATACCACCTGACAAAAGAAACAGCCGAGAAGGCTTAAGTGTGGCTTCCTCCTATAGATATAACTTAGAATTAAACCTTCTAATTGAAATAATCAAAATACTGGGCAAGATACTTGAAAAATTAAATCTGCGTCAGCATTGCAGCTAGTCGTGCATGATGTAAATACCGAAAAACATAATTATCTTGACTTGGGGGATTGCCATTTCTCTTAATTATGTTGCTACCCTCTGCGGGCCTCTCGATAACTGACGTAATGCGCGTTTATATATCACAGGGACTTTCCCTCACAGGAAATAAACCGATTGGTTAAAATTTATATGCAAATATGACATGAAAGATATGATGACTCTATAATTCACCTCTCCGAATTTAAAGAAAGTAGGACAATGTATACGTATCATCCTTTTCTTAACAAAACGAAAACATGGCTTTGTTTTAAATAATTCTTGCGATTATCTCGACGGAAACCTTTTTTCACGGCTAAATCTACAAGAAACTATGGCTTTCACTAACTGGAACAGAGCATCTTTATGGTGCTGTCGGGGAAGAACATAAACAAACTTCGTCACCGAAACAGATTATTCGACGTCTTCGTCTTCTTTCTTCTAGCAGGTTCAAAATCACAAGTCCAAGGATACAACGCTGGAAACAACGAATTATTACTCTTGAACAAACATGGATGACCAAACAAGAAATACGCCTGTAAGCGTTGGCGTTTATAGCAACGCTAAACAAATTGCAAAAGAGCGCACAGACCATGGACAGACAACTTGCACCGACATGAAAGACTCGTTATCTAGGTTTCCTTCCGATGATTCAGTCTCGATTGTTTCTGAAGTAAGATCTAAAGCACACACCAAATCTTTGACGTTAATGGTCTCAAGCTCAAGCGTCGTACTGGTCGGTCAGTCAAGCATAGAACAAGGAAAAAATGATCATTGCTGTGGCCAAGAAAAGCTTTCTAAAGAAGTACAAGCCGATTGTCGAAAGGCAGACTCAGATGGAATTGTTTCATACAATGTTGAAAAACCGATGCCCTTAATCAAGAAACAAGGGTATCTCAAAGGACCACAATGCGAGAGAATCCTGGAAAAGCTTGAGATTTTGCAAGACAATGGACATTTTAACGAACACGAGCAATTAGTCACGTCGTTGCTTCAGCGTTGTGCCAATGGAAAGGAACCTGACTTGGAGTTGGCCTTAAAAATAGAGCGAGGAGTGGCCTTTACTTATCAGAGAGAGTCTCGAAAAAGCAAGAGTATGTTTACCTCAGTCATACAATCAGACAAAAACAAAACGTGTCATGCACTTAATTCGAATATTCTGATGGCAAGAGCCTACTTTTTACTTGTGGCTGACAAAAGAAGAAGAAAGGGTGTGAAGTTACCTAGGCTCTTTGAATACCTTGAGCGCAGCGAGTTTTTGTTGCAAAACTACGACTCGCCGGAAGATTGGGCCGAACTCTACCAAAAATACGGTCACCTTTGGATGGATCGCATGAGCCTTATACCGGATGACCAGCGGAATGCACAG
Organism: Pocillopora verrucosa; assembly: GCF_036669915.1. Lineage (NCBI taxonomy): Eukaryota > Metazoa > Cnidaria > Anthozoa > Scleractinia > Pocilloporidae > Pocillopora > Pocillopora verrucosa. Next base: position 20,380,388 of record NC_089318.1, on the reverse strand, counting down.
GCGCGTACAATCGTCAAAGAAAAGGCGATATACTTTCTTAAGAAAGCTATCTCTTGCAGCCAAGAGGATCCTCGACTAAGGGTCCAGGCCAAAAGGCAAAGGTACACTCATCTCAGTCTTGCAGCATTACGCCTTGATTGTGTTTCAACTGCCACGCGAACCCAAGCGAAACCTATTCCATTAACTGACATAAAAGAAGCAGAAGAACACCTCAATTTCGTTCAGCATAATCTTGGTGACAGTATCCCCACAGGCACAAGAGTACTGCTCTTGAAAAAACGATCGGATCAGTTTTATCGCCAAGGGCGTCTGCAACTTGCAAAGGAGAAAGCTGAGGAGGCTCTTAATCTCGCCTCCTCTAATAAATTTAACACCGAAATAGACCCACTGCAAGGACGTATAACGTTTCTCGACGATAAAATTGAAAAAAACAAGCTAGTTGTTTCTACAGAACTCGAGCATTCAAGTAGCGAAACCTGTTGCAGTGAATAAATATTGGAAAGATGGAGAAAGATGTCGATGCAAAAAGGAAATCTAGTCCAAAAGGTTCGAGCCAAAAAAATTACTAAATAAATAAGTAAATGCTCCAAAATTATTTGGGAACAAAAGTCGTCCAATAAGATGGCCTTCATGGCGATTTCTCTTATTGTTCTTTACTCTTCCTTTCATTTATTTTTCCAGAATATTTCTTCCGAACCAATCATTCAAGTCTTTTTCTTTCTATCGAGGAAAATATCAGTTTCTTCGCCTTCCCTCTAAAACCGCAGGTCGATGAGTACATAATAATTCCTCGATTCCTGAACAGTGGCAAACCAGAAAGAAAAAGTGTTGTTATTGTGCAATTTTGAAAATTTTTTTCTGAAAAAGTTCGCCTTAGCCGACGCAGATTAAAATTAACATCACGTCATTCAATTTCCTGACAAAACTGACACGGATTGTCGCCCGGTAAGAGAGTTCTGCTTTCATTGTTAAGCAGTTTACTGACCTCGTTCAACAGCAAAGGAAAGTACAAATGATGTAATGATATAATGCCTGATGACTCACGCGACGAATTTTTGCCGGAAAACGAACGTGAGGGATGCAAAAAACTAAGCCACTATCTACGCACCTACGTTAGCAGTCGCCAGCAGTCGCTAACAGTCGCCTGGGTTATTATATCGTGTTGCGTCAGTATTGCAGCAAGCCGTATTAAGCAATAACAAAGATATAAAGGGAATTTCCCTTTTGATTACAACAAACCTATTCATATGTAAATTGCATTTATGAAGGCTGAATACTTAAACTTTAAAGAAAAATTCGCGAGGGATCTCTTTGATGAAAGTTGCTTTTTCGATCATAATTCCAAGAAACCCTCGCTGCAAACAGATCGAAACAATCATTTTTCAATAGAAATTTGAACTTGCAAGCCCTAATTAAATCACACCCGAAGAAATAGCTTAAAAGTCGGAGAAGCATTTTGGACATATTAACATCTACAACGAACCACGAAACAAAACAGAAATGGTGTGAACATGAACGTAAAGTCGCACATTGCAGCATGATTCTAGTCGGCCAGTCAAACAAAGAACGAGTAAGATGTAGTCATTGCTGTGACCAATGCAGGCTTCAGTGCGGAAATAGTCCAAAAGAACCCGATCTGATACCTAACAAAGATACCTGACAAAGACACCTAACAAACATAAATGGACTTCTTTGACAGGAAATCAACAAAGTCCATTCCCTATAACCTAGCGAGATCATACCCCTTAACACTGGGTTCAAAGGGCTCCAGACTAAAAATTTTGTGCTCCAGACAAAGATTTTCAGTGCGCTCCAAAAATACCAAACAGATCTGCGAAAACCATGACCAGCTCCAGTAACAACGCGATTAACGTATTGAAAGCGATGAATATAATTATGTTCGTGGTCCTTATTGTTCTCGTCGCACTCCTGATGTGCGCCTGTATACGCTCACGGCACAAAACGAAGGTGATCCCGGTTGGGGAAGTGAAAAAACAAGTTCATCACAACGTGGAAGTGTTTCACATTTCGTAAGTTCTCTGTTGGCAACGTATGTATCTAGCACTCTAGAGAGCTGAAGAAAAATTTCACTAGTTCTCTCTTTTTTCATCAAATGCGTCTCTTTCAAAAAAGGACAAAACAGCACGGCTAACAGCTAATTCCATCAAGTTAGGCCTGCATCCGAATGTGAGTAAGACCAAGGTTATGAAGGTCAACTGCACCAACAACAGACCAGTTAAAGTGAGGGATACCATCTTGGAGGAAGTAACATCTTTTGTCTACCTAGGCAGTGTAGTCAGCATTGACGGAGGTTCCGATGAAGATATCAAGGCCAGGATAAACAAAGCCAGAGTAGCTTTCAATATGCTGAGGAAAGTGTGGTCCTCCCATGTCATCTCACGGAGAACCAAATTTAGAATTTTTAACACCAACGTCAAAGCAGTCCTCCTCTATGGCTCAGAAACGTGGAGAACAACTAAGCAAACGTCCCAGAAATTGCAGACCTTCGTCAATAAGTGCCTTAGGCGAATTTTAAAAATCAGTTGGACTGATAGGGTAACGAACGAGATGCTGTGGGAATTAGCAGGCGAGGAACCAATCATAACTCAGATCTCAAAGAGAAAGTGGAGATGGATAGGTCACATCCTAAGGAAACCGGCTAACAACATCACCCGGCAGGCACTACGTTGGAACCCCCAGGGCAAGAGAAAGAGGGGTCGTCCCAGGAACTCCTGGAGAAGAGGTGTAGAGTCCCAAATGAGAAACTGGGGCCACACTTGGGCCACTTTAGGAAGATTTGCCCAGGACAGAACCCGATGGAGGACGGAAGTGGTTAATGGCCTATGCTCCAACCGGAGCTAAGGGCGAAACAACAGCGTCTCTTTCCCTTAATAAAAGAGAGTATGGTGATTCTTCCTCAAAATAAACAGGACACTATTCCCAAAGCGCTCACTATTTTCCTTCATCACATCGAGTCTATCTTCATGGCACTGTAGTAAAGTGTCCATTTTAAAATTTCGCAAGTTGCCCCGTATTTCATTGCAAAAATCTTGCAAGCAAAGGTCTTTCACGGTCTAGTTGAGGCAGGATGTGGTTTGCATTTAACAACTGAAAGCTTTTTAGAGGTGGAAGTAAGAAAAGTACATCACGATTTTTCAAACCTTCTGGGGAGCAAGGAAATTGCTTCGAGTTATCACTGGCTTTGAAAATGCTGGTTAGAATTGCATTGCTTGATTAGTAAGGGTAATTCATTACTTTTGTTTTAATTAATCATGAGGTTTGTGAAACCGAAACTTTACGAATTTGAGAATCAACTGTATCATTATGTAAAAGAATGAAAGAAATTAAGACTCTTCGAAAAATTGTATCAATGTATTTCCTGCGAAAAGCCCTGATTAATAAATATTTATGAAAATTATACAAATAAAAAAAAAAGCTCGTAGTGATTTTCTTGTACAAAACCATTAGTGTTACTCTTTAACGCCCTCTAAAGGCTTAATCACAATGACACGATCACAATGGCGTTCAAAGGTTCCTTTTCAATAGTTATAAGTAAAAATAAAGGTTTTCAAAATGCTCTAAAGTTATATTGTAAGAAGATACCTTTCAAATCAGTTAAATTACTGTTATAGTGAACGGAAGCCTCTGAGACGATTTGACGAGTTGGAATAAAACAAATCGCTTAGATTGTACTTGTAGCTTAGTTTCAACATTTGTTTGTCTCTCTTTTCTTGCGATGCAACATATACAGAAATAAAGTGAAGGGTACACTTCATCGTATGGCCGCGTCTTGCTCGGTAATCCCTATTGGCAAAGTGGCTATAGTCAACAGTCTTTGCAATTTTTCTTTGTGGACGGGATGAAATGGTTGACCATCCACAGACATCTCTCTCTTTTGTAATATACCGTCGCATACCCCGAGCCCAACGATACACTTCAGAATGTCTTCTTCCTGAAAAAGAAAAAATTATAAATAACTGTAAATTTCCTTCTCTTCAAAGATCTTGCGTGTCCGAGATGGACCCTTAATCTTTTATATGTAGTTCAGGAACTTAGTACCGGAACCACATAGGGACGCAAATTAAGATACTCACTACTTCTCCTGGAACTACCGACCCAGGCAACTTTTTTCAAAGTGGACGAAGTCTCGAGTGGTGTACATGCATAAGTTACCCAGGAAGCCCATTTTATCTTATAAAATTCCTTCCGATATCTTTTTCTCTCGTATCACGGCGACTTTTTCCGTTTATTGCTGTGCCTGTGAGCTGTTTTTTAAAATCTGATTAGTTCGTTTTGACACACCTGTACGCATCCGATGTTTGGGTTCAATAATTATTGTAGAGCCTAAAGTTAACTAATATCGAGGGTCAGTTCGGTACGCAAAAAGAAGACTTCATCAAAGGCATTACCATTTCCACCATGTTCAAGACTTCTTTGGTAAGAACAGGTGTATCAGGCAAAATTCCTCGTCTGACGTACGGTGAGTGCACCGGGCACTGACTTAAGATGGCCAGAGCTGCCACTAACGCCGATCCGCCCCAATTGGAAACACCCGAGGTGATCAAATGATCAGTGGCAACCGTAGTAGCGATGTGTTGTCCATTTTTAATGCCATCGACGACCATTTGGTGGACCTTTCCCATTCCGATCTCATTACCACCATCACCGATTCCGATTGTGGCAATTTTTCCTGACTTTTTAGCTGAAAGAGAGGAATAAGGTCCATATAAAGTACCTTGTTGAGAGAAGTCTCATAATTCCGTCACCGTTATGAGAGATTTTATGGTAAATGAGTTAAAAAAGATTGCTCTGAGTGAGGTCCTCATGTTATCCCATTTTTTTGTTTTGATGATAAAAGCGCATGGAGACAAATTTCATCGAATAAACTCTTCGAAATCGATTTTTAGTAAGACTAACTTCTTTTGATAAGTTGGCGATTCTCCGGCAAATTAACATTTACTAATCAAGAAACGGCATTTACAAATTTCCTTGAAAGTCATTACAATGTCATAAATGTCTCAAACACTCAGATCAAAAGGGCTCCACCTTTTAACTGGCGATTGGGGGCATGAATGAATATCTTGGCGCAGGGTTTGTAAGTACACTTCCCATTAACTTATAATTATAGCTACCTTGAATGAAAACTTCGTCCACTGGACTGACTTTACAAATCTCGGACAAGTCCCTTGCTTTCATGGTCATGTAACGGCCCTCTTCTGTCCTACCAACCGCTTCTATGGCAACTAAAACGTCAAACTTTGGACTCATTTGATTAGTTGGATTGTGAAACAGCAACGTTTGAGCAGCTGCTCTGACCCCGCCAGAGCCATGTGTCCGTTGTGGCGTGAACTCCACAACACAAGCTTTGTTTCTCAAAAATGTTTCGACAAGTACCTGCACTAATTTGACGTGATAGTAACTTGCAATAAATGTCACCTCCTTTCCAAGGGCTTTGAGAGCTTTACCAAGTGCAATTGCCCCAAGGGGACCGTCCGTTTCATCTGGAAACTCATCATTGGTATTGCAAGGGAAACCGAAATGTATTCCTACAAATGACGAGTGTGACAAAACGAGTGCAGCCCGCAGAAGCTCGTCAGCAATGTGAAGTTTAGCGATGCCCCTTTCTCCGATGTCGTCTTGAATCTCCTTTTCGAGACCACGGAGACTGAGGACTGCGCTTTCAGAAACCAAAGAAGCAGTGAAAGGTTTGTCTTTTAATGTTACTACTTGTGGCTTGGTATCTACATGAACAGGCGGATGTTTCATGATGAATTCTGCTACGGTTGTATCACTTGCGATCAACTGCTCCATATTGTCAGTAAAGGTCAGCGGTAAGCCTGTCGGAGAAAGAGTGAAATACTTAGATAAAGAGAAAGATGTTTTTCGTCTTGTTACCAGCGTGGGACAAAGAAAAAAATTTGTAGTCCCCATGAGCAATCGATCCTCAGACCTTCGGATTCCGCGCTCCGATGTTCTACCACTGAGCCACAGGGACTCCACGGTGAGCGAAGTCAATTTCGAATTTCATATGACAAGCGTCCTGCATACTGCTTGGATCAGCAATGTCGATAGCGTCATAGTTGTAAACAAAATAAGAGAGATTGGTAAGTTTTGAGCTCGGTAAAGAAATAGAGAAAGATTTTTTTCGTCTTGCCACAAGCGTGGAACAAAGAAAAAATTCTGAGTCCTAGCAGTATGCAGGACGCGTGTTCGGTTCCTCATGGGGACTCATAATTTTTTTTTCATCCCACGATCGTAACAAGTTGAAAAACATATTTCTGTATTACCGAACTCACTTACCATCTCTCCTATTCTATTTACTCAGATGAACTCACCAAATTAATAGTCGCTTTATATTTCGTAAGCTATGTGTAGAAATCAAGTTAGATTTTGTGTTCTCTTTCTTTTCCTGAAAAGACAAACTGAGAAGTTTAACTCGTGAGATCTACTCCACAACGCGTTATCAACATCCAGTGCCGATTATGAGCCAGGGAGTTAAATATGACGTCGTTGAAATCATTTAAAATCGTGCGATTATTTCTAAATCCATCGTTAGAAATTTGCAAAATTAACAAAACTCTTTCAAAATGTCTCCAAAATTTCATGTAAATTTGTTCAAGCTCCTCAAAGACTGAAACTAAGAAAATATCCAGCAGCTTCTTGAATTCAGAAAACTGCAAAACATTTCAGCATTTGTAATCCCTTTAAGCGATAGTTGAAGATATCACTTCATCAATCTGATTTCCCTGCACCTCAAAGACAACAGAATCTTTTCCGACGATCGCAAAGTTTTTAATTTGGGTTACTGAATGGACGCCTGTCAATGATTGTAGTCATGACGACGGTAACAAAAGAGGAAGTAAAGGGCAAAGGGGACACATGACAAATTTCGGTACTTTATCACATGCGTGACGTGTGCTTAATGCTGAACTAGAAGATTGATGGTGTCAGTTGTTGAATGTAAATTTGCATAAACTGTCAATATGGCTAAAACGATTTTATCATTTGAAGGTGCCACTTCGGGTCTGAAGATTACACTACAACGATGTTTCTGGGAAAAAAGTCATTCGAGAAAGGACAATTTTCCTAGAAGTAGCAACTACTAAGATTTACGTGATGTTATCGTGTCTTCAGCATTCGAACTGGCAGACGTACTTGTAGTACTTTCTCGGAATCGTGAATATTTCATTATCTCAGCTACCTACATGTTGTTACCGCCACGGTTGAGAAGGCCTATAATTTAGTCTCGTCTTCACTCTGACGAAAACATTGACGATTTTCTGTTCCAGTTTACTGCGTGGCTGCGTGGAAAATACCACATAAATCTGTCGAGGACCTACTTGCGTCGACGAGATTAAAGAAAGAGACGTTGGCTTGAATTCAAACCTGTCTGTCATTGTAAACAACTCAATGTTCCCTGTTTTCCGGCGTTTCATTTGGTATAAAGAAAGAAACTGCGAAGGATTACAAACGAAAGAGCGAGAGGAAAGTATTTGTTCACGATGAGTAGTAATGAGACGCAGTCTACAGAGCAGTGTTCAGCGAATGAAACCGTTGAAATGCTACCGATGGAACTGGAACGAAGAAGATGTGAGGCTGGTAACGATGGAAACACAATGTATTCTGAGAATTCAATCTCATTTTCTGACAAGGCCACAGAACCAAGAAATTTGAACTTAAGGATCGAAAATAGGAGTCTGGTCATAGTCCAACAATCACTCACCAAACAGCAGCAGCCTAACTGGGAGCACACTTTCCTTAAACGGGAAACAAAACATGCCAACGGGGGTGAAGTACAATCAGACTCTGCTCCAAAGACAAAGGGTAGCCTTCTAGACCAACACAAGCGACCAGCGGAGTTGGTAGCTTGCCAGCTTCAAACTTTTGGGGATACGCAACAACGTTCACAGACTGAGTGGCGTGATACTTTCATTGCCAGTGTTGACCCACCGATACCTTTGATCGAAAAACAAGGATATCTAAACGGACAAGAGTGCGAGAGAATCCTGAAAAAACTTGAGTTTCTGCAGGACGACGGAAAGTTTGCTGAACATGAGCGCCTTGTTACTGCCTGTATTCAACGTTTTGCAGATGGCGAAAATCCGGACATGGAGTTGGCCTTGAAAATAGAGCGAGGAGTGGCCTCTTCGTACCAAAAAGAATTCAAAAACAGCAAACGTATGTTTATCTCGGTTATAAAATCAGAAAAAACTAAAAATTGTGATGTTATGAATCCTAGTATTTTAACGGCAAGAGCCTATTTTTTACTTGTAGCTGACTACAGAAATAGAAAGCCGGTGAAGTTTTCCCCTCTATTTGAATTTCTTCAACGAAGCGAGTTTCTTCTGCAAAATCACGATTCCCCAGAAGACTGGGCCGAGCTGTATTACAACTATGGATCCGTTTGGTTGAAGTATATGAGCATTATCCCTGATGACCTGAGAAATGCACAGGCGCGAGAGACGGCCCGGGATAAAGCAAAATATTATTATGAGCAAGCTGTCTCTTTCTGCCAAAGGGATAAACGACCGAGAGTTCAGATAAAAAAACAAACCTATTGTCATCTCAAGTTAGCAGCACTGCTGTTAGACTGCAGTTCAACTGCCGTGCGCACCCAAGAAAAAGAAGTTGCACCCAGTGATATCAAGAAAGCCAAAGAACACCTTGATTTTGTTCAGTATAGACTTGGTGAGAGTGTACCCACAGGAACACAGGTACAGCTCTTAAAAACTCGATCTGATCAATTCTATCGTCAGAGATTATACCAACTGGCCAAAGAAACGGCCGAGGAGGCTTTTCAGCTCGCTTCCTCGAATAGATTTAACACTGAATTAGACACTCTTCAAGAGAGGATCCAGTTTCTTGACGTAAAGCTCGAGGTTGCGAAAGAAGTTGCTATCGTGGAAATAGAAGATACCCATACTGAAAGCTGCTATAGCGGCACCGAGTAAAGATCAAGAGATTATAAACTTTAAAAGGATTGAATAAGTATCACAATTAAATAAAACAAGATCGAAAGAATATTATATCTATACTTAGTATCTGACATGTGGAAACACAGTAACTCTGCCTGTTTTTATCATTCTTTTGCCCTGTTGCGTATATACTTTTTTCCATTATTTGCTCAATTTTATATGTTCGCTTGCTTTCTTTTCACTAGAATTTAATAATGGTTGGTGATAATTCTTTCGACAAGGTACAAGAGTTCGTCTATGATGTGTGACAGAGAAATTACTATTTCAATTTCAATCGTGCTCAGGGTCAAGTGACAGCAACAATGACAGTAATATCATGCATATTTCTATAAATATGAGCAATTTTCTATATATATTTAATCGTTAGCTATTTCAATTTCAATCGTGCTCAGGGTCAAGTGACAGCAACAATGACAGTAATATCATGCATATTTCTATAAATATGAGCACTTTTCTATATATATTTAATTGTCAGCCATTATCCCACCTTACAATAGAAATAACCGAAAAGGCTTAACTGTGGCTTCCGCCTGTCGATATAACTTAGAATTAAACCCTCTAATTGAAATAATCGGAATACTGGGTAAGATACTTGGAAATTTCAATCTGCGTTAGCATTGCAGCCAGCCGTGCATGATGTAAATACGGATGGACATAATTATCTTGACTTAAGGGATTGCCATTTCTCTCAATTATGTTGCTACCGTCTGCGGGCTTCTCAATAACTAACGCAATGCGTGATTATGATTTAAATATCACAGGGACTTCCCCTCACAGGAATTAAACCGATTGGTTAGAATTTATATGCAAATATCAGATGAAAGATATGATGAATTATTAATTCACCTCTCCTAATTTAAGGAACGTAGGACAAAGTACGTATCATCCTTTCTTAACAAAACGAAAACATGGCTTTATTTAAAATAATTCGTGGGATTCTCTCGACGAAAACCGTTTTTCACGGCTAAATCTAGAAGAAACTCCGGCTCTCATAAACAGAACAGAATATCTTTATAGTGCTGTTGGGGAAGAACATAAACAAACTTCATCGCCGAAACAGAGTATTCGACGTCTTCGGAGGAATATCTCTTTCTTCTAGTGGGAGGTATCCGCATCTACCTTAGATTACACTGGTTCAAAATCACCAGTCCGAGGATACAACGCTGGAAACAACTAATTGTTACTCTTAAACAAACATGAATGACCAAACAAGAAATACGCCGGTAAGCGTTGGCGTTTATAGCAACGCTAAACAAATTGCAAAAGAGCGCACAGACAATGGACAGGTAACTTGCACCGACATGAAAGGCTCGTTATCTAGGTTTCCTTCCAATAATTCAGTCTCGACTGTCTCTGAGGCAAGATCTAAAGCTCACACCAAATCTTTGACGTTAATGGTCTCAAACTTCAGCGTAGTACTGGTCGGTCAGTCAAGTATAGAACAAGGAAAAAATGATCATTGCTGTGGCCAAGAAAAGCTTTCTAAAGAAGCACAAGCCCATTGCCGAAAGGAAGACTCAGGTGGAATTGTTTCCTCCAGTGTTGAAAAACCGATGCCCTTAATCAAGAAACAAGGGTATCTCAAAGGACCACGATGCGAGAGAATCCTGGAAAAACTTGAGATTTTGCAAGACAATGGACATTTTATCAAACACGAGCATTTAGTCCTATCGTTGCTTCAACTTTGTGCCAATGGAAATGAACCTGACATGGAGTTGGCCTTAAAAATAGAGCGAGGAGTAGCCTTTTCTTATCAGAAAGAGTCTAAAAAGAGCAAGAGTATGTTTACCTCAGTCATACAATCAAACAAAGAAAGAACGTGTCATGTACTTAATTCGAATATTCTGATGGCAAGAGCCTACTTTTTACTTGTGGCTGACATACGGAAAAGAAAGCCTGTGAAGTTACCTCGGCTCTTTGAATACCTTAAACGCAGCGAGTTTTTGTTGCAAAACTACGACTCGCCGGAAGATTGGGCCGAACTCTACCAAAAATACGGTCGCCTTTGGCTAGATCGCATGAGCCTTATACCGGATGACCAGAGGAATGCGCCGGCACGAACGACCGCCAAAGAAAACGCGAGATACTATTTTGAGCAAGCTATCTCGTATAGCCAAAAAGATCATCGACTAAGGGTTCGGGTTAAAAGGCAAAGGTACATTCGTCTCAATCTTGCAACATTACTCCTAGATTGCGTTTCAACTGCCGTGCGAACCCAAGCGAAAGCTATTCCCCTAAGTGACATAAAAGAAGCTGAAGAACACCTCAATTTCATTCAGCATGACCTTGGTGACAGTGTCCCCGCAGGTACAAGGATACAGCTCTTGAAAATTCGATCGGATCAATTTTATCGCCAAGGATTTCTGCAACTTGCGAAGGAGACAGCTGAGCAGGCTCTTCATCTCGCGTCCTCCAATAAATTTAACACAGAATTGGACCCTCTACGAAGACGTATAACGTTTCTTGACGATAATGTTGAAAAATTTAAGCTAGTTGTTTCTAAAGAACTCGAGCAATCAAGTAGCGAAACCTGTTGTAGTGAATAAATATTATCCGATTAAAATCAACATCACGCTAGTTAATTTCCTAACACAAAAACATAAACTGTCAACTGGTAAGGTAGTTCTGCTTTCATTGTTAAGCAGTTGATTAATCTCGTTCTACAGCAGAGGAAAGTACAAATAATATAATGATGTAATGCCTGATGACTCACGAGACGAATTTTTGCCGGAAAACGAACTTGGGGGATAGAAATATTTAGCCACTATCTGTGCGTCTACGTTGGCAATCGCCAGCAGTCGCTAACAGTCGAGCTCCATCGTTGATATCTGACGTAATGCGTGACCGTAGATAAGATATCAAGGGACTTCCCCCTTACAGGAATGGGAACCCATTGGTTAGAATTTATAAGCAGACATCAGACTGACGGTATCATACATAAATATGTCATTCGTCTTTCTAAATTAAAAAAAAAACGTGGAGCAATGTTATACTTAAATAACAAAGGAAACATGGCTCTGTTCAAAATTATTCTTGGGATTATCTCGACGAAAACTGTCTTTACAGGTAAATCTAAAAGAACCTGTGGGTTTCATTGAGTGGATAAAAATACTGAAACAGATGCAAATATTAAGCCACAATATTGATAAAAAGGGAATTTCCCTTTTGATTACAATAAACCTATTGTTATGTAAATTGCATTTATGAGACTTAGAGCTCTTCATGTAAATGATCTCTTCGATGGAAGTTGCTTTTTCAACTACAATTCCAAGAAACCCTCTCCTTCGAATACATCAAAACAGTCTTTAAGAATTTTGTAATAGGAACTCGCAAGCCCTAGTTGAATTACACCTGAAGGAAATTGCTACGAAATCCAAGAAGCATTTCGGACATTTTAACATCGACAACTAACCCCGAATCAAAACAGAAATGGCATCTTCATCTAACACCGCTAAAGATCGCTCTAAAGAACTCACAAACCATGGACAGCCATCATCCCACGAAGGGAAAGACTTGTCATCAAAGTTTCTTCCCGAAGCCTCGATTATCGCTCATGCAAAATTAACACAAAATACTTTGAACGTAACAGTCGCAAACTGCAGCATGATTTTAGTTAGCCAGTCAAACAAAGAACGAGTAAGACGTAATCATTGTTGTGACCAATGCAGGCTTCAGTGCGGAAATAGTCGAAAAGAATCCAACTCTGACGATTGTATTGAGCAACGAAAGAGAGTGACAGAAAAAGTCGAATGTCAACAACAGGTTTTCGGCAAAGGCGAGGTTAGATCAGACAGCGGTCCAAAGGGAGCAAATTGCATCCTCAACCAGACAGCAAAAGGAGTGGTAGACTACCAAGTTCAGCCTTTGAGTGCAACACAAAATAGTAATCACGCTGACTCAGGTGAAATAATTATTACAAGTGTTGAACTACCGATGGCCCCAATCAAGGTAGAAGGAGATCTCAGTGGAAAGCATGGCCTGTGCGAGCGACTCTTGGAAAAGCTCGAGGTTTATCAAGATAACGGACACTTCGATGAACACGACAGCCTCGTCACAAGGGCAATACATTTTTATGAAGGAGAAAAAAATGCGGACATGCTGTTGGTCTTGGAGATAGAGCGGGCAGCTCCTCTCTCTTACAAAGGTCAATGGAAGCTAGCCAGGAAAAAGCTTATTTCAGTCGCAAAATCTGACCTAAAGAGTCGAGCTTCATATTCAGACATTATAACGGCAAGAGCCTACTACTTACTTGCGGCTCACATGAGAAGAAATGAAAGGTACAGAAACTCAAAATTTCCCCTGCTCTTGGAATTTCTTCGACGCAGCGAATATCTACTGCAAAATTATGACTCACCAGAGGACTTATCTGAGCTCTACCAGACCTATGGCGCTCTTTGGCTGGATCGTATGAGCCAAATACCGAATGCCAGGAGAAATGCACTTGCACGAAACGCCGCTCGAGAAAAATCAAAATACTATTTTACGAAAGCTATCTATTTCAGTCAACAAGATTATCGCCCGCGAGTTAGGATTAAAAGGCAAATGTATGCCCACCTCAAGCTTGCCACAATACTCCTGGATAGCTGTTCAACCTTCGCACTGGCTCAAGAAAAACCAATTCCACCCAGTGACATTGAAGAAGCCGAAGAGCACCTTGAGATCATCCAGTTCAAACTCGGTGGCAGTATACCGAAGGCAACGTTGATGCTTCTCTTTAAAACCCAATCGGATCAACTTAATCGTCAAGGACGATTCCATCTGGCTAAGGAAAGAGCCGAGGATGCCTATCAGCTTGCATGCGTCCACCAATTCAACACAGAATTGGAAACCCTCCGTGAAAGAATCAACTTCCTTAACAACAAACTCCAAACACCCGACCAGATTGTTATCGAAGGACATGATCATGCCAGCAGCGACACCGGCTACAATAACAGTGGAAGTCACTCACAATAGACATAAAAAATTATAAATTGAAATCTGCAAATTTCATCTATAGAACATTGTTGATTTGTAAGCTAGCCTTCATTCGCAACTAGTTTAAGGGTTTAACTTAATTTACAGCAGATGAAACTGTAATTGTAAATGGTAATGATGGAACGTTGACGGAACAGTACTGCAAATTGATAACAGAAGGCAACTTGGCTTGAATCTGTCACGCAATGTATTTCAAGATCAAGAAAGAATATTGAATTCCTCCCCTTTTCATCTTATTGTTTTTCCCGATAATTAAGAACATCCCTGGCATCGAAATGATGTCATCTCTAACGAATCATGTGACAGCTTTTAGACGGAAATTTAAAGCCCCTATATGTAAAGGGTCTTTCCCTTTCGGATACAAGATAAATATTGTTTAAAAGCTCAAATAGCAAATAAAAGGCACGGATATTATAATTTTGAAGCTTTTTTCGCAGGATTTCATCGATGATAAATTCATTTGTCGGCTACAACTCCTAGATCCTTTCGCCCGCACTCGAATAAGGACAACCTTAAAGATTCTCTAGAGCTTTATCCAAATCATACCCGACAGAAGCAGCCAAAACAAGAGCATAAGCGTGAAATCTGAGAGACAGAACCATCAAAATAACATCGTCGACGACGCACGAAACAAGGACGAATGGCATCTACCCTCGCTGAAGATCTCTCTAAAGGAAGCACACACCATGGACAAACATCTTACGATGGGAAAGGCTTGTCATCAAAGTTTCCTCCTAATGCACCGATTATTGCTCGAGCAAAATTTGAGACGGTCGCAAACACCTTGAACGTATCACTCGCAAACTGTGGCGTCATTCTAGTGGGCCATCCAAACACAGAGCAATTAAGCAGAAATCGAGACTGCGAAAAAGATAGGCTTCAGAGCGAATATGGTCCAAAAGAAGCCGACTCGAATGATCGAAATGAACGACAAAAGAGAGTGATAGAAAAAGTCGAATGCCGACGACAGCTTTTCAGCAAAGGCGAAGTTCAATCTGACAACGGTCAAAAGGAAGAATATTGTACCCTGAACCAATACCAGACAGCAAGAGGAGTCGTGGACTGCCAACTTACGCCGTTAAGCGAAACAAAAGAAATAGAACACTCAGACTCGAATGGAACGAGTTGTGCCCGTGTCGAACTACCGATGGCCTCAATCAAGGTAAAAGGCGATTTTAGCGGAAAGCATCGCGAGGGCGAGCAACTCCTAAAAGCGCTCGAGCTTTGTCAAGATAACGGAATGTTTGTCCAACACAAGCGCCTTGCAATGGAGAAAATTCACTACTATGAAGATAGAAAAAATGCTGACATGGTTCTAGTCTTAAAGATAGAACAAGCAGTGGCCCTCTCGTACGAAAACAAATCCAAATTAGCGAAGAAAATGCTTATTTCAGTCACGGAATCTGACCTGAATGGTCAAGCTTTATACGGAGATGTCATATCGGCAAGAGCCTTCTATGTACTTGCGGCTCACACGAGGAGAGAAGAAAAGCACAGAAAGTTAAAATTAACTCTGCTGTTTGAATATCTTCGACGCAGCGAACATCTCTTGCAGCAGTACGACTCTCCAGAAGACTGGGCTGACCTCTACTACACCTATGGTTGTTTATGGTTAGATTACATGAGCCTGATACCGGATGACACGAGAAATGCTCGTGCCCGTAACGCCATGCGGAATAACGCGAGATGCTCTTTTGAGAAAGCTCTCTTCTTCAGTCAAAAAGACCATCGATTAAGAGTTCGAATTAAAAGGGAAAGATACGCTCACATCAAACTTGCATCAATTCTGCTTGATTGTTGTTCAACTACCGCACGCATTCAACAGAAAACCATTCCACCCGGCGACATCAAACAAGCTGAAGATCACCTGGATATTGTTCAGTTCAAACTTGGTGACTGTATCCCCAAGGGTACATGGATACAGCTCTTAAAAACTCGATCAGATCAGTGTTATCGTCAGGGATCATACAACCTGGCCAAAGAAACAGTAGAAGAGGCTTTCAGGCTCGCTTCCTTTCATAAATTTGACACTGAATTAAACACTCTACAAGAGATGATTGAATTGTTTGCGATCAAACTTCATTCTCACCTAGGTTTCGCTGAAGAACCCGAAGTTTCAACCAGCGAAGCCGCCTACAGTGCCAGTGGGTCAAATACAGGATAGAAATAAACAGTGCACAAATTTAGACAATAAAATTTGATGAAACACAAGAAGTCTGCGCAAAGAAAATCCCTTAATGTTGGATATTATTTAGGTACAGATTTATCGAATAATATAAAATCTCGACTCCGATCTGATTGACTCGTTTTTAATACTGATAACTCAATAAAAACTAGTTATTTTACGCCCAAATTTGGTATAGGTTCAAATAATATTTACTCTGACGTCATGCAGTTTTCATAAAAGATAAACGAAGATGGGTGACATATTTGTATTTAATTAAGGATGAAACTTCGGTGGATTAGGTATTTGAACCAGATTACTACAGTGCCAGTTGGTCAGATTCAGGATAGAGATGAACACTGCACAAATTTAGACAATAAAATTTAATGAAACACAAGAAGTTTGCGCCAAAAAAACCCCTTAATACTGGATATTATTTAGGTACAGGTTTATAAAATAATTTAAAACCTCGACTCCGATCTATTTGCTTTTAATACTGATGGTTTAATAAAAACCAGTTATTTTACGCACAGATTTAAAGGTTCCAATAATATTTACTCAAACGTCATGCAGTTTTCATGAGATTTGCAAATTTAAAAACAGATCAATTAGATTATCCCTTTACTCCAAAATGAAAGTGGCACGTTTGTGAAGGAAAACTGTAAATACATACTGTCGTTTAAAAAATCGGGTAACTTCCTCTTAACCTTGAACTGAAGCAATTTCTACTTGGAAACGGGGTCAGTTCTTAGACCAACCTGTCCTTTTCTTAAATGTCGGGCAATGGTGGATATCAACTGTCAAAAACACTTCAATGTGTTATCAATATTCGACATTCAAACTATGAAACCGGAAGTACAAAGTACAAAGCCAAGGTTTTAAGGGACTTTTCCTACGTCTTTGGTTTCGAGGCGCAGCTTTCTCCCAAATATTAGTTAAACTCTCTGATACAACAAAATCGTTTTGTTGTACTGACGGACAATAAGGTCGTTGCCCTCAAGCTTAATTACAGAAGTCTCTCGAGGAGAATAATCACAACACTGGCTTGCGTGCAGATCAGCACACAAACGTGGCGTCTTCTACTGTAGGAATATTTAAACAGGAATGAACAATTGAACGTCCTCGAGGAAACATCACTGAGAAACGTCTGGAGTCAGGTTTAGAGTGCGTGTAACCCTGATGCATATTGTAACTGATTTAAATAAGTACAATCCATAAACACAAGGAAAAAGTCAGAGAGATTTTGCCTTGATATCGACGCCGACAACGTACTGGCGACGGTCGAGCTAGCGTGTCATCCGGGACCTAGCGCTCCGCCCTGACCATCGCAACGTCACGTAAAAAACTTGAGTCACGCACAGTTCTGCGGTAACAACGAAGAATTCATATTCGGTGGATAAATCTTTGGCTTTTTGCAGACTTCTCCAGCACATAAGTCTTTTCAAACAAAGGCTGAAATCAAAGAAGTATTACCATAACATAAAAATGACGAATCAAGAAACTAGGAAAGGAATGAAATTCCCATCCGGCCCCGCTGAAGACATATCAAACCAAAGCATAGACAACGGACAGCCATCTTGCAACGATGAGAATGGCTCGTTAGTTACGTGTGTTCCTGTCAATTCTGCAAGGGGTATCGCTGAAGCAACAATTGACACCGTCGCAAACACTCTGAAAATTACTATCTCTAACTTCAAAACTGTTGCAGTCGGCAAATCAAAAACGGAACAAGCTTTGAAACCCGTCGACTACCATCGACAGCTTTCTGACGAAGCACGACACCGTACCTTTGTGGACTGTCCACTGCCCCTAATCAAAATACAAGGATCCCTAAAAGGAATCCAGTTTGAGAAGATCTTGTCAAGACTTGAGGATCTCCAAGACAATGCAAAGTTTGAAGACCATGAACGCCTTGTTACCGCAAGTATGCAAAGTTTTGCGGAAGGAAAAAATCCCGACATGGCTTTAGCGCTGAAAATAGAGCGAGGAGTAGCTTTTGCGTATCAAAAAGAATTCAAGAAAAGCAAGAGCATGTTTATTTCAGTTATAACATTAGACAAACACCAAACGTATCAAATTATAAATCCGAACATATTACTGGCGAGAGCCTACTTTTTAAGAGTGGCTGATCCTATGGAAAGATCTTCAAAGGAAATGGGTAAGATATTAAAATTTCTAAGGCGCAGCGAATTTCTCTTGCAAAACCATGACTCGCCAGAAGACTGGGCTGAGCTTTATCAGACCTATGGCTGCTTTTGGCTGGATTATATGAGTCTGATACCGGTAAACCGGTGTGCTCACAACACTGCTCGGGATAACGCGATAAGTTCTTTTCAGAAAGCTGTCTTTTACAGCCAACAAGATCCTCGATCCAGAGTTCAGATTAAAAGGCTAATGTACGCTCACATCAAACTAGCAACAATACTCCTACATTGTTATTCAACTGCCTCGCGGATTCAAGAGAAAACCATTCCACCCAACGACATCAAACAAGCTAAGGAATACCTTGATATTGTTCAGTTCAAACTTGGAGAGGTTATACCCATGGGTACATGGATACAGCTCTTGAAAACCCGATCAGATCAGTTTTATCGTGAGGATAAATACAAACTTGCCCAAGAAACAGTCGAGGAGGCTTACAGGCTCGCTTCCTTCCACAAATTTGACACTGAATTAACAACTCTACGAGAGATGATCGAGTTGTTTCAGTGGAAATTTCATTCTCAACTAGTTTTCACGGAAGAACTTCATTTTTCAAACAGCGAAGCCCCTTACAGTGCCAGTGGGTCCAGTTCAGGATAGAGATGGATAATTCGAACTCGCTAAAACGTATATCTCCATGTGTCTGCATAAAACTCGTTTTTCTGTATGTGTCGCTGAAAGTTAAATCATTATTCATACTGAAATCATTATTCATACTGAAAAGTAAGATAAACGAATAGCAAGTGTTTTTTTAGTAAGAAGCCGCGTTTCAATGAACCTGAACTTTTCTTTCACAATTTAATTGTGAAACTGGAAGTACAAAGTACCAAGGCATGATGTCAACTTCCATTTTAGACGTAAGAAGATTTTCGTTTTAAGGTTCAATTTGCATGTAAACATATAAAATATTGTTGGATAAATTCCCTGATTCAATAAAAGTTACTTTCTCTGGCCGGACGGTGAAAAGGGGTGGCTGCGAGTTTGTTGTGCCTATAAAATTCTTTAAAAATCTAACTTGCATGTAGATAAGAAATTTCAATCCTTTGATGTTGATCAATACAAAAGTCAGACTCGGTTGGGAACATGACGATGGAGCTCTAAAAAAAACGAAGAAAGTCATTCTTCATGTGTGTCTCTCGACTGAAGGATTCCAAAGCTACTTAGTTGGGGCTTCAACAGTAATATCTGCGGCAAAAATACATTTGCTTTGACTATTTTCTTAACCAAAACATGGCACCCTCCACAAAAACTTAGACGCAATTCTGGATGAAACATACACGGTCGCAAACACTTTGAACGTAACACTCGCAAATTGTAGCGTCCTTAAAGCAAATCATTCAAACATAGAATAAGTAAGCAGCAACGAGACTGCGACAGAGACAGGCTTCAGAGCGAGAATGGTCTAAAAGAAGCCAACTAGAACGATCGTAGTGAACGGAAATGACAGAAAAACTAGAACGCCAACGAAGCTTTTCAGCAAAGGCGAAGTTCGATCTGACAGCTGTTAAAAAGAAGAACATTGCACCCTGAGCCAATACCAGACAGCAAGAGGAGTCGTGAACTGCCATCTCACGCCGTTGAGCGAAACAAAAGAAAGAGAACACACAGACTCGAGTGGAGCGACTACTGCCCGTGTCGTTCTACCGATGACCTCAATCAAGGTAAAAGGCGATTTTAGCGGAAAGCATCGCGAGGGCAAGCAACTCCTAAAAGCGCTCGAGTTTTGTCAAGATAACGGAATGTTTGTCCAACACAAGCGCCTTACGATTGAGAAAATTCATTACTTTTTATTACTAAAAAATGCTGACATGGTTCTAGTCTTAAAGATAGAACAGGCAGTGGCCCTCTCATACGAAAACAAATCCAAATTAGCGAAGAAAATGCTTATTTCAGTCACGGGATCTGACCTGAATGGTCAAGCTTTATACGGAGATGTCATATCGGCAAGAGCCTTCTATGTACTTGCGGCTCACATGAGGAGAGAAGAAAAGCACAGAAAGTTAAAATTAACTCTGCTGTTTGAATATCTTCGACGCAGCGAACATCTCTTGCAGCAGTACGACTCTCCAGAAGACTGGGCTGACCTCTACTACACCTATGGTTGTTTATGGTTAGATTACATGAGCCTGATACCGGATGACACGAGAAATGCTCGTGCCCGTAACGCCATGCGGAATAACGCGAGATGCTCTTTTGAGAAAGCTCTCTTCTTCAGTCAAAAAGATCATCGATTAAGAGTTCGAATTAAAAGGGAAAGATACGCTCACATCAAACTTGCATCAATTCTCCTTGATTGTTGTTCAACTACCGCACGCATTCAACAGAAAACCATTCCACCCAGCGACATCAAACAAGCTGAAGATCACCTGGATATTGTTCAGTTCAAACTTGGTGACTGTATCCCCAAGGGTACATGGATACAGCTCTTATAAACTCGATCAGATCAGTGTTATCGTCAGGGATCATACAACCTGGCCAAAGAAACAGTAGAAGAGGCTTTCAGGCTCGCTTCCTTTCATAAATTTGACACTGAATTAAACACTCTACAAGAGATGATTGAATTGTTTGCGATGAAACTTCATTCTCACC
The DNA here is from genome assembly GCF_036669915.1 of Pocillopora verrucosa. Taxonomy (NCBI): domain Eukaryota; kingdom Metazoa; phylum Cnidaria; class Anthozoa; order Scleractinia; family Pocilloporidae; genus Pocillopora; species Pocillopora verrucosa. Next base: position 20,359,484 of record NC_089318.1, on the reverse strand, counting down.
TAGTTTTCGCTGAAGAACTCGAAGTTTCAACCAGCGAAGCCGCCTACAGTGCCAGTGGGTCAAATACAGGATAGAAATAAACAGTGCACAAATTTAGACAATAAAATTTGATGACACACAAGACGTCTGCGCAAAAAAAAAACCCTTAATGTTGGATATTATCTAGGTACAGATTTATCAAATAATATAAAATCTCGACTCCGATCTGATTGACTCGTTTTTAATACTGATAATTCAATAAAAACTGGTTATTTTACGCCCAAATTTGGTACAAGTTCAAATAATATTTACTCTGACGTCATTCAGTTTTCATAAAAGATAAACGAAGATGGATAACATATTTGTATTTAATTAAGGATGAAACTTCGGTGGATTAGGTATTTGAGCCCGATTACCATTATCTAGGTGTCATTGCGGATTATTTTTTGTCTAAACAGATGAGAATATTACGGTAGCAGGAAATTCCTTTAACCTCTGGCTGATTTAACACTCGAAAGGCGACCGGTAGCCATTTTGGTGATATCAAACCTAGTTAGTGTAAATTTAAAAACAGATCAATTAGATTATCTGTTTACTCCAAAACGAACGCGGCACGTATGTGAAGAAAAACTGTAAATACATACGGTCGTTTAAAAAAGCGCGTGACTTTCTTGTAACCTTGAATTTAAGCAATTTCCACTTGGAAACCGGGTCACTTCTTAGACCGACCTTTGCTTTTCTTAAACTTCGATCAATGGTGGATAGCAACTGTCAAAAACACTTCAATGTGTTATCAGTATTCGACATTCAAACTATGGAACCGGAAGTACAAAGTACATAGCCTACGTCTTTGGTTTCGAGGCTCGGCTTTCACGAAAATATTAGTTCAACTCTCTGATGCAACAAAACCATTTATTTGTATTGACGGACAATAAGGTCGTTACTTTCAAGCTTACTTACAGAAGTCTCTTTGCGACAAGTTCTTCTGTCGAGGAGAATAATCAAAACACTGGCTTTTATGTAAATCAGCACACAATCGAGGCACTTTCTATTGCATGAATATTTAAACTGGAGTAAACAATTTCAAGTCCTCTAGGAAATATCACTGAGAAACGTCTGGAGTTTGGTTTGACCCAGACGCATATTGTAACTGAATCAAATAAGTACAAGCCATAAACGTAAGGAAAAAGTCAAAGAGGTTTTACCTGGATATTGACGCCAACAACGTACTAAGAAATTCTGAAAGTAATGAATTGTACACATAACCCCGCTAATGAATTTTCAAAACAGCTCACAGAACGTGGACAGCCATCATGTTACGATGTTATGGGCTCATTATTCAGTTTTACTCCAAAAGATTCAGCCTCCTTCATCGCTCAAGCTAAAGTTGACATCGACCGAAATACTATGAACTTAACACTCGCAAACTGCAGCGTAACTGTAGTTGGCCAGTCGAACACAGAACAAGTAAGCCATAGCTTTTGCTGCAACGACGACGGGGTTCAATGCGATAGCAGCCCGAAGGATGGCAATTGCAGCGAGCGACAAAGGGGTAAAACTGAGAGCCTAGTACAAGCGTTCGATGACTTACAAGGCTGCGAAGTTCCAACCCCAGTTCACGACATCGAGCCGCAGTTGCCAGTTATCGAAAGAACAGGATATCTCAACGGAAAACAATGCGAGCAAATCATGGAGCGACTTGAAGATTTACAAGACAATGGACAGTTTGAGGAACACGATCGTTTGGTTACTTCATACATGGAATATTTTATGCGTAAAGGCAACACTGACATGCAAATGGCAATGATGATAGAACGCGGAGTGGCTTTTTCTTACCAGAAAAAATCCCTAAAGGAAAGCAAGCAGCTTTTCTCCTCGGCGATAGATTTTGGCTCTACCTATCAGCTTCGCAATCCAAATATTTTATTAGCGAGAGCCTACTATAGGTTCGTACAGGCCTGTAGATATCAAAATAGCAAAAAGCTTCCGCGTCTCCGCCAGTTCCTCGAAAGAGGCGAATTCTTGCTGCAAAACCACGAGTCTCCGGAGGACTTGGCTGAGATTTATTACAACTATGGTTCAATTTATTTGATGCATATGAGTACGATTCCGGATGACGAGAGAAATGCGGAAGCACGAAACAAATACCAGAGGATGGTAAAAAAATACTTCGAAAACGCAATTGAAACGGGCAAGAAGGATCCCAGAGAGAGAGTGCGAGTTAAGAAGCAAATATATGGGCACCTTCGAGCGGCAGCTGTTTTACTCGATTGTATATCAACTGTGGCACGAACTCGAATAAAAGTCATTCCCCCGCAAGATATTGCAGATGCAGTAAAACATCTCGATATTTTGGAGCACCAACTATCTGATGTTATTCCTCGAGGAACGCGAGTGCAGATTTTGAAAACCCGCTCTGATCAGTATTATCGACAGGGAAGGGCAATGTACCCACTAGCCAAGAAAACCGCCGAAGAGGCATTGGAAATTGCTCAGCATCATGAATTCACCACTGAGCTATCTTCGCTTCAAGAGCGCATCGATTTTCTTCAGCAGCTGTGCCACGGTATTCCACAAAGAGAAAATATAAAGTCTCCTTTTGGCAACGAGTCTGAAACCTCCAGCAATGATGGCAGCGGTGAAACAAGCGCCAGTGAAACGGAACAGAAATGTTCAAGTTGAAAAGACTAACCTTATGTCAAAGTGAAAAGGTGGTGTCTGGATTTATTATTCTTTCAAATTTATCAGGAAAGCTCTAATTCAGTCGTGGAAGAGTTAAAAGAAATATGCCTCTTATCTCATTTAACACATTGCTAAACTCTTTCTTTGTCTCTCTGGACGGATCCATGAACTTCAATTTCTGAGAAATGACGCCATAGCTTTTCTTTAAGACACTCGTTGTTTAGAAATATGTGATTTGCAAACGGGAAGAAGTATGTCATTGTTTAATGATTTAAGTTGTGACACAATTGATCTACTTAACCAAAAAAAAAAGCGAATATCACGCGTTTTGCATGTGATTAACTTTCACAATTTGAAAAATGTAGGATAGAATGCTTGTATAAAGTTATTTAAATATCTTGCTGGCTGAAAGGTTTTCTCCACAGAAGAGAATCCAACACCTATGTGAGGAGAAGTTCTGTAAATAAATGTCTAGTACTCTGTCTCAAGATTGAGTTTTCAATGCGGCCTAGCGAACCAAAAAAGGTTGAAAAGATACAAACAACGTCATTGATGATTACTTCTCAAATAAATTGCCTTCATCGGTATAAAATGCAAATCAATATTCACCAAGCTCGCCTCGATGAGATATGAAAGAACTCCGCTCAGAACTCTAAGAGGAACTGAGATGTTGACAAAGAAAAAGGATTTTTATCCATATTTGAAAACCGCAGAGGATAGCAACAAAATGTGGTAGATAACAAGATCACATGAGAATTTGCTTGAGTAAGCAAATAAATTACTTAAAATAGACTCTTTGTTTTACAAGCAAGAGAGTGGAATGTTTGTTTCTTTTCACTCCTTTAGTGTTTGTCTATCTTTACAAACGATCATTTCAAAGGTAAACTTAGTTCAGCGATTTTCTGTGGCGCTAAAAATTACTTTAAAATATCATTACGTAACTGCGTTGATAACTTTACTTGAATTGAGACCTCGGGGACTTTCCCCTCAACTATATCACAATGCAAATGACTCGTGTTGAAGCATGCATAAAAACGAAGTATGACTCGCTGAGAAAGTTTAGAGTTTTCGAGATTTCACCGAGTATTACTTTACTTCAAGGCTTAACAAAACACCAAAATCGCCTTCGAAGGTACGGTCCTATTTTTTTTTTTGTTATTTGTTTCTTTACATACGTGTCACTGTGTCGTCTTCGATATGATGTTATGCCCAATGAATCTCGTGACGGCTATAAGACGGAAATTTAAAGGCCCTTATGTGTAAAGGGAATTCCCCTTTCAGTATAGCTAATAAAATGCGTGACTATTATACCTCTGAAGTTTGTTCAGCAGGATTTCATCGATGACAAATTCATTTGTCGGCTACAACTCCTCAAACATTTCGCCCGCGCTCGAATAAGGACAACCTTAAAGAACAAAACAAGAGCAAAAGCGTGAAATCAGAGAGGCAGAACCGTCAAAATAACATCGTCGACGAAGCACGAAATATGGGTGAAATGGCACCTACCCTCGCTGAAGATTTCACTAAAGGACGCACATACCACGGACAGACAACTTACGATGGGAAAGGCTTGTCATCAAAGTCTCCTTCTAATGCACCGATTATCGCTCGAGCAAAGTTTGAGACAGTCGCAAACACTTTCAACGTAAAAATCGCAAACTTTAGCGCCATTCTAGTGGGCCATTCAAACACAGAGCAAATGAGCAGCAGTCGAGACTGCGAAAGGGTCGGGCTTCAGGGAGAGAATGGATCAAAAGAAGCCGACTCGAACGATCGTAGTGAACGACTAAAAGGAGTGACAGAAAAAGTCGAATGCCAGCGACAGCTTTTCAACAAAGGGGAAGTTCGATCTGATAGCGGTCCAAAGGAAGTAGATTGCACTCTTAAATACCAGACAGCAAAAGGAGTCGTGGACTGCCAGCTTCAGCCGTTGAGCGACACTCTAGAAAAAGAACACACAGACTCGAGTGGAGCGAGTATTGTTCGTGTCGAACTACCGATGGCCTTAATCAAGATTCAAGGCAATTTTAGCAGAAAGCAACGCGAGGGCGAGCAACTCCTAAAAGCGCTCGAGCTTTTTCAAGACAACGGAATGTTTGTCCAACACAAGCGCCTTGCAACAGAGAAAATTCACTACTATGAAGATAGAAAAAATGCTGACATGGTTCTGGTCTTAAAGATAGAACAGGCAGCGACCCTATCGTACGAAAACAAATCCAGATCAGCGAAGAAAATGCTTATCTCAGTCACGGAATCTGACCTGAATGGTCAAGCTTTATACGGAAATGCCATATCGGCAAGAGCCTTCTTTCTACTTGCAGCTCACATGAGGAGAGAAGAAAAGAACAGAAAATTAAAATTAACCGAGCTGTTTGAATATCTTCGACGCAGCGAATATCTCTTGCAGCAATACGACTCTCCAGTAGACTGGGCTGACCTCCACTACACCTATGGCTGTTTATGGTTGGATTACTTGAACCTGATACCGGATTCTGCCACCATACGGGATAACGCGAGATGCTCTTTTGAGAAAGCTCTCTTTTTCAGTAAAAAAGACCATCGATTAAGAGTTCGGATTAGAAGGGAAAGATACGCTCACATCAAACTTGCATTAATTCTCCTTGATTGTTGTTCAACTACCGCACACATTCAACAGAAAACCATTCCACCCAGTGACATCAAACAAGCTGAAGATCACCTGGATATTGTTCAGTTCAAACTCGGTGACTCAATCCCCAAGATTACGTGGATAGAGCTCTTAAAAGCCCGATCATATCAGTTTTATCGTCAGGGATCATACAACCTGGCCAAAGAAACAGCCGAAGAGGCTCTCAGACTCGCCTTCCTCCACAAATTTGACATCCTGTTAAACACTCTACAAGAGATGATTGAGTTGTTTGCGATGAAACTTCATTCTCACCTAGTTTTCACTGAAGAAGTCGAATTTTCAAGCAGCGAAGCCGCTTACAGTGCCAGTGGGTCAGATTCAGGATAAAGGCGGTTTATTGGGACTTGTAGAGATGAACAGTGTACAAACTTAGACAATAAATGTAACACGAGAGGTCTGCTCCAAATAACCCTTAATATTCGATAATATTTGGGTACAGATTTATAAAATAGTATAAAATCTCGACTCCGATCTAATTGACTCGTTTTTAATACTGATAACTCAAAAACACCGGCTATGTTAAGCCCAAATTTGAAAAAGGTCAAACAATATTTACTCTGACGTCATGCAGTTTTTATAAAAGATAAACGAAGATAGGTGAAATATTTGCATTTAATTAAGGATGAAAATTTGGTGGAGAAGGTATTTGAACCAGATTAACATTGTTTAGGTGTCCCTGCGGATTATTGTTTAACGAAACAGATGAGAATGTTAAGGTAGCAGTAAATTCTTTTTTGATCTTTGGCTGATTTAACACTCGAAAACAAAACTAGGAAAGCAAGCGACCGGTGGCCATTTTGGTGTTATCAACTCTAGTTAGCGTAAATTTAAAAACAGATCAATTAGATTACCTGTTTACTCCAAAATGAAAGCGGTACGTTTGTGAAGGAAAACTGTAAATACATGTAGTCGTTGAAAAAAGCGGGGAACTTTCTCGTAACCTTGAATTGAAACAATTTCTATTTTGAAACCGGGTCTGTTCTTAGACCGACCTGTCCTTTTCTTTACCATCGATCAATGGCGGATACCGGAGGACTTGGTTGAGATTTACTACAACGATGGTTCAATTTATTTTGCTTATAGGAGTAAGATTCCGGATGACGAGAGAAATGCAGAAGCACGAAACAAATACCAGAAGATGGTAAAAAAATACTTCGAAAACACAATTAAAGCGGGCAAGAAGGATCCCAGAGAGAGAGTGCAAGTTAAGAAGCAAATATATGGGCACCTTCGAGTGGCAGCTCTTTTACTCGATTGTACATCAACTGTGGCACGAACTCGAATAAAAGTCATTCCCCCGCAAGATATTGCAAATGCAGTAAAACATCTCGATATTTTGGAGCACCAACTAGCTGATGTTATTCCTCGAGGAACGCGAGTGCAGATTTTGAAAACCCGCTCTGATCAGTATTATCGACAGGGAAGCGCAATGTATCCACTAGCCAAGAAACCACCGAAGAGGCATTGGAAATTACTCAGCATCATAAATTCAACACTGAGCTGTCTTCGCTTCAAGAACGCATCGATTTCCTTGATCAACTGTGCCACCATATTCCACACATGGAAAATATTAAGTCTCCTTTTGGCAGCGAGTCTGAAACCTCCAGCAATTATGGTAGCGGTGAAGCAAGCGCCAGTGAAACGGAACAGTAATGTTCAAGTTGAAAAGACTAACCTTATGTGAAAGTGAAAAGGTGGTGTCTGGATTTATTATTCTTTCAAATTTATCAGGAAAGCTCTAATTCAGTCGTAGAAGAGTTATAAGAAATGTGCCTTGATCTACTTAACTAAAAAAAAGTGAATATCACGCGCTTTGCATGTGATTAACTTTCACAATTTGAAAAGCGTAGGACAGAATGCTTGTATAAAGTTATTTAAATATCTTGCTGGCTGAAGGGTTTTCTCCATAGTAGAGAATCTAACACTTATGTACGTAGAAGTTCTTTAAATAAATGTCTAGTGCTCTGTCTCGAGACTGAGTTTTCAATGCGGCCTAGCGAACCAAAAAAGGTTGAAAAGATACAAACAACGCTATTGATGATTACTTTTCAAATAAATTGCCTTTACCGGTCTAAAATGCAAATAAATATTCACCAAGCTCGCCTCGACGAGATATGAAATAACTCCACTCAGAATTCTAAGAAGAACTGAGATGTTGACAAAGAAAAAGGATTTTTATCCATATTTGAAAACCGCAGAGGATAGAAACAAAGTGTGGTAGATAACAAGATCACATGAGAATTTGCTTGAGTAAGCAAATAAATTACTTAAAATAGACTCTTTGTTTTACAAGCAAGAGAGTGGAAGGTGAGTTATATAACAAGATCACATGAGAATTTGCTTGAGTAAGCAAATAAATTACTTAAAATAGACTCTTTGTTTTACAAGCAAGAGGGTGGAAGGTGAGTTATAAAACAAGATCACATGAAAATTTGCTTCGGTAAGCAAATACATTACTTAAAATAGACGCTTTCTTTTACAAGCAAGAGAGTGAAATGTTTGTTTCTTTTCATTCCTTTGGTGTTTGTCTACCTTTACAAACGATCATTTCAAAGGTTAACTTAGTTTTTCTGTGGCGCTAAAAATGACTTTAAAATATCATTACGTAACTGCGTTGATAATTTTACCAGAATTCAGACTTCAGGAACTTTCCCTTCAACTATATCAAAATGCAAATGACTCGTGTTGATGCTGCATAAAAATGAAATATGATTCGCTGAGAAAGTTCAGAGTTTTCGAGATTTCACCGAGTATTACTTTACTTCAAGGCTTAACAAAACACCAGAATCGCGTTTGAAGGTACGATCACAGTTTTTCTTTTTTAATTTGCTTTTTTACGTACGATCAATGTGTTGTCTTGTATATTTGTTGAGCAAACATTTGTCTGCGCAGACGCTTCCGAACGTGCGAACTCAGTTTAGAAGAGTTTTCATGAAAGTACGGTTCAAAAGATGGCATGCCGATCGAGGTTCGCTTCGCACATTACTCTTTATAAAGCAATGCTTTAAGATCTGAGCTGTGAAAGAGTCGCAAGAGAATGACCGTCCCTATTGTGACAGAGGTATTTAAACCCCTTTATCGAGTATTAAAAAAGAAGAAGAACTGGATTTGATGCCCCATTCGATTTGGTGCATTTCCATCTTTTAAAAGACCTACTTGTGCCTTTGAAGTTAGCTTTTTTCGTGACAAAAATCGGCTTGAAAATATCGGGACGTGTTTCCTTTTAAATCTGCATCGAGAGCATAGAGCGAGCTATGCTCCGCAAATATTCATGCGCCTCGCATTTCTTTTGACACATTTAGACTTCGAAATATTTCAGAGCTCGTTGGCCAAAATGATACGATTTATTAAACATTCGCGGTTTCCCTTGCTCTAAAGACGATTGTGATCGGCTGATTAGTAATCATGTGGCCATGTGTACCGAGAAGGTAAATTTATTGAATGGGATCAATGTCTACGTTTTGCAAGTGACCAGAACGTGGCTGAGGCTGGTGGTGTGTTTATTATCGTCTCCTACTTTTAAAAAAAGCAGCGAATAGCTACTTCAACGGAAAACTGCTCTTACACATAACCGTAAACCTCATGCGAGCGAATCATGGAACGACTGGAAATTCTACAGGATAAGGGACGATTTCAAGAACACAAGTGTTTGGTCAAATGTTTGCTCAAACACCGCATGGAGCGTAAAAGCAGCAACGTTACACGCGATACACAGTGTGAACAACTGTTGAAAAAACTTGAATTTCAGCAGAATGATAGAAAACTTGAAGATAGAGATGTTTTGTTTCATTTGTACTCTCGACTTTTTGGGGGAGAAGAATATGCTGATTTGGAATTATCTCTTGTGATCGAACAAGGAGTTTCCTTTATGTACCAGAAAAAATTTAAGAAAAGCAAGCTCTTTCTAACCTCAGTTAGTGCATTCGGCGAAAACTGTAAACTGAAAAATTCGAACATTTTAATAGCAAGAACGTATTTTCTTCTGATAGAACTGAATATGCATATGTACAAGAAAATTAAGAAGATTCAAACCCTGTTTGAATATTTGGAACGCAGCGAGGACTACTTGAAACATCACGATTCCCCAGAGGACATAGCTGAGTTATATTACAACCGTGGATTACTTTGGATGATTTTCACGTGCACGATCCCGGTCGACGAAGGGCATGCACAGGTACGGAAACATGCCCGAGAAAATGCGATACGTGATTTCGAGCTCGCAATTGCTTATTCTCAGGAGGATACCCGTTTGAGAGTTAGAGAGAAGAAGCTGACATTCTGCCATCTAGGTATCGCAGCTGTCCGCCTTGACTGCACATCGACTAACGCCCGGAATGAGATAAACAACATTCATGTCACTACGGAAGATATTAAAGATGCACAAAATCACCTGGACTATATCTTGCACGAAGTGGGTGATTCCCTCGCCATAGGGCCACGCATGCATCTTTATAAGAATCGTTCAGATCAGTATTATCGAGAAGGTTTCTACCAATTGGCCAAAGAAACAGCCGAAAATGCCTTACAGATTGCATCCAACTATGGATTTAAAACTGAAGAGGACACGCTGAAAGAGCGAATCTATTTTCTGACTAACCTACTCGTCAACGAAAATAGTTCGTCCGTTACGGACGAGGCTCAAATCTTCAGCTCGGACAACGACGCCAGTTCGGAAGCATCTTGAGGCGATACAAAATGTCAAGGTTGTCAACTCAATGCTTAAGTTCAAGGATATGATACACTGAGTAGAAGCTACGGAGCAGATACCTATTCTACCATTCACCTACCCCCCCCCAAAAAAAAAAATTGATGAATAATGATTGTAACAACCTTAAACCAAGAATAAGGAGAAACCTGTATAAATTGTACCACTGAATTCAGTTGAGGTCACCAAGTCTGTGTACAACCCAACTTTGAACTGTAACAATATCCACAAGCAAATCAACTTACCAAAAAATTATTTCCTTCTTTAACTTACACCTGTATCGGCATTTTGGGGGAGAGGGAATCGAGCAGAGGTGAGAGCGCTGGTCTTCCACCGCTGTAACCCAGGATCGATTCTCAAACCTGGTGTCATGTGTCATGTGCGAGGGTTAGCTCGCCCCTGGGCGCTTTATGTTCGCAAATTTGTAGTTTCCTGTTGATTCACGTCCCTGTAATGTGGGTTTTTTTTTATCGTATTCTCCGATTCTCCTCCCTCGAAAAATAAAAGAATTCCATGAACCAGCGGATGTATGCTTTGCAACTTTTGAAACATATTCAAAGTAATGAACTAGATGGCGAAAGATGTTTTTTTCGTCTTATCACGAGCGTGGGACAAAGAAAAAATTCTGAGTCCCCATGAGGAATCGAACCTCAGACTCATGGGGACTCAGAATTTTTTCTCTGTCCCACGCTCGGCACCAGATGAAAAAAACATCTTTCTATATTTCTTTACCGAGCTCAACCTTAGATGTTACTAATGTCGGTGATGTAGTATTTGATTGATGTTGGCATTGTAAATGGCATAATAATGGTAGGATTTCACTGTAAGCAGCTCATTGTAAGTAATGTATCGTGAGTGATGTATCGAAGGTAGTGCGTTGTAATAGAGTTTATGTGTTGTAAATAATGTATGTCGTTGTATATCGTGGATGTACCACTGTTATCACTAATTTTATATATCGATGTGGCTGTTTACCTTTATATTCATTCATTTATTTACCAATTTTTTTATTTACGTCATGGGTACGCAATCAAGATTGAGCTAAAACTTTCATTGAACAGACGAGATCGCAACTTTTCACATCTCGAGCGTCTATCCTGTGGATTAAATTAAGTAGATTTACTGAACAGCTCAAAATACTTACCAGCGCGTTTGACAGCCGCATGAGCCGTTAAGCTGGAAGGCCAGAATACTGGAACAACGGCGTCCATATCCACGTCAAATGCATTGCCGAGGTATGGTTTGGTAATATCCTTTATCCCAATCACGGAAGGATCACCTATATGTACCACTGTTCCAATTAGAGTCTCCAAACGTGAGGTAACTGCTACAGTCCTTTCCAAAAGTCGTTTAGGAATCGGAAACATGCAAACCACCAGTGGACTGCCGAATGCTCCAGCCTCTTTACACATGATGTTAGTTTTATAATGAGGGACGGTTTTCATATTTTCTTCGCTTGCATCAAGAATTCCAGTTGCAATGAGTTCTTCCTCAATGTGATGGCTTATCGAGGCGATGTAAAATGCCACCATGTCGTTCCAAGGAAATTGCGTCAGATTGGTAACACGTTCGACTTCATGGCCGTTTTTCAGGACATGGTAGAAAGGTAGCAATGTTCTGAAATTAAATAATTTTCAAATCGAATCAGCGCTAGGTACAACAATGAGAGGAGCAAAGAAATCACTCTAGATTCCAGATTCTCGAACAAAGTGTTCTGTATTTGGCATCTTCGATTTTCTCAGAATATTCCTAATCTGCCAACCCTACCCCCCCCCCCCCCTTTTTCCAACCCAAGGAGCCAGCCGCGCGAGGGCATGGGGCGAAAGCATAGAATCAAACGAACGGAAAGGCCAGTAACACGTACAGTTACTGTGGTCATTCATACATCATAATTTGGGATAATTAGTTCATCTAATCTTCACAAGGTATATATCTGGATTCAGGGACCTAGAAATTAATTTCTGCCAATTTTCCTCTCTACATTCGCTTCTTCGGATTTCCCGGTGCACGGCTTCCAGAAGACTGGTTGAGAATGATTACTTTCGCTTTAGAAAAGCATTTGTCCATACCTGATGTCTGAATCACGTACTAGAGGCTTCGTTGTGGTATCTCCAGGTGCACTGCGCTGAAGCAGAGGACAACAAGATTTGTTTAACTTACAAAACTTCTCGAATTGATCGGCGTTTGTCGATGGAACCACGATCACATTGACATATAATCGCCCTCGAAATGATGCGGCTGTATTCAGGCCTTTTACTGCCATTATTCTACTCGCCATGTTCTTAATTTTTCAAAGTACCAAAGATCTGTAAAGAAAAAACTTTGGGCTGAAATCTTGTCCCTGCGAGAAGAGCCGTGGTGTTGTTTTTTTTGTGTGTGCAGCACTCAGGATGGCGTGACTTAAACAGTGAAACTACGTAAAGCGTCACGTGAAACCAGGGATGTCTGTCACATGCTTAGCATATGACGCACTCTCGTGGTCACGCAATCTTTAGTAACTTTAAACGACCGACTCTTTGTGCAAAAGAACTTTTCAAAGAACAATGCCCGCTTTGGAAGAGAGTGGGAACGTAGCTTCTTGGCCAGCATCAAAAGCTAGGCATCAATTTCGTACAAATCCAGAGTATGAGGGGAAATCAACGTCGGGATTTTGTATGCGACATGTTCAGACAAATCTGGCGATCCTTCCAGCTTCACTGGCCGATGAATTTGAACAGTTCTGCAATTTAAACAAAGCTCCATGTCCATTATTGTACAAAAGCAAACCTGGTGAACTATCTGCAGGAAATCTCGCCCAGGATTCTGATGTAAGGTATGACAAATTTAAGAAATGCAAGGGGCTCTTGATAGTTCCCTTTTTGAATGTGCACCCATGTAAGGAGAATGAGCTATCTCCGGAAAAACTACTCCTACAACTTTCATTATCGTCAGTGTCACCTTTCATTAAGCAGCTGTTATAATTGAAGTAAATAGCATCTAAATCGTTTACCCTTTCACTCCAGGAATGACCAAGATACAATTTTTCGAGAAGATAACTCTCTCACTCTCAATAGCTCAATGAAAATTCTCCATGCTGTCTGTCATACTTCTCCTATAAAGTTTGTTCCGAGAATTTGTCGTCGGATCAAATGCTATTTTCCTTATTAATATATATTTTTTTCATTCACATCACTTGGCAGCTTGATATTGTATTGATCAATACTATAACAAGAAATTAAGTTTTGGTCACTCTTGGGGGTTGAAAGGGTCAAGATGCAGGTGCTGTAAGTGATGAGAATAGAGAAAAGTTTCAAGCAGGGATATTTAATGATTCATCGCCAAATTCTCCCTAACATCAGAAAAAATGTTTTGCTGCCAGTAAGGAGAGTTGCAATTAGGATCTTTAGAGTGACAAGGCCAAACAACTGAACTAGTTTATTAATAACTACTGAGAAGCAAGGCCAGTTCATTTAAGACATTAGAATGGAAGGTTTGATCTTGAAGGTTTTAAATTGAACCTAGTAAGCGAGAATTAATGAAATGTGGGGGGGAGGGGGTGTTGGGGAGGGGGAGACCTTTAGCATATCTGCAACAAGGCTGCGGAACTAACTACCCTTTAACCTACAAAAAGAGGTGAAAAACAGTTGCTTCTTTCAGAAAGGCCTTTCACAGACATTTTCTAATGAGCTACAATGACGTAGAACATTTCAGTTCAAATGCGATTTAACCCAACGGAGGCAGCATATTTTATTTGATCCAGTTTTTAGCTTGCATTCTAACTTATAGACCTGTTGACCAGTTTTATAATCTTTGAATACATTTTAATTCTAATTGCGGTACTTTTAGGATCAAGGGCCACCAGTTCATTAGTTGAATTACTGTTGTGTGTTACCCTCCTTAAATAAAGTTATTATTATTATTATTATTATTATTATTAACAATTGCCCTGTATTTTTGTTCAAGTGAGCTTGAAAATACAATGAGCACAATGTCTGCTTTTCTGAGTCTAAGATTTAAGAATATTTAGTTCTGGCAAAGATACTGAAAGCCATAGTCAGATCAATTAATTTGTGTTTCAACTTTCAATTAAAAGCAACTGAATATGACCAACATCTAATTTCTCCTTACAATATCATCCCTCAATCATACATTAAGGTCATGAGAATAATGGGAATGGTCACCAACTAAAGAAGCTCTTAATTGTTTCATAACAAATTCTTCTCGTCAGCACCTTAGGAAAGTATAGAGAACTGTACGGAGATTATGCAAACTGATGTTAGGGTGTAAAGGGTGAAAGTACGCACCTTAACCTGTCACTGATTACAGAGAAACCATGAAACCTAATTTAGGGAACATCCTTGGACAACAAAAAGTAGTCTGGAAAAAAGAAATGTCCCTAACCCTTGATAAAATGTTGTATAAGTCATAATTTCCATATATCTTCACAATAATGAGTTCTAAATTTCTTATCTAAAACTTTCAGAACTGATCTTCCAATGTATTGGGTCTCTGAGAATGGAAATGTCACTAAGAAAGTGGGGAACCTAACCAGTTATCCTCTGGAGGACTATGTGTCCTTTTACCTTGGATGCAGCTTTTCCTTTGAAGATGCATTGATGAAAGCTGGCATTGAACTGCAGCATGTTGTAAAAAAGCGCAATGTATCAATGTTTAAAACCAACATTTCATGTTTGCCTGTTGGGCCATTTGACTGCCCTATGGTTGTTTCAATGCGACCAATTCCCAGAGAATTGGTTGAAAAAACAGTTATTGTCACAGCTGCCTATGATGCAGTGCATGGAGCCCCAATACATATCGGCGATCCATCAGTGATAGGAATCGATGATATTGATAAGACAAACTTTGGGGAATCTTCTGATGTTGCTGATATGATACCTGTGTTCTGGGCTTGTGGTGTAACGTCATCAGTTGCAGTAAGATCAGCAAGTAAGTGGTGTCAGGCTAAGAGGATTTTATTACTTTACCTACTAGAAATTATCATGTCCACTTCAAGCGATACATTAGCTAGAAAAAATGATGAAATGACTTATTAAAAACTTATAGCAAAGAGATAGAAAATGGTACTGTACCTTAGAGTAAGGTATCTTGATATAATAACAAATTCTCTCAACTTGCATGCATTTACATTGGAATATACAGATGCCAGACAGTGGATTTATGAGTCACATTCAATTTGAGAAAATGGGTCCTTTACCAACATTTTGATGCAGTATGTGCATGTATGGTGAACTGCTTCCATTTTTAATCCAATTTCGTGTGATTTAATTTGCAAGTAAAGATTAGCCAGTTTTTAACAGAATTTCTTGGTAAGTGAAACAAGATTAAAACTTTCCATCTTCAAAGAAAAATATGGCTGCAAAATATTTGGCAGACATGTAACTTTAGCATAATTATGTAACTGGTAATTGGGAAAATTAGCTCTTAGATCCTGGGATTGATTGCCACTTAATTACAGTGTATATATATTTAGTACATGTGCAATTAACAGTGGTGGACAAAATTATCCCCTTTTTTCTTTTGTATTCAGAAACTAGGACCAGGTAATTTTGACTTTTTTTCTTGTCCTTTCATTTCTGCAGAACTACCACTATCATTCAGTCATCAGCCTGGCTCAATGTTCATATGTGACACCACTTTGGAAGAATACTTTAGAGTTAATAAACCTGAACATGGCGATGAACAACCCAAACTTATCACTCTGGCAGATCAACCATTTTTAGCTTCTGTCTGCTCTGAAACTGCATTTAAAAAAGTGGAAAAGCTTAGTAAACTGTTGGGTCATCAGAGTGGTTTTGAAGGAGATGTCTATGATTCTGATTTCCTGAAGATTTCTGCCAGATTGTCCCATGCTCCATCTGTTGTTATAGGCATTCTTGATGAGGAAATAATACCTTCCTCTGAACTGGCAACTTCAGATGGTCTCCAAGGAGTTATCACTTTGGTCAAAGCACTTCAGGCAGTGAAAAAGAAGATCACCATTATCACAGAACACAATTCACAAGTGATTCATGACTGTGTCACAGCCAATGCTTCCCAAGGAATATCAGAAAAAGATGTCCACATTGTTACATTGGAGGACAGTAAGAACTTGAAGGACAGCCTTTTTACTGGGAATGTAAATCACAAACTGGATACAGTGATAGCTTTACAAATGACAACAGAGTTTAGCAATAGCAATAGTGGATCTGAAAGGACCATTCAAGTTGGTTTGGTGGACAAATTATTTCAGGAAAGTATGTTAATGTTTAATTGAAAATTGAAACAAAATGAAAACTCCCATGTATATGCTCACTCTCCACAATACTCTGTTTTAGCAATTGACTAATTGGTTTGGTAGTAGAAACATTTCCATTTCATAAATTTCGAAGTAAATGTGTTGAACTTAAGTTTCAACAGAGTGAAGCTACATCTACTTGTTTATATTAATTTGCTTTGGTGCATGGCAAAAGACGAATTTTTGGGTTTTTGTTCTTTGCATTATGAAATTGAGACCTGAAAGGAGAATTCTCACCTGAATGAATATACCCGGATGGCTCAGAAGTCTGGGTCTAGAGGTCTGGGTTTTGGCCCTTGACCACTCAAACTGTTGGGGTCTATGGCAAAACACCTGCTAGTGAGTGGTTGGAGGGCTGGAAGGGCTCTAAAGACCACTAATCCCCCCCCCCCTTTCCTATTGCAAATGGGATATTGAGTTTCAATTCATTGATTGCATCTCCAGACCCACATCTACATATAAGATCTGACACCCGCTTTTTAATTGTGCCTAATAGACTATTCTTTTGTCCTGCCTCAGATGTATACCCTCCCTGTTTGTATAACTTGAATGTAAAGTTTTAATCTTTTAGTTTATAGCTTTCAAAATGGAATTGTGTCAGTGAAAATCACCACCAACAGACAGGAGACATCACCAAATGGCAATTGCAGTTCAGTTTATAGCCATGTTATGGTTGCCAACTCCGTGCAGACAGCTGCATTAGGTCTTTCTGCTGCCTTATATGTCCTGAATAGCTGTCCAATTCACTCACGGTATCTACGGCATGGTATTGGCAAAAGAGAAGTCTTCCAAGTTGGGCAATTCCTTGTGAACAACACTGAACAAGTAAGAACTTTCACTGTATTGGATCGGTGCTTACAAAATACAACATTTGTGCTTGATGAAAGCAGTGCTTTCCCATTTGCTATTTTTCATCATCAGTTTTTTTCTCAGATGATTTCTTTTTTCACAGTATTTGTTATTTTAATTTTAATCAAAATGTCAACATCAAACAACTCATTTGCATGAAAATTCCTACTTTGATGTAATTATTTTGGGGAGGGGGACTTCTCTCATGGCAAAGAAGTCTGAAAAGTAAGAAAAAATAGCTTCACCGTACTCATGAACTGACCAATGATTCTTTATCATTTTAGGAAAAAACATGCCACCAGATTCTTGACTGGATTAAAGACATCTGAAGATTCATTTTCAAGAACTAAATTTGCTTTATTGTTTTATGAATTCTATGCAGACAATTATCGCTGCATGTTTTTCTTCTTCGAAACAAAACTGATTTTGTTTTGTTTTTTTTTTGGAAGGGAGGGGAGGTCTCATCATTTTGTGATTTCAGGCAACAAATAAGAATAAAAGAATTATAGGCAAGCATTTTTTAATCGAAGTTTTAAGATTTGAAAATTTTGCTGTGCACTTCGAACTGAGTGGCAAATATTTGTCAATGAGGAAATGGAAATAAGACACACATATTTCTCCCTTCTCATTAAACAACCCACTTTGCAATATTCACAGGTTTGACCCATCAGTGGGTTTCTTAATACAAAGCTGCCCACATGAAACATTTTAAACCTTTAACTCTTGTGAGTGATTCACATGTAACTTCTCCCTAAAATATCCATTCCTTATCCAGCAAAGAGATAATGAGAACTCTCAAACTTATCAGGTACAAGTTGTTGTCTTAATCTAACACCAAATTCTCATAACTGATTTATGTGGAAATGTGTAGCAGCTAGAGGGGAGAATTAACAATCAGATCTTAGCAGTTAAAAGGACAATTAATTAAAGTTCTCAACCACATATTTCTCTAATTTTGGTAGTGAATGTTATTGAAAAAGGTGGGAAACTCATGACTTTTTGGCTTAGCTGCTGGTAAAGATCTTTCTTTGATATCTTTCAGAGGTAGAAGGGGACGTATTGTACACAAAATGACTTCAGGAGGTTGGGGTTCTTACTTGGTTTAGAAGACAAAGTTGACATAAAACGACAAAGAACCAATTGGTTCCCATTTGGTTAATGTTAATCCCATCGTGTTTGTCTTTCTTTGCAAACTAATATTTTAAAGTTTCACTCCTGTGGTCATCAACAAAAACATCTCAGAATGGTTAAGAAGATTCTTTAATTTATTTTAAATTTCATCTTTGGTAATGTCTGTGTGGCAAAATAAAATGAAGTGATTACGTGGCTACAGCAAGGGTTTCGATGACTTTTTCCATAGGCTATTGCCGGTGGTGTATTTAACGGCTGTGCTGTAAGACGAGGTGATGGACAAAACACTGACCCCAGTACACGGATAGGTTGTATGAGAGCACTGCAATCTATATACACCTTTATTGCACATGCCCTCGTAATTTACAGAGTATTTCTTGCTCAAAACTCGAACATTAACGTCGAGTCAGCACGGGGAGTGGAAACAAATCATTTCCGCGGGTCTACTTAATTTCAGTACTTTATTTTCCTTAATACTTGTGTCCACTTCAATGATATAGCTTATTGCTTCTACCTCGAGGTTCAATTCACTAACGCTTGTAAACACAATAACCCTTCTCTAGAGTTATAGCAACGTGCCTGGTTAAACAACATGCCGCGCGTTGAAACACATTCGATCATCTTGCAGCTGTAAAACTACATGTACTATTGAATATAGAGATGGCTGACTATGAACGATCTCTCATGAGCGTGGCAAATATCTGCGTCAATCTATGTACCTAAACACGAAACAGTGAATATTATCGATTTCTCGTCTTACTTCATGACCAATACTGAGTGAAAAACATGATTGAGCTATTTTCGTAGGAAGGACATAAAATGTTTAAAATAATCACCTAATTTTCGTTGTAGGTGTTGCGGCTAGCAAGATAGGCCCATTTAGGTAGTCCATGGACTGGGGGTCAGTGTTTTGTCTACCACCGGTAAGACGAAATCCAATCAAGAGAGCCAACTCGTGGGCTTAACAGACGGCTGTGAAGGGTCTTATTGGCGACGGTAGACTGCCGGTAACCGACTTTTATTGAAACCTCTGAGCTATAACATCCACCTTGACGGTCCAAGTATATGAATAAAGGGGTTAAGTTTGTAAAGAAACTGTGGTGCTGCATCGGTGGGAGTAAAAACATGGTAATTTAGTATTATTAACTGAGTTGATAACGTAAATTTGCCACCGTAAAGAGTTTGAAAAGTGACGTTTCGAACGTTAGCCCTTCGTTAGAGCGATTTGGTCCAAGAAAATGTCTGTTGTTTGGTACAATGAGAGAGTGAAACAAAAATGATGTGATTCCAAACCTTTATTAGTAGAATTACAAACGTGATCAGTTATTAAAAGGTTAGAAATTCATCATCTGAAGAAACGTTCATTTAATAAATTATTTAGTGGACAGCGATGCTATTAAATACCTATATAAATAAAACAGTATGAACATTTCCAAACTAATTAATCCAAATCTACTTTTTCTTTCTTGTAACTCGATGGTGTGGAAAGCGTACTAATGATTTCCATTCTCACTTACGTTCATCATCAAAAATAGACTACGGTACTTGACATTTGGCAA
Source organism: Pocillopora verrucosa (assembly GCF_036669915.1). Lineage (NCBI taxonomy): Eukaryota > Metazoa > Cnidaria > Anthozoa > Scleractinia > Pocilloporidae > Pocillopora > Pocillopora verrucosa. The sequence continues at coordinate 20,339,637 of NC_089318.1, read as the reverse complement.
TCATAAAAGATTATTCACGTACACTGAAAAAATTAGTCATAAATACATTTTAATAGAAGGGAAGACAACTTTACTAACTCTTCCAAAACTGTACAAAGGGCAAAAGCAAACTAGTACCCATATCTTCTCACTCTGTGAAAGTAAGAAAAGATCTGGGGAGTAGATTACGGTCGATATTCACATTATATACACGATTTCTTCGAGAGCCTGCGAGAACTCGCGTAGATACAGTGTGCTAGACTCTGGATGGCTAGCCCCCTTTGTATCCCTATTGTATAAAGTTTTAAAAACGTAATCTTTTCCTTTTTCATACTCAACAAAAACAAGGCAAGAGCCAACTCAAACTTGATCGAGTTATCAATTCTCCTGCACGACGTGTTGCAAGCGACTGTTTCCCATAAGCGACTAGACTTCCTGTAAAAGTACAGCTGATAGGTTTCATTGTTTGCAATTAGCTATCACTCTTAACATCAATAAATAACTACTTCATTACATCTTGAACTAATCAGCCATCACACACACCCATACTCGTACCAAACCGAGGATTTCTTACCATCTCCTGGGTTTGACCCGACAGATCTCGTCCGCGCCCTCTCCTCCGCGCCTGATCTTCGACCTGACGCCATCGACGAATCATCTGGCAGAGCAGGAGGAGAATCCATGAATATTTCTTTTTCCTTTGCTGCTTTCCTTGCCTTGCGCACCTTTTTCAATGCCGGTGAGCAATCGCGGCTGCGATGCGACGAAACAGACCTAGCATCGTCGTCATTGTCTTCAGCTAGGGTCTGGGAAGAGGGCTGCACGTACGTTGATGCTATACTTCCGTTGTCGGCTGGAGATGTATGTTCAATTTCAAGAAGCCGCGCTCGCTCGCTGGAAACGTTTTGTTTAGTGGTTTCTTGAATTGTTCCCGAAGAAACGATTACCTTAGTGTCGTTCCTGTTCTCGTCTCTTTGTTCGTTCGCAGATGGCTTCAATTCCACAGGATTAGAGGGGACGACATTAGGCGGCGAGGGCGCTGTACCATACCGTGACGGCATATTGGTATCAGCACTAACCGTATTTCTCAATACAGCAGTATTGCTATTCAACAGCAACCGAGAGTCATGCGTGGTGCTGGCTCGTGACGGAGTGGTGTGATCGCGAGATGGTGTAATCGAGTCGCGTGAAGGCAATTTGTTGTTTGACAAGGGTAGTACACGTTCATCCCCGCGTTTATTCCGCACAATGGCGAATACCGATGACGAAGTGACTTCCGCACGGTTCCCACGAGAAACCACCGGAGTTGAACTCAAATCAACCCCGGATGCGTCTACGTAAACTGAAGTTCCAGCCCCAGCAGTATTCACTGCCGCGCTGGGTGATGCCTCGCTCTTAGGTATAGTTCCACTTGTAACATAATGCGCTGTGACTGGGACACTTTGCAGGGGTGGAGCGGTTGAAGCTGCAAATATAGTGCCTTGCCGCTTTGATGCCCTGAGTCCTTCATTTCTGTCACCACTAAGGCTCCTTTCTCTTGAATGAGCTGAACTTGTTTGACTTGTGTCACGATTAGGTGAGTCATTCACATAAATTACCTTTGGGCCATCACTCGTGTCTCCATCTGAGCTCTTTTCTCTAACGTGTTGAACATGGGAGGGAACAGCATTGTAGTTCCTTGGGGATTCAATTAGTTTACCACCATTCTGTTCTCCACTGGCACTCCTTTCTCGCGTTTGTTTAGAACGAGATGGCAATGTGCTATAGTTCCTGGTGGGTTCCATACCCTTCTTAATGTTCTTATCGCCTCTTAAGCTCTCTTGCCGCTGAAATCCACGAGGCGTGGATGTAGTGGGTTCCTCGCGTTTGTCACCGCCAAAATTGCGCTCCCTCTCTTGGTAAGGACTTGTTATACCACCATTAAAAACCAGTGCCCCTTCTCGTGCCTGAGGACTGTTTTCTTTCCTTTCTACTGTAACTCTCCTCGCCTGATCCTCTTGGAAAGGTGATGAGACGGATTTATTAGTAAGTGACGGAGACGAACCATTAGGCGTGTTCGCGGCAGCTATCACTTGCACAGATATTTTACTTTTGGTCGGTTCTACAGCTCGTTCTCGAACTGGTATAGTGTCAAGATTTTGAGTGTACTGCGTAATGGGCATGCTCGCCCGTCGCGCATCTCTTTGAGGAGACAAAGCGCCATTTTCTTTCCTCCCCATGATTGGGCTACGCTGAGGAGTCCGAGGAGACGGCTTCTCTTCCAACTTTCGGGCCAGAATAGGAGAAGAGCGAGGACTTGACGTTCTCTGCACGGAAGTAGAAGGTGGTGAGGGTGGCAAAGGTTCAAGAGAGACTGGATACTCCTTTCGAGGAGCAAGTGGAGATATGTTAGGGCTACTGCGAGTCCAGTAATGCTTCCTCATCCCTGATGGAGATGCAGTCGGTTTCAGGTGCTTCATTCCTGGCTGCTTCAGTAGTTTTCCTGAAGATCCGGCTCCATCACCGTCTGGAAGTCCATCCCCGGAATCAACATCATTGGGTGTCAGAGTCGACGAGCTACTCGGCAGCTTGTCCAAAGCGTCCATGCTTCTTGGGCGACCAAGCCTTCCAGGTGACCAGTCGCTGTCATTGAATACCTCGGAACGAACGTGACGCGCACGAAAAGCAGACACGTCGTGGGTAGCGGAACGAAGACGTACAGTGTCTGGTTCTTCCGCTCGAGGTAACACAGGCGTGCTGATGTAAGGGGACGAGAGTCCATCTTTCTGCCGCCTAAGGACAACATCGGACTGGGCACCAATTAAGCTGGAATTCAACAAACTCTTGGTTGCTGCTTTCGAATCCCCGGAAGCAGAGCTTTCCCGTGAGCCTTCGCTGCCCGTTTCGTCCCGTCTGCTGACAGGAGCGGCGATCGACGTGCTTGTGTCAAACTCTTCAAGGTATGAACTGTTATCGATGCGAAGAAGCTGAACGCTGTTCCGTTTCTTCTGGGAAATTTCATCTTTCTTCTGAAAAGGAAAAAGCAAGATAAACCAAAATCGCCTGGGTAAGTCGAAAATCAACAGAATGCTCAAAAAAGGCAATTGTTTTGCAAATTAATCGGGTTGTTTCTTGCCTTTTTTAATCCAGCCTTCATCATCACTCTCGCAAGGAAGTTAGGTTTTCTGGAAAACAAGCAATGAAGTTAATGCTTAAGGCTAACCTGGGCCTTTAAAAAAGAGATTAGTGGAGGGAAGGGATCTTAATCCTAAATAGGTATGAAGGCAGCACGCAGAACAACAAAACATGATTTAATTGCTACGAAATCATGAATATGAAACTGGGATATCAATGAATTATCTTTATCTTACTTTTTAGGTTTGGCCGCGCTTTCTGCCAGCGCTTTGTTTGCCAAGTCAACTTGTTCCTCGAGTCGTTCTTTCTGACGCTGCAGAGCGTAGATACGATCTCTGTAAAACAAAAGAATCAATTAACAAGAAAACTTTCACGCAGAACCACTAAACAATAGGATATAACCAAGAAGACGAAGACGTACTATTTTCTAACTTCTCTATGTCAACAAAAGGCTGAATACTTATTGCGTACTTACGAGAACGCTCTCTCGCCGTCCATGAACTGATCTTTGTCTTCCAACGACTTCACCAGAAGATCTTGATTCTAATGGAAAGCAAATAGGATCATCAGGACTTACATTAATTCTCCTTACTATAGCCACCCCTATCTCTGCAGTTAGTTCTGAGAGATTGGTCTACCACACCTGTGGAAACTCTTAAGTGGAAAGAGGCACTGGGGTGCAACACTTTTCCGAGGAGAAAACCCACTGAGATTTTAAAATCATATATTGACCTGTTCCACGAGTTTGTTCACTTGCTCCACCAGCGCTTTGTTTTCCTCCTCTAGGGTGGCATTCAGCTGACCCAGCATCTGTTTACAACAAAAAGTAAATAAATAAACAAATAAAATAAATAAACTTGTCCTTTATTTCAAAAATCCATCGACTCTAGATATGGAGATTCACAATCGCTTATCATTATTCCAAGCCTTCTAGACGAGACTTGAAAAGAGTGAACACGACATACTACCCTTGTGCGATCCTCTCTAGTCTCGGTTATCACAGAAAAAGAAAGCTAACGATGAAAACAAAAAGAAAGGAAATATCTTATACCCTTGTGATTGCCCGTGCCCCCACTCCTCGTTCTTGAAGAAAACTATCAAGTAATGTACCATATATCTTTCCTGTAAAAGCCCCTCCGTATTCCATTTCCCTGAAGAAATGACAGACTTCTCCTATGTGAGGCCCTTCGCGCCTATCCCTGTAAATTCTGTATACGTTCCTCTCTAAGCCCTGCCAGTGGAGTGGAAGAGGGGACTAACAAAATAAGTAACACTAGTTACCCACCTCGCATCTGTGTCCCATCTTTGAAGCTTCGATGTCCAGCTGGTGATAATAATCTCTGAATTCATTCATGTCCACCTGCAGAGCCGTATAATCCGCTCGAGCGTTTTGTAAGTCATTCCTTAGCGATTCGTTCTCAATCTCCAGCTGAGCATTTCTCGATGACATTCCTTCGCTTTGAGCCGTCACCTTGGCGCTCTGGAAGAGAGATCAGATGAACATCATCTTTTCTATCGACGGGAAATTGTTAAGTAGCAACTGAAGTCGAATGCACTGATTTTCATAGCCATAAAAAACACAACTTCAGGACATAATTCATTGGCTATTCTTTGAGTTAATTATGTTTTCAAGATCCACAGAAGACCCAGCCCTATCGAGTGCACACCTAACAGAAAGCAAGTACAAATGGGGTGAGTGTATCCTGCCCTAAGAGAGATTTACTATCACACGCCAACTAAAAAAGAGCCCACAGAAGTTAAATCAAGCGACGAAAACTCGGGACGTTAAGAATCAGTCAAATTAATTGTTTCCTTTTAAAAGATAACCTATCCTATCCCCTATAATAAAACTCTAGTAAGAGTACTCCTCTGTGACTTTATATAAATAGCTACTTCCAAGGTTGCGCGTTTTCACCTGTTTTCCAAAATTCTTATTTCCTCGTTGAGATCTGCTATCCTTTTGTCCGCGATGGCCAATAACTCTACAGTGTTCTGCCCCGACCTTAAACAAAAGCAATAAAAAGAGATGAAATATTAATACATAGCAAAGTGATCAGAGTAAGATCATTCCCGTTCCTAACAAACGGTATACAATTTAAAATTGGATGAGAGCATAAACAGATCGGTACATGGAGAAATCTAGTGGAAGGCAAACGATTTTCAGGTAGAAAAATTTATCCTTCTCAAACACAAGAAGCGCCTCCTTACAGAATACTTTACTGAGATGATAGGTGAATGCGGGATCTAGATCGACGAGGTTTATCACAGCCCCAAGACAGGTGAGCTTCATTTTAAATCTACCTCAAACAACAACATACCGCTTTGCTGGATTTCATGCATCGATAATAATGCAACACCTACCTTGTAGAGTCCGCCGGTTTGAAGATGATGGTCTGTGAGGATCCACCCTTTCCTTTTTGAGCTCTATCCTTTTCAGCTCTCTTGTCATACGATTCGACAATCTACAAATGACAAGAATTCCATACAAAGGGAAATTTTAAATTTCACATTTTCCCCTCTCCTGAGAGGGACAGAGGTAAGTTAGACTCTATTCCACACAATGGTAGACTTGTGGTTGGTTGTTAACATAAATCTTCATGACCTTGCATTAATGTTAGTAATCTTATGATGCTGTAATGATTTCTTTTCTTACCTCTGTTAGTCGAAGCTGCTCTTTGGAAGAGGCTCCAAGTCTGAAAGGAAAAAGTACAAGAGAAAGAAAAGCTTTAAAAATTTTATTTCTTTCCGTAAGAAACACCTAGGTAACTCTCGAGAGCTTGCTTCAAAATGTACGTGCATTACGATCACATTTGAATTGGAAGTGTTATTTTTCTATTTTCATCTTTTTGTGGCGAGGTAAATTACAGAAAGAAAACGTAAGATAAAGACACCGATAGAGAGGCGTCCTGCAAAAGAATACCAGGAAATGACCTCAGCTCCTAACTGCACCGGCCAGTTACTAGCCAACTCATTCTTAAAAACTACTTGTACGGACTTTTAAAATATTCCAAATTGTTGATGAACGCCTGCGTGAGTATCTTTTAGGAATTCCCCTCTTAGGATCTCCAATGTAGACATTTTTTTGTCACCCACGCACCTTTTCTCCAGTGATTGTATTTTGTCATCCTTTAGCTCAGCAGCGTGAGTCAGCTTGTTATTCTGATGGACAGCTTCTTCAAGCCTCGTTTTCAGTCCTTTAACCTGCTCCTCTCTTTGCTCGATTAACCTGGAGAACTTATTTGCCTGAGCAGTGACTTCTTCTAATCTGTAGGACAGAAACGACTTTTAGAGAGGGTGTAGGAGCTGAGGGGCGTGGAAAATTCAAACCATTTGCAAGTTAGTTTTGGACCTTCTCCTTCCTTTCCAAATTCCATCCTAATTTCCCACCAGTTGGTTTGTGCAAATGGTTTGTCATTCAAAATGAACTTACTTAGCTTCCAAGGCCATGTTCTCGCTCTCCTGTTGCTGTATATTCTGCGTTAAGAGTCCAATCTTGGTGTCCTTCTGCTTCAGAGCCATGCTCAGTGAGTGGCTGTTATCATCCCGACTAACCTCCAATTCCGCTACCCTGTGGTAAACACATTCATGATCGGGTTAAGAGTAAACGGTATATGTCTGCATGTGAAATTACTCGTAAGTCTGCCGCAGCCCATAATGGTTACTGTAGTATGAACTGTCTTCCACCTTTGGATGGATACCAACTCACCGCAGGTTAAGGCACTGACCAGATACAATCGCGAGTGGAAAACTCCCGAGTAAAATTAAATCTCGTGTCGAAACCTGGGTCAATTTCGCTCTGTCTACAAAAACTCGTGTTACCCTCAACCAATCAGAGGAAAAAGAGATCCATCGAGTTCTTACAAACATTTTCGTCTCTCCTGAGAGGCCCGTTTGGTAGCTTTGGTGTTGGTTTTACGCCACTCAACTGAAATGTGTTCAAAGCACGGTCCCCTAAACAAGACCCCATTCCAGCAGAACTGGCGTGATATCTCCAATTACTAAAAGAGTTCTCACGACCCAGGAGTTGTGAAAGTATGGACTACAGGTATTCATGTACATCCCGCTAACATTTTAAGTAAGGCTTGCGGTTTCTATGAACTTACAAAGGCAGCCTATTACCGTTTCTCTAGACCTTCGACTTTTGTTTCCTTCTGTTTAAGACTGTGGTTTAATTTTCTGTTCAGGCTTTCGCTCTCCTCCAGTCTAGAAAAAGACGAATAGAATACCTGTCAAGAAGATACTCCATGACATAGCGGACATTTAAAGAATCGGAAATTCGAGAAACGAGTTGCAAATGATCACATCAAAGCGGATAACGAGCAACCAAACCTAATTCGATTTATTGCCACTGTAACCGGTAGCCCAGTAGTTAACGTAAGCCGCCGGTAAGTGTTAATCAACTTTTTGAAAAACAGCTCTGACGCCAAGATAAACAGGACTGTAAATGTCAAACTTATTAAACATATTGTTCAGTCGCAAAATTGCTAATGCTTACACTGACAAAAAACAACAACAAAATAAGGAAATATCAATCTTGACAGATTCGCTTCATTTCAAGCAAATAACAACCAGAGTACTTGGTTAAATTTTTCTTTTTCTTTTTTTTTTTTTTCAAAATTTTACAATGCGAATTAGATGACATAGCATACTTTGTTTCAAGGCTCATAACATCGTTCTCCAAATCTTTTTTGGCTTTTTCCACCTTGTCTAGCTGGCCGAATGTGCTTGCCAGTTCTTTTACCCTGACAGGTAGAGAACAAAAAAAGAGGAAAACATTAGGTATGTTTTGTTTCGGTGGAAGTGAGGCTGCAAAAAGAATCTTTCAACTGATAAGAATTTCTTTCGAGCACCTTTCTTCCAATTCAGCAATCTTGCTATCCTTTTCCTTCAGCGCCACACTGAGCTTGCCGTCCGCTGTAGCTGCATATCTCAAGTTCTCCAGTCTGAAAATAAGAAGAAACGGCTTAGTTAGAAAGTTTCAGTTGGTGGAAAATTTTTACAAACGTGTCTTAACCCCGAACGAGTTGATTTCAATTAATTAGAATTACCGTTTTTGTAACTCTGAAAGCTTGTCATCTTTATTTTCTACGTCAGACTCTAATTCTTTGACTCTGAAGAAACAAAATTGAAAAAAAAAAAACATATCAGTGACACACTCTCCTGCGCCTTATGTGCCCCTTTTTATTTCCCTCCACATTTTGACGTCTCTGTAACAAAACAGACGCAGGGCAACAGAGAATCTACTTATTAAGTAGAGAGGTTTCTTGCTTTTCCTTCACTTTCCTTCCCTTTGTTTCCATTCGAAGAATAGATTGACATGCTTTGACCCGATGAACATACGTGCCATCTCGGTTACTCTCCCAAACTAGACAAGGAAAAAGTTTTCACCTGTTTTTGTATTCTAACACTTTGCCAGCCTTTGTTTCGAGTAATTTTTCCAACTCCTCTTCCCTGAAATAAAAATTAAATCGCGATATACCAACGTCTGACACATGGAATGGGTTTGCGTTACTACTATATGGAAAAAAAGCAGCATTTGACTAGCTACTCTTATAGCTTAAGTCATCTTTCGAACTCATAGCAACTGGCGGCATGCATTATCGCCTTGTTAACCCCAATGCCGACAGAGTATTGTAATTTCGAACCCAAAGTTATTATTAAGGCAAAGCAGAATAACAGAAACTTGACTTGGAACCAACGAAAACACAAAGTAAAAACAAGCAAAGTGGGTGGGAAAACGCGAAATACCCAGTCACGAACGGTTTTAGTTTTTCACCTGATCAAGGGAAATGGAGGCAGACGCTTACCAAAACGAACACCTAGTGCCCAAAAGCACAGTCAATGCATTCAATGTAATCTTTTAAGCATTCAATTACATGAGAAAAGCTGGTCGTTCCCAGACCGTCTGGGGACAGATGCACATATAACTTGCACATTTCACTTCCTCCTTACACTGCACAGGAATCTGATACAACTACCATTTCCTACCTCGTCTCGTTTGCCTGTAAAGTTTTCTCCAGTGTGCGAATATTTTCCTCTTTCTTTCGCACAGACTGATCCAGTTTGCCATTAAGGTTAAGCGTCTCGTCTAGCCTGAAAGGAAATCGCAAAGGTTCAACTAAGTATCCTCCAAATTATCCCTAGCATGTCCAACATGTTCTTGACAGAGAACGAAGTACCTCATCTTTTGAACACAACACAAATTTCCACTCACCTTTTTACTCCCAAACTCAGTTGTTTTCATTGTTCACTATACATTTCTTATAGTTATAGTTTTGAGAATTTGGTGTTTAATCCAGCTAAATCCCGTGATTGATATTTTTTCCCTCACGTTTCCTTTCTGTTTGAATATGAATTTGAACTTTTGATTTTGAATGGAAGGGAAAGTTTAAATTTCTCAAGTTTGTCATCTACAGTTTCTGTTAATGTTCTCAATGCTACGCCTTCCTTTTATCCTTTTCCTTTAAGTGTGAATTTACCCCGGACAATTATCATTTCAAACAATCCTTTAATTTTGAGCAGAGCGCTTCAAAGAACCTCAACATAGCTCTTTCGCCAACAATAAATCTGATAAAGAACAAAGCAAACAGCGCCCCAGCTAAGAAGACTCGCCATGATTAAAATAATTTTCTTAAAAAAAATTACCTTTTCTGAAGAGTCTCAATTTTTTCGTCTTTAGCTCGTATCTCACTTTCATGACTGGCGAGTTCGCTTTCTGCACTTTCAACTCTGAGGAAAAAGAAAGAAAATGAAGAGGTCAACGCTAACTAAACGCTCCCGGTCACTACTAAAGTCTTCACTAGTTCTCCCTATATCATAAATTAATGCTCATGTTAGTTGGCACTTTTTATCGGTATATAACCGCTTTTGGCGTTTGCACTGTCCATAGTGTGAACCAGGTAAGAAACGAATGGGAATTTAGGTGATAAAGGCAGAAATGCTAACATGTTTTACTATTTGCAAACAAATAGTTGCGGGAAGGCACCTGTGAAATCTTACCCTCTACTTTTCCTCCCGGTGAACATACCGAACGAAAAAAAAGCGCTGATAAAGCGAAAAATACAAAGATGGAATTTTATGAACAAGCTAGTCTGCGCGGTTAGGTTATTTTCTAATAAGAGTGCAAAACGGTGATAAATCATAAAACTAAACGTTTAATTAAGGCCATTAACTTACTTTGTCTCCAAGTTTTCTATCCGGGCATCTTTCGTCTTCATAATTTGGTTCAGCTTTCGGATCTCACGGGTGGTCTCCTGTGCTTCGATAAGCCTATTAACAAATAACGAAAAATTTTGTTCAAGAACTATTCCACTTTGCCTCGTGGGAGAAATACTCGAAAACAACCTCATTTACTATCTGCCGTTCTCTCATATCTAACAAAACTACGACGAAATAATATATATGGTAGCTATTTTCAGTTGTCGTTTCGATTTGCTTTTCAAATTCAACTCATGCGCAACGACGTGCTACACTAACTTTCAAGTGTGTTGGGACACACTGACGTAAAAGCAAAACCTACGTAGTCACAACGCATTCTCGGAAAAATAACAAGAAATCGAAGAGCAAATACGAAAACGACCTGAGGCGCAGAAAAACGAAAGTGCCTTAACCGAAAATGGTCTTTTAGTTGCATATGAGTGATTGAGAAGATGGCGCAAGTTTCTAGACCATTCACTGACGACCGAGCGGGGTAAAGCAATCCAATGTTAACCCACATTACGCACGCGTCAAACACTGAAAATAAAACTTTCTCCAACATTCGCCCACATACTTTGCCTGTAACTCGGCTATGACCATCTCCTTCTCGCCAACTGTCATGTCCAGCTTTCTGTATCTGTTCACAGTACCTTCCAGTCTGCATAACGACGATAACAAATTAAAAAATATGTTACCAAACGACATCTACTTTGTTTGAAAGAAAAAAATCCTCCTTCTCATCAGCTAGAACAACTTAACCAAAACTCATTGGGAAGGGCATGGAGATAAAATACCCATAAGGAAGACTATAAGTTTTAAATATTTTGTCTGAAACTTTTAGACACATTTTTCCTCTCAAAAATTTGGATAAACATAAACTAAAGAATCACATTTACTACAAACATGAACGGCAAAATTAACCTCCGCGTTCCTTTCATCCTTAAATTGACATTTTCCAAGATGAAATTCCACAAAATTAGAAGAGCGCCCTCCACTATAACAAAAAAAAAACGTACTTTGACTGCAGGTCGTGGATTTTTCCTTCTCTTTCTTCAACGTACTCTTCAAGCCTGTTTGTCAACGAAAAACAAAGCATTATATCTTTGCAACCAGTTGATGGCATACCCCACAATTTGTTCATTTGCTGCGTCACGGCCACATCTTCTATTGTAAAGACCACACTTTACCATGCTTTTCGTAAGGGGTACGTCATCAGGATGAAAAGTATTCGAAGAGGTTTCTTATGTTTGGGACTGGGTAGGTCTTTCTTTCACACTTTCTTTCTACTTTGGGGATTTCAGTGGAAAAGATACAAAAGATGGAGTTCTGTCTGTAGACCTTGCGGTGTTGAAAACAAATAAGAACGGGCAACAGGCAACAAATAACACACATTCCCCCTCTTCCCAAATCTGAGCTATTCATTTAAGTTAGGACTAGGTACAGGTTGGCTAAATAAATTGATAGGAGGAGAGGGGGAACGATCTTATAATGCAAAAATTATTTCACTTATTCTGCCACCGATTGCAGTCAGGATAATCAATAAAAATACATCATAGTTACCAAAGGTTAGAGTGATTATTAGTATTATTAGTTACTGATCAGGACTGTTAAGGTTAGCGTAATATCTACAATACGAATGATACCAAATTGGTACTGTTAATATAATCGTGATTTCAATTGGCAGGGTAACTACGTATGCAATTATTGAAGTTTAGATGTCAACCATTGTGTATGTCGTAAAATAGGTTGTGGTTATTCTTCGTGGTAACTAACACTTGAAAAGAGAAATATAATCGTTTTTCTCACGATGTGGTCACTTTGGATGTGGATCACGACGCTTCGACAGCATACTGCTAGTCTTCTTCAGGCGAGGAACATAGAACTAGAGAAGACTAGCAATATGCAGAGGACTAACAGTTCGCAGTCAAAACGTCGCGACCCACATTCGAAGTAACCACATCGTGAGAAAACGATTATATTTCTCTTTTCAACCATTGTGCACGTTACACCAAATTCTAAAAGGAAGCACATTGTTATGAAAAGTTACTATTGAAAGTGAAGGTAATAAATAGTTCAAAGCACGCCAAAGACTCAAAGAGCGAATTAAGAAAAGCTCTAACACCAAAATGAGATGGTGTTCGTAGACAGACGCTCCTCTCGGCCGCACCGTTTCAACTTACTTCGTTCTTCTTTTTTCCAAGTCTATTATTTTATCTTCTCTTCTTTTCACACTGTTTTGTCGAGCCACTTTTTTACAGGTTTGTTCCTCCAAGCTGCAAACAAACTTAGTCAGTCCGTGAAACCCGACTCCTGCCTTCAAATAGGCAAAGGACAGTATGAATAAAGGGGGTAAGTTTCTAAAGAAACTGTGGTGCTGCGTCGGTGGGAAAGTATAATAGGGTAATTTAGAATTATCAACTGAGTTGATAACCTAAATTGGCCACCGTAAAAAGTTTCAAAGCTAACGTTTCGAGCGCTAGCCCTTCGTCAGAGCGAATGGAGGAATTTTGGCATGTATGTGTGTTTATATGCAGAGGACATAGTAATTGGACACAGAAATTGGACTAGAAATGCGGTTCACCATTGCATTGATTGGCACAGCAAGCAAAGACTTTTTAAGATAAATAGCTTTTCTTTCATAAATATTCAGCAAGAGTAGCATGAGGGAAATAGCATTGGAAGCAGCCGATTAGAAAACTGTGACAAAGAGAACAATTTCAATTATTCGAAGGAAAACATGAAAAATAAACTCGATCCGATTCGAGGAAAAACAAACACTACAAAGCGCGCCTCATTGGTTACTTCCTAACAACCAACTTTGTGTTCTTAAGCGACTTATCCAAAAACTTTTGCCAACGAGTTGCGTTTCGCGGAGATTATTATTTAAGGTGTCCATCCAACGTTCTAATTAGCTAACATGCCTCAGTACCCCGCGAAAAATTCATCCCTTTTACAACATTTAAATCGGGGTTATCTTGATGGTTCCAATTCCACACTGACTTAACTTAATGGTAAAGTTAAAAATTCAGCCTTTTTACATTTAGTTTTAGGAAATACAATTAAGAATAGATATCAAGAAAATTAAGTTAATGCTTGGCGACTTAAAAAGTAATCAGCGTCTTCTCAAGGCAGCAAATAACAAGCTCCAAATATTCGAAGCAAACATGAAAATAATAAAAACAGGATGCAAAAAGATGCTTAACTAAAATCAGTTATGCAACATTTTACTCTAAGTATGAATGTTTTATCAATACATTCATTTGGTACGTATTTTAATTTATTTTATCATTGGAGCATTTGCTGGCGTTTGTTTTAGCATATAAAGTTAACGAAAGCTTGAGGGCTCGTGTTGGTTGTGCTGTATCTAAACGGTGAATTTTTTTTCTGCAACAAGGGTGCACCAATCACTACGTCTCTTTAAATATGTACAAAATTACTCAATGTCCACAAATGAAACAGCCATGAAACCGTGACAACTTGCTTCTATTCACCCGATCGTTTACCTTCAAACTTTTTATCCGTAAAACAAATTCAATAAAAGTACTAACTTCTTCTCCAAAGCTTTGATTCGCTCCTCAGCTTTCATTTTCATGTCTCTGTATTCCTTGTCTCTGTTGTCTAGTTGTTCTTCCATCTCGCCAAGCCTGCACACACAAACTTCATTTAGTTCCATTTTTTACGGTTCTTTTTATTTGGTCACTGCGCTTTAAGTTGTTTATATAACTAAGGACAACCTTTTATTTGCATTAAAAAAGCTCTGCTCATCTATTTTTTGAAGCATTGATAAAACGCTTTTCACTTTACCTGGTTTCAAAGCTGGAGATCTTCTCATCTTTGTTCTTCACAGTTTGGCTTAATTTATTGTTGATGTTTACGGCATCTTCTACTTCGTCCAGCCTGAAAACCCAAAATAAGTTTGAACATTAATATTTCATATTTCCAAACCACATATGATTCCAAACCAAGGTTCGGTTTGTCGCGCCAATTTGCGTTTTGTCAATTGAGAGTGATCACTATAGTAAAAAGTACATTACTCGCAGTTTTTACTCTGTAATATATCGTAGTTTTATAGGTGAGTTCCTGTACATGCGGCGTGCGAGCAGAGGCAATACATAAACACTGAAAACGATTAGCCCATCGGTCCCGTCTGCTAAGATTTATGACTGAGTTACGTCACAAATGTGTCGACCGCTGAACAATGTGAACAAGGTACTCAGATGTTGAAAAAAAATTAGCTGCGCAATTGACTCTCCAGTTTAAAATTAATTATCTCACCTCTCTTGAAGTCGAACAATCTTATCATCTTTTTGCTTGAGGTAATCTGACAGCTTGGCGTTGCGAGAAGTCAATTCTTCAAATTCTACCAATCTGAAAAAAAAACCCACCGCAGTAATTCAAACGTGTGTTTGACTATGAGTAATAGGAATTTTTGAATGAATTGTCTAATCAACGCTTTCTTACGGCACAAAGCCAACATGATCCTTGAAGATCAATTTCCTTATCATTATCCCTGACCACACGCAAGCATGTGTCTGGGCAGGGCCTTACTTGTTTTCCAACGCTTTGATTTTCTCGTCTTTCAGTTGAACGGCTTGGTTAAGCTTCTTCGTCTCTGACATGAGCTCATCTAGAGTTTCCACACTGCAAAATATAAAAAGAGACTGTTGTACTTCTACAAAACAAACGGGTCGATTGAGGTGATAAAAATGAACGTCACTGCCATGCTAAAATGAAGGGTGGGCTTCCACTTTGCCAACCAGCCAGGCACCTGTCAACACGGAATCAGAATGGATTCACAGAAAGGAAAAGAGAGAAGTGAGGGGTGGGGGAATACTTGAAAACAACCGCTTTCAGGAACGGCCGCCACTAAAATGCTCGAGACCCTCAAGATGTTAGATGTAACGATTTCGCAAGCCTGCATTTGTGACGATGACAGCTGACTTTATTAGCCCGCTAGGCTCGTAGTGGTTAATTTTGTTAAACTGTCTTGTAACTTAATAGGCTACCTTTCCTCCAGTGTTGTGATCTTCTCCTCCTTCATTTTTAGACTGTGCACCAGTTTATGGTTACGAGCCTGGGCATCCTCCAGCCTGTGTGACGAATGAAAACGAACATGAACCTTGTGAAACGTTTAACGAACCTAGCAAAACGAACGCAGACACATTTAAATCGCGTTTAAACTTCCGGCGAAAGTGTGATGTCACACCCAGGAACCAGGAAACAGGGCCTCTCGATCTGTAGTCCAGTGCAATGGTAGTACCAGTGTCAGTCACAAACAACCTGCTAAAGCCGTGATTAACCTCTACGTATAGTAGAAAATACAAGTTTTTCCATCTCTCTTACTTATTTTCCAGTTCAGCAAGCTTTTCCTCTCTTTCCTGAATGACCTGATTTAACGCGGAAACCTTCTCGTCCTTCTGTTTGATATTTTGCTGCAGAAGATGCGATGAGCCCAAGGACTCTTCAAGTTCTAAAACCCTGTAAATTGGTTTAAAAGCCGATTAACCATTAAGGATTAAACAAGAACTTCTTACTGTATTGCAAATGAATAATAGTCCTTCCAAGACTGCATGTCGTTATGTGCGCTATAACATGCTGATACAAATTCTCTAACATACTTGTTTTCCAGCGATCTTATTTTTCCATTTTTCTGCTCGATACTAAGCTGTAATCTCTGGTTGTCGCTTGACATTTCTTCCAGCCTGTAGAACCAAAACAGAAGCTTATGCTATAATGACTGATTGAATTACTATAATGCGCATTGAAGATCAGTTCTTACTTCGTTTCTAGATCCAAAACCTTTTTCGTTTTCTGATCCAAACTGTGGGTCAGCCTGTTCTTCTCGGACGTTAAATTTTCGACATCTTCAATCCTGCATGGAAAAAACGCAGTGATGAATGTCTTTCAAAACAATTCCAAATCTTATCACATTAATTTGTTAAGAAGAGAAGGTTTATTTGTGGAGCTGTCTTTTCTGAATAAAATAAGTATCAAATGATCGACAATATCCGCGGAAGCGGGTGTGTATATTTTTTAGTACTCATTGATTTGCATGTACGTACTTAAAACCCAAAATTTATCTGTGAATCAAGTACGTTACAAAAAAATCATACTTCGTTTCTAACTCTGTAATCTTCTCCTCCTTGATTTTCAGACCTTGTTGGAGCTTACAGTTGGCCAATGACACATCCTCCAATCTAAAGCGAAAGAAATAAAACACAGTCAGGTAAAACTGAACAAAGTGAAAAATAATTTCTTGCCTTTATCAGTTTCCTATTAGTATAACGAGCAACGACAAGATAACTACGAAAATCACAGTGCCATTACTATTAACTATTACCGTAACCGTGTTTACTTGACAGAATTAAACAATCCATTCAAGGGAAATATATAATGATTCCAACTACCACTGCTGGTTCCCCGTACGACAATATTCGCCTGAATCAAAAACCGTTCACCGGGCCCCCGACGTCTAAACATTCTCCTACTCCCACACAGATTTCGATGACCCGAGATATATTTTCTTTAGACAAGAGAACATTTCCCCGTGACTTTACACTATTTTCCAGCAATTACAAGTCTAAAACAACTTAACTTAGAGATCAGGACTATATATTAGCTCAGAGGCATATCACTTATTATCACCCATCATCTCATACGATTTCATAAGCCAAACCTGCTCTCCAGCTCGATAATTCTGTTGTCTTTCCCTTCTACGTTTCTCTTCATATCCATAAGTCGATCGTCTTTTTGCACCGTGCTGGTGTTTTCTACTTCAGCCAGACTGCAAAGCGCAAAACAGAATTATTATGTTTTTTCCCTCAGCAGATAGAAAACCATAAACCACATACCAGCCATTCTCTGTCCGACCCTCCCTTCCCAAGTAGCAAATCACGTATACCTGCTTTCAAGAGCTTCGATCTTCTTATCCTTCAGTTTCGTCATATGCTCAAGTTTTTTCTTCTCACCATTTGATTCCTCCAACCTGAACGACGAAGAAAGAATGCAAACTGTTACCATGGTAAGAGAGGAAAAAAAAAACTAAAACGGAAATAATAAATCACAAAGATACGAGGAAGGTGTAGAGTGGAGAAGATTGACATGGATTGCAAAAACAACAAAATACTGGTTTTGTAAGATAGAAAAACACAAAAAAGACTATAATACAAAAAGGTGCAAGGATAGCTAAGCATCGAGAAGATTAACACAGATTAAAAATGACAACGAAGTTTTAGTTTGGATAAAACAGAAAGACACAAAAGAAGCAGCTGTGAAGGACGGCTGGGGTGGAGGAGAATAACACACAGATTGTAGATGACTACAAAACATTAGCTCCGTTAAGTAAAAAAGAAAAAAAAAAAAGAAAAAAAGAAATGAGACGACAAAAAACCAAAAAGGAAAAAGGTTGGCGTAGAATGGAGAAAATTAAAACACATAATAAATGACTACAAAATGTAAGTTCGATAAAATACAGTGTACAAGACACAAAAGAGGCAACAGTAAACCAAGAAACAAGGCTGACAAAGAATGGAGGGAAAATAACACGGACTAAAAATGACTACAAAACATAAGGTAAGATATGAAGCACAAAGGAGGTAACAAAAACCCAAGAAGGAAAAAGGAATGGCTAAGAATGGAGACGTTCAAACGGACTAGATACGGTGAACATATATCATTTAAGCCAAACTTTCCAAGATGGAGAGACCTTTCTGTAGCTCTCAAGACTTTCAATAGTCGGTTGAACAAACCTGTAAAGGGTGGTAAGTTTTTAAATAAACTTTGGTGCTGTGTCGGTGGGAGAGTATAACAGGGTAATTTAGTATTATCAACTGAGTTGATAATGCAAATTGGCCACCGTAAAGAATTTCAAAGCTGACGTTTCGAGCGTTAGCCCTTCGTCAGAGCGACTGACACACCTGCTTTCGAGTTCCTGTAATAGCCTGTCCTTTTCGTCAAAGCTCTTGTTCAGTGTTTCTAACTTTTCCTCTTTTTCCTTCACGAGTTGTTTAATTTTTTCTCTCTCGTCCAACGCTTCAGTAAGGTCTTCAATTCTGGAAAATATTTTAAAACAGAATTTCATACAAGTAGACTCGTGAAGACAGTTTTGCTAATTAAGACAACATGGAGGACAAAAGAAAGCTTGCTATGAACTAAATAAAATGTAACCTTGCCGATTATTTTAATTAAATTAATTTTAATTTACTCTTAGCAAGCTTGGAGGTCCAAAAGGCCAACAAGGCTTTTTCTGGACTGAAGGGCAAAAATTCCAACACAGAATGCTTATTTCTATTAAGTTTCCTCTCTAACTTAGAATACGACCTGTTTGAAATAGATGCTTTCCAAAGAACACAGAAACTTATCCCAAGCGAGGGAAGACATTAGCCATCTTTAAGAAATGCCACGTACACTGTTCCCTGTTTACCTTCTTTCGAGATTTCTGATCTCCTTTTCCTTTTCCTTGAGGTTTTTATTCAGTGTCTCTGAGTTTTCATCCAAGGAAAGCATTAGTTCTTCCACTCTAACGACAACAAAACAAAACATTTCAGGTGTTGCTCTTTGGTTCCTTTCCTCTCTTTCAATTACTTGTTTTATTGCCCCTAGATTTGTTCTCTTAGCTTTGTTCGTTACGTTAGCTTTCCCTGTTCCAAATTCTTTTCTACTTTTTTTTGTATCGTTCACTTCCTCCTTTTCGTTTCAGTGCTTCGTCGTTTTGCACGTGATCTTCGTTTCTTGTACATGTAGTTCTAGCTTCGTCCCACATACGAGGTCGCATTCAGGTTTGTCTGTACGATCCATTACTACTTATAATTTGGAAACGTCTTGGCCTTGTTGTGACCCTCAGTTCCAAGAAATACAAAAAAATCTATACGTTTTTAAGTCAAAACAGATATCAGGAAACGAAATGTTTTGAACCAACCTTCTCTGCAAAGACTGTACTTTTTGCTCCTTGAACTTAAGCTCTTCTGATATTCTCTCATTTTCGTCAGTGACTTTTTCGAGTCTGTTACAAAAAGAAGAAAACCATACATTAAGTAACATTGTTCGTAATCTCTACATCCACCAACAATTTCGATAAACACGAGCACAAGAGTTTTAGACAAGTTCATCAAAACGGAAAACTAACGCGCGAAAGCGTGCATAGTCCTTACCCATTTTTCAATTCGTAGACTTCTTTTTCTTTCTTTCTGAGGTTCTCATCTGTTCTGTTCTTTTGATTGACTGTTTCTTCAACCCTGTTGGATTTAGAGAAACAAGATAGGAAATTAATGGAAAAAAAAATTAATCGGTACGACCGAGTTTGGCAATTTGATCACATGACGTGAAGATCACGTGTAGCGTGAGAGTATCGGAATAGACACCGCACAAGATGTTTACGTGGACCAGACTCGCGACCTTCGAATTACCGCATGAATTATTTACTGAATAATGGCGAATTCAGTTTATAGGCTAAATTTGGCACAACAAAAGCTGTCACGATCCTGTATAAAAGGCCGTCAATCTGCCAGATTTACTCAAACCTGTTCTCGAGTTCGTTAATCTCGTCGTCTTTCCTTCTGATGTTCTCCTCGGACTTCTTGCTGCGAGACAAGAAATCTTCGATTCTGAAAAGAAAATCAGCACGTTAAAAGTGGCTTGCACAAAATTCATATACAAAAGGACCGAACCCCCCTAATAGAGCTCAAGCCCCCGTTACAATCCGTCAAAACTAACTCACCTATTTTCAAGCTCAGCGTTGACTTTCCTCTGCTTTTTCAGCATTTCTTCTGTTTCATTTTGTTCGTCAGTTGCCTCTGTGAGTCTGTGGTAGAAATTAAGCGATAATCTTTCAGTTGCTTTCCAAAGGAGCAGTTTTCAATCGCCTGTCGAAAGTTATCCTGGGTTGGATTAGTCTTGCTTAGCTTAAAGTCGGTGATTGGTCAAGAAAACTCGCGCCACCCCTTAACCAATCAAATGCAACACTTAACCCAATCTCAGCTTGATGACTAGTGTGACCACTTTTATCGCTTTCACTCCCAAAATCCCATTAGTAATTCTTCTTAGTGTCGGCCCAACAATTCTTACGATGTTAGTTCGGGGAATTTAGTATTGGATCAACTAATAATCCCCTAATTGACAGTTTTCCTTTATTCTCATCTCTTGCCTGTTTGATATTGTATTGAAATCGGAAGGAAAAATTCTGTCTTGGTCACTCATGGGAGTTAAAGGTTTAACACACAGCAAATGGTTGATGCACCAAGCTTCGACTACGCCGCTAACATACATTTACGTCTATGTGTACCTTTTCTCAAGACTCGGAATCCGCCTATCTTTAGCTTCAATACTCTCTTTTAACTCCGCAATCACTTCTTCTCTATCTTTCATCTTTTGAGTGATCTTCGCAACGATGTCGTCTTTTTCCTTCACCGAATCTTGCAACTCTGAAATTTCTTTTTTCCTCTCTTTTACTTCCAAGTTTAAATCTGCGAGTTTTTCTTCCTTCCTCTGCACCAACCTCGTCAACTCCGCAATCTTCTCGCCTTTACTCTCGGACTGTTCTGCGAGGTTTTTAATTTCATGTTCGTTTTCTTTTACTCGCTGATACAATTCCATAACGTTTGCTTGTCTCTCTTCGGCTACCCGGCTGAGTTCGATTATTTTCTCTTGTTTTTGCTCAGCATCTTGGTTTAACTGTGTGAGTTTGACGTTCTTCTCTTTCAGCTCTTCAGCCAGATCAACAAGATTCCTTTGTTTCTCTTCTGAAAGCTGAAAGTTACTGAAAGACAAAAGGTTCGATGGAAAAAGCTCAGAGTCGCGTTCAGTTGTTCTTCTTCAATCGAGTGTCGAAAGTAAACCTTGCCGGGGTTGCTTTGGTTTTGTTTTACTTTGCTTTGTGATTGGTTTAGAAAACTCGCGTCACTCCCCCAACCAATCAGATGTAAAAATCAAAAACCAATCACGAATTGGTAGCACGCGTTTTCCCACGTTAGTTTTACTTTGAGTTCTAATTGGCTCTCAAGGAGTTTTCCTTTTTTCTGATCAGCCGCCGTGATTACTTTGGCTTTGGTTTTAAGATTGAAATCGAAAAGAACTCTATATTCCTTAGACGTGTGGTTTAACTTTATATTGACAAAAAAAGGCTCATTTCGTCATTAAAGCCAAGGATCTCACTTACAGTAAATTTTGCTCTTCGACTTGAGCTATTTCGACGCCTTTCTCCCTCAGTTCTCCAGACAGGTTGAGCACATTGTCCACAGAAGTCTTCAGCTCTTCTTGTTGTTGCTTCACAACAGAGCGCATCTTGTTTAAGTCATTCTCCAGCTGTAAATTTCTCGCCTTAAATTGTGCAACCTCCTGTGTAATTGATTGAAGGTCAATCGTTAGTACTTCACTGCACATCGTTACTCCGCATCATTTTCAAAGCAATTAACTTGCACACATTCAAAAGTGACGGCTTTTTTCAAGTAACTAGAGCCTCATCTCTTTTTTTCCTTTCTCGTTATATAAAGGGAATGACACAAGTTCTCTTGCCTGGAAAAAGGGTACAAGTAAGAAAAAAACTCCCAGATCAAATTTGTAATTCTCCTTACTGTCAACCATACAATTCTTATAATGTTAGCTCAGAGAATTTAGTATTGGATCAACTAATTATCCCCAAATTGATATTTTTCTTTATTCTCATCACTTATCTGGTTGATATTGTATTGATATTGTAAGGAGAAATTCTGTCTTGGTCACTTATGGGAGTTCAAGGGTTAAAGGGTTAAAGGGAGTGACATCAACTAAATGGGATGTGGATCCATGCAAGTCAAAATTTTAATGGACCTTTTGAACAAAACTTCACACATTTACGAGTTTTTAATTTGTTTCTGAGTTCGATGATAAAAAGAGAGAAACAGCAGTCACAAAATTGTTATCTTGAAAGAAGTTAAGTCGTCGTTGTTGTCATGGTAATATCGTTGAGTTGTTGTCCTTGTTTTGCTAATACTGTTGTTCTTGTTTCCATAAATAATTAATAACGTATTAATACCGTGCACTAACGAGTTGCATCGACTCACCTCATTCAGGTGAAATACTGTTGTTTTCCCTTCCAAGGTCGCCTTCTGCAGCTGTTCATTTGCAGTTTCCAGTTCAATGATCCTTTGATTCGAGTTTTTTAATTCGTCGATGGTTTTCCTAAGTTGTTGGTTTTCTTTTTGCATTCGAAGAACTTCAATGGAGCTGAAATAGAACATACCAAATCTTCAATCTTCCCATCCTATATAACAGAAATTCTCGGTAAACCCTTAACTTTTTACGTCACTTTGCTCACATAGGCATTTGACTTGTGAAAGCTGTTTCCTCTAGCAAATAATAAGTTACAGAGCAATTTTCTCTTGTATCGGAAATAATCCGGGAGTAATTTGTTTGTGTTTTATTCCGCTTTGAGGTTGGCCCAGAAAACACGTGCTACTCTTTTAACCAATCAGGTACAAAACTGAAACCAATCACGGCTTGGTCGTGATTGGCTGATTGAACTCTCCGCTAACAAACAATCCGATAACTACTTGGCAAGTGAATAAGTAGAAGATATGAATTTTTTAAACCAATCACAATCGAGGATATTGTAATTTTTATGTTTAAGTGTCGTAAACTAGCACTAAAGAACTCGCAACAACCAATCAGAAGAAAGTCAAATATCACAAGGAGACAATAAAAGAACTGGCGATATACTGTGCCACGTCAATGTTTTACCTGGACTCGCTAAATTCGCTGGCAAACGTTGAGGAACCTGTAAAAAGAAAAAAAAACTCGTAAATGGTAAAACATTTGCAAATCACTTTTAAGGAACGTGAGAAGGTGAAATGTGGCCGACCATACGTTACACACAGTCGGTTACACACAACGCGACAATCATTCTATAGTAGGCGTCAGAGGCAAAGGCACTTTTAAAGGTTCGGTACCTGGAGATTTCTTCCCGCGGAGTGCATCTACTTCAGACGTTAGAGCGGCAGCCTCAGACATGCTAAGACCAACACAAACAAAACATGTCAGTAACTTTCAAGCCACACCATCATTTTTTTTTTCGTAGTGTCTAAACGCCCAGCAATCAGAAATTTTAACAGTTTCTTTAAACTTCTTCAGAGTATTAGATGTTTCTCGAGAAATTTCAAAAAATCAGTGTGGTCTTTTGGTGGACGAATTACGGTGCATACCGTAAAATTGTTAGATTTTCGACACTTGAACACTTGCGGTATCAACAAGCTCAAAGAAAATCTCCACTAAGAAACCATCGTAATTTTTGGAGTCATACATCCAAAGAGGTCTGCATGAGGTATTTTGTGAAAGCTTTTCTGACTGCCGGGCACGGTCTCAAATAAAGAAAAATTATCTTTAGACCACAAAATATTGGTTTAAGAAGATGAGAAAATAACAAAATGGAAAGCATTGAGAACATTAACGCAGTCTGCGAATAACAAACCTGAAAAAAATAAGCTTAACGATTCAAGATGCCAAAACTGAGGTTACTTCTTAAGTTAAGTTCCTGTACACTGTTTTAGAAGCAAAGTATAATGGAAGGAAAGAGGCGAAGAGAAAACCCTCTCATCAATATAACTAATAAAACTAAACAAGATAATTTGGTTTTATCATCTGAACTGATTATGTAAAGAGTTGCTGAAGCTGACGGTGTGAACGTTATCCTTTCGTCAGCGAAAGGATAAAGTCATTCATCAGAGCGAAAAAATATATTTGGGACAGATTACCTGTTCTGTTTGTCTACAATAAGTTGAGCATTTTCTTCCATCACTTCCTTTAGCTTTAGTTGGTCGAACTGCCTCTCCTGAATGACAAAGATAATACATAGTTACAAACAAAAACACTTAGGGCAATTTAGATCCAGCGATAGAGCAACGCGACATCTGTGCTTTCATCTAGAAGGTGCTTACTTTTTTGCGCTCACTTCTACAGACATACAACTCATGCAAAAAAAAATAATAATTTGTAATTAATGAAGAACTAAGAAATCTTTAAGGTTGTCCTATAATCCGGAATTAGTTACTCACCTCTGCTAAATGATGAATGTGAGACTTCAACTTTTTATTTTCTTCCTCCAATATTTCTAAAAAAACAATTTATAACGTTACAACTTTGCCTATAAAAGCAAAAGAAATGGAAGACATCTGTACTTCTCAAATACCTTTCCTAAAATGATCCTCTTATTCAAGGAATTTACTCACCGATTCTTTCTTCTTTGGAGTTAATTCCAGCCACTTGTTCTTCCAGAACAAGTTTGGTTTCATATAATAACTCATTCTGTTCTTTCAGTTCCTGTAAAAATAAAACAAGAGTAACTTAAAAAAGTTTTTCTGTTACTCTTCACATGTACTGGAGCACATTTTGACTGGATGTTGCAATGTCAAATCCAACAGTGCTAGTTACCGAGTCACAGTCAATGTTAATTTTTGCAGAAGACTTACATTGTAAGGCATGCGAGTTCTCTTAGCACATGATAAAAAGAAAATCCACATGGATACAATCCAGAATTATGTTAGAAACTCTACTCCTAGCCTAAACCATCCGAACATCGCGGTCTTTTTTCTTCATACAGAAACTTTGTAGTATGTTTCTGTATGAAGAAAAGTTTCCACTCCTCTTCGCTTTCTGGGTAATGGCCTTCAGAAAAAGACGCCAGGCTACATAAAGGTATATAAAACATATCTCATGACTGATCGGTGCTATATTCAAGGAATTACCCATAGGAAACCTTCAATTATCTAACGTCCAGTCATGTAATGTGTGTGAAATTATGTACATTTACATAGTTTTCTTTACAGTGCACAATTGAGCACAACTCTACCATATATATAACTGAATTCACCTCTGCTCTCTTTTTGTAGTAATCTAAATCCCGTAGCTTTTCTTTAAATCTCTGGTTGTCAGCCTCAAGTCTATCAACTTTGTCTGTCTGGAGAGGTAAACATGATGATTGTTTGAACAGGAGACGAAAATAATAACAAACTGCAAAAGGGTCCAACATTATACAAAAAATGGATATAATTTCAGAGTGGCTCCTCCACAGAAAAGTTCTGCATCTACTGATTCCCAGTGGCAATGGAGTTTTGAAAGCTGAGTTTTTCACACCAAAAAACACTAGAGGAGCATGATAAAACCCATGCAAGAGTACAGGAAACAACAACAAAAAACTGCAACCACAAGTGGCACTAGATATGGGAGATGAACCTTGGCCACTGGGTCGTGAAGCAAGTGCTCTTGTCAATGTGCCACCCTTGCTCCCCAATATATCTAAGTATATGCACCTGATTACAACTAGGAAAATTAAAACGCCCAAAACACCATGATACCTTTGACTTCAGTGCATCAATCTCATCTCTGTAAGCTTTCACCCATCGGGCATCTTGGGATAAACTCTTATTCTAAAGAGGATCAATTTAAAAGAAAATGAACACGTGGCTGGCCAACTTCAAATAATTGTGATCCATGACAGATCTCAGTTGAAAAAGTCCTTGGTATTTTTTATTTACCTCCTGCCTTAGAGCCTCCAAACCCTTTTTGCTGGCCAGCAGCTCATCTCGAAGTTCTGCAAGGGCAACATTCTTTTCCTCTCTGAAAAAAAGAAATTAACCCAAACAATCTAAGCCATTTTTTTCATCTTAGGCATACTGCACCTACAAAATGACTGCATGTCCAGGTTCAGTACATAACTAACAAATGCAGCTCTAATTAACATAAAGTGTTTAACACAATCCATGTCGTTTGGACACAACTGAACAGACAGTCTCACTTACATTTCCTCTGTGAGAAGTCTGATCTTTTCCTTGTTAGCATATGTAGAAGTCAACTCTTTGTTGTGACTGACAGCAGGACTTGCTGGTGGTGAAAATGGACGACGACCCTTGGTCTTGAAAGGAGGAAATCAAGTCGTGATTATCACAGATTTTTGAAGTCAATAACCAACACAACTGTACTGGAATGTTTTATTCAAATAATTTTTACAAAAAAATCAACTCTACAGGGAGAGAACACAATTGTCATTTAAACTAGGCTCACTTCGCTATCACGGAGAAGTGCATCTCTTTCGTAAGACAGGTGTGACATCATCTGATGAGAAAAACAAATCAATTGCAGATGAAAGATCTGATATGAAGTAACATTACATTGACTAGTGTACAGAGGAGGAAAATAGTTAATATACTTATCAACTTAAGGATTTTTTGTTAACAGAAATAACACTCTCAAACTCTTGAAACTAAATGTTGTGAGAACTACAAGTACATTGAAGAAGGGAGAACTGATACTGAGCTCCAGGCAATGAAAAGGATTAAAAAAACATTAACCCTTTCACTCCCAAGGTCTGATTTATAATTAGTAATTCTCCTTACTGTCTGCCAAAAAATCCTTATGATGTTAGTTTTGAGAATTTGGTATTAGATCAACTAATAATCACCTAATTTATATTTTTCTTTATTATCATCACTTATCTGCTTGATATTGTATTGATATTATAAGGGGAAATTCTGTCTTGGTCATCAGGAGAGTTAAAGGGTTACCATAGTTGAAAACTGCTTGTAATGTCAACAAGAATAACCAAAATCAATTTCCCAAAGATTAGAGGCACCACTGACTATTCCACAACAACTGTCTTACAGCAGACTGCAACCTAATGTCTTTCAAACTTCATGAACTAGTTGAAATATGTTACAGCTGTATATCAAAATACAATGAAGAAAATAATTTCTCAAAAATGAAATGAAATAAGATCTCAAGAGGACCAAATCACAGTGGCACTTACCCCTGAACAGTTGTCTCTGTCTTCAGCCAACTGTGTCATGTGGTAAAACATACTTTCTGCAAAACCCAACAACTGCCTGTTTCCAGACAAAAACAAAAAACTTTGATGTTGGTTTTGATTTAAAAAATCAAGATTCTTAGTTTGTTACACTATAGAACATGTGACCATGAGGCACAGAACCATTCCAAATGCTAATCATTTCCCAAACATTTCATTTCATCTGAATCCATTGAGAAGATCTCTTTAAAGTGAACCACCAGCACTTCCTTCTTCAATCAGCAAGAAGATGTGGTCTAGATTGCAAAATTTTCTTTTCCTAATCCCAGTATTTTTACACACTGAAGGGAGTCAAGTAACTCTGCAAGTAGGTTTATGTAGGTACACACATGTATGTGCAAAATCAACACAGGGCGTGGAATTGCACCTAATACAGGCACCAATGCAACTAAATTTTTCACTTTGGCAACCAAATCCTAAAAATTAGTCACCAAATTGGCAACTAGAATGTTTTATCATAACCTTTCCAAGAGATATAGTGAATTGAAAAGATTTGCAAAGATAAATCCGCAGCAAACTTCCTCGCTAAGTTTGTTTCCAAAACACAGCACATGCATCTCTATTGATAACTAGACGCCATCTTGGATTTAGTTGAGCTTAAAGGTTGTATATCATCCATCCTAGTGTCCACTATGTAGCTCGTTAAAGATCTTTTCCCTAACTTAGCTTTTGAGGGTCAATCTAGAACACTGACAGCATAAAAAAGGTTTTGTTTGTCTTTGCAAATGGCGACCAACTTTTTTTGAATTGGCTACCACTTTGAAGAATTTAGGAGCCAAATGGCTATCAGAAAAAAAAATTAATTTCACGCCCTGCAACACAATCAGACATTTCCTAAAAGCTAAATACAATACAAAAATGTATGTCATCACTCACTCAGCAGAATATTCAGCCAGGTCATGAGGTCTGAAGGTGAGAACATTGTCTGGATTGTCTGTGATCTTGTGAGAGTAAAAAAAAAGAATTTTCCATCACATTTTCATAACTTAAAATCATTTAAACTTTATTCATGTAAAACTAAATCCACACCCTGGAGGAGAAGAGGGAAGCATGCTGCAAAAGCCATAAGCACGTGTGTCATATAATGTACATATTAAGACCTTCAGCCTTAGAACATAATTTTAAGTACAATAGTCATCTTGAAAAATTGTGTACCACAAAGATTCACAATTATCCAACTATAGTTATCATCGTATTCATTTCATTGAATGCACATTGAAATACAATGTGCAAAGACTGGGAAAACCTACCAAAAATAACTTAATGTTTTGTTGTCATGACACCAATGTCAAGGTAAGTAAGGAAGACATTGAAGGTAGTAATCAATGATAATGATGATAAAGGAAGAATGCATTTGCTAACATGGAGCCTGGCTGGGAATCAATACAAGCAAAAGCATTCCGATGTGTAATTCTGGAATTCCATTGCACAACCACAGTAACAATAACAATTATTTGCTCAATTATATTGTGATTGCTTCTATATTTCCTTATTTACATTGACAATGGCATCAAGTTGACTGCAAAACATCAGTTTCTTTAGAAGTTTTATTGAATATTCCAAAGTTAAAACTAAAATAGCAAGCCAAGTGGTAGCCAGATAGAGAGATAAACTTGGAATTTCCTTTACTTATTTTACATACTTTCCTAAGTTTAGCTTAAAATTAGATAATGGCTTGCAATTTACCGGTACTAAGTCAGCGGGCAGTGAGTTCCACTCCACTCTGTTATTAACAGAGGACTAGCATCCTAATTACATTTACGCATTGCACATCAGAGAACCAACCACAACATAGACATATAACCTACTTGTTGGATATGTTCCACCAAAGATCTTTGAACTTCAAGGTCCATCTCTTTTATTCTTTCAATAAAGTGCTCCTTATTATCACACTGAGACACAAGAACAGAGCTTAAGTTCAGTGAACATACAATAAATTGCACAGCAGACAAATCTCACAAGAACTGAAATCAAAAAATTTTTTTTTAATTATTACACAAAGAGTCAAAGAGCAGAGAACTTTCCCCCCTCCCCAATACACAAAGCCTAAATTGATACTATTAGCCTAAGTAACACCATGACTTTGAGTGCAATTTGGAGTTAATAAGCACTCATAAATTTTTCGACGACAACAAAATTGCACAAGCCCGTAGGGCAAGTGCAATTTGTAGGCCTCGAAAAATTTACAAGTTCTTATATGTACACCACATTGTACGAGAAATCATGTTGTTACTTGTTAATAATTTACATGAAAATTCATCACAGAAAGTCAAGGCAGACAAAATTTTGGTAGCCTGCTTGTGCTATTTGTAATTTTCCCTCATGTTACATGAAAAGTGCTCTCACTTTAAGCTAATCAGATGCACAGAATTATTTCATGTAATTATTAATAATCTAAGACTGCTTTGTACATGTACCAGTCTCTGCCAAAAAAACTGAGACAAGTTTAAAATCTGGACACATATAATTCAAACAAAATAAAATTAATTCCCAGATACAACCATCCCTTAAGAGAAAATTGTTTTATCTTTTCATTGTACACATAATTATAATGTAATGTTACTTCCTCCCTACTGCTTAGAGAAAAAAAAATTTTAACCAAATTTTCTATTATTCAGGAAATTTGGTAAACCCTGCATAGCATCAGGAGATTTTTTCTGAATCCAGGAAAGTCCCAGATAATCAAGAGAGAAGTGGAAAATAATACATCTCTTCATGCACATTATTGCTGAGCCTCTAACTACAACATTATCAACAAATTTGGTTTTGTTATTTAGCCAAATTTTATCATTTTATTTTTTATGATTACATGTAACTTCCAACAAGAACCTGTTATGCTGTCACCAAGGATGTAAATGTGAATTTTTTCTAAAATCTGATACTTACCTGGACAGCACAACCCAGCATCAACAGCAGGATCTTGGTGAGTTCTTCTGCTGCTTCATCTGAAGGATTATTTGTATTCATTTCAAAACACAGCAAAATAATTATTATTGTGTCCTTATCATATGGAAAATAACAAAAGGAGTGCTATGTCCAAACTAGATAACTCTAGAAGAGAATTTTCCCAATCACTTTTCTAAGAAAATATTCAGGGACATCTTGGAAAGCACCAGTTATGATTGGGTTTTTGTTATGCTTCTGCTGTGTGGTTACCACAACATACCAGTCATGTTTTGTGTGATTTTTATGTAACAAATACCATTGAAATGAAAAACAATGTTTAAAACAATTCACTCACTTTAAAAAACGCCCAAACAACACCTTTTAATAACAAAAAAAAACCTTTCATCAACTCACCACTCTGAGGTTCACGAGCTATTGTCACAATGTCTGGAATTCTTAAAATAACAAGCTGCTGTAGTTTCTCCTAAGAAGGACCACAAAGGACATGGAAATATCAATTATTATTCTTTATAGTAAATGGTTTAAATTAGAATATCAGTATTTCCAGGGAGAATAAAATAAAGCAACCAAAGAATATTCTTAAAGTCTAGAGACAAAATGGCTCATGCTGTCTAAATTTATCCAAAGAATTCTCCAATCTTTGATACTTAATTAACACACTGAGTATTGATTTGATTTACACCAGGAATAACATAATTATACATGCATTGCTATAACTTTTGTACATAAGAAATTAAAACAACAATTTCTCTCCAAAATCTTGAACAGAAATACATGCAATCAAGTTCTTAGAATCAATCCGTTGCATTAAATTCACTCAACACATATCTCACTGATTTCTAAAAATATTTGCTCTCACATATTATTACAGTATATTTGAGAAGAGCATATGCCATATTCCATCTTTAATAATGCAGTGTTTACATGTAATACTGCCACATAAAACAATATTCACAAACAAAGAGCATTTCAAACATGAATCTCAATTATACTGACACAAGCAAATATTTTGAAAATCAATGAACAAGACTCTCAACTTTTAATTCAATTAATAACTGTTAGTTCTGCCTAAAAATTACTGCATATTTACAATAGCAACTTTCCAATCAATTTTGTTTTTGTAACATCACTGAAGCATTCAGTGATAACATGCTGGCTAAAAAGATATTTGGCTGACAGACAAGTGTTAATTATGTTGTGTCTGACCCAGACTGTCAAACATGTGGGAGATAATTTGATTTAAAGATTTGGAAAACTTCACGTCACTCTAACAAAGAAAACAATTACAAATCTCCTATGCTGATAAAGTCAGGGGATGTTGAAAGAACAACAAACAGACCGCAAAAAATTGAATAGATTATCTTAAACACCACTTGGAAGAGAAGTGTGTTTTATGACTAGAAAAAATATTTAGCATTTATTTCAAAGTAAATGCAATGAGCCCATGCAATGTAACAAACTTTGAAAGCCAAAACCATGTCATATATATTTTTATTATCACTTTGAGAATATCTTATTCAAGTCTCAGTAATAATTATAATATTATCTTTAATTGCATCATTTAGCAACACAGAAGTCAAAAGGTGTACATCCTTTTATTTTCAGTGAAAAATAATTTGTAGTAATTAGTTAAACAAGATTCTGGAACCCTTAATTCCCACAGAGACAGATATTTATAGTAACTACCTGGGGGCATAATATGCACAATTAACTGTCAATTGTAGCATGATAAGAGCCACTTTTAAGGATTTTGTTTCAAAACAATGGATTGCCTGATGGTGCATTCATTGTTCAGTGAACTATTACAAATGACCAATGGCAATAGCATTTTGTAATGAGCCACAGAGATCATAAGTTCATTCAAGAATTACATGGTTCATGTTCACCAAGATACAATTCCAGATAACCTGAGCCAGAAGTGTGTTTAGCAAAATCACAAAGAATTTAAATGATATCAAAATTATCAGGGATAGTTTTGTTAATTTATTTCTCAGATAAAATTTGATTATCATGTGAAGTTTCAGATGCTAGAGAGAAACCATAAAAACTGAACGTACATGATGGAACTACATAAAACTAAAACCAGGCTTGAAAAAAGTAAAAACATAAGTTAGAATAAATGCAAAAATTTCTTATTTTGTGATCAATGTCGTAAAGCAAAAAATCATCACTAATTCCCTTGGTGTTCACCTCTAGAAACAAACTACAAAATGTATAAATCCTGTAACTGTGCACAAACATATAAATTAATGGGACAAAAACCTTTCTAAACCTATTAACATTTGTCAATAGCTACATTTATCAGTCTCATCTCATAGGAAAATGGTTTTTCATCATTTCAACTTTTCTGTATTAAGCTGTTGTTATGATATAACCTTACTACATGTGCAGTGGTGGGTATCAATTAATGGAACTTTTTTGTAAACTATTATCCAGCAAACATGGGACCACAGCATACATTTAGGCTTGACAATTTTATCTTACTTTCTTGAGGGAAATACCTGACAAGGATGTGTATCACCACCAGAAGGCACAATTACCATTCATTTATCTTAGGAGTTAAAATTTTCATAAAGCTAGCACAATGGAAATTTATGTAATGGGTATTAATTAACTGTGGAAGCTAAGCAGTTTTTCTCCTCTATAACATTCTGAATAGTAAAGAGTTTTCAAATATATATTAACATGTACATGTTTGACTCTGAGCTGTGACTTGTGTATTAATACATAAATTCCAAACTGAGAGTCACAATCAGTTAGAAAATTATAAATTTCTACTGCAAAAACCAAGATCAAATTAGCAGGGTACTAATTTTACACTTGAGAAAAATTAGGAATAAATCATCCTCACAGAAAAGTAGCAACTTTAATTTTTTTTTGGTATAAATACATGAATCCAACATCCACTTTCTCCATTACTAAATGTTCCTACACCTCAGAAAATTCTAAATGCAAATCGTTCACTAATTAAATAATCAGTCATAAACAATTTAAAATTTAAGAGTGCCATTTTGAAGGCAATATAACCTAGAAATTTCTTAATAAGAGCACAAATGAAACTTGTTTGTCAAGGTAAACCTTTCCTTTAAAAAAGAAGATGAAAAGCACGACTGGGCTGTTAGAAATATGAAAAAAATGTTTACACTTTTAATCATGAATGCAGGCCTTCTGAGTGAATGATAATTACAGCTGGTTCCTTTCTAGCATTTTCTTATTTTCTTTTTTTTAACAAAAAAACCTTCAGAGTTCATATTTACGTTTATCATTAACAAGTCTACAGCCGTCATTCTCTGTTGAAAGAGTTGCAATCTAGAGTAAATGAAGTCACGATGTTTGGTTGTTTTGAATGAAGCCCAATATTACTTGTTGACACACTGCCATATTTTGACGGAAAAATTTACATATCATCGATTCTAGCATACATATTAACTACTGATAAAACCTCTTCAGATCTTATCATCAATATACATCAATTCTAGCTGGAAAAATCACAATATCATTCGAAACTACACACTACACAACAAAATTTTTACATTTGCAACAAATGTCTTTAAAAATATTTTGAAAGCGGGTAGTTTTGGGTATGTTTACAAGTAGAGGAAGCCACATGACCAACGTTTAATCCAAAATTCATTTGAGGTGAGAATAGGTTTACCAAGGTGAATATGAGATGTTCCGAAGTCAAAAGAGTTGCCAGATTGCTGACATGTTGAAAAGGAAGGCACGTGAACTATGTCACACTGGACGATGTCTGCAAACCTGGCAATACTAAGCGTCGATAAAATTTTACCTTTTCTGTATCATGACGAAATAAAGCAAGGCATCTGAGCAAGAGAGAGCTCTTGGCAATTACTTATGACCGAAAAACCGGTTAAGTAAGCAAATGGCTTCGTGGGAATAGCCTTGAAATCAGCATGAGAATATTTTGTTATGTAGGAACAAAAGCAATAAACATTCGTGACAACTGAACATAAAACAAGGCAATCAGATCTCATTCTATCCTCACGACATTGTATTCACAACACCGGACGATACTCCGTGTTGCTTTGGTAAGAATTTCAGAGTCCTTAATCACAACAGCGTGCGTATTTCTACACAAATAGATTGATGCAATACTTTTTCAAAGCAAGTCGATCACTTACTGCCATCGATCACACGGTATACAAAATTAAAACTCTCTGCTAAAAATCTCAGGTATGCGTCTAGTCTAAGCTCTTGACCTTTCGTTGAAACATAGAAAACATATACGAAGCATAAATACATTAGTTTAAAGCTATTAGAGAAACGTGGAACAACGCTTATTTCGAAAAAAACTCGACGAAGAGTTAAAAATAATACGGCAAGTGTTGCTTGCAGTAAAAAAACCATGACACAGAGGCGACGACCCGAAAGTTTATTCATCCGCCAAATCCATTGTATATGACGGAAAGTGCCTTACAAGCACTTTCTTTTTTTAATTTCTAGCCCTGTAAAGATATCAGTTGAACTAAATATTTTTTCCTCTATTTCGAAATTCCATTCTTACCTGGTAATAACTTCTCAAGTGTTTGACAAGTATGTCCAAATTTTGTATCCGCAAACTCACATCCCCGTAAACATTTTGATGAATTCGCGTCAACGTGAAGTAAGTTGGATCTCTGAATGGAAAATTAAGAATAATGAACCTATTATTAAAAACCCCAACAAAAACAAAATTCCTAAGAATAAAGTGAAGGGAAATTAATGATCGCACATGCGAGAAACCTCATGAATTTAGCCTCCTGTTGAGCTATCCAAACACCGTAACCTCTCATATGATCGAAGGGAAATTCTGACAAATTGTACTTACATGTCCATCATGATCTCGTTCAGAAAAACTCCATCAGCCAAGTCTGTGATTGATTCTATGAGAGCACTTCCTTTGAAAGTGTTGTTCGCCTACAGAGATGAGAAAAAATCTTTAGACAAAACAGAGTTTACGATCGCGCGATGTAAAGTTATCATCACTGAAAGCGACCTGCATACTTCATCGTCACACTATTTGCAAACACTGAACACACAAAGAAACGGTGAAATTAGACGAAAGCAAAATCCTTCTCACCCAAACAACCAGTGGGCTTTGAAGAAATCCCTCTGCAGTGGCCATGGTTTTACACGATCGCAAAACCGCAAATACTACCCAAAGAAATTCACAGTAACGGTGAACCTTAAACCACCGGTCGATCGTATTCACCACATTCAGATGTTCACACAACCCGAGCGATCAGAGTATCGCATGGCAGGTCGAAAAATATACCATCGGAAGAAATCAGTAGAAACGTAACACTGTAATAAACTCTTTCATCGCCTCGGAAATGCGTCCCGGACGTTCAACTAAGAGGAATTTTGCTTTTCTTTAACAAAACGACCAATTTTATGTTAGCGCGCCAGTGACTAAATATGGCAATTTACACTTTTCCACCCTCTGGGGTAGTGTTA
Source organism: Pocillopora verrucosa (assembly GCF_036669915.1). Lineage (NCBI taxonomy): Eukaryota > Metazoa > Cnidaria > Anthozoa > Scleractinia > Pocilloporidae > Pocillopora > Pocillopora verrucosa. The sequence continues at coordinate 20,304,158 of NC_089318.1, read as the reverse complement.
ATTAGCCGAGTCTGTATTGAAATTTGCACACAATTTTTGCAAGCTCTCAAACTCTAAACCACCGTGGCAAAAGATAATCTCTTGTTATGGATACGGCCCATAATTTCTATTTCCTTTTCCTGAGAGCCCCTCTTTTTCAGTCGATGACCACTTCCTATTCGTGAAAAAAAGATTGAGTTGGTTCCCCCCAGGGACCCCTACTTGGGGTAATTTCGAGCTGATTGTGCGCAACGCCATTTTGCGTTACTGTAAGAACGTGATTGACAGTTGTAATCAATTGGTATTCAAATATTATTCTCGTGTACAAGCAAATTTCTCGCTGCAAACAAAATAATATTGGGACGTTCTTAATTTCCACGTCGTCACGGCAGCTTTTGTTTGGCTTATCTAGAACTTTGAAAAGGTCAACGCATTCCTAAGTCGTGAGGCAATCCTATTTCCGGCCTTTAATATCCTAGCAACACGAGCTTCGAGTTCAAAAAATATTTACTGACTGCAGTGCATACTTAGAGGAAAATTAATCCCTGGATCATCTTGTGTATTACGACCTTTAGGTGACCTTTTTTCATTGGAAAGCTACCCATTGAAATGGAGTGGATCAATGGATTAGAAGTGCGGAATGGTATAGACAAACTCCGTTTCGTTTTGAATTGTGTTTGCCTCTTTCCGTTTTGTTTGTTTTTATTTGTTTCTTTTTTGTTTTTGTTATTTCTTTTTTATTATCCTGTGTAATTCGGGGTCTGTGATGTTGTCTTTCCGCACGAATTATTTATGACAAAGAAATCCTTGGAGTGAAGAGCAGAAGCCTGACAATAGACTTGTCAGGAAAAAAAAAATCATGACATACAGTATTCCAAAATGCTCCCAAAAATAAGATATTTCCAAAACGCATGGTCTGAAAAAGCTGCATGTCTACTATACTCTTATCTTATTTTATTATTATTTTTTTTTTTTTATAAGAATGTACTATTTTGGGTCTGAGGCTGAACGTCTTATTAATCTTTTATTGCGATTTGACCCTTGGAACGTTCTGATATGTTCTTAAAGGTGTGTGGTTTAGTATTTCAATAAATCAATGCCAAAAGTGTCCCTAAGTATTTTAAGTATTTGAATCAATTGTCCTGGTAGATCATAGTTTTATATTTCTTCTACGTTTGTTTATGCTTCTCACAAAAAACAAAAACAAATAAATAGACAAAATGGTCGTTCTTAACTGACTCTCAGCTTGACGAGGTTCTTACTATGTTCCTTAAAATTTCGTTTATCTCAGCCTGAACGCTCCTGTAAAAAAATTTCTTATTAAAAAAGAGTGTGCTGAAAGTTGAAAAAGGAGGTTTTCGAAATCTTCCAATAATGTTGCTCATTCGCTGTTTTCGAGTGTTAGAATGATTGAACAATAGCCTCACAGACGAAAACTCTTCAAGTATTTCTGTTTGATGAAAACGCATAAGTAAGGAAAGGTTAAAATTGTTTAAAAAATTAAGCGAAATGAAATTAGTTGTGGTGAAAAAAGTACGTTACCAATTTTACTATGAAAATAAACGAGATAAAAATTCAAAATCAAAGCGCCTTGGTTAGTATTGCTGAGGCCTAGGCATGCCCCAACGCATTATGGTGAAAGAGGTATGGTGAAAGAGTTACTGAATGATGAAAAAGTACTTCCTTCACATTTACAAGTACAAACAGCGATCGATAATGTTTGGTTCAGATCATATGTGGTTTCGAGATTCTTTACAATGTAAACCTCGCTGCTTATTCATATGTTAGCCTGACGAAACCGAGCGGAATCCTGTCGGGCCGGAATCTCGTGACAAGCTTCTTTTTGGGAGAAGTAGCCCGAGGTCTTGCATTGTTCGTTGAGAAGTATTCGAGATAGTTGAGAACCATCTATTTAAAAAAACCATTCAATTTACGCTAATTAGCTTTGTCCGAAATTCGTGAAAATCAGGGAGGGTCATCCTTTCGCCACTAGACAAACCGCAGACTGGAAAGGGTTTCTGTATTAATGTTCTATTGTACAAGATTAACACTCGATACGGCTTTCAAAATCAGCAAATTTGCAAATCGATCAGAAAACAAAGGGCTTACAGGCTGAACTTAAAAGTTGATAAGTGAGGTCTGTACAGACAGCATGTCGCGATTTCCGACAGAGAGCGAGAAAAAAAATTGAAGACATTTCTATAAATCGCCATTAGATCTCATTAAGAGAAATGACGATCACAGACTCTTGAGTCACAGAATGAAAACCAGCGTCCTGGGAGTTCTCTCCCTCTCTCTCTATCGATCAGTTATGGTCCTGGGTTCAAGCTGCTAATAAGCCGATTAGTGAAACTCCAGACACTTCTTGTGCAATTTTCCACCGTGATGTTTCACGCTATAAAGGAAAGAATGGGATCAAAGTCCAACCATATACCCTAATTCAGTTTCGCCATTGCACGAAACTCGAAACACGCACACACAAAAAGATACACGGTGCACTAAACTAAGTTTGATCACAAGCTCAGGTCGTAAACTTCTGGTTTGATATAGCATGCGTACCTGGTGGGTCTTGTGTACGCTAAAGCGATGAGCGGCGAAGCCGCGAGAGGCTTAGAATAATGTTTCTCCTCTCAACAATTTACGGACAGACAAACCAAAAAGCCACGTTAAACCGCAAGCTATTAAAGTTTAATCTTAACCCTAGGTTTACAGAGCGAGTTATTCACTCATTTGAAAGGAAGAGAACTCTAAAAATCTATTTAGGGGAAAGGTATTAAGCGCGGAAGATTGACAAGCTTTATAAGGTCTAATCAATCAGTGCAAAATACAGATTCTTAGAAATAATATTTTGATAAGGTAAGCCATTCTTAAAACAGCACTCGATAAGGCTTTAAAGTCATTTCCGCTTCAATGGGGTCAGCTAAAATACATATCCCACAAATTCTAAAATAATATTAAGCTTTTAGTGTCAGGTGTATATGAGGATTGCCCCTGACCTCTGAGATATCATTTAAATCGCTGTGCAACAAACTAATTTGATGAGTTGAAAAGCGGGTGGGTGTCAGTTTGAAGGGAAGCGGTTATTTGAAGAGGGTGGGTAAATTTTTTGCTCAAATTTCATTCTGTTTTCACACTTTCTTATGGACAGCCTTAAAAAGTCCGGAAGTACTTTGTAATTACACTACTGGCAATTCTAAGTGGCGATTTTGCGAGTCTTTTACGCCATCTGAATCCCTCTTTTCGGCCTTTTTTTCTTTTCTCACTGACTACGTTCACAAGGGAAAAAAGTGGTTCTGAAATATCATCTTTCAAAAAATAATCCACCCCATATTGTGTTCTTTGATGAACGGGCCGGCATCGGAAGGAAATAATAAAACAACGCGATAGGTTTGTTTGCTAGTTTGGACGACAAAAGCTCATTTCCCCGATGGACTTCAGGATGTGGACTCACTGATGATTCAAAACGCAATAACTGGCTTAAGATCTGGCTCGAGTCGCTCCGCAAGATGCTTCACTATATTTCAAAGGCGCCCCTCCCCACTAGATACTATGAACGTATCCTGAAAGTTCGTAATTGAGTATAAAAAGGTAAATGTAGAGAAGAAAAGATCCTCTTAAAAGGCACGGCATATTAAAACGAAGCGATTAAGAAGACCAAAAGGAATCCTTTTTAATCTCTAAGGGGAGGGAATATTAGGAGTAAGGTGATTTGTGTGAGTGATTGTGTTATGTCTAAAATTTTGTTTACTGAGTCTTTTTTCTGGATGAAATTTGTTCGCATGATTTTTGAAAATTCTGCCGTTTTCTTCTCCATAGTCATAGCCTCTGAATAAGAGATTACAAACAGTTTAAATTCTCTTCTGAAGACATCCTACCGCTGAGGGAACCCGGAGCATATGCGATCTCTTTCGACAGGAAAAACTAGTGACACAATATTATCGATATTCACCTCCATCAAAGCGAGAGAGACAGCCGGAGAGTTGTTACAGATCACAGCTTTACAATTACCATTTGTTATTCGTTTCCTATAAGATACGCTATTCTCATCCAAGATAAACCCGTCTGTGTCAAATACCACATTTCCGGTTGGACAATCTGTCTGAATTACAAAACTTAAGCGGAAGACAAGATGAGATACATTTTGAGGTTACTTCTGGTGCATGTGCGTGGTGTGCTGCCCAACAGGGTATGTTTGTATTGGTCAGAAGTCTTAAAAATGATATTTGTCTACATTATTTAGCCTCTTGGAAAGAGTATCCTTCTGATCTGGAAGCCTTGCTAAAGCTGTGAGCCATAGCAATGTTGCAGGGGGGGAGGGGCTAAGTTGCTCATGACCTCCTCCCCTCTCGTTAAGAAGTATTTTTTGGTAATAATATACAAATCTTAGGTATGTGCCAAAACGCGAAAATCCTAATAATGTTCATTGCATAATTTTTTTTTAGTACTAAGTTTATCATTCATGAAAACTAGGCGGGATATGAATACATTACTATGACACTAGAGGTCAGTTTAATGCACGTAACCATCTACGTTATCCACTTCAGTTGCAATACGTTCTGTCTATAGCCGTGAAAAATATAATTATTCCTTCACTCGAATAAGAGAACCCGATTCTTACAAAAAAATGTGCAATTAAGGATTTTATTTTAATTCCAGGTCATTTCACACAGCCCAATTACCCACACTAAATGATGGTACAGTCGATACAGTAGTTGACGTATAAAGACTTTTATTGTTTTTTTAGAGGGCACGGTAACGAATCTTGCAATCTGATTGGTTCTTTACCCGGTCAGTATTTTCCTATCTCTGCCCACGGGCCACGGTAACGCTTTCGTGAGTCGCCGAGTACATCCCAACTTTCGTTGTCACTTTTCATAAATATACCTCGTTTTACCATTTACTCACTAAAAAATTTGTTCAGTTTATGGAAGATCTTGCCGTATTTACGGCCATAAATCATTCGGGTTCTTTCGGAAAGAATTTCGTCAAGTTTAAAAACAATAAATATGTTATTTACCGGCTAAGGGTCGGTCCGTATGGTGAAAAACTGTGACCTCGGTCTTGAAAATGCTGCCCTCGGCCTACGGCCTCGGGCAGTATTTTCAAGACCTCGGTCACAGTTTTTCACCATACGGACCTCCCAGCCGGCAAATAACATATATATACAAAAGGAGAATGAAAACAAAATCGTAACATTTACAGATACAGTCGAAACGCGAAAATTCCTTGAGTTTGCGAGACAGCTTGGTTAAAATAAGAATAAACGTTGAGTTTTCAATCAAAATGGGAATACCACACAAAAGCTATAGGAAGGACTACATCAGTTATGTAAACGATTGACAATCAACTTAGTAATTGAAGTCGGACTTCTGCTGTCACACGTAAGCCGAACGTGGTTCAACAGCGATAACTCTACCGTATTAAGTTCAACTCTTTCACATTGGTACAAAAGAAAGGGGGGCCTTAGCATGGGCGAGGTTCTGTTGATTACGAATGGTGGAAAGCATTCTGAAAAACAAGCTTGTGATATCTAGCATCTCGGGCTCGGCCTCATCACAAACACAATAACATGTGTCATTCTTTATCCGAAATAATTCAAGTTGCATAAACTTCCACAATCCTTGTGGGATATTTCCGTTTTCTACCACCTGCACTGTACTGAAGGGACGAGAATGTAGTGTTTCAACCATAAAGTCTTTCAATAGGCTCATTTTACTATCTAAAATTCTGCTTAACAACGAGGATTAGTGAACAAAAATGAAAGAAATGAATATACGTTTTTGTTCAGTTCTCTTGGTCCACGACGGATCAAACATTCTCCGCTTCTGGCCCAACCATGCCTTCGGATTAAACTAAAACAGTGACAAGGTTAACGATGAACTTAAGCCCACGAACCAAACAGTATCAAACGTGTTAAATGCAGTTAAAACATTCTTCGAGACACTGTTATTGTTAAAAAAAAAAAAAGAAAAGAATAAAACTCCACGCACTCTGACTTGATCTTAGAAAATAAAATTTCTACCCTCATCCAAACGTTACTATAGGCTTCTCAGTGAGTCTTTCCAATCGTAACGCTACACTTCTCCGGAACGTTGTATGACAAACCCAATCTCTTCTGGAAATGTGGCGTGACGACTGGAATGAAAGTCACTTTTTACAGTTTATTATTATAATTCTCTTTTACTACGATAAGTTTTTTGGATTTCATGTACACTGTACAAAGTGTCTGTACACAAACTCTGAGCTAAAACTGGACGCTTGTTCACGTTGTTAAAAAACAATACACGACAGACTTACAGTGATGTAGTAATTTAAGAATACAAGGAATAAATTAATCTCGGTAAAAATGCAGGAAAGTTGTGTCTTTGGACAGGTTGATCCATGCTTCCCGTTTCCAAAGCAGTCTCCAAGTGAAGAATCTTTTGATGACAGAAAAACTTTCCAGTACGCACTCTTTTCCTTAACGTCACGCAACAGTAACGTAACGTACTTCATTGCATACAGATCATGATGATCAAGAAAGACAAGCAATGACTGCTTCACAGTTGTAAAATGACACTTTCCTTATGAACTACTCTGAAATTTCAGAGGTTCTTGCCCTGATAACACTTGATAATTAATTGGAGGCCAGCCTCGTCAATGCATTTGGATAAAAAAAAGAGTCTCCTGTACAATCGCTGTTTGGTCTTGTTACGCAACGAACCTTTCCTCATATCGACTGAAAAACAGCGTTGCATGACACGACCAAACAACGGGTGCAAAGGATGCTAGAAAATTATCACACTTATCATAAAATAAACATCTAGAATCGTCTGATCGGGCAGAACACTAAGCTGTTAGAATAACTTAAAGATACTTTCTAAAGGGATACAGATATCGGAGGACTGCGATACAATGAAAATATCTTATCTAAATCTAAAACACTATAAGATAAACAACGTAATGATAGATACACAGAGCTGAAATCTCCAGCAGAAAGAGTAACTTAACAAGGATCAACCTGTCCATTAAGCAAGAAAACGTCTTTTGACTCTATTTCACTCGATCTATTGTCACGCTCTTGGCATGTCACGGAGTCACGTGGTGCTGTCATGCACGCATACGTGTACATCTCTCCTATTTCCCTGGGCAGCAGGCAACACACACGAGGCTTAAAGGCAGGTGCTAGGAGGCATTTAGCCGCGCTCTTTTCGCAGGGCTCGTCGTTTCACTTTCTTCCTCTTCTTCCTCCTCATCATCAGGATAGTCAACAAGTCCAACTAATGGCTGTGGAGGAAATAAAAAAGGAAATAAATTTGGGAGGAAGCAAAGGCTGCTCAGTTTTTCCAAAGCAGCTTTTCCTGCGCCATGAATATGGCGTTCTTGATGCGTAAAAGTTTTCTCAAAGGGTAGCTATTAAAAGAAAAACTGATCAATTAGGATAGGGTTTTCGCCTTTTCAGCGACACTATCTTTAACTAATTTTTTCACTAACTATTGTTTTTCATGATAACTAAAGATGCACTCACCCGCTTGTTATTGACGATTGAGGGAGGTGCCTTTTCGTTGACGAATGTTTTTCGATTTTTAAAAGACGAGTCCTCGTTAAGAAGGTCACTTTGGTCAAGCGTGACATTTTCCTCTCCATTTTCATCTTCCTGGTCGAACCATAGTTCTTCGTCCTCATCAAGGGCCCGCACATCTCGTCTAAACCGGCTGTTCACATGGATAGTGCCGTGATTCAAGGGACCCCTACTGAAATCCAAGAAAAGAAACTTTCAGCGTAAACAGCCAGGTAATTTTAGAGATCAATTTCAAGACAGACCACATTTTAATTAATGAGAGGTTTGATCAGCTGAGCTGTTAACGACGCTTTAACGCTCGAAAAATCAGCTTTAGAAACTCTCTACCGGATTGAAATTAATAATTCAGGAAATAAAACCAAATTATCTTGTAATACCCCTCCTCACTGACGCAGCACCCCCCCTTCCGCTGATGCTGCACCCCCCTCACTGACGCAGCATCCCCCACCCCACTGACGCAGCACCCCCTTCCACTGACGCAGCACCCCCCTCCCCCCAAAAAAAACATTTCAATTGAGTAACACAAGACCAAGACCATCACAATTCAGCAGCCAATCAGGATTAAATAAAATACCACCACGAGAACGTAAACAATGCACAAACAACAGCTTAACGTGTGGGAAAGAGGATACAATGCAGTGAAGAAAACTGTTTTATATCGCTTTTGAAAGTAAAAACGAGCTGCACATGTTGTTGTAGGCTGATTATAGGAAAAGCTGAGGTCTCTTAGGGCTATTGGCATTTAATCGATTAGAGTAGAAATTGAACTTGAGAAATGCACACACACTTCATTATGTTTAAATGATCCAGTTAACTTATCCAACGAAGTTTACCTCTCAAGCATCCTGTTCTGTTTTCTATCCAGCTCCTGTTCATCTCTTTGCAGAATCCCTTTGAATGTGCTTACGTATGTAACCTCTTTAAAAAACGGCGTGTATTTGGAACAAACATGTGAGCAGAGGCTCTTTATATCTTCCTGTAACATGAAATAAAAAGAAAAAGCTTTCATTTACTACTGTAATACCTGTAATTTAAGTGTTCCATAGTGCAGAGTTGTGCTAGTTAATATTTTTTGCAATTCTCGTCACTTTGCTGCTTGATATTGTAAGGAACAACTGTGTCTTGGTCATTCCTGGGAATAAAAGGGTTAACTTTGCCTTTATGAAAGCTTTTTAACTTTTTAACATTGCTGAAGGGGTAAGGAAAGGAGGAGACAGGGAGGGGAAAGAGCAGCTGGAGGAGGGGTGTAGGGGTGTGGAAGAAGGAGGCTTCACCCAGCACAGCTCACTTACCACTCTGATAAATTCAAAGAGCTCTACGATGGCAGAATTAAGAAGATTGTATCTCTGTCCATTGTTTTTGAATGCTGTAACGACTGGATCAAACAACTGTCCCTTGATGATGTAACGGTTGTAGAATTCATCCTTTAAACCAACTATTCTTCTCATAAAGCGCAGTGAATCTGAAGTAAAATATTCCAACAGTTGTATGAATAGATTAAATTATTAATCAACAGTTGCTTCTTCAGAAATTAAACAACAACAATATTTAAATCTTTTGAAAATGTATTACTCACTTAAAACTAGAAACTTGTGTTGCGATTTCATTAGCACCAACACTCTTCTTAGGAGGTCTTTACTAATGATGTAGTTTTTTATGTGGTAAGTATGGTGTTCAACACAGAATGTCAGCAGTTCTAAAATGTGTCCAAGTGTCACGCTGTTGACATAATCATCTGCAACATCAAAAAGAGGCCAAAAACATCAGAGTATAAACAGAGATTAAAAATATACAAAACAACATACCACAGAGCTCAGTTATCAAACTAATTAACCTTCAACTCCCTAAAATCAATATGCATATTCTAATTGCGACTAGAATGTTTCATCATAACCTTTCCAAGAGATATAGTGAATTAAACTTTGTCGTTAAGTTTGTTTCCAAAACGCAGCACATGCATCCCTATCGATAACTAGACGCCATCTTGGATTTAGTTGAGCTTAAACGTTGTATATCAACCATCCTAGTGTCCACTTCATAGCTCCTTAAAGATCTTTTCCCTAACTTAATTTTTGAGGGTCAATCTAGAACTCTGACAGCGTAAAAAAAGGTTTTGTTTGTCTTTGAAAATGGCGACCAACTTTTTTTGAATTGGCTACCACTTTGAAGAATTTAGGAGCCAAGTGGCTATCAGAAAAAAAAATTAATTTCACGCCCTGTGAAGAGGAGAATTTATCAAACAATCAAGACTTCCTTTATTTGGTGATCATTTCCTTTACTCTCATGACATTGCTGTACAATTAAGGGGTGATATTGTAAGTAATTGCAAGTTGCTCTCAGGGGGTCACAGGGTTAATTCATTGAATGAATAATGAGTTTATTGACTGCTATTGACATACTGAACAACTGACAAACTGTATGACTGACTGACAGACTAGCCGACTAATTGATTTAAAGAAGATTGATTGATGGATCAATTATTAATAATGAAAAATCCACTTTGATTTGATACACTTTAATTAGCACAATGAAACTGTTAAATAGAGTTCAATCAATTGTTCTTCTAGGAATCAATATTATCAAATTATAAAATAATATCTCAAAAGCTTATGTTGCGACATTATGGTCTACCTTTGCTTGGCTTGTCATCACTGGTTGCAGCAAAGAGAGGTGCTGTCATCACATGCATGGAATGTTTGTAGAAAAAACTCAAGAATTCAGACTTCTCCATTTTCTATGTAAATGAGAGAAAGACGCATTACAGAGGATAAAAACACAAAACCCTTAATTACACTGAGGAAAAATTAACGAAATAATTATTACATTCTGTGACTCACTGCATCACAGCTCTGGACAAGAAGTCACTGATTTGTCTTGAGTGTAACACTTTCAGTACCACAGCAAAAAGGAAAAATATTTCTCATGTTAACCAAAACACCATTATCTTACATTTGCTCCTAATGCCATGTTTTCTGGATCCAGCAAAGTTCTTATCAGCTGAGAAAGTTGAAAGGCATTTCCTGAGGTAAGAAATACAAGAATATTAACACCACAAAACTTAAGAGAGTGATTCATGAAATAAAAAGAGGTTCAGCAGAAATACCTATTCACAAGTTCAAAATTGTACTTGATAAACTAACCTGTATCACCATCACATATCATGAAGTCAATAATGTGGTTGATGAGCATGTCCTGCAAGTGAAGAGAAATGACCAAGAACATATGTAAATGATGCATAAGATATTTTTCATTATCCACAAACTTTGGTATTAATCAAAACTATAACAAAATTCCCCAATGTGATTGGTTATTAGCAACACAATTTAACCCTTTAACTCCGATGAGTGACTAAGAGAATTTCTCCTTAAAGTGTCAATGCAATACAAAGAAGACTAGTGATGAGAATAAAGAAGAATAGTGATTGGGAGATTTTCAGTTGATCCAATAACAAATTCTCCAAACTAACATTATTAGAATTGTATGGCAGATAGTAAGGAGAATATCTGATGAGATCTTGGGAGTGAAAGGGTTAAGTACTAGAAGGATAGTATACATATATACCTTAGGTTGAATTATCAAATGTACAAACTGTATCTCCTGTCTTTCTCTTTGGTCATTCCCCAACTCTCATATAAAAATCAGCCTGGAACCCTGTTTGGGTTCAATTTCTCTTGTAAAAAAAGTCTCATTTTATATTTTGATTTATGTGTGTTAAAATGATGTGTATATTGTTTCCAAATTTTGTCATCATTGTGATTACTTGTAAAAAGGACTCTGTTTCATTCAATCTTATAAGTAATCTTTGTCATGATTAGTTAATTAGCTTTGCGGTTGTGTGATGTTGTTTGCCACTAGTATAATTCCCGACCACAACACACTCTTATCCCTCAATTGCTGATAAATACTAATTTTGCAAGTGAATGGGTCTAGAACCCACCAAGCTTAGAGAGTAGCCTGCAAGGACTACTCCACCCTCACCTGAGTTCAATTAATAGAATGAATTACCTCTTCCTGTGTCTGTCCCTCCTTCATGATGAAATCCCTTACAAGATAGGGGCTGATGTCAACAACTTGTGAAAACATCTCCACAGCTGAGAGCCTGTTCTCTTCGCAGTCACTGACCTACAACAACAAAGTTGATAGTCACACATACAAGTAAATAATTCAATTAGGCTGTTACTAAAGAGATGCATGCTATTCATTTTTCTTCTTAAGCTGTGTTGATGAAAAAAAGACTAAATATTTTTCATCTTTTTTTCAATTTGTGAATGATCAGCTGGTCTGAATACAAACAGAGAGAAGAATGGACAAACAGATTGGTTTTTTTTTAAATCCTAGCAAGGAAACACAAAAAAAATCAAGAGCTTAGAATTACTACATACACTTACCAGAAGCATTTCCATGGCAGGTAACAAACCATGGTGTACAAGAGCCTGTAAGGATCACAATACAAATTATAAAATATAAGAAACCATCACATGGCAAACACAGTGGTTTCATTTAAGAAAAAGCAGAGATTCAGTAAATTTTACCATATCAGAAAATATAATAAAACTGATACTATGAAGAAAACCAGATCTCATAATCAATCCCATTTTCAGATGTGAACATTCATTTATTTCCCCTGTACTAGGGACAAGAATGATCAAATACTCCGTGTGATATAATGCAAACAAGTACATTTCCTAGAAAGCTGCTCATAACTGCAACAATTACTTCAGATTTTTATGAAGCAAATGACAAGTTTCCTCATTTTCCACTCTGACTACGTTACAAGGACCAAAAAATAATAAAAAAAAAAAAAAAAGAAGCAAAAAAATAACTGAACTGAGCAAAAGGTATTCTTGCATATAAACATGAAGACTGGCTTGAGTTTTTTCAAGTTAACATTTGACTGAACATTACTTCAGTCAAACCTCTATTATCTGGACTTTGTAAATCCGCATTTTTCAATCATCAAGACTTGCTCATCTAGTCCCATTTTTAATGAATATTAATAGGTAGCATGTGCAATCTTTTTTCCACCAAACAAAGCTCATTGGTATCTATATTTCTCATTAAATGGACTTTTGATTATCAAGATTATTTAGCCCAGTTTTATTGTGCTAATTATTTAGCCCAGAAGTCCAGATAATTGAGGTACGAATGTACATTCAACTATTGTATACAACAGAGTTCATTTACTAAGATTTGTGGCTTGCTTAAACTAAGTCCACTTCCTAAGTAACCTTGGATAAGTGTAACATAAATGCTGGTAGATTCAAGCACTTTCAAAACACAACCACATGTAAATACTTTTCCTATCAATACAGCAAACATACCTTAAAAAATTCATCCTTCTGGTGAATTTGTAAGTGTAAGGAGAAGCTGACTAATTCTTTCAAGAAATTTATCTGCAGAAAGGAAAGATTGAAAAATAACTGCTGAAAAATATTCAGAGTAAACAAACTAATTCTTGATTTAAAACCCTTCAGCTTCCAGGAGTGATTAATGTGTAACTTCTCCTTAAAATAACCATACAAAATCCAGCAAATAGAGGAGGATAATCAAACTTATCGGGTAGATTTTTTTGTCTTGATCTAACACCAAATTCCCTTATTTACTCTACAAGGAAATGAGCAGCAGCTAGAGGGGAGAATTAACAATCAGATCTTGGGAGTTAAGGGGTTAAAACATGAATTGTGTCCGTCAATGGTGTTTTGCAATAGTTATTCATGTTACCATCATCATGGAAGATGCAGGATAGCATTTGAACTTAAAAATGATAAACTACTACCACATCAAAGCCTACGTTTTGAAAGGAGTCAAAGAAATCTTTAAAGATATAATGGAGTAGTCTGCGATAACAATAAGAGAACCCCAAAATTCTAAAGTATTACAATCAAACAATAAAAATGCCACATACAAGTTGTTTTCTTCTGTCTTCCAGTGTATCCTCATCAGTGAGTTGTAAGAACATATCCGCTAAAAATTTATCATCCTCCTGCCAAAGATAATTTCAGAGTCAACCAACATGAACCTATTCCTTAGCAATGTTGTCCTCTTTGTCAACTAGAAATGCTCTTTTACCCCAATATACTTAATACAAAAATAATAAATAACAAAAAATGTTTCTGTTCATAACTGATAATTATACTCAGGACGTTTTTGATTACCTTGAGGATATCTCTTTCTCAGAAACACCTTTCACAGATTTCCTTTGGTTGCACAGCTAGTGAGTGGTGTTTAGAATAAAAAAAAAAGTTTTCTCTGACCTGCTGTGCCATTCTAACCACAAGGACAAGTTATGTACACAAACATAACACACTCAAAAGTTTGTCACACAGTCAAGGCAATTTTCGAGGTATTTGCTTTTTCTGACAATCACTAAATAACATCTATTGCAGAGAAAACATATTTCAGAAATGTTGTGCAGTCTCACAAAATCCACCCAATTTCTTTAATTAAACCTATACCCTACAAAAAGGCCTGTCTCCATACTTCAGATTTAAACCTTTCTGATCGCAAAAAAACATGGCGTGAGAACTCACCCTTTTCAGATTTTGTCGGAAGCCTATCAATGCCTTACCAAAGTCATGTTCACATAAAAGCTGCTTTTACATATTTTGAGAACAAATGAATGTCTAGTCTCAGGAAAAAGAAATTTCCAGCCACAGTAAAAGACATCATTAGCACGCACATTCCTAAAATATATGTTTTGAGAGGTGGAAAGTGTTAATTCTTGCCAGACAATATTGAAAGGAAAGGACTTAAAATACAAACAAAGCCTTATTGATTGTCAGTCATCTCGAGTTCTAGTCATTCACGAGTAAAAAATACCATTCCTTTATGGCAAATGACTTCAACATAAAACTGACAAACACTTGATCAAAACACTATCCATTTTCAGAGAGATCTTTGATGAACATGTTCTGAGGGCTTTCTGATTGTCCAAGACAAAATTTTGAACTTCTGATATCAAAAAGGACAAAAATAAACAAAACAAAATCAAGCTTAAACAACCCCATCCATTGCGAAAAAAGATCTCATAATAACTGAAAAACATTTCCAACAAGTCAAATTGCTGTGATTTCAATGTTGCAAAATCTCATTAAAATAAACTGTTATCAATCCTTGTATTTTGTTTCTCACTCTGTTATTTCACCTTGTTAAAATGTATTAGTGTCATGGGTGCCAAAGTGAGATCCAAATGTTAATTTGAAACATGCAGTAAGACAAACAACATGTTTAGTATCCATACAAAGGAAACGTCAAAAACTCTCTATAAAACACCTGTACCAAAGAGTTTTTGTGCGCAGTGAAACAACCTCCTACTATCCTGCATTCATTACTGTATAACATACCAAAAACTGTCCTAATAAACTACGAAATGGGCAAAAGAGAAATCAAATCTGATAGCTTACCACCAGACAAAGAGAAAAAAACTAAAAAAAAAAAAAAAAACTAAAATCAACAAAGAACAACGTGACGCAAATAAAATTAATAATATGGAAACCTTCAAAAATCATAGCTAACCCAACTTAGAGGGCTAACTTTAAAATCCCATCAAATATTTAAATTTCCTTTTAAAAACACTAGTGTTCCGCAAGGGCAATTACTTCGGCAGTCTGCCTTTTTCATCTTTAGGCTGCTATCATAGCGCACCGGACAAATGTAAAATCTATCTTTACTTGAGACAAAAGTTGATCGTCTTGTATTTCAAACAGAGACGAAACTACGTCATCGATTTTCTTTTCCCTTAGCAACATTACCTTCTACCAGAAATACTTCCGAAAAAAAAAAAGCTGTAAATCTTACCTGAAGATGAGTTACTATTTCTATTCTGTTAAAAAGTATGAACGAATTCACAGAAGCCAGCATATTGTCCTCAAAAATCGACGGCGGGGGGAGGATAGCATCGTAAATGTACTGTACACGATAAGTTTGATGAATCTTGTTTATTAAATCCGGGTTTGATATGGGAATAATTTCTTTGAAGTTCGCGCTTTCCTTCAAAAACACTCGATGCCGTTGAGGAGAAGCTCTGCTCGGGTCGTACTCCAAACATCCAACAACGTCGAATACAAGATCGTCTGCAAGCATGATTTCCAGCAATGAAGGCTTGTTCATGAAAAACAATGACTTAAAAATATCATATAAGTGATGAAGTCCATCCAAGTTCTCCAAATCCTCGCAGATGTGGAACAAGTCCAGTAATTTTCTAATGTAATTGTCTTGCTCAATTGCCAATGCCAATTTTTCCCGGCGAATTGGTGATGGCAACACACTACTAAATAGCTCGGCGATTTCCTCCAGTTTACTAAGTTCACAGGGCGGTAATTCAATTGGGCCTGTCGAGTCGAGCACTTCTTCAAAACGCTCTTCCGAATCGTCATCCTCTGGTATATCCTGAGTAATGGTTACAGACGGATCTTTCCCTTGGATCTAGAAAAAAATACATCAATAACGAAAAAAGGAAAGTTTACTACTGCGAATGCTACTGAAACAAACAATGGTCGCTGAGACGAGCCTCACAGGCATTAATGATTTCGTAAGAGTTTGTAGGTAAATGATAGATTTGTTAAACATCAAACAAATACGTCTCTTACGAAAGGGAAACATGAGGTAAGAAATGCAGCAAAAGATAACCAGCGATCTCTCATTGTTTTTTTTTTTGAGAACGTGAAGAAGCAGGCCGCTGAACTCACCTGGCAAATTTTTTCCCAAATCTCATCGCAGCCAGCTTTCTCTTGAAAACTTAAAGCCAGATCGTAGTTGTCGCCTTCTGACCACACAATTAGCGTCTCCTACGAGGCAGAATTGACGATAGCGTTACACAACTCGTTTGACGAACAACCGGCATTACTTTAAAAAACGATAAAATATACCTGCTGCTTCTGATAGGCAGTGTGAGGTTGTATCTTTGACTCGAGTAGAATTGAACCTGCAAAACGAAGAAACCGGGTCAACTTACGACAGGTTTTCGGGCTTCCTCGATAAAAAAAATCAAACTAGAATCAAACTAGCAAAGGCACACTACAGTAAAATGGCCACAAACCGTCTTCTTCTGATCGAACCATGATCGACATCCCTTGTAAACGTTCAACATACGACGACGACACGTGCCCCGTACCACGGTCATCCCACTGCCGGTCTTCATTTAATGTATATAGCTTGACACGGCGCCTAGTACTCGCCATAATCTTGGCCCACTAATATATCAAACAAATAAATGGTCCCCGCATCGTCCACCATGAGAAAATCCTGTCAAAGTACACCTTCAAATGAGTCCGCCATGCTGTATTGCTCTACTTTCTGCTAAGACATCAAAACAATAGGGGCGTCCTCAACATAGTCAAGGGGGTCCACTGGTTTCAGTGACAGGCGCCATTTTTGATATTTCCCGCCTAAGGAGGATTTCAAGCAAATGACGAGCTGCTTTTTGAGGTGCTTTTTATGGTCTTTTAGCACGTATACAAAGTGAGAGAGTTTAGTTTATCTTTGTTTAGTAGGCCAGATTAAACCAAAACTTCCCTAAGCTCTGTATCAGTGTTGAATACATCTCGTCAATCTCGATTTGAAAAGTGTTCTTTTTTTGCAAAGAACAGAAAGAGAATAAATTCACTAACAAAGAGTGAATGTAACTGGTAAATTTAAAGATTGGTCTGTGTACATGGGTACAGTCGAACCTGTATAGAGCAGCATCGTATTAATTAAGCGGTCACGTTTTCAAAGTCCCGAAATTGTTTACCCTCATTGCTGTAATTTTTTACCTCTATGAAGCGGTCGCAGTCAGCCTTCGCAGAGTCCCAACAGCCATTTTGCATTGTCCTCCTCCACGTATATCACTTAAAGAGGAATCATAAATAAAACTAATTAGTAATCTTTCGATGCAAATTTAATCCGTTTTTGTCCCCGAAATCAATGTTAAGTTAGCAGCATTTTTGAGCGAGTTTATGCACATAAAGTGATCAATTAAGGCGTAAAAAGGCGACATTTATCAGTTTTTGTAATACCTATTCTGTGCGACCTAAATTAAGCGGTGAAACTGTAGTAAGCGGTCACTCTGCCATTCCCCATGGGTGATCGTTTAATACATGTTCGACTTTAATAGGCAGATCTGTAAATAGCCGGGAGGGGAGGGACTTCAGTTGAAAAGTTGTATTTTTGTAATAAATCTAGATACATGTTCCCAGGTGCAAAAAAAAAAAAGATTTTTTTCTAATCTAAGAAATCAAATGGAACAGCTCTTTCTGCTGGAAATAAAAATGACATCAACAGAGAGATTTTTCTTTTGATATTTTTCATCGAGAGCACTAGATGTTATACTGCG
This sequence comes from Pocillopora verrucosa, assembly GCF_036669915.1. Taxonomy (NCBI): domain Eukaryota; kingdom Metazoa; phylum Cnidaria; class Anthozoa; order Scleractinia; family Pocilloporidae; genus Pocillopora; species Pocillopora verrucosa. The sequence goes on along the minus strand of NC_089318.1, from coordinate 20,286,306 downwards.
CCATTTGCTTGAACCCACTAGAACCCATGCCATATCATGGAATACGCGGTTTCAGCCAGCCGAGCGTATGGTTGCAAATTTGAGGACTCGTGTTGACATTTATGAAAAATCTCCTGAACGAAAGTGACACAAGTTTTTCCCGTTCCATCCAATTAGAGAAAAAGAATAGTACCGCTATGATAGTTTCAACTTTCATTCACCATCATTGATTTTAATATTTGCGGTCAAACGGTCCATAATAGTTGATGATAGTTGGCAAAATCACGCAATAAAATCGCACGAGTGTAAACAGGTATGGACCGCGCTAAGGTCTACAATTTCGGTGGTATTTGAGTTTAAGTCAAGAAGTTACGAGTTGAAGATACAGAAGCCAACCGAGAAAAATGTACCTAAGTACCCCCCCCCTCCCCGTGTTCGAGAGCCACTATTCTTTTGTTCAAAACAAATTGTCATTCATTATTATTCATCTCAAATTGAAAAACATGTCGATAAGCATCAATCAAAATCATCGCCCTCAAAAAATCACAGATTCGTAAAGGTTGCTGATAAATAGTTTCGCGATCGAGAATGACATGGAGATCTGTCTCAGATCTTAGGGAAGAGGAAGTCAAATATAACACTTAAATGACTCAGGGTAGATTCGATGGCACAAAAGTGTAAAAGACATGCAAGAGCACACTTTTTCACGAACGAAAGGGGGTTATAATTTGCATGGATTATGCACCGCACCGTGGGTCAAGTAAGATGGACTTTGAAGAACTGTATTCCCTGTGTATGGCAAAATATACTGTTGAAAAATCCTATTGTGAAAGCCTAATCAACAGAACTGATTAATTTGCTCACAGTATCTGTCTGTTATGATTGTCATGCATACAAATCGCAATCCTTTGTGGATTTCAAGATTCGCCACAAAGAAACTTGGTATAAGGATCAATTCCATTTTGAAGAAAGAAAAACACTTTATATTTTGCAGGTGTTAATTCCTTAAGACATGTTTTGTATACATTATAAGCTTTTGAAGCATCCAGTTTGACCAAAATGAAGAGAGAACTCTCAGTAACATGACGTTGCCTACAGAAGTGGGTGATGTTTCCAATATTTAAAAATACTGACAGACAAAAAATCAAGTGAACAGGATGGGTAAATTGGAATTTAGAATTTATCTACATTTCATATAAAAGTCTCATGCAGGTCTTTCGGCTGAGAACTACTGACTTCGTCGTTGTATAAAGCTATTTGATATGCTAGGTTGACTTGGTCAAGGACCCGTGATTTTTGTCATTATTCATCACAAGTAGAAATGCTAATAAGCATAAATGATAAGCATTTATTCCACTCTACTCATTGTTTTGCAACTGTATTCTATGGATTACCGATAGATCAAAGAAGAAACGTCAGAGATTTGATTCCTATCTTAGGGGTGAGGAACGGAAAGAGACTCAAGTTTTAGGGTGTTGCGTTAAAATTCATCAACTAGTAGCAGTCTGTTAAAAAAGAACGAACCCGCGGACTCGTCATTTACGCTTCTTCATTCAATGAAGCATGTCCTTTATTAAAGCTGAGTTTAAGCTTTGTCTCGCGGAATTTAAAATTTCTCGACATTTGGCCGGGTTAAACTGAAGCCGGAACTTTCAGTGTGATCAATGTTTTTTGACGGTTTTTTTTCCCTGTTATACAATTAGAATTCAACGCAAACACACACACACACAGGCAGGAAGTAGACATCACTTAGGTCATTGCGACCACAAAAACACAGGCTTCAAATTCAACATTTCATACCTTATGGTAGCTGATAAAATAATCTGCAGTTCAAGCAAATTAACTCGTTACAAACTCGCGATCGTTCATCCGGCCGGGTCCTAAGGGCTTCTCGCATCGTGACTTTAGCTTTTCCAAACACGAATTTCTATCTGTGACGTCTTGATCATGTTTATTTAAGAACCCCTACAATGCATCAGCAAGCATGCCAATTTGAATTCTATCTTAAAAGTTGAGTCAATTTGGCCAGTCGATTTGTTGGCGATTCATCGTGTTCATCGCCCTGAAAAGTTCTTTCCCCTTTTAAGTAGTGCTGTGCGAGTTCGAAATATGGACATTCCAGAAGGCAGGACCAATGTCGTTATCGGTGGAGGGGTGGGTGGCTGTTGCACGGCTCTTGCATTGGCAAGAACACAACAATTCCAAATTTATCTCTTGGAGAAAAATGGAGAGTTGATAAGAGAAAGCAGGAATGCAACTGCGGGGCGCATGGGGCTTAGTTTTCATTACGCTGACAAGGAGACAGCCCTCTACTATTTACACGCCACCCTCAAGTTCACCCGAAAGTACGGTCGATTTCGACAAGAGGTAGGTCGAAGTGAAACGTTACATCCGCTGCGTCGAGGCAGATACTTTATCTTGAAAAGTTCATTGGTTCCTGTCAAGGAGATTCTAGATACTTATGATGCGCTCAAAGAAGAGAACACTAATATGGTCAGCAAAGACCCCAGTTACGAAGTCTTTGGTCGTCCAGAAGACTTTTACCGAGTTCTAGAACCTTGGGAGTTCGAAGAAGATGTCGCGACGGAAGAGATAGAAATGGGAATCGAGACTGCGGAGGAGTTACTGGATTAGTCAAGGTTGAGGAGATTTATCATAAATCAGGTGGAACACTTTCAAGACAAGAAAATAGCTGAAATTAGAAGAAACACTGAAGTCACTGAGATTTCAGCGCTTGAAGATTGTGGTGTATACTTAATAAAAGCCTTAGATATGTCAGCTAGGGGCAACGTAGAGGTTTTTGCCTAGGTAACTGTGAATGCCTCGTGGTACAACATTTGCAAATTCAACAAGATGCTTGGTATTTCCGCTCTAACAAGGAAATGATGCAACCGAATCAAAGCAATTACCACGGCGAAACTGCCCGAAGCTCTCATCCACATGCCGTCAATGTTCTTCTGTATGGGACCCTTCTACATTTTTTCCAACAAAGGGAACAGAGTTGGAATGTTGACTTATGCACAAGAGACAAACATGGCCGTGAGTACCTCTGAAGAATTGGAACCAGAATTCGAGCATGTATTCTTCAATCTCTCAAAAACGAGAAATACGCCAAGGGTAAAAAATCTTAGCCGGTGTGTCGAAATACATTCCTAAATTTAAACAAGCCAAAGTGACAAAGGCAAAGGTCATGGATGAAGATACAATAGATTTCGGTTTCAAAGTTGGAAACTTGGATTTGTAGCACGACCCACATGTTGGAGGTATTTACAAGAGAAACTACAGTGGAGTGGAGGAACCTCGGCCTGGATATATAATCAATGCATGTATGAAGCTATTGTATTGTTTTGATAACGCGGAGATCGTGAAGGACCTGATTTTATCGAAATCTGCAGAAGGTTCTCGCACTGAAAGCAATTAAGGGTGACACGTTGGTTTAAAATGTTAAAATATGACCCCGATAAATTGGCTTTTGTTTCATTTGCTTCATGGCAGCATTAGAATTTTCGCGTATAATTTAATGACGACCTAACTAAAAGGCTTTATAGGGTAGATGCATTAACAAAAGGTGACTAAATTGAGATGGCGAAAATTAAATTTACCCAGAAGTGACTAAGATGGTGTCTCTAATTTGCCACATAATAGACTATACTGGGGTAGGAATTCTATAAATCCTGCGGCACATTCCTCCCTCCCCCGTATTCGAGAGCCAATATTCTTTTGTTCATTTCGTTCAACTGTCATTCATTATTCATCCCAAATTGAAAAGCATGTCGATAAGCAATCAAAATCATCGCCCTCAAAAAATCATGAATTCGTAAAGGTTGCTGATAAATAGTTTCCCGATTAGGAAGATGAATGACCTGTAGACATCTGTCTCATATCTCAGGGAAGAGGAACTCAAATGAAATACTTAAAGACATACAGTGACTCAGGGTAGACTCGATGGCACAAAAAATGTAAAAGAGATGCAAGAGCACACATTGTCACGAACGAAAGGGGGTTATAATTTGTATGGATCATACCCCGCGCCGTGGGACAGTTAGGATGGACTTTGAAGAGCTGTATCCGTTGTTTATGGCAAAATACACTATTGCAAAATCCTATTGTGTACGCCCAGTCATTAGAAACGATTAATTTGGGCACAGTATCTGTCTTCCTCTGTTATGATTGTCATGGATACAAATCAGAGTTAATCACAATCCTTTGTCAAAGAAACTTAATATAAGGATAAATTCCATTTTGAAGAAAGAAAAACACTTTATATTTCGCATGTGTTGATTCCGTGGGACATGTTTTGTATATGAACTTTGAAGCATCCTGTTTTATTCCAGTTTTAAGGTGGTACTTCTGCGTCCAAATTCATCAACTAGGCACAGCTCGTTAAAAAAGAAAGAACCCGCGGATTCTACTCATCATTTACACTTCTTCATTCACCAAGGTATGTTCTTTATTGAAGTTGAATTTAAGCCTTGTGTCACGGAATTCAGCGGAATTTCTCAACATTTGGTCTGGTCAGACTGAAGCCGGAACTATGTGTGTGATTGATTTTTTTGACGGTCTTTTCCCCCATAACACAGTTAGAATTCAACGCAAACACACGGGCAGAGATTAAGTAACTTAGGTCAATGCAACCATAAAAACAGTGGCTTCAAATTCAACATATTATACCTTATGGTAGCTAATAAAATAGGCCGCCGTTCAAGCAAGTTATTTTTACAAACTAGCGATCGTTTATCCGGCCGGATCCTAAGGGATCGTAAAGTCTGATCGTGACTTTAGCTTTTCCAAACACGAATTTCCATCTGTGATGTCATAATCATGTTTATCTAGGAACCCCTGCAACGCATCAGCAAGCTTCCCATTTGAATTCATCTTAAAGGTTGAGTCAATTTGGCGAGTCAGCGTGTTGGCGATTCAACGTGTTCATCGCCCTGAAAAGGTCTTTTATCTTTTAGGGCCATTTGCGAGTTCGAGATATGGACATTCCAAAAGGCCAGACTATTGTCGTTATCGGTGGAGGGGTGGGTGGCTGTTGCACCGCTCTTGCATTGGCAAGAACACAACAATTCCAAATTTATCTCTTGGAGAAAAATGGAGAGCTGATGAGAGAAAGCAGTGATGTAACTCCGGGGCGCATGGGGCTTGGTTTTCATTACGCTGACAAGGAGACAGCCCTCTACTATTTACACGCCACCCTCAAGTTCACCCGAAAGTACGGTCGATTCCGACAAGAGGTAGGTCGAAGTGAAACGTTACATCCGTTACGTCGAGGCAGATACTTTATCTTGAAAAGTTCATTGGTTCCGGTCAAGTGGATTCTAGATACTTATGACGCACTCAAAGAAGAGTACACCAATATGGTCAGCGAAGACCCCAGTTACGAAGTCTTTGGTTGTCCAGAAGACTTTTACAGAGTTCTAGAACCTTGGGAGTACCAAGGAGACGTCGCGACGGAGGAGATAGAGATGGGAATCGAGACTGCGGAGGAGTTCTTGGATTGGTCAAGGTTGAGGAGATTTATCATAAGTCAGCTGGAACACTTTCAAGACAAGAAAATGGTTGAAATTAGAACAAACACTGAAGTCACTGAGATTTCAGCGCTCGACGATTGTGGCGTATATTTGATAAAAGCCGTAGATTTGTTAGCTGGTGGCAACGTAGAGATTTTCGCCGAAGTGACTGTGAACGCCTCGTGGTACAACATTGGCAAATTCAACAAGATGCTTGGTATTTCCGCTTTCACAAGAAAAAGATGCAACAGAATCAAAGCAATTACTACGGTGCAGCTGCCTGAAGCTCTCGTCCACATGCCTTCAATGTTCTTCTGTATGGGACCCTTCTGCATGTTTTCCAACAAAGGAAACAGAGTTGGAATGTTGACTTATGCACCAGAGACAAACATTGCCGTTAGTACCTCTGAAGAACTGGAACCAGAATTTGAGCATGTATTTTTCAATCTCTCAGACGACGAGAAATGCGCCAAGGGTAAAAAAATCTTAGCCGGTGTGTCAAAGTACATTCCTAAATTGAAACAAGCCAAAGTGACAAAGGTAAAGCTAGGCATAACCCAAACATTCATGAACGAAGATACGATAGATTTCGGTTTGAAAGTCGGAAACTTGAATTGGTTGCACGATCCACATGTTGGAGGTATTTACAAGAGAAATTACAGTGGAGTGGAGGAACCTCGGCCAGGATATATAATCAATGCATGTATGAAGCTATTGTATTGTTTTGATAACGCGGAGATCGTAAAGGACTTGATTTTATCGAAATCTGTAGAAGATTCTGGTACTGAAAGCAATTAAGGGTGACACGTTGGTTTTAAATGTTAAAACGTGACCTCGATAAATTGGCTTCAAAGTGCGCCAGAATTAGTTTTATTCTTCTTCCGGTTGCTGTCTGCCTCTCAAAGACGTCTCTGCTTGAGACGTCTAATATTGGACAAAATATATGCGACATTTGTGCGCGCTGTTTGGCTAATTTTCTCGTAGAAAAAAAAACAACTGTTATGTTTTTATGCACGAATACATTTATCGCAGGCTGAACTGGTCAGTCTTAACGGGCCGCATCTATTTGAGTATTTTACGTTTGCACACGATTTTCGGCCGTTAAGAGCCAACCATCGCCATAAACTTAAACCATTGCTTGCACAGCTAAATAGTTATAAGTATTATTTCTTTGTAAATATAGTCAACGAATGGAATAATCTACCTTAAGACGTGGCGTAGGCAGAAACTCTGAACATTTTAACGAACAGACTCAGATGCTATTTTACTGATGTTTTAGGAAATTTCTGAACCATTTTATTGTGAATTCTATCGGAAGTAACTTTGTGTTTTTGATTATTTTAGGAGACAAACTTGAAAGGGATAATCTCGTTTGTTTCCTTTTCATCTTTCATTTGTATTTGAATTGTAAATAAACAATTATGTAACCTAGACTACTCCCTTTGCCATCACTAACCCTTTAACTCCCATGGCTGACCAAGACAGAATTTCTCCTTACAATATCAATACAATATCAGCCAGATGAGTGATGAGAATAAAGAAAAATATCAATTTGGGGATATTTAGTTAATCCAATACTAAATTCTTTGAACTTACATCATAAGAATTGTATAATTAACAGTAAGGAGAGTGACAAATTTGATCTGTGAGTTAAATTTTATTAGCTACCATAAGGTATAATATGTTCAACCCCCCTTCAAATTTTTCTTGCAGTTAGGCACTTAGGGGGGATGCACAAAAATGCCCTTTTTAAGGGTCGCAGCATTCGTGTTGCCATTTTAACAACGGCTGCTTGTTCGGGGCCTGAGGCCTCCTTTTCATACAAAAACGTCGCAAAAATAGAGTGAAATGTTTATTTCTCTATGTCAAGCTAAATACGACATTACAAATTGGCACTTCTACCATTCATAGTAACATCATTTGTCTTCACTTTGATACATTTAATTTTCCCTGGGAGTGAATGTGGACACACCAATAGATTATTCATCATTTTTGTTGTCGGGTAAAACAGGGAAAACGTTTATCTGAATTTTTCCAAAAGTACACCGTTTCTGGAACTGAAACCACCCACGTAGCTGGTTATAATATTCTAGTTTTTAAATATGTAAAAATCTCTACAGGCCTGCCTCTATTTTTTTGATAGGGGCAATTAGTGGAAAAAGCTCAAAATCTGTTATTGCATAATTTGGCAATGTTTACATCTAATGTTCTCAACAACAAACGTTTCAGATAAGCGAAACGTGCGAGGCTTTGAAAGAATGTTATCTTATGAGCAATAACCCGAAGAGAAATCTCGCCTCTGGTTGTCATCTTTTAAAAAAATTGATCAACCTTCATGGAGGACAACTCGACGTAACTACAAACATATACCTCAAATCATGTGCATATCATGCAGATAGTACTGCACTAATCCAGAGTGCTGCACCTTCTTTCATGGTAATTTGAGCAATCCGAAGTCCTCTGAAGGTACACTGTTATACTTGTATGTCATTTAAAACATGTCGAAGTCGGCGGATCTACACGAGATTTTTACATATTTAAAAACTAGAATATGATAACCAGGTAGATGGGTAGTTTCAGTTCCAGAATCGGTGTATTTTTGGAGAAATTCAGAGAAACGTTTTCCCTGTTTTACACGACAAAAATTGAGTGAATCAGTGAATGATGATGTTACTATGTATGGAAGAAGTGCCATTTGTAATGTTGTATTTAGCTTGAGATAGAGAAATAAACATTTCACTCTATTTTTGCGATGTTTTTGCGATGGCCTCGAACAAGCAGTCGTTGTTACCATGGCAACAAGAGTGCTGCGACCTTTAAAAAGGGCATTTTTGTGCATCCCCCTAAGCGCCTAACTACGTGCAAAATTTGAAGGGGGGTTGAAAATTTTCATTTCCCAAGATGTTTGATTTTTACAGAGACTTGTTCCTAAAGGGTTAATCATTGTCAGGGTGTAACCCTTTTCCTGTGTGACTAGGAATTCTTTCAATTACTTCATTTTTGGAAAATTTAACCCCAATCTTCGACCTTTTCCCGTGGAAAAACTTCTGAAAAATAAACCAAATTTATGTAATTCTTTTTGGTGATTAAGATCGAAGCGTAGACTAAGTTAACCTGTGCACGTGTCGGAAGACTTAGGACACATTTATCCAAGAACAACTTGCCCATAAAATTTGTCCCTGATTTGTGACGTTTTCAGAGCACTTATTTCTTGATTAAACAGTCTGGCAAAACTTCGACTATTATTGTTTCTGTTCTTCATGCTTCTTTTGCAAAAGGGATCGCTTGTTATTTATCACCAATGATGGGTAGAGGGTTGGGGGTCGATGGATTTTGGTTGTGTCACAATAACCTTTTTGTTTGACTTGCTTCATGCCAGCATTAGAATTTTCGCGTATAATTTAATGACGACTTAACTAACAGGCTTTATAGGGTACATGCCTTAAAAAAGGTGACTAGTTTGAGATGGCGAAAAGTGAGTGAGATGGTGTCTCTAATTTGCCACATAGTAGACTATACTAGGGTAGAAATTCTATGAGGCCTGCAGCACATACCAAGAAAAATGCATCTCCCAAGTACCCCCTTCCCCCATCCCCCTCCCCTGTTTTCGTGAGCCATTATTGTTTTGTTCAAAACAAACTGTCGTCCATTATTCATCCCAAATTGAAAAGTATGTCGATAAGCAATCAAAATCATCGCCCTCAAAAAATCATGAATTCGTAAAGGTTGCTGATAAATAGTTTCCCGATTGAGAAGATGAATGACCTGTAGACATCTGTCTCATATCTTAGGGAAGAGGAACTCAAATGAAATACTTAAAGACATACAGTGATTCAGGGTAGACTCGATGGCACAAAAATTTAAAAGAGATGCAAGATCACACATTGTCACGAACGAAAGGGGGTTATAATTTGCATGGATCATGCACCGCGCCGTGGGTCAGTTAGGATGGACTTTGAAGAGCTGTATCCGCTGTTTATAGCAAAATATACTATTGCAAAATCCTATTGTGTACGCCCAGCCATTAGAAACGATTAATTTGGGCACAGTATCTGTCTTCCTCTGTTATGATTGTCATGGATACAAATCAGAGTTAATCACAATCCTTTGTCAAAGAAACTTAATATAAGGATAAATTCCATTTTGAAGAAAGAAAAACAATTTATATTTCGCATGCGTTAATTCCATGGGACATGTTTTGTATATGAACTTTGAAGCATCCTGTTTGACCAAAATGGAGAGAGAACTCTAAGCAACGTGAGTTGACAACAGAAGTGGGTGATTTTTCCAATATTTAAAAATACTGACAGACAAAAACATCAAATAAACAGGATGGGTAGATTAGGATTTAGAGTTAATCTACATTTCATAAAAGTCTCATGCAGGTCTCTCGGCAGAGACCCGTTAACTTCGTCGTTGCATGAAGCTATTCGATATGCGAGGTCGACTTGGTCAAGGACCCGTGCAGTTTGTCATTATTCATCAGAAGTAGAAATGCTAATAAGCATAGATAATAAGCATTTGTCTCACCCTCACTGTTTTGCAACGGTATTTTATGGGTTACCAAGAGATCAAAGAAGAAGGTTAGAGATGTGATTGAGATCTTTGGGGTGAGGAACGGAAAGAGACTTTTGGAACTTATAGTGATTCCAGTTTTCAGGTGGTGCTTGTGCATCCAGATTCATCAACTAGTCACAGCTCTTTAAAAAAGAAACAGCCCGCGGATTCTACTCATCATTTACGCTTCTTCATTCACCAAGGTATGTTCTTTATTGAAGTTGAATTTAAGCCTTGTGTCACAGAATTCAGCGGAATTTCTCGACATTTGGCCTGGTCAGACTGAAGCCGGAACTATGAGCTTGATCGATGTTTTTGATGGTCTTTTCCCTCGTAATACAGTTAGAATTAAACACACGGGCAGAGATTACGTAACTTAGGTCAATGCAACCATAAAAACGCGGGCTTCAAATTCGACATTTTATACTTTATGGTAGGTAATAAAATAGGCCTCCGTTCACGCAAGTTAACGTTACAAACTAATGATCGTTTATTCGGCCGGATCCAAAGGGATCGTAAAGTCTGATCGTGACTTTAGCTTTTCCAAGCACGAATTTCCATCTGTGATGTCCTGATCATGTTTATCTAAGAACCCCTGCAACGCATCAGTAAGCTTTCCATTTAAACTCATCTTAAAGGTTGAGTCAATTTGGCGAGTTAACGTGTTGGCGTTTCAACGTGTTCATCGCCCTGAAAGGGTCTTTTATCTTTTAGGGCCATTTGCGAGTTCGAGATATGGACATTCCAAAAGGCCAGACTATCGTCGTTATCGGTGGAGGAGTGGGTGGCTGTTGCACCGCTCTTGCATTGGCAAGAACACAACAATTCCAAATTTATCTCTTAGAGAAAAATGGAGAGTTGATGAGAGAAAGCAGTGATGTAACTCCGGGGCGCATGGGGCTTGGTTTTCATTACGCTGACAAGGAGACAGCCCTCTACTATTTACACGCCACCCTCGAGTTCACCCGAAAGTACGGTCGTTTCCGACAAGAGGTAGGTCGAGGTGAAACGTTACATCCGCTGCGTCGAGGCAGATACTTTATCTTGAAAAGTTCATTGGTTCCTTTCGATGAGATTCTAGATACTTATGACGCACTCAAAGAAGAGTACACCAATATGGTCAGCAAAGACCCCAGTTACGAAGTCTTTGGTCGTCCAGAAGACTTTTACCGAGTTCTAGAACCTTGGGAGTACCAAGGAGTCGTCGCGACAGATGAGATAGAAATGGGAATCGAGACTGCAGAGGAGTTTATGGATTGGTCAAGGTTGAGGAGATTTATCATAAGTCAGCTGGAACACTTTCAAGACAAGAAAATGGTTGAAATTAGAGCAAACACTGAAGTCACTGAGATTTCAGTGCTCGAAGATTGTGGCGTATATTTGATAAAAGCCGTAGATTTGTCAGCTGGTGGCAACGTAGAGATTTTCACCGAAGTAACTGTGAACGCCTCGTGGTACAACATTGGCAAATTCAACAAGATGCTTGGCATTTCCGCTTTCACAAGAAAAAGATGCAACAGAATCAAAGCAATTACTACGGTGCAGCTGCCCGAAGCTCTCGTCCGCATGCCTTCAATGTTCTTCTGTATGGGACCCTTCTGCATGTTTTCCAACAAAGGAAACAGAGTTGGAATGTTGACTTATGCACCAGAGACAAACATGGCTGTGAGTACCTCTGAAGAACTGGAACCAGAATTCGAGCATGTATTCTTCAATCTCTCAGATGACGAGAAATGCGCCAAGGGTCAAAAGATTTTAGCCGGTGTGTCGAAATACATTCCTAAATTGAAACAAGCCAAGGTGACAAAGGTAAAGCTTGGCATTACCCAAACATTCATGGACGAAGATACGATAGATTTCGGTTTGAAAGTCGGTAACTTGAATTTGTTGCACGACCCGCATGTTGGAGGTATTTACAAGAGAAATTACAGTGGAGTGGAGGAACCTCGGCCTGGATATATAATCAATGCATGTATGAAGCTATTGTATTGTTTTGATAACGCAGAGATCGTAAAGGACCTGATTTTATCGAAATCTGCAGAAGATTCTGGTACTGAAAGCAATTAAGGGTGACACGTTGGTTTAAAATGTTAAAACGCGACCTCGATAAATTGGCTTCAAAGTGCGCCAGAATTAGTTTTATTCTTCTTCCGGTTGCTGTCTGCCTCTCAAAGACGTCTCTGCTTGAGACGTCTAATATTGGACAAAATGTACGCGACATTTGTGCGCGCTGTTTGGCTAATTTTCTCGTAGAAAAAAAACAAGTGTTATGTTTTTATGCACGAATACAATTATGGCAGACTGAACTGGTCAGTCTTAACGGGCCGCATCTATTTGAGTATTTTACGTTTGCACACGATTTTCGGCCGTTAAGAGCCAACCATCGCCATAAACTTAAACCATAGCTTGCACAGCTAAATCGTTATAAGTATTCTTTCTTTGTAAATATTGTGAACGAATGGAATAATCTACCTTAAGACGTGGCGTAGGCAGAAACGCTGAACATTTTAAAGAACAGACTCAGATGCCATTTTACTGATGTTTTAGGAAATTTCTGAACCATTTTATTGTGAATTCTATCGGAAGTAACTTTGTGTTTTTGATTATTTTAGGAGACAAACTTGAAAGGGATAATCTCGTTTGTTTCCTTTTCATCTTTCATTTGAATTTGAATTGTAAATAAACAGTTATGTAACCTAGACTACTCCCTTTGCCATCAATAACCTTTAACTCCCATGGCTGACCAAGACAGAATTTCTCCTTACAATATCAATACAATATCAGCCAGATGAGTGATGAGAAAAAAGAAAAAATATCAATTTGGGGATATTTAGTTAATCCAATACTAAATTCTCTGAACTTACATCATAAGATTTGTATAATTAACAGTTAGGAGAGTGACGAATTTGATCTGGGAGTTAAGAAAAAGTCTCTGTATTAATCAAATATCTTGGGAAATGAAAATTTTCAACCTCCTTTCAAATTTTGCATGCAGTTAGGCACTCAGGGGGGATCCACAAAAATGCCCTTTTTAAAGGTCGCAGCACTCTTGTTGCCATTTTAACAACGGCTGCTTGTTCGGGGCCTCATGCCTCCTTTTCATACAAAAACGTCGCAAAAATAGAGTGAAATGTTTATTTCTCTATCTCAAGCTAAATACATCATTACAAATTGGCACTTCTACCATTCATAGTAACATCATTTTGTGACGCATTTGAGATGGCAAATATCAAATTTTCCCAAAAGTGACTAAGATGGTGTCTCTAATTTGCCACATACTAGACTATACTGGGGTACGAATTCTATGAGGCCTGCAGCACTTACCAAGAAAAATGTATCTCCCTAGTACCCCCTTCCCCCATCCCCCTCCCCTGTGTTTGTGAGCCATTATTGTTTTGTTCAAAACAAACTGTCGTCCATTATTCATCCCAAATTGAAAAGTATGTCGATAAGCAATCAAAATCATCGCCCTCAAAAAATCACCGATTCGTAAAGGTTGCTGATAAATAGTTTCCCGATTGAGAAGACGAATGACCTGTAGACATCTGTCTCATATCTTAGGGAAGAGGAACTCAAAATGAAATACTTAAAGACACACAGTTACTCAGGGTAGACTCGATTGCAAAAAAATGTAAAAGAGATGCAAGAGCACACATTGTCACGAATGAAAGGGGGTTATAATTTGCATGGATCATGCACCGCGCCGTAGGTCAGGTAGGATGGACCTTGAAGAGCTGTATCCGCTGTTTATGACAAAATATACTATTGCAAAATCCTATTGTGTACGCCCAGTCATTAGAAACGATTAATTTGGGCACAGTATCTGTCTTCCTCTGTTATGATTGTCATGGATACAAATCAGAGTTAATCACAATCCTTTGTCAAAGAAACTTAATATAAGGATAAATTCCATTTTGAAGAAAAACAATTTATATTTCGCATGCGTTAATTCCATGGGACATGTTTTGTATATGATTTTTGAAGCATCCTGTTTGACCAAAATGGAGAGAGAACTCTAAGCAACGTGAGTTGACAATAGAAGTGGGTGATTTTTCCAATATTTAAAAATACTGACAGACAAAAACATCGAATAAACAGGATGGGTAGAGTAGGATTTAGAGTTTATCTACATTTCATTAAAGTCTTATGCAGGTCTCTCGGCAGAGACCCGTTAACTTCGTCGTTGTATGAAGCTATTCGATATGCGAGGTCGACTTGGTCAAGGACCCGTGCAGTTTGTCATTATTCATCAAAAGTAGAAATGCTAATAAGCATAGATAATAAGCATTTGTCTCACCCTCACTAATTTGCAACGGTATTTTATGGGTTACCAATAGATCAAAGAAGAAGGTTAGAGATGTGATTTAGATCTTAGGGGTGAGGAACGGAAGGAGACCTTTGGAACCTACAGTGATTCAAGTTTTCAGGTGGTGCTTGTGCATCCAGATTCATCAACTAGTCACAGCTCTTTAAAAAAGAAACAGCCCGCGGATTCTACTCATCATTTACGCTTCTTCATTCACCAAGGTATGTTCTTTATTGAAGTTGAATTTAAGCCTTTTGTCACGGAATTCAGCGGAATTTCTCGACATTTGGCCTGGTCAGACTGAAGCCGGAACTATGAGTGTGATCGATGTTTTTGACGGTCTTTTCCCTCGTAATACAGTTAGAATTAAACACACGGGCAGAGATTACGTAACTTAGGTCAGTGAAACCATAAAAACGCAGGCTTCAAATTCGACATGTTATACTTTATGGTAGGTAATAAAATAGGCCTCCGTTTAAGCAAGTTAACGTTACAAACTAGCGATCGTTTATTCGGCCGGATCCTAAGGGATCGTAAAGTCTGATCGTGACTTTAGCTTTTCCAAACACGAATTTCCATCTGTGATGTCCTGATCATGTTTATCTAAGAACCCCTGCAACGCATCAGCAAGCTTTCCATTTGAACTCATCTTAAAGGTTGAGTCAATTTGGCGAGTCAACGCGTTGGCGATTCAACGTGTTCATCGCCCTGAAAGGGTCTTTTATCTTTTAGGGCCATTTGCGATTTCGAGATATGGACATTCCAAAAGGCCAGACTATCGTCGTTATCGGTGGAGGAGTGGGTGGCTGTTGCACCGCTCTTGCATTGGCAAGAACACAACAATTCCAAATTTATCTCTTAGAGAAAAATGGAGAGTTGATGAGAGAAAGCAGTGATGTAACTCCGGGGCGCATGGGGCTTGGTTTTCATTACGCTGACAAGGAGACAGCCCTCTACTATTTACACGCCACCCTCGAGTTCACCCGAAAGTACGGTCGTTTCCGACAAGAGGTAGGTCGAGGTGAAACGTTACATCCGCTGCGTCGAGGCAGATACTTTATCTTGAAAAGTTCATTGGTTCCTTTCGATGAGATTCTAGATACTTATGACGCACTCAAAGAAGAGTACACCAATATGGTCAGCAAAGACCCCAGTTACGAAGTCTTTGGTCGTCCAGAAGACTTTTACCGAGTTCTAGACCCTTGGGAGTACCAAGGAGACGTCGCGACAGATGATATAGAAATGGGAATCGAGACTGCGGAGGAGTTCTTGGATTGGTCAAGGTTGAGGAGATTTATCATAAGTCAGCTGGAACACTTTCAAGACAAGAAAATGGTTGAAATTAGAGCAAACACTGAAGTCACTGAGATTTCAGCGCTCGAAGATTGTGGCGTATATTTGATAAAAGCCGTAGATTTGTCAGCTGGTGGCAACGTAGAGATTTTCACCGAAGTAACTGTGAACGCCTCGTGGTACAACATTGGCAAATTCAACAAGATGCTTGGCATTTCCGCTTTCACAAGAAAAAGATGCAACAGAATCAAAGCAATTACTACGGTGCAGCTGCCCGAAGCTCTCGTCCGCATGCCTTCAATGTTCTTCTGTATGGGACCCTTCTGCATGTTTTCCAACAAAGGAAACAGAGTTGGAATGTTGACTTATGCACCAGAGACAAACATGGCTGTGAGTACCTCTGAAGAACTGGAACCAGAATTCGAGCGTGTATTCTTCAATCTCTCAGACGACGTGAAATGCGCCAAGGGTCAAAAAATCTTAGCCGGTGTGTCGAAATACATTCCTAAATTGAAACAAGCCAAGGTGACAAAGGTAAAGCTTGGCATTACCCAAACATTCATGGACGAAGATACGATAGATTTCGGTTTGAAAGTCGGAAACTTGAATTTGTTGCACGACCCGCATGTTGGAGGTATTTACAAGAGAAATTACAGTGGAGTGGAGGAACCTCGGCCAGGATATATAATCAATGCATGTATGAAGCTATTGTATTGTTTTGATAACGCAGAGATCGTAAAGGACCTGATTTTATCGAAATCTGCAGAAGATTCTGGTACTGAAAGCAATTAAGGGTGACACGTTGGTTTAAAATGTTAAAACGCGACCTCGATAAATTGGCTTCAAAGTGCGCCAGAATTAGTTTTATTCTTCTTCCGGTTGCTGTCTGCCTCTCAAAGACGTCTCTGCTTGAGACGTCTAATATTGGACAGAATATATGCGACATTTGTGCGCGCTGTTTGGCTTATTTTCTCGTAGAAAAAAAGACAAGTGTTATGTTTTTATGCACGAATACATTTATCGCAGACTGAACTGGTCAGTCTTAACGGGCCGCATCTATTTGAGTATTTTATGTTCGCACACGATTTTCGGCCGTTAAGAGCCAACCATCGCCATAACCTTAAACCATTGCTTGCACAGCTAAATAGTTATAAGTATTATTTCTTTGTAAATATAGTCAACGAATGGAATAATCTACCTTAAGACGTGGCGTAGGCAGAAACGCTGAACATTTTAAAGAACAGACTCAGATGCCATTTTACTGATGTTTTAGGAAATTTCTGAACTATTTTATTGTGAATTCTATCGGAAGTAACTTTGTGTTTTTGATTATTTTAGGAGACAAACTTGAAAGGGATAATCTCGTTTGTTTCCTTTTCATCTTTCATTTGTATTTGAATTGTAAATAAACAGTTATGTAACCTAGACTACTCCCTTTGCCATCACTAACCCTTTAACTCCCATGGCTGACCAAGACAGAATTTCTCCTTACAATATCAATACAATATCAGCCAGATGAGTGATGAGAATAAAGAAAAATATCAATTTGGGGATATTTAGTTAATCCAATACAAAATTCTCTGAACTTACATCATAATATTTGTATAATTAACAGTAAGGAGAGTGACAAATTTGATCTGGGAGTTAAGAAAAAGTCTCTGTAAGAATCATATATCTTGGGAAATGAAAATTTTCAACCCCCTTTCAAATTTTGCATGCAGTTAGGCACTCAGGGGGGATCCACAAAAATCCCCTTTTTTAAAGGTCGCAGCACTCTTGTTGCCATTTTAACAACGGCTGCTTGTTCGGGGCCTGAGGCCTCCTTTTCATACAAAAACGTCGCAAAAATAGAGTGAAATGTTTATTTCTCTATCTCAAGCTAAATACAACATTACAAATTGGCATTTCAGCCATTTATAGTAACATCATTTTGTGACTCATTTGAGATGGCAAATATAAATTATCCCAAAAGTGACTAAGATGGTGTCTCTAATTTGCCACATACTAGACTATACTGGGGTACGAATTCTATGAGGCCTGCAGCACTTACCAAGAAAAATGTATCTCCCTAGTACCCCCTTCCCCCATCCCCCTCCCCTGTGTTTGTGAGCCATTATTGTTTTGTTCAAAACAAACTGTCGTCCATTATTCATCCCAAATTGAAAAGTATGTCGATAAGCAATCAAAATCATCGCCCTCAAAAAATCACCGATTCGTAAAGGTTGCTGATAAATAGTTTCCCGATTGAGAAGATGAATGACCTGTAGACATCTGTCTCATATCTTAGGGAAGAGGAACTCAAATGAAATACTTAAAGACATACAGTAACTCAGGGTAGACTCGATGGCACAAAAATGTAAAGGAGATGGAAGAGCACACATTGTCACGAATGAAAGGGGGTTATAATTTGCATGGATCATGCACCGCGCCGTGGGTCAGGTAGGATGGACTTTGAAGAGCTGTATCCGCTGTTTATGACAAAATATACTATTGCAAAATCCTATTGTGTACGCCCAGTCATCAGAAGCGATTAATTTGGGCACAGTATCTGTCTTCCTCTGTTATGATTGTCATGGATACAAATCAGAGTTAATCATAATCCTTTGTCAAAGAAACGTAATATAAGGATAAATTCCATTTTGAAGAAAAACAATTTATATTTCGCATGTGTTAATTCCATGGGACATGTTTTGTATATGATTTTTGAAGCATCCTGTTGACCAAAATGGAGAGAAAACTCTAAGCAACGTGAGTTGACAACAGAAGTGAGTGATTTTTCCAATATTTAAAAATACTGACAGACAAAAACATCGAATAAACAGGATGGGTAGAGTAGGATTTAGAGTTTATCTACATTTCATAAAAGTCTCATGCAGGTCTCTCGGCAGAGACCCGTTAACTTCGTCGTTGTATGAAGCTATTCGATATGCGAGGTCGACTTGGTCAAGGACCCGTGCAGTTTGTCATTATTCATCAAAAGTAGAAATGCTAATAAGCATAGATAATAAGCATTTGTCTCACCCTCACTGTTTTGCAACGGTATTTTATGGGTTACCAATAGATCAAAGAAGAAGGTTAGAGATGTGATTTAGATCTTAGGGGTGAGGAACGGAAGGAGACCTTTGGAACCTACAGTGATTCAAGTTTTCAGGTGGTGCTTGTGCATCCAGATTCATCAACTAGTCACAGCTCTTTAAAAAAGAAACAGCCCGCGGATTCTACTCATCATTTACGCTTCTTCATTCACCAAGGTATGTTCTTTATTGAAGTTGAATTTAAGCCTTTTGTCACGGAATTCAGCGGAATTTCTCGACATTTGGCCTGGTCAGACTGAAGCCGGAACTATGAGTGTGATCGATGTTTTTGACGGTCTCTTCTCTCGTAATACAGTTAGAATTCAACACACAGGCAGAGATTACGTAACTTGGGTCAATGCAACCATAAAACCACAGGCTTCAAATTCGACATGTTATACTTTATGGTAGGTTATAAAATAGGCCTCCGTTTAAGCAAGTTAACGTTACAAACTAGCGATCGTTTATTCGGCCGGATCCTAAGGGATCGTAAAGTCTGATCGTGACTTTAGCTTTTCCAAACACGAATTTCCATCTGTGATGTCCTGATCATGTTTATCTAAGAACCCCTGCAACGCATCAGCAAGCTTTCCATTTGAACTCATCTTAAAGGTTCAGTCAATTTGGCGAGTCAACGCGTTGGCGATTCAACGTGTTCATCACCCTGAAAGGGTCTTTTATCTTTTAGGGCCATTTGCGATTTCGAGATATGGACATTCCAAAAGGCCAGACTATCGTCGTTATCGGTGGAGGAGTGGGTGGTTGTTGCACCGCTCTTGCATTGGCAAGAACACAACAATTCCAAATTTATCTCTTAGAGAAAAATGGAGAGTTGATGAGAGAAAGCAGTGATGTAACTCCGGGGCGCATGGGGCTTGGTTTTCATTACGCTGACAAGGAGACAGCCCTCTACTATTTACACGCCACCCTCGAGTTCACCCGAAAGTACGGTCGTTTCTGAAAAGAGGTAGGTCGAGGTGAAACGTTACATCCGCTGCGTCTGCGTCGAGGCAGATACTTTATCTTGAAAAGTTCATTGGTTCCTTTCGATGAGATTCTAGATACTTATGACGCACTCAAAGAAGAGTACACCAATATGGTCAGCGAAGACCCCAGTTACGAAGTCTTTTGGGAGTACCAAGGAGACGTCGCGACAGATGAGATAGAAATGGGAATTGAGACTGCGGAGGAGTTCTTGGATTGGTCAAGGTTGAGGAGATTTATCATAAGTCAGCTGGAACACTTTCAAGACAAGAAAATGGTTGAAATTAGAGCAAACACTGAAGTCACTGAGATTTTAGCGCTCGAAGATTGTGGCGTATATTTGATAAAAGCCGTAGATTTGTCAGCTGGTGGCAACGTAGAGATTTTCACCGAAGTAACTGTGAACGCCTCGTGGTACAACATTGGCAAATTCAACAAGATGCTTGGCATTTCCGCTTTCACAAGAAAAAGATGCAACAGAATCAAAGCAATTACCACGGTGCAGCTGCCTGAAGCTCTCGTCCACATGCCTTCAATGTTCTTCTGTATGGGACCCTTCTGCACGTTTTCCAACAAAGGAAACAGAGTTGGAATGTTGACTTATGCAGCAGAGACAAACATGGCTGTGAGTACCTCTGAAGAACTGGAACCAGAATTCGAGCATGTATTCTTCAATCTCTCAGACGACGAGAAATGCGCCAAGGGTCAAAAAATCTTAGCCGGTGTGTCGAAATATATTCCTAAATTGAAACAAGCCAAAGTAACAAAAGTAAAGCTTGGCATTACCAAAACATTCATGGACGAAGATACGATAGATTTCGGTTTGAAAGTCGGAAACTTGAATTTGTTGCACGACCCGCATGTTGGAGGTATTTACAAGAGAAATTACAGTGGAGTGGAGGAACCTCGGCCAGGATATATAATCAATGCATGTATGAAGCTACTGTACTGTTTTGTTAACGCGGAGATCGTAAAGGACCTGATTTTATCGAAATCTGCAGAAGGTTCTGGTACTGAAAGCAATTAAGGGTGACACGTTGGTTTAAAATGTTAAAACGCGACCTCGATAAATTGGCTTCAAAGTGCGCCAGAATTAGTTTTATTCTTCTTCCGGTTGCTGTCCGCCTCTCAAAGGCGTCTCTGCTTGAGACGTCTTATATTGGACAAAATATACGCAACATTTGTGCGCGCTGTTTGGCTAATTTTCTCGTAGAAAAAAAAAAACAACTGTTATGTTTTTATGCACGAATACATTTATTACAGACTGAACTGGTCAGTCTTAACGGGCCGCATCTATTTGAGTATTTTACGTTCGCACACGATTTTCGGCCGTTAAGAAATTAAATTGTAAATATAGTCAACGAATGGAATAATCTACCTTAAGACGTGGCGTAGGCAGAAACTCTGAACATTTTAAAGAACAGACTCAGATGCCATTTTACTGATGTTTTAGGAAATTTCTGAACTATTTTATTGTGAATTCTATCGGATGTAACTTTGTGTTTTTGATTATTTAAGGAGAAAAACTTGAAAGGGATAACCTCTTTTGTTTTCTTTTCATCTTTCATTTGAATTTGAATCGTAAATAAACAATTATGTAACCTAGACTACTCCCTTTGCCATCACTAACCCTTTACCTCCCATGTCTGACCAAGACAGAATTTCTCCTTACAATATCAATACAATATCAGCCAGATGAGTGATGAGAATAAAGAACAATATCAATTTGGGGATAATTAGTTGATCCAATACTAAATTCTCTGAGCTAACATTATAAGAAGTGATTAATAGTAAGGAGAATGACAAATTTGATCCGATAATTAAAGGGTTAATCATTGTCAGAGTGTGACCCCTTTCCTGTGTGACTAAGACTTCTTTCAATTACTTCACTTTTGGAAAATTTAACCCCAATCTTCGAACGTTTTCCGCGGTAAAACTTATGAAAAGAAAACCAAATTCATATAATTCTTTTTGGTGATTGAGATCGAAGCGTAAAATGAGTTAACCTGTGCACGTGTTGGAAGACTTTAGACACATTTATCCAAGAACAACTAGCAAATAAAATTTGTCCCTGATTTGTGACGTTTTCAGAACACTTACTTACTACCCATCATGCCTGTGTGGCACATAGGGCAGCAACGAAATCCTTCCAACCCTGTCTATCTTTAGCCAGCTTTTCAATGGTGCTCGAGCTGTAATTGACCCCCTTAGTCTCTTCTCTACTGTCCTGCGCCAAGTTGTTTTCGGGCGCCCTCTGCTTCGTTTGCCTTCAGGTGTCCAGTGCATTGCAATTCTGACTATGTTGTTACCGGCCTTCCGCATCACATGACCGATCCACCTCCATCTTCTCCTGTTGACAAGTGTACGAATATCTTCCTGCTTGGTTTGCCTCAGTAGCTGGTCGTTTGATATTTTCTGAGGCCAGAAGATTCTCAGAATCTTCCTGAGGTTAGCTGCGTGGAAGGATGCTAGTTTTGAGAGGTCCTGTTCTGTCATTCGCCAGCATTCCGAGCCGTAAAGGAGAGTTGACAATACGCAGCTCTGATAGATTCTAAGCTTCGTCTTTGTGCTGTAGCCTGCTGACCTCCACATTGATCTTAAGCTCATAAAGGCATTTCTTGCTTTGTTCAATCTACTTTGTATATCTACACTAGTACCCCCATCTTGGCAGAACACACTTCCGAGGTATGTGAACTTGTTGGTGTATGGAATGTCCTGTCCTCTTACCCTGATCTTTGTTGGGGAAAGGACATTAACACGCATGGCCTCCGTCTTCTTCAAGCTAATTCTCAAGCCAACCTGGTTGCTGAATATGCTGAGCCGGTCTGTCTTTTCCTGAATGTGCTGTCGTGTGTGGGACAATAGGGCTATATCATCTGCGAAGTCGTGGTCTTCGAGTATAGTAAAAGGGGTCCATATTATGCCTCTTTGCTGATCTTCCATTGTTCGACAAAGGACCAGTCGATAGCAGAACACTTATTTCTTGATTAAACAGTCTGGCAAAACTTCGACTATTATTGTTTCTGTTCTCTATGCTTTTTGGCATAAGGGATCGCTCAAAACAAAACAAACTGTCATTCACTATTCATCCCAAATTGAAAAAGCATGTCGAAAAGCAATCAAAATCATCGCTCTCAAAAAACCACTGATTCGTAAAGGTTGCTGATAAATAGTTTCTCGATTAAGAAGATGAATGACACATAGAGATCTGTCTCAGATCTTAGGGGAGAGGAACTCAAATGTAACACTTAAAGACATACATTGACTCGGGGTAGACTCGATGGCACAAAAGTGTAAAAGACATGCAAGAGCACTCCTTGTCACGAACTAAAGGGGGTTCTAATTTCCATGGATTATGCACCGCGCAGTGGGTCAAGTAAGATGGACCTTAAAGAACTGTAACCTTCGTGTATGGCAAAAAATATCATTGCAAAATCCTACTAGGTACGCCCAATTATTAGAACTGAATAATTTGCACACAGTATCTGTCTTTCTCTGTTATGATTGTCATGCATACAAATCGCAATCCTTTGTGGATTTCAAGATTCGCCGCAAAGAAACTTGGTATAAGGATAAATTTCATTTTGAAGAAAGGAGAACACTTCATATTTCGCATGTGTTAATTCCGTGGGACATGTTTTTGTATATGAGCTTTTGAAGCATCAAGTTTGACCAAAAAGAGGAGAGAACTCTCGGCAACGTGACGTTGATGAGTCGAATACAGAATTAGGTGATTTTTCCAATATTTAAAAATACTGACAGACAAACAGGATTGGTAAATTGGGATTTAGAGTTTATCTACATTTCGTAAAAGTCTCATGCAGGTCTCTCGGCCGAGACCTGCTGACTTCGTTGTTGAAGGAAGCTATTTGATATGCGAGGTCGACCTGGTCAAGGACCCGTGTACTTTGTCATTATTCATCAAAAGTAGAAATAATAATAAGAATAGATAATAAGCGTTTGTCTCAGCTTCATTGTTTTGCAACGGTATTTTATGGGTTACCAAGAGATCAAAGAAGAAAGGTTAGAGACGTGATTGAGATCTTAGGGGTGAGGAACGGAAAGAGACTTTTGGGCCTACAGTGATTCAAGTTTTAAGGTGGTGCTTGTGCGTCCAAATTCATCAACTAGTAACAGCTCGATAAAAAAGTACGAGCCCGCCGGCTACTTATCATTTACGCTCTTCAATCAACGAGGTATGTCCTTTATTAAAGCTGAGTTTAAGCCTTGTGTCACGGAATTCAGCTGAAGCCTGAAGCCAGAAGACTGAAGCCAGAAGACTGAAGCCAGAAGACTGAAGCCAGAAGACTGAAGCCGAAACTTTGAGTGTGACTGATGTTTTTGACGATTTTTTTTCTTGTAATACAATTAGAATTAAACGCAAATAAACAGGCAGAAACTGTACATAACTTACGTCATTGCAACCATGAAAACAAAGGCTTCAAATTCAACATATCATACATCAGGGTAGCTAATAAAATAGGTCGCCGATCAAGCAAGTGAACGTTACAAACTCGCGATCGTTTATCCGGCCGAATCCTAGGGGATCGTAACATCTGATCGTGACTTTAGCTTTTCCAAACACGAATTTCCATCTGGGATGTCCTGATCATGTTTATCTAGGAACCCCTGCAACGCATCAGCAAGCTTGCTATTTGAATTCATCTCAAAGGTTGAGTCAATTTTTCTAACAAAGGAAACAGAGTTGGAATGTTGACTTATGCACCAGAGACAAACATTGCCGTTACTACCTCTGAAGAACTGGAACCAGAATTCGAGCATGTATTCTTCAATCTCTCAGGGGACGAGAAATGCGCCAAGGGTAAAAAATCCTTGCTGGTGTGTCGAAATGCATTCCTAAATTAAAAACAAGCCAAAGTGACAGATGTAAAGCTTGGCATTATCCAAAACTTCATGGACAAAGATACAATAGATTTCGGTTTCAAAGTAGGAAACTTGGATTTGTTGCATGATCCACATGTTGGAGGTATTTACAAGAGAAATTACGGTGGAGTGGAGGAACCTCGGCCTGGATATATAATCAATGCATGTATGAAGCTATTGTATTGTTTTGATAACGCGGAGATCGTAAAGGACTTGATTTTATCGAAATCTGCAGAAGGTTCTGGTACTGAAAGCAATTAAGGGTGACACGTTGGTTTAAAATGTTAAAACGTGACCTTGATAAATTGGCTTCAAAGTGCGCCAGAATTAGTTTTATTCTTCTTCCGGGTGCTGTCCGCTTTTCAATTAAATCTCGGCTTGAGATGTCTAGTATTGGACAATATATACGCGAGATTTGTGCGCTCTGTTTGGCTAATATTCTCGTAGAAAAAAATCGACTGTCAGGTTTCCATGCACGAATGAATCAAACTGAACTGGTCAGTCTTAACGGGCCATATCCATTTGAGTATTTTTAAGTTTGCACATGACTTTCGGCCGTTAAGAGCCAACCATCGCAATAAACTTAACCCATTGCTTGCAAAGCTAAATACTTTTAAGTATTCTTTCTTTGTAAATTGGTCAACGAATGGAATAATCTACCTTAAGACGTTGCGGAGGCAGAAGTCTGAACATTTTAAAGAACAGACTCAGATGCCATTTTACTAATGTATTAGGAAATTTTTGAGCTATTTTATTGCAAATTTTATTCAGAAATAAATTTGTGTTTTCGATTATTTTAGGAGACAAACTTGAAAAGGACAACCTCTTTTGTTTCCTTTTCACCTTTCATTTGAATTTGAATTGTTAATAAACAGTTATGTAAACTAGACTACTTATCTTTTGACTCGCTTTGCCATTATTAATCATTCTCAGAGTGTGACCCATTTCCTGTCTGACTAAGACTTCTTTCAATTACTTCATTTCCAGGAAAATTTTAACCCCAATCTTCGAACTTTTCCCGCGGTTAAACTTATGAAAAATAAATCAAATTCACATAATTATTTTTGGTGATTGAGATCGAAGCGTAAAATAAGTTAACCTGTGCACGTGTTGGAAAACTCAAGTCACATTTATCCAAGAAAAACTTGCAAATAAAATTTGTCCCTGATTTGTGACGTTTTCAGAATACTTATTTCTTGATTAAACAGTATGGCAAAACTTCGACTATTATTGTTTCTGTTCTCCATGCTTTTTCGCATAAGGAATCGCTCGTTATTTATCATCGATGGGGAGAGGGTTGGGGGTCGATGGATTTTGGTTGTGTCACAAACACGTTCTTTATGCCAGCATTAGAATTTTCGCGTGTAACTTAATGACGACTTAACTAAAAGGCTTTATAGGGTAGATGCATTAACAAAAGGTGACTAATTTGAGATCGCGAAAATCAAATTTACTCAAAAGTGACTAAGATAGTGTCTCTATTTTGACACATAACAGACTACAATGGGGTAGGCCTATATATGGCCTGCGGCACATACCAAGAAAAATATACCTCCAATATACCCCCTTCCCCCCCGTGTTCGAGAGCCACTATTCTTATGTTCAAAACAAACTGTCATTCATTATTCATCGCAAATTGAAAAGCATGTCGATCAGCAATCAAAATCATCGCCCTCAAAAAATCACTGATTCGTAAAGGTTGCTGATAAATAGTTTCCCGATTGAGAGTATGAATGACCTGTAGCGATCTGTCTCAGATCTTAGGGAAGAGGAAGTCAAATGTAACACTTAAAGACATACAGTGACTCAGGGTAGACTCGATGGCACAAAAGTGTAAAAGACATGCAAGAGCACACATTGTCACGAACGAAAGGGGGTTATAATTTGCATGGATTATGCATCGCGCCGTGAGTCAAGTAAGATGAACTTTGAAGAACTGTAACCTCTCTGTATGCCAAAATATACTATTGCAAAATCCTGCTGGGTACGCTCAATCTTTAGAACTGAATAATTTGCACACAGTATCTGTCTACCTCTGTTATGATTGTCATACATACAAATCGTAATCCTTTGTGAATTTCAAGATTCGCCACAAAGAAACTTGGTATAAGGATAAATTACATTTTGTAGAAAGAAAAACACTTTATATTTATTATATGTTTTGTATATAAGCTTTTGAAGCATCCAGTTTGACCAAAATGAGGAAAGAACTCTCAGCAACGTGACGTTGATGATTCGACTACAGAAGTGGGTGATTTTTCCAATATTTAAAAATATTGACGGACAAACAGAATGGGTAAATTAGGATTTAGAGTTTAACTACATTTCATAAAATTCTCATGCAGGTCTCTCGGCTGAGACCTGCTGACTTCGTCGTTGTATGAAGCTATTTGATATGCGAGGTCGACTTGGTCAAGGACCCGTGCACTTTGTCATTATTCAACATAAGTAGAAATGCTAATAAGCATAGATAACAAGCAGTTGTCTTACCGCCATTGTTTCGCAACCGTATTAATGGGTATTTTATGGGTTACCAAGAGATCAAACAAGAAAAGTTAGAAACGTGATTGAGATCTTAGGAGTGAGGAGCGGAAAGAGACTTTTTGACCTACAGTGATTCAAGTTTTAAGGTGGTGCTTGTGCGTCCAAATTCATCAACTAGTAACAGCTCGATAAAAAAGAACAACCCGCTGACTCTACTCATCATTTACGCTTCTTCAAAAAACAAGGTGAGTCCTTTAGTAAAGCTGACTTTAAGCCTTGTGTCACGGAATCTAGCGGAATTCTCGATATTTGGACTGGTTAGACTGAAGCCGCAACTTTGAGTGTGATTGATGTTTTTGACGATTTTTTTCCTTGTAATACAATCAGAATTCAACGCAAGCACACGGGTAGAAACTGTACATAACTTACGTCATTGCAACCATAAAAACACAGGCTTCAAATTCAACATATTATACCTTGGGGTAGCTAATAAAATAGGCCGCCGTTCAAGCAAGTTAACGTTACAAACTCGCGATCGTTTATCCGGCCGAATCATAAGGGATCGTAACGTCTGATCGTGACTTTAGCTTTTCCAAACACGAATTTCCATCTGGGATGTCCTGATCATGTTTATCTAGGAACCCCTGCAACGCATCAGCAAGCTTGCCATTTGAATTCATCTTAAAGGTTCAGTCAATTTGGCGAGTCAACATGCTGGTGATTCAATGTTTTCATCGCCCTGAAAGGTTCTTTCCCTTTTTAGAGCCACTTGCGAGTTCGAGATATGGACATTCCAAAAGGCCAGACAATTGTCGTTATCGGTGGAGGAGTGGGTGGCTGTTGCACGGCTCTTGCATTGGCAAGAACACAACAATTCCAAATTTATCTCTTGGAGAAAAATGGAGAGTTGATGAGAGAAAGCAGTGACGCAACTCCGGGACGCATGGGACTTGGTTTTCATTACGCTGACAAGGAGACAGCCCTCTTCTATTTACACGCCACCATCGAGTTCACCCGAAAGTACGGTCGATTCCGACAAGAGGTAGGTCGAAGTGAAACGTTACATCCGCTGCGTCGAGGCAGATACTTTATCTTGAAAAGTTCATTGGTTCCTGTCAAGGAAATTCTAGATACTTATGACGCACTCAAAGAAGAGTACACCAATATGGTCAGCGAAGACCCCAGTTACGAAGTCTTTGGTCGTCCAGAAGACTTTTACCGAGTTCTAGAACCTTGGGAGTTCGAAGAAGATGTCGCGACGGAGGAGATAGAAATGGGAATCGAGACTGCGGAGGAGTTATTGGATTGGTCAAGGTTGAGGAGATTTATCATAAGTCAGCTGGAACACTTTCAAGACAAGAAAATGGTTGAAATTAGAACAAACACTGAAGTCACTGAGATTTCAGCGCTCGACGATTGTGGCGCATATTTAATAAAAGCCGTAGATTTGTCAGCTGGTGGCAACGTAGAGATTTTCGCCGAGGTAACTGTGAACGCCTCGTGGTACAACATTGGCAAATTCAACAAGATGCTCGGTATTTCCGCTTTCACAAGGAAAAGATGCAACAGAATCAAAGCAATTATCACGGTGCAGCTGCCCGAAGCTCTTGTCCACATGCCTTCAATGTTCTTCTGTATGGGACCCTTCTGCATGTTTACTAACAAAGGAAACAGAGTTGGAATGTTGACTTATGCACCAGAGACAAACATGGCCGTGAGTACCTCTGAAGAACTGGAACCAGAATTCGAGCATGTATTCTTCAATCTCTCAGAGGACGAGAAATGCGCCAAGGGTAAAAAAATCTTAGCCGGTGTGTCGAAATACATTCCTAAATTGAAGCAAGCCAAAGTGACAAAGGTAAAGCTTGGCATTATCCAAACATTTATGGACGAAGATACAATAGATTTCGGTTTCAAAGTGGGAAACTTGGATTTGTTGCACGATCCACATGTTGGAGGTATTTACAAGAGAAATTACAGTGGAGTGGAGGAACCTCGGCCAGGATATATAATCAATGCATGTATGAAGCTATTGTATTGTTTTGATAACGCAGAGATCGTAAAGGACCTGATTTTATCGAAATCTGCAGAAGGTTCTGGTACTGAAAGCAATTAAGGGTGGCACGTTGGTTTAAAATGTTAAAACGTGACCTTGATAAATTGGCTTCAAAGTGCGCCAGAATTAGTTTATTCTCGTTCTGGTTGCTGTCCGCCTTTAAAAGAAATCTTGGCTTGAAATGTCTAGTATTGGACAATATATACGCGACATTTGTGCGCTTTGTTTGGCTAATTTCTCGAAGAAAGAAAATCGACTGTCAGGTTTCTACGCACGAATGAATCAGACTGAACTGGTCAGTCTTAACGGGCCATATCCATTTGGGTGTGTTAATTTTTGCACATGATTTTCGGCCGTTAAGAGCCAACCATCGCCATAAAGTTAAACTATTGCTTACAAAGCTAAACACTTTTAAGTATTCTTTCTTTGTAAATTGGTCAACGAATGGAATAATCTACCTTAAGACGTTGCGGAGGCAGAGGTCTGAACATTTTAAAGAACAGACTCAGATGCCATTTTACTAATGTTTTACGAAATTTCTGAACTAT
The DNA here is from genome assembly GCF_036669915.1 of Pocillopora verrucosa. NCBI lineage: Eukaryota > Metazoa > Cnidaria > Anthozoa > Scleractinia > Pocilloporidae > Pocillopora > Pocillopora verrucosa. Next base: position 20,256,628 of record NC_089318.1, on the reverse strand, counting down.
TTTATTGTGAATTTTATTCAGAAATAAATTTTCATTTTTGATTATTTTAGGAGACAAACTTGAAAAGGATACCCTATTTTTGGTTTCCTTTTCACCTATCATTCGAATTTGAATTGTTAATGAACAGTTAGGTAAACTAGACTACTTATCTTTACTTTCATTTCCAGGAAAAATTTAACCCCAATCTTCGACCTTTTCCCGCAGTTAAACTTGTGAAAAATAAATCAAATTCATATAAATCTTTTTGGTGATTGAGATCGAAGCGTAGAATGAGTTAACCTGTGCACGTGTTGAAAGACATAAGACACAATTATCCAAGAAAAACTTGCAAACAAAATTTGTCCCTGATTTGTGACGTTTTTAGAGCACTTATTTCTTGATTAAACAGTCTGGAAAAACTTAGACTATTATGGTTTCTGTTCTCCATGCTTTTTTGCATAAGGGTCGCTAATTATTTATCACCAATGGGTAGAGGGGTGGGGGTCTATGGATTTTGGTTGTGTCACAATAACCTTTTTGTTTCACTTGCTTCATGCCAGCATTAGATTTTTCGTGTATAATTTGATGACGACCTAACTAAAAGGCTTTATAGGGTAGATGCATTAATTAAAGGTGACTAAATTGAGATGGCGAAAATCAAATTTACCCAAAAGTGACTAAGATGGTGTCTCTTATTTGCCACATAATAGACTATACTAGGTTAGGAATTCTATGAGGCCTGCGGCACATACCAAGAAAAATGTACTGGCCCAAGTACCCCCTTCCCCCCCCCCCCTCGAGAGCCATTATTCTTTTGTTCAAAACAAACTGTCATTCATTGTTCATCCCAAATTGAAAAGCATGTCGATAAGCAATCATTCGTAAGGGTTGCTGGTAAATAGGTTCCCGATTGAGAGGATGAATGACCAGAAGAGATCTGTCTCAGATCTTAGGGAAGAGGAACTCAAATGTAAAACTTAAAGACATACAGCGAGTCAGGGTAGACTCGACGGCACAAAAGTGTAAAAAATATGCAAGAGCACTCATTGTCACGAACGAAAGGGGGTTATAATTTGCATGGATTATGCACCGCGCCGTGAGTCAGGTAAGATGGACCTTGAAGAACTGTAACCTCTGTGTATGGCAAAATATACCATTCATCAGAACTGAATAATTTGTAAACAGTATCTGTCTTCCTCTGTTATGATTGTCATGCATACAAATCGCAATCCTTTGTGGATTTCAAGAATCGCCACAAAGAAACTTAGTGTAACGAAAAATTTCATCTTGAAGAAAGAAAAACACTTTATATTTCGCATGTGTTAATTCCGTGGGATATGTTTTGTATATGAGCTTTTGAAGCATCCAGTTTGACCAAAATGAGGAGAGAACTCTCAGCAACGTGACATTGGTGAGTTGACTACAGAAGTGGGTGATTTTTCCAATATTTAAAAATACTGACAGACAAACAGGATTGGTAAATTAGGATTTAGAGTTTATCTACATTTCGTAAAAGTCTCATGCAGGTCTCTCGGCCGAGACCTGCTTGTTAAGGGAAGCTATTTGGTATGCGAGGTCGACTTGGTCAAGGACCCGTGCACTTTGTCACTATTCATCACAAGTAGAAATGCTAATAAGATTACATAATAAGCATTTGTCTCAGCTTCATTGTTTTGCAACGGTATTTTATGGGTTACCAAGAGATCAAAGAAGAAAGGTTAGAGACGTGATTGAAATCTTAGGGGTAAAGAACGGAAAGAGACTTTTGGAACCTACAGTGATTCAAGTTTTAAGGTGGTGCTTGTGCGTCCAAATTCATCAACTAGTAACAGCTCGATAAAAAGAACGAGCCTGCTGACTACTCATCATTAACGCTTCTAAATCAACGAAGTATGTCCTTTATTAAAAGTGAGTTTAAGCCTTGTGTCACGGAATTCAGCAGAATTTCTCGACATTTGGCCTGGTTAGACTGAAGCCGCAACTTTGAGTGTGATTGATGTTTTTGACGGTTTTTTTTCCTTGTAATACAATTAGAATTCAACGCAAACACACGGGTAGAAACTGTACATAACTTACGTCATTGCAACCATGAAAGCACAGGCATCAAATTTAACATATTATACCCTAGGATGGCTAATAAAATAGCCACCGTTCAAGCGAGTTAACGTTACAAACTAGCGATCGTTTATCCGGCCGAATCCTAAGGGATCGTAACGTATGATCGTGACTTTAGCTTTTCCAAACATGAATTTCCATCTGGGATGTCCTGATCATGTTTATCTAGGAACCCCTGCAACGCATCAGCAAACTTGCTATTTGAATTCATCTCTTTCGGTGAGTCTTTCTAAGTCCGTTCAATTTGGACATTTGTACCGTAAATTGCACAACAGAAACTAAAGGAATTCAATGAGAAAAGGCCGCATTAAATCTCCTTGTGTCTCGTCAGAGTGTATCATTCGAATTTAGTTTTTATGGAGGAAAGACTGGATTACACGCCATTGCAGCAAACAAACGAGCAAACTCTCACAACTTTAAAATAAGAAATTTTAGTTTACTTACAATTACTTTCCTTAAATCTTCGTACACGAATTAATCGTCGATGAGAGTGAATAATACTTTCCGTTAGATCACTGACTGTTTATGAAGAAAACGTTGTCGTGACAGTCCTTGCCAAACCAGTTTCGTTGTTTTACAAAAGTGTACGTGCGATTTTTCTTTTCTTACGCACTCTCTAATTGACAGGTGTCAGATTGTGACAGATACTTGTGAAAATAATGTTTCAAAGTTTGTTTGGAAGCTTTTTAAATCACCTTTATCATTACGCAAATGAAAATGTTTCGGTGAAGCATCACTCTTTAATTTGCATCACCTTTATTTTAACTTCTATTTACTCGCTCAAAAATCGTTCAGTTTATAGAGGATCTTGCTGTATTTTCAGCCCTGCATCATTCGGGTTCTTTCGGAAAGAATTTCGTTAAGTTTTAAAAAAATAAATATGTTACTTACTAACTAAGGGTCGGTCCGTATGGTGAAAAACTGTGACCTTGGTCTTGAAAGATCTCGGTCACAGTTTTTCACCATACGGACCTCCCAGCCAGCAAGTAACAATTCCTAAATTGAAACAAGCCAACGTGACAAAGGTAAAGCTTGGCATTATCCAAACATTCATGGATGAAGATGCAATAGATTTCGGTTTCAAAGTGGGAAACTTGGATTTGTTGCACGATCCACATGTTGGAGGTATTTACAAGAGAAATTACAGTGGAGTGGAGGAACCTCGGCCAGGATATATAATCAATGCATCTATGGAGCTATTGTATTGTTTTGATAACGCCGAGATTGTAAAGGACCTGATTTTATCGAAATCTGCAGAAGGTTCTCGTAATTAAGGGTGACACGTTGGTTTAAAATGCTAAAACGTGACCTCTTTAAAATGCCTTCAAAGTGCGCCAGAATTAGTTTTATTCTTTTTCCGGTTGCCGTCCGCCTTTCAAAGAAATCTCTGATCGAAATGTTTAGTATTGGACATTATATACGCGAGATTTGTGCGCTCTGTTTGGCTAATTTTATCGTAGTACAAATCAAATACATTTATCGCAGACTGAGCTGGTCAGTCTTAACAGGCCGCATCCATTTGAGTATTTTATGTTTGCACATGATTTTCGGCCGTCAATAGCTAACCATCGCCATAAACTTAAACCATTGCTTGCACAGCTAAATAGTTATAAGTATTCTTTCTTTGTAAATATAGTCAACGAATGGAATAATCTATCTAAAGACGTTGCGGAGGCTTGAACATTTTCAAGAACAGACTCTGATGCTATTTGACTAATGTTTTAGGAAATTTCTGAACTATTTTATTGTGAATTTTATTCAAGAGCAAGTTTGCGTTTTTGATTATTTAGGAGAAAAACTTGAAAGGGATAACCTCTTTTGTTTCCTTTTCATCTTTCATTTGACTTTGAATTGTAAATAAACTGTTATGTAAACTGGACTACTTTCGACTCTCTTTGCCATCACCAACCCTTTAACTCCCATGAGTGACCAAGACAGAATTTCTCCTTACAATATCAATGTAATATCAACTGGATGAGTGATGAGAATAAAGAAAGAAAGGATATTCGATTTCTATAGAAGGTACGCATGCCTCATTGTTCGACCCCAATCTTCTCCTTTCCATAAGGTCTCGTGACATGAGCGAACCTAGTTTTATGATCATCGCTCTCAATCAGATCATCGCTGTACGTGGCGAAGCTGGTGAACATAGCAAAGCGTGGTGAGTACATAACATTGTTCTTTAGACGAGGAAAGTTACATTGAGTTATTATTTGGACCAAAGGTTCAGTTACGTAGTAATAACATTTCAGCTGAATCTAAGAGATGTGGTGAAAATAAAGCCGAAATTTTGTCCGTGTAGATATTAAGCAACTGAAAAAGAAATGAAGCAAACAACATCCAAAATGGAGAAGGCAGCTGCTTATAAATTCGTAGATAGGAGCGCGGGCTGGGTCTGTAACTAAGAATAAGTGCCTAATATCTGCAGACGGATATTTTCCCATGGTGTGTTAAGATTTAGCAGGGAGAATCTTCAACTTGTTTATGCGTTAGAGACATATTTTAGACACGTTACTAAGGTTTGGGATTGCAGAAAAACGCTATTATTCCAAATTGTGACTTACAGAAGCAATTTATTAGGATTTTAAGCGTTTCGGTACCTTTTTTTTTCTATCCTGCGCCTTACTGAATTTTAGGCAACAGCTTCGAGCATCTGAGATTTCAAGGTCGATAAAGGGGAGGAAAATGAAACAACTGGGTGCTTTTCAGTCTCATGTCCACTATCGATGATAACACGCGCAATATTAAACAGAAAAACAATTCCTCGCCCACACTCCTTTAAATCGTGACGATGGCGGTTTGCTTCCTGACGCCTATTTACACCTCGTCAGAAAAAAAAGGCCGCTAGTGGTCATATAAAAGGACCTCTTGTTGCAGCGTTTAGATCACCCCTGATGAAGGCACTAGACAGGAGTGTCGAAACGTTGCGTCTATGAATTGTAAGTTCTTCGGTTACATTCATGAAATCTGCAAACCAGAGTAGCATCAAACTATGTCTAAATCCTCGATTGTTCAGTTTGTGTTAAGTTGTAAACTGGCTTTTCAATTCGGGAATCTCACCATCCAAGCAACCTTCCCAGAGTCGGATATAAAACTTTTGTTTGTTAATGGTAAGAAAAATGACAAGGAAATGTTACACGCCTTAGTCGTATTAGGTATATAAATTACCCAAAGCACATTTTGGCGTGATAAGGGCTCATTTGAAGGAAATGATGTCGCTTTTCAGACCAAATGATTACACCAGATAAGACTTTGAAAGCGTTGTTTAAAATTGATGTTACTTTAACTTTAGGAGCTTCTCGACAATTACCCATAGTAGTGTGCGACTATTAATAATGGATTTGAGGGCGAAATAAAGAAAGAGGAGAGTGTTCATTAGAAGTTTGAAACAATTACGATATAAACGGCTGCTTTGACCGAGTTCTCAATGAAAAACGTTGACAAAGCTTTGCTAATTTCATATTTCGAAATTTAATTGCGTTTTTACCCTCGTCATGAACAGTCTTAGATAGAAACCGAAATTTTTATGCAAAAACATCCTGTGTTGCGTCAAATATATATTAATTAAATTTTGAACTCCGGATATTGTATTTCTGGCGTTCTGACTAGTTTCCTCGACTCCAGTTATCAGCTCATATACCGACTCACCTTATAAGGAAAAAGATTCAACCAATTTTTGATAAGCTGGATTTAATTTTGGCTGAAAGCAAACATTTCTGCCGTGCATTGGAAAACAAATACTAGTCAATGTAATCGTGATGACAAAAGAAAAGCCAGAAAGAATGATGTTATACCACTAAATGGTACGTATCTTCAAAGTTTCAAATAAAAATTTTTCACTTTGGTCTAGAAAAGATATAACGTCGCCACAACAGAAATAAAAGCCGGTTACCTTTAAGCTTTCAGGATGATTGCAAAGTTTGCGCCGAAATTTCTTCGCACTACTAGGACCTTAGTTACAAAAGCTCATCTTTTGAAATCCGCTCGAGTGTCCATAATAATGGTTTCTTCCATTCGCCACCGGACTGTTAAATATTTTTAATGTGCTCAACGCTTCAGGATACTTCAGGTTTGATACATTTAGCAGAATACCTGTCATAATATGTTTGTAAACCCAGAGCGAGAAATCGAGTCAAGGATATTTAAACGAAATTTTTCTTCGACCTCTTACTTTGTTCGGTTCTAGTTTGACGAAACCCTTGAAAGAATTGTAAGAATTTTTTTCGCGTGTAGCATGGTAAGGCGTTACTCGTGCTTTCCCAAATTTCCCGCTTGACTAGTTCCTAACATTTTCTCTTTCTTCTTTGAAAAATAGTAAGACATTTGTCCGGCTGACCTCTTCCTCAGAATAGTTCTCCAATCTACTTTCATCAAATGTTTTTATTTTAGAATCACTTCAATTAAAAACCCCAGTCTTATTACAGGGACATAGAAGAAAAAAAAAGCCAACTAAAAACAAATGGAATGGAATGAAAAATCAAAGATGTAAGTGAGTGTAGAAACGAACTAAACGCTTAAATAATAAACCTGAGTTATAGGTCAAATGATTTCTTTAAAAATGCACACTTCTTAAATCACTTCACAGAGAGAAATCCAAAACGCACAGGATGATGGCAGGAGCCTCAGCAAATCTAGGCTGTAAAGGTGATATGGTGCCTACCGACAAGTCCATTATTCTGCAATCAGTTGAGGGAAATGATGACGAGCAGAATGACACCGAAACGGAAGATGACCCAAGGATCTCTCAAGAAGATCTAGAACGCATCAAACCAAGCAAGCAACGGTCCAGTTATCGTCTATTGTGGCTGGCCATTATCACGTGTTTAATTTTGACGGTTTCCCTTTTCGTGGGTCTGCTGATAATTTCCGCGAAAATTGGTCGTAGGTGTGGATGCTCTGAACAAAATGGTTAGGTTTTATTCAAGTTTTTCTCCTTTTTTATTGAAATTTCCTTATATCTTAATTTAAGACCCAGTTACAAAGCTTAAATTGTTTGATTGCGTGTTTTGTTTACTTTCACCGTGTCTCCTGCGACGCACTGATTTCTATTTCAGGGGCCCAACACCATAAAAATCAGCTGACTAAGAAGGATTTCCTAGGGGAGAATGAGACAAGCATTTCTGATTTGGTAAGGGCGTAAAGCTTCCTAATATTCTGAAGTAATTAAAAAACAGAGGGGGCATAGTCAGAGGAGGTTACGTTCATCCCAGGACACTTTCCCCCCTCCCCTAAACAGAAACACCCCTGAAACTAGCTAACCAAAGTGCTTATCTGCAACAAGAAATACAATAACTGTTCAGGTGAATACACGATATTTGGGTATTTTTATTGAATTTCAAGATTAATACCTCCAATTGTCCTTAAATCAGACATTGAAGTCTACATCGGATAAAAGAAATGATGACTTCACTGAGGTAAAATCACTATAACAGGGGTAACTGTATCTGTAAGCCTCTGCTTTCTTCGCTCAGAAGTGAATTCGACTTCTTTGAAACGTGTGTCTATCTTGTAACGAATGTCGGTTACGTTTTCTGATGGCATTTTTACCGAGATATCTCTCATGTTAGGGTAATTTAGTATTATCAACTGAGTTGATAACGTAAATTGGCCACCGTAAAGAGTTTTAAAAGCTAAAGATTCGAGTATTAGCCCCTCGCTAATCGCTCTGACGAAGGGCTAATACTCGAAACGTCAGCTCTTAAACTCTTTACAGTAGCCAATTTACATTATGAACTCAGTTGATAATGCTAAATTAACCTGTTATACTCTCCCACCGATGCAGCACCACAGTTTCTCTAGAAACTTACCCCTTTATACATTTATCCCCAATGATAGCTTGAATATCTCAGCTCTGCTATGATCAAAGTGAAGGCACAACGTAAATCTTTGATAACATCTGCTCTATGCCAATTTTACTTCTTCAGTTCTATTTTCAAATCTCTTCTGTTCCATCGTCACTACACATGTTGATCTTGTTTCACGGAAATCTTTGGCAACATCCGTTTCATTCTTGTCAATTTATCTTTAAATTTCCTTTGTTCTTCATGGTTGCTTAGCATACGCATATAAAAACAAATACATTTAATATTTCATGCACCATTTGATCGAAGGGAAAATGATTGCCCCAAAGTATATTTTTCATTTAAAGTTTCAAAGCAAAAACTACCTAATGAAAATGTTACCAATCACTTTTTACCGTCTCAAACAAGTAAAAGAAAATTTAGCTATCACGAAAAAAGATTGTGCCTTATAACAGGGTAACTAAAAAACAACACTGAAGTGATCTTTGTTTTGGCTTCATAAGGGTGAATATATTTCCGTCTGGCGGAGCAAGGTATTAAAAAAACAGAAAAACTAATCATTTATTATCTTTACGGCTGGAACATTTCAACTCGTCCTTAAACCAGGTAAAATTTAAGTTGACCAGAACAAACAATGATATCTCCAAACTTCACAACATTGTGACAAAGGTGAAATTTTTTACTCGATTGTTGCATACGTGAAACAATATCAATGCAAGATTATTAGCCCCTTGAAAAGTAGTGAACTTTGTTTCAGCTCCACACAAACGAACACATTTCCGAAGGGTAAGAGCATGCTATTGGAACTCTGTTATCTTGTTTACAGCTGGAAAATTACAAGTCATCTTTTAACGAGGTGAAGTCCAAGTTAGATAGATCACGAATTGATCTATCAGAGCTTAACAGCACCGTAATCAAGGTAAAATTGAGTCCACACATATATGAAGACTTCGTAATGACCAGACAAATTCATTCTTGCTATCACTTAACGTGGAGATCCTTATTCATCCTCTAACCAGGTAAAGTCTACGTTGGACAGAACAAGCAAAGATATAACAGACCTGAAAAGTAGTGTGACGAAGGTAAACGTTTGTGTAATGTTTGTGCCTGTGACATAGCAAATGAGAAGCTAGAATTTTCTTTGTCCGTTTTGTCTGCTTGCAGTACTTTGATAATATTCCCGCGGATTAAGTTATTGAAGTTTGTTACTAAATCCTAAATTTACAGCAGTTGTAAAAATCTAGCGTTTCTATTTACTTTTCTCGTCATGTGTCTTTAGTTTTTACTATTTATGATTTTCCACTGTTTGGATATCGGTCATTTTCTAAATTTCTATTTTGCATTTAGTTATTCTCAGTTTTATTTCTTTCATATCCCACTGCATTCATTCGCACACAAATTCGCGCATGTACTAAAAATCCTTTCGTCTGATCACTGTGATGCATCCTCTTAATCCAACATTTTGCGCTCACGATCTCTTTGATACTTATATCTCCTGGCAAGTTAAGCCACATTTTCCTTCATGTATAAGTTATAACGTTAATAGAAGTCCCATTTTAATTTGGATACCGCTCTTCCTACGCTAACCAGGTGAAGTCTAAGTCAGATAGAAACAGCGATGATGTCTCGGTGCTGAACTGTACAGTGACAAAGGTAAACATCGTCATCGAGTAAGATCATCAGTGACATGCTTGGATGCTCCTGGTGTGCCACTCTTTTTTCTCATCATATCTTCACATTATATGTTATGTATTACCGAACACATGTACGACTACAGTGAGCCTATTTGTTAAAAATTAGCAGGGACGTTATCAAGCCAACGATAATATGGCATCCATAGGGTTAATCGTTAGCCGTAAAACGGCCAAAAAATTTAGCTGTTATTGACTGCAAAATTTTGTTGAATCTTTTGTACTTTCCGGAGCAGCATTTGAAATCAACTTTTTAATTAATGTCACTACCATTGGACTCCACGAAGCAAGTTCGTTTTCCTTCCATGTATAGTAATAAAGGTAGAAAGTAAAAGCCTCAAGCTAGCTTTTTTTCCGCTGTCTTTGTTTCCATTCGACGGAAATAATCGAAAAACAAATAGCAACGTAAATGGAGGCTATTGCGTGATAACTTTCTAGTGATTTTGTACCACGTGACGCAAGGTAACCGATAGAGTCGCGCGAAACTTAATGAGTGGGTTATAACGTTTAATATGAATAAAAAAATGTAATAATGATGATAGCGATCCTATGAAATTTTTTGTCTCAGCTCGACAAAGCTATTCAAAGTAACTTAAGCGAGTCTTGCCAGAATGTGACCTGGAACTCAGCGTTCGAGGACTGCAAATTGAAATGTTGCTGTTCAGCCAATTCTTGCGAAGAAACACGTAAGTTTCCTGAAATTCACAACCGGAATATCATTATATCAAGGAGTGTGCATGTACAGCGATGCTCAAAAAAATGTTTTTACTTTGCAAGCGAGATGTGCAGCCAGTAGGGACTGATCGTATTTATCTCCTGCAGGGCAAAAAAAAAAAAAGGTTGTGACACTATAAAATTTACCTGATCCCCCTGAGGTAAAGTCTGTAGCCTATTTGCCCACCCGGGTGAAGCTAATCCCGGTTTTCATGTAACATGAAGCGACTAGGAGTATTACCACCCTCCCTTGGATGGGATACCAGTCTATCTCAAGGTTACCCCCCCCGCATTTCATCAGACTTCCCTGACAATTCGCCTGTACCCATTAATAATCCCGGGTGGAGAGAGGCACCACTGTGAGGGTTAAGTCTTGCCCATGAACACAACCAAATAACCCGCCACTACATCTCAGGCCACTGCAATCCCCGCCCTCCTAAGGCTCTGTAATATTCTTATGACCAACCCGCCCCCCCTCCATCAATGGCAGTTGGTTCGCAGTCAATTTTCTATATCCCCTCTTTATACTCTGTTGGCGTCAACTGACCCCCCCCCCCCTCCGTTACCCCTTGAAAACAATTTGATTGCCCCCAAATTCCTCCCCGTCCCCCCCCCCCCCCCCACAGGCGATCAGTAACGACTGGTGCCCTCCATGATAATGCTTGAATTGCTTTCTTTGCTTTTCATTTAAATATGTTTTATTGTGAGTTTGAGGACGAAAACTTTCTCAAGAGATAAACTAATTTTTCAGTAAGATAGTGTATTATCATTGCTTCCACACTTAAGTCTCTTTCGATATGGATCACGAGTTTTTCGCCGTTAGTCTTCTTAAGCGTAGTCTGGCAAGAAACTTCTCTTGGGTCAGATGGGAGGGAAGTTGAACAATCTAATTCTTATTCTCTGATTTCTTTTTCAAAATGAAGCCCCAGCCGCTGAAAGTTGTAAGGAGCTGTACAACACAAATGGGTAAGTTCTTTCCATTCAGCAGAACGCATTTTACAATAAATTAAAATTAGAGAATGTGTTTTGATAGTATCCCAAGCTGCCTTGGGTTCGACTATCGCTGCAGGTTATAGAGACTCTGAATCGATACTTTACATATACCTCTTCTTTCAAGAATTGATTATATTCGTTGTTTGTTATTTTCCTCACTTTTCAGATCTGATGTCAACAAGGCTTACCCTCTGAAGCTGGGGAAAAAGATCCTTCCAGTTTACTGTCACATGACAGCACTTGATGGATGTGGGGGTGGTGGTTGGACTCTGGTGATGAAAATGGATGGTTCAAAGGTAAACATGAAACGATTCTAATAAAAATTCACAAAAAGATAGTAGTTTCCTCTCTTCTTTAAATTATTAAAATGGTTCATAAAAATTCTTGTTCAAAAGTGTTCATTTGAATTTTGCAAATCTAAATCTAGCATTTTTGTAAAAAAAAAAAAAAAGAAAAGTGAAAATATTTTTAAGTCAATTGAGTTCGTGTGTTCTATTCCTGTTCAATATAGACGAAATTTGGAGTAATTGTACTTTAAAAGGCATAAATCACATGCTTCAATTAAACAAAATCTTGTCCAGCAGACTCCATATAACTACAACCTCCAAGTGGAATTAGAGAGGCTCGGGTTGAGGGCCGAGATTTTGGAGGTAGTAACGGGGATCGAAATGGGAAAGGCCCGGTGTTTACTGTGTTTCTATTCATGCATTCGAATTTCATTGTGGTACAAAGATGTTGAACGAAAATGAAACGTTTTGATTTGTTTCATTAACCAGGACACTTTTCATTACAATAAATTAATTTGGACCAACAAGCTAGGATACAACCCTTCTGCTGGCTCGACTGGGTTTGACGGGAATGAGACAATGTTACCAACATACTGGGAAATGAAATTCAACAGGATCTGTCTCGGTATGAAAATCGGCAAAAAAGTCAACTTCATCGCCATCAACAAGCCAGCTTCCTCCCTTTTCTCTCTGATCGCTGATGGGAAATACCGTACAACCTCACTGGGCAGAGAAAAATGGAAGTTGCTGCTTCCTTCAATTGCCTCACTACAATCAAACTGCAACCGGGAAGGATTTAACACATTTTGTAGAGGTTCTGGCGCCCTTCAACCCAGGGCTCGAATCGGTATCCTTGGTAACCAAGAGTATAACTGCAACGGCTGTGATTCCAGGATCGGTTTTGGTACTGGAGGACATCCTGATCACTGGAGCTCGTGTGGAAATGTGGCAATGCACGGATGGGGAGCAGATAATGGTGGTAAAAACATCAAAACTATGGGCTACATTTTTGTTCAATAACAAAGAAAGCTCCTATTTGGCTCCAAAAGGAGCGAACAGTTTTTTTTTTTATCAAAAGAAAAGCATAAGAGAGACTATGATTCTCAAGTAATGTCAAAGAATAAATTAATGAGCAAATGTTTTGTCTTGAATGGATGTTTGTGTACTTATCATCCCTAAAATGTTTTTTTGTAGCGCGAAAAACAAAACGTTTCCAGAGTCAAAGCCGTTAGGAGCGGGGAATTTTGAGCTTCATAGAATTGTTTGGTCCGATTTTGTGATGCTCATGAAGTATATGCTAAGTGCAGATTTTTATTATGCAGGGCGTAAGCCGTAAAAATTGGTGGACACAATTTGAGAAACATCACCAGTAATATTCTTTCAAAGAGTTTCGTTCGCACGATATAGCTCAATGTGTCACGTGACCTAATTGCCTCAACTTGTACTAGGGAATACCCGGTGTTATTGTATAACTGGAATATAGTGTCGATCCACCTTTGTAATTTTGAAACTCCTCTACTTTCGAAATCCTTGCATGTCGTCTCTTTTATTTGTACAAAATGCCCATTTGAAAATAACTAGGTTTGTGTTTTCGTGCGTTTCTCCCGTGGAACGTCTCACAAGCTAAATCAGAAATTACCTACATTCTTCCATTAATAGCAAAAAAACCCTGCAAAATTATATTCCAGCGACTTCGGAGCACTCCTCAATGCACCTAAAAAGTTCCTATCAGCGGCATAACAAAAATTATCAAACCACAAAGTGGCAAGATAATAGTTATTGTATTCATATTGCTGTGTCTAGTTGAATAGTTGGTCAGTAGTTTCAAATAAATCATTATTTGGAACCAAAATAATGACCCGCTCCCAGTTGGCTTGTTAGGGTTCAAATCCCGCACAAGCCCGATTTTTTTTTCATCAGGCCTTTATTTCACTGCTCAAATAGTGTTCATTACTGCGAAGATCGCTCTCATATTCACGTCTTTAGCCGCAGTTCACATATTTGATTTTCCTATATACACAGTGATTTATTCATCACTTCACGGGTTTATTTGGAATCGACATCAAGCTTGTTAGCTCAATTAATAGAGCACTGTATTGGTATCGCAGAGGTTATGGGTTCAAATCCCGTACAAGCCTGAATTTTTTTTTGTTTAACAATCATGTAAAACAGAGATTTAGGAGTCCCAAACAAAGATTGATGCTATGTACAAAGGAAAATGGAAAAATACCAGCATTCAAGTGTGCTTTGTTTTGGCTTCCTAGGAGCGAACATATTTCTGGAGCGTGTAGCAAGCTATATTTAAAAAAAAACCGGCAAAACAAAACAAGACAGAAAAGTAGTGATCTCTCAGAACCTCACGGCATTTTGACAAAGGTAATAGTTTATGCGATTGTTGTTACGTCTGAAGGTTTTCCTTTAATTCTGAATACTACTGATATTCTGATAGAACCAGCAATGATCTCACGGTACTGAGCTGTACCATGACAAAGGTTAAAAATCGTCAAATTGCGGTAAGAACATCCGTGCCACACCTGGCTGCCTCTCGGGTGCCCTTTTTTATTTTTTTTTTCGTTTTAACCACGTTTGGACTTCATCTGTGATTTGCAACTCAACAGTTGCAAGGTAACATGGAATCGTTTTCATAAACGTTAGCGGGGACCTTATCAGGCCAGAGATAAGATGAACTAATTTAATATCTGCTGATCCAAGTTTTTTGATAATAGAAAGAAATATTATTACATTCCTTAACGACTGTATCTCTCAATAATTTCGATTTCTCGTTGTGTTTTTTTTTTTGGTTTGCTTACCCGACCCCTCTCGAGGACGTAGAACTATACTTTTCAATGAGACCTATATATTCGGATCTTTTTGGTCATCGAGCAATTTTAGGGGGCCATGCAAGCGATCGTTTGCCTCAGAGAGTAGCAGCAGAATCCTTAAAAGTATAAATAAATAAATAAATAAAAAACACGAGAAATCAACCGGTCTCGTTTCATAAGATAACAAATAACAGTTACTGTAATGATCTTGTTGGCATCCTTATTTTTTAAGTTTTCTTACCGTTAGCTTAACAAAGCTAATCAAAATAATTTACGCATGTCGTGCCAGAACGAGACCTGGAACCCAGGGCACTATGAGTGCAAACACAAATCTCGTTCTGCAACTAACTTCGACGGAAACTCTTCCGCGGAAAAAAGAAAGTATTTTTTAACCTCATAATTGGTCTTGAAAGCATTAATGATTGTCTGAGCACGGAGGTGCTTATGAAGCACGATGTTTATAATCAAATTCATTAGTCTACTTCGGATGAATAAAGAGGCTTCTTCGTCAGGTGATGAGGTCGCTGATAGAGAGAGAGCAAAATTTACCTTTTTTCCTGTGACTTCCTTTTTTTCAGCATTTAAGAGAGACTGTCAGTCTTAGGTGATGTCTAAGGATAGATAAGTGAGCAAATTTTTTTCCTTCAATGGATGCTTTTGTACTTATCAACCCTAAAATGTTTTACGTAGCGCGAAAAAAAAAGTTTCCAGAGTCTATTATCAAACCATTAACAGCGTAGAATTTTGACTTTTATAGAATTGTTTGGTTCGATTTTGTGATGCTCATGAAGTAAATGTTTAAGTGAAGATTGTCCTTATGCAGGGCGTAAGCTGTAAAAATTGGTGACACCATTTGAGGAACATCACCAGTAATATTCTTTCAAAGAGTTTCGTTCGTACGATATGGCTTTGTGTCACGTGACCTTGTTGCCTCAACTTGTACCGGGGAATACCCAGTGTTATTGTATAACTGGAATATATAATGTCGATCCACCTTTGTAATTTTTAAACTCTTCTATTTTTTAAATACTTGTAAGTCGTCTCTTTTATTTGTACAAAATGCCCATTTGAAAATATCTAGGTTGTGTGTTCGTGAGTTTCTCCCGCCGAACGCTTACAAGCTAAACCGGGTTCCAAATAAATTATTCAGAAGCAACATAATGACCAGCTATGTTGGTGATTGAGAGGCGTAAAATGAGTTAATTGTACACGTGGAGGGAACAATACAAGAATAATATAACTGGTATCTTTGAAAGACTTATTACACATGTATCCACGAACAACTTACAAATATAATTTGTCCCTTATTTTTGACATTTTCAGAGCACCTACTTCTTGATCAAACAGTCTGGCAAATTTCGATTATTATTGTTTCTGTTCTCCACGCTTTTTTCATAAGGGATCGCTCATAATTTATCGCCAACGGGGAGAGGGGTGGGGGTCAATGAATTTTCGTTGTGTCACAATAAACACTGATTTCCCCATACTGCTCTGTAATATTGTTATGACCCACCCCTCCCCTCTTTTGCAGCTAATTAACCTTAATTCACCTTTTTTTTGGAAGATTTATTCATGTTTCTTCCTGACGTTTGAGGTTTTGAAGGCTGATGTTCGATGAACTGTACAGTGGTAAACAGAGTGTTTACCTAACGTACTTTCTATCCGAAAAATAACATTGTATTTTGCTTTCTTACGGAAGTGATACGCCTTTCCCAAAGATGTGCATATACCATCCACCAAGGAATAGACAAAGGAACCTTATTATAAAGGACAGCATACCTTCGAGTGACGTTTTTGTTTCGAACTTAGATGTGAAATTATTTTCAACCATATAAAGAGAGAATTCACAGAATATTTTCCACTGGCCAATTTAAACATGGAATTTCAAAGCGATATTTGATAACACGAAAGGATATTCGATTTCTAGTGAAGGTGCGCATGCCTCATTGTTCGACCCCAATCTTCTCTTTTCCAAGGCACGGCTTTCCATAAGGTCTCGTGACCTGAGCGAACCTGATTTTATGGTCATCGCTCTCAATCAGATCATCGCTGTACGTGGTGAAGCTGGTAAACATAGCAAAGCGTGGTGAGTACATAACATTGTTCTTTAGATGAGAACAGTTATATTGAGTTGTTATTTGGACCAAAGGCTCAGTTACGTAGTAACAACATCTCAGCTTACTCTAAGAGATGTGGTGAAAATAAGGCCGAAATTTTGTCCGTGAAGATATTTAGCAACTGAAAAAGAAATGAAGTGAACAACATCCAAAATGGAGAAGGCAGCCGCTTACAAATTCGTTGATAGGAGCACGGGCTGGGTCTGTAACGAAGACTGAGTGCTTAATATCTGCAGACGGATATTTTCCCATGGTGTGTTAAGATTTAGCAGGGAGAATCTTCAACTTGTTTATGCGTTAGAGACATATTTTAGACACGTTACTAAGGTTTGGGATTGCAGAAAAACGCTATTATTCCAAATTGTGACTTTTAGAAGCAATAGATCAGCATTGTAAGCTTTTCGGTACCTTTTTTTTCAATCCTTCGCCTTACTGGATTTTAAACAACAGCTTCGGGCATGTGGGATTTCAGGGTCGACAAAGGAGAGGAAAATTAAACAACTGGGTGCGTTTCAGTCTCATGTCCACTATCGATGATAACACGTACAATATTAAACAGGAAAACAATTCCTCAATTGTTCAGTTTATGTTTAGTTGTAAACTGGCTTTTCAATTCGGGGAATCTCACCATGCACAACAACCTTCCCAGAGTCAGATATAAAACTTTTGTTTGTTAATTGTAAGAAAAATGAAAAGGAAATGTTACACGCCTTAGTCGTGCAAAGCACACGTTTGCACGAGAATGACGAATATGAAGCAAAAGGTACCCTTATCAGAGGGACTGGCTACACGAGTAAAGATTACAAAAGCCTTGTTAGAAATTAATGATACTGTCTCTTTAAGAACTTAAGCGAAGAAAAGAAAGAGGAAAGTGGTAGTAAGAGAGCTGAAAAAATTTCGATTTAACGGCTGCTTCGATCAAGTGATCACTGAAACACGTTGGAAACTTGATTGTGAGTTTCATCTTTCAAATTTTAATTGTATTTTACTCCCTTGTCACGAACAGCCCCAGACAGAAACGGAAAGTTTTATGTAGAAACATATGTGGCTCTCGTCCCTTTGCTAACACATCCTGTGCTACTAAAACATTTTAAAATAAAAAGGAAATTCAAAACCCCTGTTTTTCGTCCATTACTAGATTAGCATAGTGATGGTAGACAATACGGTGTCACAAACTCCATATCCAAAGGAGAGAGATGCCTCGACTCCCTTTCGGTGCCAATGAAATTAGTGACGGTTTTTCGAGAGATATCTTGACCCGCTGAGTAGCCAATAGGGAGATAAATTTCTTAGAAAATTGCCGTAGTCACCTGAGGAAAGAATATTTATTTTACGAAGTGTTCGTCATCCACAGTTATAGGGCAGCCTTTGATACACTCATTGAAAGGCATGCATAAGATTGAACAGCAAGACAATTGCTCAAATGTTTCACCTTCCTGTCCAAATCAGGGAGTCTTTCCATTCCCCCATATCCTTCATAGAATAGTAGATATACCCATTATCCTTCTGAGAAAATGAAAGAAAAGGATTTGGTTTATAAGTCGCCCAAAGCACATTTTTTGTGCGCGAGAGGGGCTCATTTGAAACAAATGAAGTCGCTTTTCAGAGAGAATTGCTACACCAGATAAGACTGTAAAAGCTTTGTTTCAAATTGATGATACTTTCACTTCAAGAGCTTCTCCACAATAACCTTTAATAGTGTGTGTGACTATTAATGATGGCTTTGAGGGCGAAGTAATGAAAGAGGAGGGTGTTCATTAGAAGACTGAAACAATACCAATTACGAAATAAACGACTGCTTTGACCGAGTTCTCGCTGAGAAACGTTGTTAAAGCTTTGCGAGTTTCAAATTTCGAATTTAATTGCATTTTTATCTTCCTCATGAATAGTCTTAGATAGAAACCGAAATTTTTATGTAAAACATCCTGTGTTGTGTCAAATATATATTCATCAAATTTGAAACTCCGGATATCGTATTTCTGGTGTTCTGGTGTTCTGACTGGTTCCCTCGACTCCAATCATCAGCTCATATACCGTATCAACCTCTATGGAAAATGATTCAAACTAGTGTTGCCAAGCTGAATTTACTTTTAGCTGAAAGTAACCATTTCTCCCGTGCATTGGAAAACAAATACTAGTCAATGTAATCTCGGTGACAAAAGAAAAGCCACAAAGTACAATCATGTATAATGTTACACCATTGAATAGTACTTATCTTCAAAGTTTCATATGAAAATTGTGCAAGTATGGTCTAGAAAATATAAAACGCCGCCACAACAGAAATAAAAGCCGTTTGCCTTCAAGCTTTTAGAATGAAAGGACTGAAAGAATTGTGCACAACTTTTTCGCAGGCGTTACTCGTGCTTTTATGGGCATTATTTTATGGGCCAAATTATGGGCCAAATTATGGGCCAAATTTCCCGCTTGATTATGCGATGTTAGCTCCTACAATTTTCTTTTTTCGCGATGAAAAACAGTGAAAAATTTGAACGAACCTCTTCCTCAGACTAGGTCTCCAATTCTGCTTTCATCAATTTTTTTATTTTAGAATCACTTCAAATAAAAGAAACGAAATGTTATGATATGAAAGATCAAAGTTGTGAATGAGTGTAGAAACAAACTAAACCGTCATAATTGATAAATTTGAGTTACAGGTCAAATGATTTCTTCAAAAATACACACTTCTTAAAACACTTCACAGACAGATATCCAAATGCACAGGAGGATAGCACGAGCCTTTGCAAATCTAGGGTATAAAGAAGATGAGCTGCCCATACATCTTGAATCAGTTGATGAAAATGATGACGAGCAGAATCACACCGAAACGGAAGATGACCCAAGGATCTCTCAAGAAGATCTAGAACGCATCAAACCAAGCAAGCAACGGTCCAGTTATGGTCTATTGTGGCTGGCCATTATCACGTGTTTAATTTTGACGGTTTCCCTTCTCGTGGGTCTGCTGATAATTTCTGAAAAAATTGGTCGCAGGTGTGGATGCTCTGAACAAAATGGTTAGGTTTTATTCAAGTTTTTCTCCTTTTTTATTGAAATTTTCTTTATATCTTAATTTAAGACCCAGTTACAAAACTTAAATTGTTTGATTGTGTGTTTTGTTTACTTTAATCGTGTCTCCTGCGACGGACTGATTTCTATTTCAGGGGCCCAACACCATAAAAATCAGCTGACTAAGAAGGATTTCCTAGGGGAGAATGAGACAAGCATTTCCGATTTGGTAAGGAACGTAAGAGAGAATAACCAATACGAAAAAGCTCCCTAATATTCTGAAGTAATTAAAAAACCGAGGGGGCATAGTCAGAGTAGGTTACGTTCATCCCAGGACACTTTTTCCCCTTCCCCTAAACAGAAACACCCCTGGAACTAGCTAACCAAAGTGCTTACCTGCAATAAGAAATACAATAACTGTTCAGGTGAATATACAATATTTGGATATTTTTATTGAATTTCAAGATTAATGCCTACAATTGTACTTAAATCAGACATTGAAGTCTACATCGGATAAAGGAAATGATGACCTCACTGGGGTAAAAGCACTATAACAAGGGTAATGTTATCTGTAAGCCTGTGCTTTCTTTGCTGAGAAATGTGTTCGACTTCTTTGAAACGTGTGTCCATCTTGTAACAAATGTCGGTTATTTTTTCCGATGACATTTTTAACGAACCGCTTCCCATTTTAGGGTAATTTAGTATTATCACCTGACTTGATAACGTAAATTGACCACCGTAAAAGAGTTTAAAAGCTGACGTTTCGAGCGTTAGCCCTTCGCAAATCGTTCTAACGAACTTAGCCAACTTACATTATCAACCCAGTTGATAATACTAAATTACCCCGTTATACTCTCCCACCGACGCAGCACCACAGTTTCTTTAGAAACTTACCCCTTTATTCATTTATCCACCATAGCTTGAATACCTCAGCTCTACTATGATCAAAGTGGAGGCCGCAGTGGATGAAACAAAGAATGACATCGTCAAATTGAACAGAACGACATCAACGGTAAAGATTTTACTGTTGCCTCGTTAAGGATTCTAAAAAATGTCATTTGGTAATTACTCACTATATAGATTACAATATTTGTGGCTGTACCCTAAGAACGAGTGTCGAATTATTCTAAAATCAATTATTAGAAATAGGGCCGGAAACTCTTAAAATGTGTAAGCTTCTACCTGAAGGAAAAAACTGATAATGCCGAAAGACGTTAAGTGTATCTTGAAAATCTCAACTCTTCGATGAACGAGGTGAAGGCCGCAGTGGATGGAGCAAAGAATGATATCGCCAAACTAAACAGAACGACAACAACGGTAAAGATTTTACAGTTTCTTAGTTAAGGATTCTAAAAAATGTCATTTGGTAATTACTCACTCTCTATCATGGAGTAAGTAGCGAGTAGCCAGTCAGATAACAACATTTGTAACAGTACCCTAAGAACGAGTATGGAATTATTCTAGAGTCAATTAGAAATAGGGCCGGAAACTCTTAAAAAGTGCAAGCTTCTATCTGAAGGAAAAAAACCGATAATGCCGAAAGAAGTTAAATATTGTATCTTTATCTTCACGTTAGGTTGAAAATCTCAATTCTGCGATGAACGAGGTGAAAGCCGCAGTGGATGGAACAAAGAATGTCATCGCCAAACTGAACAGAACGACAACAATGGTAAAGATTTTACAGTTTCTTAGTTAAGGATTCCAAAAAATGTCATTTGGTAATTACTCACTCTCTATCATGGAGAAAGTAGCGAGTAGCCAGTCAGATAACAACATTTGTAACAGTACCCTAAGAACGAGTGTGGAATTATTCTAAAGTCAATTGGAAATAAGGCCGGAAACTCTTAAAAAGTGCAAGCTTCTACCTGAATGTAAAAAACTGATAATGCTGAAAGAAGTTAAAGATTGTATCTTTATCTTCACGTTAGGTTGAAAATTTCAACTCTGCGATGAACGAGGTGAAAGCCGCAGTGGATGGAACAAAGAATGACATCGCCAAACTGAACAGAACGACAACAATGGTAAAGATTTTACAGTTTCTTAGTTAAGGATTCTAAAAAATGTCATTCGGTAATTACTCACTCTCTATTATGGAGTAAGGAGCGAGTAGCCAGTCAGATTACAAGGATCAGAGCTTAACAGCACCGTAATCAAGGTAAAATTGAGTCCACACATGTATGAAGACTTCGAATGACCAGACAAGTTCATTCTAGCTACGTTCCTGTTTAAAAGCTGTGAATGCATTTATCACTTAACTTGTAAATCTTTATTCGTGCTCTAACCAGGTAAAGCCTACATTGGACAGAACAAGCAAAGATATAACAGACCTGAAAAGTAGAGTGACAAAGGTAAACGTTTGTGTAATGTTTGCACTTGTGACATAGCAAATGAGAAGCTAGAATTTTCTTTGTCCGTTTTGTCTGCTTGCAGTACTTTAATAATACTCCCACAGATTAAGTTATTGAAGTTTGTTACTAAATCCTTAATTTACAGCAGTTGTAAAAATTTAGCGTTTCTATTTACTTTTCTCGTAACGTGTCTTTAGTTTTTACTATTTATAATTTTCCACTGTTAGGACATCGATCATTTTCTAAATTTCCATTTTGCATTTAGTTATTCTCAGTTTTATTTCTTTCATATCCCGCTGCATTCATTCGCACACAAATCCGCGCATGTACTAAAAATCCTTTCGTCTGATCACTGTGATGCATCCTCTTAATCCAACATTTTGCGCTCACGATAACTTTGATACTTATATCTCCTGGCAAGTAAGCCACATTTTCCTTTATATATAAGTTATAACGTTAAGAGAGGTCCCATTTTAATTTGGATACCGCGCTTCCTACTCTAACCAAGTGAAGTCTAAGTCAGATAGAACCAGCGATGATGTCTCGGTGCTGAACTGTACAGTGACAAAGGTAAACGTCGTCATCGAGTAAGATCATCAGTGACGCGCTTGGATGCTCCCGGTGTGCCACTCTTTTTTCTCATCGTATCTTCACATTATATATTATGCATCATTGAACATACGCATGACTACAGTGAGCCTATTTGTCAAACATAAGCAGGGACGTTATCGAGCCACCGTTAATATGGCATCCATAGGGTTAATCGTTAGCCGTAAAACGGCCAACAAATTTAGCTGTTGTTGACTGCAAAATTTTGTTGACTCTTTTGTACTTTCCGGAGCAGCATCTGAAATCAACTTTTTTGTATCACTACCACTCGATTCTACGAAGCAAGTTCGTTTTCTACTATGTAAAGTAATAAAGATAAAAAGTGAAAGTCTTAAGCTGGCTTTTTTCCGCTGTCTTTGTTTCCTTTCGACGGAAATAATCGAAGAACAAATAGCGACGTAACTGGAGGCTATTGCGTGATAACTTTCCGGTAATCTTGTGCCACGTGACGTAAGGCAACCGATAGAGTCGCTCGAAAATTAACGAGTGGATTATAATGTTTAATATGAATTATTTAAAAAATGTAATTACAATAATGGCGATCTTATGATACCTTTTCCCTCAGCTCGACAAAGCTATTCAAAGTAACTTAAGCGAGTCTTGCCAGAATGTGACCTGGAACTCAGCGTTCGTAAAAAATAAATCAAATTCATATAAATCTTTTTGGTGATTGAGATCGAAGCGTAAAATGAGTTAACCTGTGCACGTGCTGAAAGACATAAGACACAATTATCCAAGAAAAACTTGCAAACAAAATTTGTCCCTGATTTGTGACGTTTTCAAAGCACTTATTTCTTGATTAAACAGTCTGGCAAAACTTAGACTATTATTGTTTCTGTTCTCCATGCTTTTTTGCATAAGGAATCGCTCGTTATTTATCACCAATGGGTAGAGGGTTGGGGGTCGATGGATTTTGATTGTGTCACAAACACGTTCTTGTTTCACTTGCTTTATGCCAGCATTAGAATTTTCTCGTGTAACTTAATGACGACTTAACTAAAAGGCTTTATAGGGTAGATGCATTAACAAAAGGTGACTAATTTGAGATCGCGAAAATCAAATTTACTCAAAAGTGACTAAGATAGTGTCTCTATTTTGACACATAACAGACTACAATGGGGTAGGCCTAAATATGGCCTGCGGCACATACCAAGAAAAATATACCTCCAATAAACCCCCTTCCCCCCGTGTTCGAGAGCCACTATTCTTATGTTCAAAACAAACTGTCTTTCATTATTCATCCCAAATTGAAAAGCATGTCGATAAGCAATCAAAATCATCGCCCTCAAAAAATCACTGATTCGTAAAGGTTGCTGATAAATAGTTTCCCGATTGAGAGTATGAATGACCTGTAGCGATCTGTCTAAGATCTTAGGGAAGAGGAAGTCAAATGTAACACTTAAAGACATGCAGTGACTCAGGGTAGACTCGATGGCACAAAAGTGTAAAAGACATGCAAGAGCACACATTGTCACGAACGAAAGGGGGTTATAATTTGCATGGATTATGCATCGCGCTGTGAGTCAAGTAAGATGAACTTTGAAGAACTGTAACCTCGCTGTATGCCAAAATATACTATTGCAAAATCCTGCTGGGTACGCTCAATCTTTAGAACTGAATAATTTGCACACAGTATCTGTCTACCTCTGTTATGATTGTCATACATACAAATCGTAATCCTTTGTGAATTTCAAGATTCGCCACAAAGAAACTTGGTATAAGGATAAATTCCATTTTGTAGAAAGAAAAACACTTTATATTTCGCATGTGTTGATTCCGTGGGACATGTTTTGTATATAAGCTTTTGAAGCATCCAGTTTGACCAAAATGAGGAAAGAACTCTCAGCAACGTGACGTTGATGAGTCGACTACAGAAGTGGGTGATTTTTCTAATATTTAAAAATACTGACGGACAAACAGAATGGGTAAATTAGGATTTAGAGTTTAACTACATTTCATAAAATTCTCATGCAGGTCTCTCGGCTGAGACCTGCTGACTTCGTCGTTGTATGAAGCTATTTGATATGCGAGGTCGACTTGGTCAAGGACCCGTGCACTTTGTCATTATTCAACATAAGTAGAAATGCTAATAAGCATGGATAATAAGCAGTTGTCTTACCGCCATTGTTTCGCAACGGTATTAATGGGTATTTTATGGGTTACCAAGAGATCAAACAAGAAAGGTTAGAAACGTGATTGAGATCTTAGGAGTGAGGAGCGGAAAGAGACTTTTGGACCTATAGTGATTCAAGTTTTAAGGTGGTGCTTGTGCGTCCAAATTCATCAACTAGTAACAGCTCGATAAAAAAGAACAACCCGCTGACTCTACTCATCATTTACGCTTCTTCAAAAAACAAGGTAAGTCCTTTAGTAAAGCTGACTTTAAGCCTTGTGTCACGGAATCTAGCGGAATTCTCGATATTTGGACTGGTTAGACTGAAGCCGCAACTTTGAGTGTGATTGATGTTTTTGACGATTTTTTTCCTTGTAATACAATCAGAATTCAACGCAAGCACACGGGTAGAAACTGTACATAACTTACGTCATTGCAACCATAAAAACACAGGCTTCAAATTCAACATATTATACCTTGGGGTAGCTAATAAAATAGGCCGCCGTTCAAGCAAGTTAACGTTACAAACTCGCGATCGTTTATCCGGCCGAATCATAAGGGATCGTAACGTCTGATCGTGACTTAAGCTTTTCCAAACACGAATTTCCATCTGGGATGTCCTGATCATGTTTATCTAGGAACCCCTGCAACGCATCAGCAAGCTTGCCATTTGAATTCATCTTAAAGGTTCAGTCAATTTGGCGAGTCAACATGCTGGTGATTCAATGTTTTCATCGCCCTGAAAAGTTCTTTCCCTTTTTAGGGCCACTTGCGAGTTCGAGATATGGACATTCCAAAAGGCCAGACTATTGTCGTTATCGGTGGAGGAGTGGGTGGCTGTTGCACGGCTCTTGCATTGGCAAGAACACAACAATTCCAAATTTATCTCTTGGAGAAAAATGGAGAGTTGATGAGAGAAAGCAGTGACGCAACTCCGGGACGCATAGGACTTGGTTTTCATTACGCTGACAAGGAGACAGCCCTCTTCTATTTACACACCACCATCGAGTTCACCCGAAAGTACGGTCGATTCCGACAAGAGGTAGGTCGAAGTGAAACGTTACATCCGCTGCGTCGAGGCAGATACTTTATCTTGAAAAGTTCATTGGTTCCTGTCAAGGAAATTCTAGATACTTATGACGCACTCAAAGAAGAGTACACCAATATGGTCAGCGAAGACCCCAGTTACGAAGTGTTTGGTCGTCCAGAAGACTTTTACCGAGTTCTAGAACCTTGGGAGTACCAAGGAGACGTCGCGACAGATGAGATAGAAATGGGAATTGAGACTGCGGAGGAGTTCTTGGATTGGTCAAGGTTGAGGAGATTTATCATAAGTCAGCTGGAACACTTTCAAGACAAGAAAATGGTTGAAATTAGAGCAAACACTGAAGTCACTGAGATTTTAGCGCTCGAAGATTGTGGCGTATATTTGATAAAAGCCGTAGACTTGTCAGCTGGTGGCAACGTAGAGATTTTCACCGAAGTAACTGTGAACGCCTCGTGGTATAACATTGGCAAATTCAACAAGATGCTTGGCATTTCCGCTTTCACAAGAAAAAGATGCAACAGAATCAAAGCAATTACTACGGTGCAGCTGCCTGAAGCTCTCGTCCACATGCCTTCAATGTTCTTCTGTATGGGACCCTTCTGCACGTTTTCCAACAAAGGAAACAGAGTTGGAATGTTGACTTATGCAGCAGAGACAAACATGGCTGTGAGTACTTCTGAAGAACTGGAACCAGAATTCGAGCATGTATTCTTCAATCTCTCAGACGAAGAGAAATGCGCCAAGGGTCAAAAAATCCTAGCCGGTGTGTCGAAATATATTCCTAAATTGAAACAAGCCAAAGTGACAAAAGTAAAGCTTGGCATTACCCAAACATTCATGGACGAAGATACGATAGATTTCGGTTTGAAAGTCGGAAACTTGAATTTGTTGCACGACCCACATGTTGGAGGTATTTACAAGAGAAATTACAGTGGAGTGGAGGAACCTCGGCCAGGATATATAATCAATGCATGTATGAAGCTATTGTATTGTTTTGATAACGCAGAGATCGTTAAGGACCTGATTTTATCGAAGTCTGCAGAAGGGTCTGGTACTGAAAGCAATTAAGGGTGACACGTTGGTTTAAAATGTTAAAACGCGACCTCGATAAATTGGCTTCAAAGTGCGCCAGAATTAGTTTTATTCTTCTTCTGGTTGCTGTCTGCCTCTCAAAGACGTCTCTGCTTGAGACGTCTAATATTGGACAAAATGTACGCGACATTTGTGCGCGCTGTTTGGCTAATTTTCTCGTAGAAAAAAAACAACTGTTATGTTTTTATGCACGAATACATTTATGGCAGACTGAACTGGTCAGTCTTAACGGGCCGCATCTATTTGAGTATTTTACGTTTGCACACGATTTTCGGCCGTTAAGAGCCAACCATCGCCATAAACTTAAACCATTGCTTGCACAGCTAAATAGTTATACGTATTCTTTCTTTGTAAATATTGTCAACGAATGGAATAATCTACCTTAAGACGTGGCGTAGGCAGAAACGCTGAACATTTTAAAGAACAGACTCAGATGCCATTTTACTGATGTTTTAGGAAATTTCTGAACTATTTTATTGTGAATTCTATCGGAAGTAACTTTGTGTTTTTGATTATTTTAGGAGACAAACTTGAAAGGGATAATCTCGTTTGTTTCCTTTTCATCTTTCATTTGAATTTGAATTGTAAATAAACAGTTATGTAACCTAGACTACTCCCTTTGCCATCACTAACCTTTAACTCCCATGGCTGACCAAGACAGAATTTCTCCTTACAATATCAATACAATATCAGCCAGATGAGTGATGAGAAAAAAGAAAAATATCAATTTGGGGATATTTAGTTAATCCAATACTAAATTCTCTGAACTTACATCATAAGATTTGTATAATTAACAGTTAGGAGAGTGACGAATTTGATCTGGGAGTTAAGAAAAAGTCTCTGTATTAATCAAATATCTTGGGAAATGAAAATTTTCAACCCCCTTTCAAATTTTGCATGCAGTTAGGCACTCAGGGGGGATCCACAAAAATGCCCTTTTTAAAGGTCGCAGCACTCTTGTTGCCATTTTAACAACGGCTGCTTGTTCGGGGCCTCAGGCCTCCTTTTCATACAAAAACGTCGCAAAAATAGAGTGAAATGTTTATTTCTCTATCTCAAGCTAAATACAACATTACAAATTGGCACTTCTACCATTCATAGTAACATTATTTTGTGACGCATTTGAGATGGCAAATATCAAATTTTCCCAAAAGTGACTAAGATGGTGTCTCTAATTTGCCACATAGTAGACTATACTGGGGTACGAATTCTATGAGGCCTGCAGCACTTACCAAGAAAAATGTATCTCCCTAGTACCCCCTTCCCCCATCCCCCTCCCCTGTGTTTGTGAGCCATTATTGTTTTGTTCAAAACAAACTGTCGTCCATTATTCATCCCAAATTGAAAAGTATGTCGATAAGCAATCAAAATCATCGCCCTCAAAAAATCACCGATTTGTAAAGGTTGCTGATAAATAGTTTCCCGATTGAGAAGACGAATGACCTGTAGACATCTGTCTCATATCTTAGGGAAGAGGAACTCAAATGAAATACTTAAAGACACACAGTTACTCAAGGTAGACTCGATTGCAAAAAAATGTAAAAGAGATGCAAGAGCACACATTGTCACGAACGAAAGGGGGTTATAATTTGCATGGATCATGCACCGCGCCGTAGGTCAGGTAGGATGGACTTTGAAGAGCTGTATCCGCTGTTTATGACAAAATATACTATTGCAAAATCCTATTGTGTACGCCCAGTCATTAGAAACGATTAATTTGGGCACAGTATCTGTCTTCCTCTGTTATGATTGTCATGGATACAAATCAGAGTTAATCACAATCCTTTGTCAAAGAAACTTAATATAAGGATAAATTCCATTTTGAAGAAAAACAATTTATATTTCGCATGCGTTAATTCCATGGGACATGTTTTGTATATGAGCTTTGAAGCATCCTGTTTGACCAAAATGGAGAGAGAACTCTAAGCAACGTGAGTTGACAATAGAAGTGGGTGATTTTTCCAATATTAAAAAAATACTGACAGACAAAAACATCGAATAAACAGGATGGGTAGATTAGGATTTAGAGTTTATCTACATTTCATAAAAGTCTTATGCAGGTCTCTCGGCAGAGACCCGTTAACTTCGTCGTTGTATGAAGCTATTCGATATGCGAGGTCGACTTGGTCAAGGACCCGTGCAGTTTGTCATTATTCATCAAAAGTAGAAATGCTAATAAGCATAGATAATAAGCATTTGTCTCACCCTCACTAATTTGCAACGGTATTTTATGGGTTACCAATAGATCAAAGAAGAAGGTTAGAGATGTGATTTAGATCTTAGGGGTGAGGAACGGAAGGAGACTTTTGGAACCTACAGTGATTCAAGTTTTCAGGTGGTGCTTGTGCATCCAGATTCATCAACTAGTCACAGCTCTTTAAAAAAGAAACAGCCCGCGGATTCTACTCATCATTTACGCTTCTTCATTCACCAAGGTATGTTCTTTATTGAAGTTGAATTTAAGCCTTTTGTCACGGAATTCAGCGGAATTTCTCGACATTTGGCCTGGTCAGACTGAAGCCGGAACTATGAGTGTGATCGATATTTTTGACGGTCTTTTCCCTCGTAATACAGTTAGAATTAAACACACGGGCAGAGATTACGTAACTTAGGTCAATGCAACCATAAAAACGCAGGCTTCAAATTCGACATGTTATACTTTATGGTAGGTAATAAAATAGGCCTCCGTTTAAGCAAGTTAACGTTACAAACTAGCGATCGTTTATTCGGCCGGATCCTAAGGGATCGTAAAGTCTGATCGTGACTTTAGCTTTTCCAAACACGAATTTCCATCTGTGATGTCCTGATCATGTTTATCTAAGAACCCCTGCAACGCATCAGCAAGCTTTCTATTTGAACTCATCTTAAAGGTTGAGTCAATTTGGCGAGTCAACCCGTTGGCGATTCAACGTGTTCATCGCCCTGAAAGGGTCTTTTATCTTTTAGGGCCATTTGCGATTTCGAGATATGGACATTCCAAAAGGCCAGACTATCGTCGTTATCGGTGGAGGAGTGGGTGGCTGTTGCACCGCTCTTGCATTGGCAAGAACAGAACAATTCCAAATTTATCTCTTAGAGAAAAATGGAGAGTTGATGAGAGAAAGCAGTGATGTAACTCCGGGGCGCATGGGGCTTGGTTTTCATTACGCTGACAAGGAGACAGCCCTCTACTATTTACACGCCACCCTCGAGTTCACCCGAAAGTACGGTCGTTTCCGACAAGAGGTAGGTCGAGGTGAAACGTTACATCCGCTGCGTCGAGGCAGATACTTTATCTTGAAAAGTTCATTGGTTCCTTTCGATGAGATTCTAGATACTTATGACGCACTCAAAGAAGAGTACACCAATATGGTCAGCGAAGACCCCAGTTACGAAGTGTTTGGTCGTCCAGAAGACTTTTACCGAGTTCTAGAACCTTGGGAGTACCAAGGAGACGTCGCGACAGATGAGATAGAAATGGGAATCGAGACTGCGGAGGAGTTCTTGGATTGGTCAAGGTTGAGGAGATTTATCATAAGTCAGCTGGACCACTTTCAAGACAAGAAAATGGTTGAAATTAGAGCAAACACTGAAGTCACTGAGATTTCAGCGCTCGAAGATTGTGGCGTATATTTGATAAAAGCCGTAGATTTGTCAGCTGGTGGCAACGTAGAGATTTTCACCGAAGTAACTGTGAACGCCTCGTGGTACAACATTGGCAAATTCAACAAGATGCTTGGCATTTCCGCTTTCACAAGAAAAAGATGCAACAGAATCAAAGCAATTACTACGGTGCAGCTGCCCGAAGCTCTCGTCCGCATGCCTTCAATGTTCTTCTGTATGGGACCCTTCTGCATGTTTTCCAACAAAGGAAACAGAGTTGGAATGTTGACTTATGCACCAGAGACAAACATGGCTGTGAGTACCTCTGAAGAACTGGAACCAGAATTCGAGCGTGTATTCTTCAATCTCTCAGACGACGTGAAATGCGCCAAGGGTCAAAAAATCTTAGCCGGTGTGTCGAAATACATTCCTAAATTGAAACAAGCCAAGGTGACAAAGGTAAAGCTTGGCATTACCCAAACATTTATGGACGAAGATACGATAGATTTCGGTTTCAAAGTAGGAAACTTGGATTTGTTGCATGATCCACATGTTGGAGGTATTTACAAGAGAAATTACAGTGGAGTGGAGGAACCTCGGCCAGGATATATAATCAATGCATGTATGAAGCTATTGTATTGTTTTGATAACGCAGAGATCGTAAAGGACTTGATTTTATCGAAATCTGCAGAAGATTATGGTACTGAAAGCAATTAAGGGTGACACGTTGGTTTAAAATTTTAAAACGTGACCTCGATAAATTGGCTTCAAAGTGCGCCAGAATTAGTTTTATTCTTCTTCCGGTTGCTGTCCGCCTCTCAAAGACGTCTCTGCTTGAGACGTCTAATATTGGACAAAATATACACGACATTTGTGCGCGCTGTTTGGCTAATTTTCTCGTAGAAAAAAAACAACTGTTATGTTTTTATGCACGAATACATTTATCGCAGACTGAACTGGTCAGTCATAACGGGCCGCATCTATTTGAGTATTTTACGTTTGCACACGATTTTCGGCCGTTAAGAGCCAACCATCGCCATAAACTTAAACCATTGCTTGCACAGCTAAATAGTTATAAGTATTATTTCTTTGTAAATATAGTCAACCAATGGAATAATCTACCGTAAGACGTGGCGTAGGCAGAAACTCTGAACATTTTAAAGAACAGACTCAGATACCATTTTACTGATGTTTTAGGAAATTTCTGAACTATTTTATTGTGAATTCTATCGGAAGTAACTTTGTGTTTTGATTATTTTAGGAGACAAACTTGAAAGTGATAATCTCTTTTGTTTCCCTTTCATCTTTCATTTGTATTTGAATTGTAAATAAACTGTTATGTAACTTAGACTACTCCCTTTGCCATCACTAACCCTTTAACTCCCATGGCTGACCAAGACAGAATTTCTCCTTACAATATCAATACAATATCAGCCAGATGAGTGATGAGAATAAAGAAAAATATCAATTTGGGGATATTTAAATAATCCAATACTAAATTCTCTGAACTTACATCATAAGATTTGTATAATTAACAGTAAGGAGAGTGACAAATTTGATCTGGGAGTTAAGAAAAAGTCTCTGTAAGAATCATATATCTTGGGAAATGAAAATTTTCAACCCCCTTTCAAATTTTGCATGCAGTTAGGCACTTAGGGGGGATGCACAAAAATGCCCTTTTTAAAGGTCGCAGCACTCTTGCTGCCATTTTAACAACGGCTGCTTGTTCGGGGCCTGAGGCCTCCTTTTCATACAAAAACGTCGCAAAAATAGAGTGAAATGTTTATTTCTCTATGTAAAGCTAAATACAACATTACAAATTGGCACTTCTACCATTCATAGTAACATCATTTGTCTTCACTTTGATACATTTAATTTTCCCTGGGAGTGAATGTGGACACACTAATAGATTATTCATCTCGGTACAGTTTCGGTCATTTTTGTTGTCGGGTAAAACAGGGAAAACGTTTATCTGAATTTCTCCAAAAGTACACTTTTTCTGGAACTGAAACTACCCACCTAGCTGGTTATAATATTCTAGTTTTTAAATATGTAAAAATCTCTACGGGCCTGCCTCTCCTTTTTATAGGGGCAATTAGTGAAAAAAGTTCAAAATCAGATACTGCATAATTTGGCAATGTTTACATCTAATGTTCTCAACAACAAACGTTTCAGGTAAGTGAAGCGTGCGAGGCTTTGAAAGAATATTATCTTATGAGCAATATCCCGAAGAGAAATCTCGCCTCTGGTTGTCATCTTTTAAAAAAATTGATCAATCTTTATGGAGGACAACTCGACGTTATCTCAATGGGTCCCAAGATGGCGACTTACACGTGTTGGTATGCGCTGCTACTTTTCGCTCTTTTCTCTCTTGGAGTATTCGGTTCTGGTCTCGCATACTTATCTCCCACCGAATATATATGTGCTGGACCTAAGGACATGGGTAATGTTTCTACCCAGCTTCAGTTCTTTGGTTCTTTGAGCTCATGTCTGCATCGTCAAAATTACATGCGAAGAAGCAAGAAGGCATACCTCGGACGGCGTGCTTTGTACTATAGTAACAGTACTGCTACGACTCAGCTATTACTGTTGAAGCTATCTGGAAACGTGGAGTCTAATCCCGGCCCTCAGGGGCCTCAAGGAAGTTTTAATAATTCTTCTAAAACACTTTGTAGTAATTGTGCTAAAACCATGAGAAGGAACCTAAATGGCGTCCGCTGCTCGTCTTGCCCGGCAGTATTCCACATCAAATGTACGAAAATGAGCAAGAACGAGCTGTCCTGCTATCGGAGAGAAGGGATCTGGTATTGCTTTTCTTGTACGATGCCTCAGTTTTCTGACAGCTTCTTTGATGATCTCTCACCTTCGGCGGTATGCGATTCAAGCTCCACTGGCGAGGTCTTTGAGATTGCGGAGGAACACTCAGGAGACTCTGTTGACTGGTTTTTTAGGAACGTCAATGGTTACTACAAATCCAATCTGAAAATAGGTCATTTGAACATCAACTCTTTACAAAATAAGCTTGACGAGGTCAAGAATATTCTTAACAAGTGCCTATTTGACATTTTCTTTATTTCGGAGACAAAACTCGATGGTACAACCTCAGATAGTTTTCTCCAACAACCGGGATATCGCACTATTCGACGTGATCGCAAGAAAGGAGCTGGTGGCTTGATAGCTTTTGTACGGGAAGATATTCCTGTCTGTCGACGACGTAATCTGGAGCCCGAATCAGTCGAATCATTATGTCTTGATGTCATGGATTCTAAAAAGGCTCGCTTTATAGTGTGTGCGTGCTACAGATCACCTAAATTCTGTAAAATTACTGATTTCTTGTCGTCGCTTACATCAGCTATTGAACTTATGTATACAAGCCGTCAGGAAATATTATTGATTGGTGATTTTAATATCGACTTGCTTGTTGGGGAGCACGGTGTTGTTGCTGAGGATAACTCACTCATGGACCTTTGTGATAGGTTCTGTTTGCAAAACCAAATTAGTGAACCGACAAGGGTGACTGAAAAAACAAAGTCTTTACTCGATGTCATTCTCGCTAGCCATCCGGAACGATATGCAACTTGTGGTAATTTGCATATGGGTCTCAGTGATCACGATCTTATCTATGCGGTGCGAAAGAATAAATTACCTAGGGCTAAGGCACGTGAAATTGAATACAGAAGTATGCGACAATTTGACTTAGAAAAATTTTTAAATGACCTAAAAACTGTTCCCTGGAATTCCGCTTACATTTATGACGACGTTGATGATCTATGGCACCATTGGGCCCAATTGTACACTGAAGTGTTGGACAAACATGCACCAATAAAGAAAAAACGGGTCAGAGGTGATCAGTTGCCATGGATAACTCCATTAATTCAACGCGAAATCTCGCGTCGTAATCGACTGTTTAAGAAACATGCAAAGAGCCCAACAACAACCTCTTGGGAGGAATTCAAGAAACAGAGAAACAAGGTCACATCCCTGAAACGAAAAGGGTTGAAGGCGTTCTGCATGGAGGCATCGTCAAACACTAAACATCATGGTGAGTTTTGGAATAAGTTAAGACCTTTGTTGCCAAGCAAAGAAAAGAAACAATCAAAGATAATTCTGATTGAGAATGAGCGTGTAATTACCGATTCATTAATGGTGGCTGAAATGTTTAACAACTACTTTTGCGAGGTGTCCAGGAGTGATGGTGACAGTAAGGAAATGGTTGAGTTTGTTGATCATCCTAGCGTTAAAGTCATTGCTGAGAAAACTTGTGATGATGTTTTTGACCTCGTCCCAGTTGATGTTGGCTACATAAGGAAAATTTTGGATTCTCTTGACCCTCGCAAGGCTGTTGGGTGCGATAAGATATCTCAGAGGCTACTTCGTTTATCCTCACCTGTTATTGCAGAGCCGGTTACCCGTTTAATCAATTACTTTATCACCAACCGTCAATGGCCAATAGTTTGGAAAAGCAGCGACGTTGTTCCTGTGTTCAAGAAGGAAAGTATGACGGATAAGACCTGCTATCGTCCAGTTTCTGTTCTGACTTCCTTATCGAAATTATATGAGAAGGTATTGTTCGATCAAATCTATGAAGCCTTTCATTGGCGACTCTCACCGAACCTGTCTGGCTTTCTCAAGGGTCACTCGTGTTGCACGGCCTTATTGAAATTGACTGAAGATTGGAGAGCCTGTCTTGACAGAAGAGAAGCTGTTGCAGCGGTAGCTATCGACCTAAGTAAAGCTTTTGACTCTGTTTGTCACCCGCTTCTCCTAGCTAAATTAAAGGCATATGGTTTTACGCATGATGCGCTGGAAACTATGACCGCTTACCTTACTGGACGAAGACAGAGAGTCAAACTTGATGGTGTATATTCTTCGTGGAGAACCGTTAAAACTGGTGTACCACAGGGGTCCCTGTTGGGTCCTCTCCTATTTAATTTGTATGTTAATGATCTTAATTATTTTATTACTAGTACGTCCTTGAGGCTATATGCTGACGACACTACTCATTACGCCTCTGATGTCTCACCAACAGTATTGCAGTATATAATTAACTCTGATCTGAGCGTTCTATCGAGATGGTTCTCAATGAATTTTTTACAGATTAATGCCACCAAAACGCAAGCTATCGCTATTGGCCCGTCTTCATACCAGTATGATTTCCATCTTAATGATTCTAATGTCCATACAAAGGACACACTCAAAATCCTTGGGGTGGTCCTAGATAGCAAATTAACATTTAAAGCGCACATAAAGCAACAGCTGAATAAGGGATGCGCAAAGGCTTCGGCTTTGCGGAGAATACGTAAGTTTATTTCAAAGGACGTGTTAGTTCGTTTATATAAGGCCTATGTCTTCCCTCATCTCGAGTACTGCAGTCCCCTTTTACTGGGAGTAGGTAACGCGGAGACTACTAAAATAGAGACAACTAATTACTTTATATTAAGAACTATATTAGGCTTCTCGAAGTCTGTGTCATACGACTTCCTCCTCAAGTTGGCCGACATTAAGTCTTTGGAGAATCGTAGGCAATTCCAATCGTTGGTTATGTTATATAAGTGCTTGTATGATAAGGGGGCTCCTTATATAAGTGATTTTTTTCATTTTAGAAATGTACCGTATAGTTTACGCGGGCTCAGTACAAGGCTAGATTTACCTCCTTTTAATCTTGAGTTTTTACATCGGTCTTTTTCATTTTTAGCTAGTAAACTTTGGAATGCGCTACCCCCTAGACTCAGAGAATCTCAAGATATTGCTTCATTCAAGCGTTCTCTTAAAGCCCACATGGCTTGATGGTAGTGATTGTAAATATCGTTATTGTTAATATTGTTAATATTATAACTTCTAATTGATAGCTCTTGTCCATGATTTTCGATCCTGTTTTTAGTTTTTTAATAGATTTACTCAATATTTGTATTCTTACAGAAATTATGCTTTATTTCTAATTGTACATACACGTACACGTTTTAACGAGAACTTCTGTACTCCTAGGTGTCACGTGTTTAAATAAAGGATTGATTGATTGATTGATTGTAACTACAAACATATACCTCAAATCATGTGCATATCATGCAGATAGTGCTGCACTAGTCCAGAGTGCTGCACCTTCTTTCATGGTAATTTGAGCAATCCGAAGTCCTCTGAAGGTACACTGTTATACTTGTATGTCATTTAAAACATGTCGAAGTCGGCGGATCTACACGAAACTATCCTCACACCGGTCATTTGTCATAAACATGTACGTTATCACGATGCTGTATTTCTCCGTGAAGTTTCCAACGGTCGCTCCAAAGAAGACGAGAAATGGATATTTTTCATATATTTTAGCAGATTTCTGCTTTCTGAAGTAAAAACAAAACAACCCTCCACCCCCCCCCCCCAAAAAAAAAAAAGAAAAAAAAGAGGAAAACTTCGATTTAACGTTAGTAAACACTGAGAATTTGAGAATGTAAATCGTAACTTGTCAGCGGCAGTAATACATGTAAACCCAGTTGCAATCGCAATTTGTAGGAAATAGGCATCTCCTTTCAAAGAGCAGATTCGGGCAGTTATCATTTCCTTGTGACAGGAACTAAGATATTTCGAATCATCTGAAAACTGTCGGAAAACTGTTAGAAAATTTGCATAAGATATGATGAGAAGAGAGTTCTCTCCGCCGCAGTGCAATCGAGTCAATCAATATTTCCTTCCATGTCTTGATAAAGAAAAAATCATAACAAAGTTTGAAATAAAAGATTTAATGAAATCATAATTATCCACACGTAAATCGTAACTTGTCACTTGAACGAAACTTCCCATGGTTAATATGGAATCTGGATTGCTTCATGTCCTTCAGGAAAAAGAACAGCAATTTCATCACCATTATTTTCCATACTTTTCTCCCGGATATCTTTTACAAGCTTAAAGAAAGATGACTATAACTCAATCTCCCAGTGATTTACACGAGAGGAAATCAAAGGTCTCTTTAATTTTCCCCTGAGGTGGCCGGCTCACCAGGAAGAAAAAGGAGATCGTTCGGTCCAATAACATTGGTCTGTACAGATTATCAAGTTAATAACTGAGAAGATTGTGCCCTTTGGTTCATCAGTGACAGCATTAATTATTTCAAATCTGTATTCCTCGGTCCAACCGACACTAAAAATAGTTCCTTTGTAATTTTGTAAGCACTATCTAAAGCATTTTATTGTCAGGAGAAATAAATCTCAAGGCTCAAAGCCAATATAACGTTCGAGCACGTGAAAGACTCCCTGAAAAAAGCTAAATTTTTGGAAATTAATTGTGATGAAATCTCTGTTCCGTTTGCTGTACTGCAGGGATACTGAGTAGTTCAAAATCTCCACTTGGTGATGATTTTCGCGCGAGTCGTACAAATTGCTATTGTGGCGACTGGGTTTTACATGTAGTACTGCCGCTGACAAGTTGCAATTTCTGCCCTCTCAGTAGTTACGAGCGTTCAATCCAGGTTTTCTCCTTTTC
Source organism: Pocillopora verrucosa (assembly GCF_036669915.1). NCBI lineage: Eukaryota > Metazoa > Cnidaria > Anthozoa > Scleractinia > Pocilloporidae > Pocillopora > Pocillopora verrucosa. Next base: position 20,218,844 of record NC_089318.1, on the reverse strand, counting down.
TTTGGTTGTTTTTACTTAGAATGCGCGGAAATCTGCTGATATATCGAAAAATGACCATTTCTCGTCTTCTATGGGGCGACCGATGGAAACTTCATGGAGAAATACGCCATCGTACATGTTTATGACAAACGTCAGCCGACTTCAACATGTTTCAAATGACATACAAGTATAACAGTGTATCTTCAGAGGACTTCAGATCGCTCAAATTCCCATAAAAGAAGGTGCATCATTCGGAATCTGGATGATATGCACACGATTTGAGATATATGTTTGTTGCTACGTCACGTCGAGTAGTCCTCCATGAAGGTTGATCAATTTTTTTTTAAAGATGACATCTAGAGGTGAGATTTCTCTACGGGATATTACTCATAAGATAACATTCTTTCAAAGCCTCGCACGTTTCATTTTTCTGAAACATTTATTATTGAGAACATTAAATGTAAACATCGCCAAATTATACAATATCTGAATTTTGAGCTTCGTTCGCGAATTGCCCCCATAAAAAGTAGAGGCAGGCCCGCAGAGATTTTTACATACATACCACAATATTATAACTAGCTAGGTGGGTAGTTTCAGTTCCAGAATTGGTATACTTTTGGAGAAATTCAGAAAAACGTTTTCCCTGTTTTACCCGACAAAAATTGAATGAATCAATGTGAAGACCAATGATGTTACTATGTATGGTAGAAGTGCCAATTTTTAATGTTGTATTTAGCTTGAGATAGAGGAATAAACATTTCACTCTATTTTTGCGACGTTTTTGTATGAAAACGAGCCCCCAGGCCTCAAACAAGTAGCCGTTGTTACCATGGCAACAAGAGTGCTATGACCTTTAAAAGATGCATTTTTGTGCATCCCCACTGAGCGCCTAACTGCGTGCAAAATTTGAAGGGAGGATTGAAATTTTTCATTTCCCAAGATGTTTGATTCTTACAGAGACTTGTTCTTAAAGGGTTAATCATTGTCAGGGTGTGACCCTTTTCCTGTGTGACAAAGAATTCTTTCAATTACTTCATTTTTGGAAAATTTAACCCCAATCTTCGAACTTTTCCCAGGGTAAAACTTATGAATAATAAACCAAATTTATGTAATTCTTTTTGGTGATTGAGATCGAAGCGTAGAATAATTTAACCTGTGCACGTGTTGGAAGACTTAAGACATTTATCCAAGAACAACTTGCACATAAAATTTGTCCCTGATTTGTGACGTTTTCAGAGCACTTATTTCTTGATTAAACAGTCTGGCAAAACTTCGACTATTATTGTTTCTGTTCTCCATGCTTTTTTTTGCAAAAGGGATCGCTTGTTATTTATCACCAATAATGGGTAGAGGGTTGGGGGTCAATGGATTTTGGTTGTGTCACAATAACCTTTTTGTTTGACTTGCTTCATGCCAGCATTAGAATTTTCGCGTATAATTTAATGACGACTTAGTTAAAAGGCTTTATAGAGTACATGCATTAAAAAAGGTGACTAATTTTAGATGGCGTAAATTAAATTCACCCAAAAGTGACTAAGATGGTGTCTCTAATTTGCCACATAGTAGACTATACTGGGGTAGGAATTCCATGAGGCCTGCAGCACATACCAAGAAAAATTCATCTCCCAAGTACCCCCTTCCCCCATCCCCCTCCCCCGTGTTCGAGAGCCATTATTGTTTTGTTCAAAACAAACTGTCATCCATTATTCATCCCAAATTGAAAAGTATGTCGATAAGCAATCAAAATCATCGCCCTCAAAAAATCACAGATTCGTAAAGGTTGCTGATAAATAGTTTCCCGATTGAGAGGATGAATGACCTGAAGAGATCTGTCTCATATCTTAGGGAAGAAGAACTTAAATATTACACTTGAAGACATACAGTGGCTCAGGGTAGACTCGATGGCACAAAAGTGTAAAAGACATGCAAGAGCACACATTGGCACGAACGAAAGGGGGTTATAATTTGCATGGATTATGCTCCGCGCCGTGGGTCAAGTAGGATGGACTTTGAAGAACTATTTCCGCTGTGTATGGCAAAATATACTATTGAAAAATCCTATTGTGTACGCCCAATCATTAGAACTGATTTATTTGCACTCAGTATCTGTCTTCCTCTGTTATGATTGTCATGGATACAAATCAGAGTTAATCACAATCCTTTGTCAAAGAAACTTAATATAAGGATAAATTCCATTTTGAAGAAAGAAAAACATTATATTTCGCATGTGTTAATTCCGTGGGACATGTTTTGTATATGAGCTTTTGAAGCATCCTGTTTGACCAAATTGGAGAGAGAACTCTAAGCAACGTGAGTTGACAACAGAAGTGGGTGATTTTTCCAATATTAAAAAATACTGACAGACAAAACTATCAAATAAATAGGATGGGTAAATTAGGATTTAGAGTTTATCTACATTTCATAAAAGTCTCATGCAGATCTCTCGGCTGTGACCCGCTGACTTAGTCGTTGTATGAAGCTATTTGATATGCGAGGTCGACTTGGTCAAGGACCCGTGCAGTTTGTCATTATACGTCAAAAGTAGAAATGCTAATAAGCATAGATAATAAGTATTTGTCTCACCCTCACTGTTTTGCAACAATATTTTATGGGTTACAAATAGATCGAAGAAAAAAGGATAGAGATGTGATCGACATCTTAGGGGTGAGGAACGGAAAGAGACTTTTGGACCTACAGTGATTCAAGTTTTAAGGTGGTGCTTGTGCGTCCAAATTTATCAACTAGTAACAGCTCGTTAAAAAAGAAAGAACCCGCGGACTCAACTCATCATTTACACTTCTTCATTCAACGAGGTATGTTCTTTATTGAAGTCGACTTTAAGCCTTGTGTCACGGAATTCAGCGGAATTTCTCGACATTTGGCCTGGTTAGACTGAAGCTGCAACTTTGAGTGTGATTGATGTTTTTGACTGTCTTTTTCCTTGTAATACAATTAGAATTCAACGCAAACACACGGGCAGAAACTGTACATAACTAAGGTCATTGCGACCATAAAAACACAAGCTTCAAATTCAACATATTTTACCTGAGGGTGGCTAATAAAATAGGCTGCCTTTCAAGCAAGTTATGGTTACAAACTAGGGATCATTTATCCGGCCAAATCCTAAGGGATCGTAACGTCTGATCGTGACTTTAGCTTTTCCAAACACGAATTTCCATCTGTTACGTCTTGATCATGTTTATCTAGGAACCCCTGCAACAGCAAGCTTGCCATTTGAATTCATCTTAAAGGTTCAATCAATTTGGCGAGTCAACGTGTTCATCGCCTTGAAAGGGTCTTTTCTCTTTTAGGGCAATTTGTGAGTTCAAGATATGGACATTCCAAAAGGCCAGACTATTGTCGTTATCGGTGGAGGAGTGGGTGGCTGTTGCACGGCTCTTGCATTGGCAAGAACACAACAATTCCATATATACCTTATGGAGAAAAATGGAGAGTTGATGAGAGAAAGCAGTGACGCAACTCCGGGACGCATGGGGCTTGGTTTTCATTACGCTGACAAGGAGACAGCCCTCTTCTATTTACACGCCACCCTCGAGTTCACCCGAAAGTACGGTCGTTTCCGACAAGAGGTAGGTCGAAGTGAAACGTTACATCCGCTGCGTCGAGGCAGATACTTTATCTTGAAAAGTTCATTAGTTCCTGTCAAGGAGATTCTAGATACTTATGACGCACTCAAAGAAGAGTACACCAATATGGTTAGCAAAGACCCCAGTTACGAAGTGTTTGGTCGTCCAGAAGACTTTTACCGAGTTCTAGAACCTTGGGAGTTCGAAGAAGATGTCGCGACGGAGGAGATAGAAATGGGAATCGAGACTGCGGAGGAGTTATTGGATTGGTCAAGGTTGAGGAGATTTATCATAAGTCAGCTGGAACGCTTTCAAGACAAGAAAATGGTTGAAATTAGAACAAACACTGAAGTCACTGAGATTTCAGCGTTCAAGGATTGTGGCGCATATTTAATAAAAGCCGTAGATTTGTCAGCTGGTGGCAACGTAGAGATTTTCGCCGAGGTAACTGTGAACGCCTCGTGGTACAACATTGGCAAATTCAACAAGATGCTCGGTATTTCCGCTCTAACAAGGAAAAGATGCAACAGAATCAAGGCAATTACCACGGTGCAACTGCCCGAAGCTCTTGTCCACATGCCTTCAATGTTCTTCTGTATGGGACCCTTCTGCATGTTTTCCAACAAAGGAAACAGAGTTGGAATGTTGACTTATGCACCAGAGACAAACATCGCCGTGAGTTCTTCTGGAGAATTGGAACCAGAATTCGAGCATGTATTCTTCAATCTCTCAGAAAACGAGAAATGCGCTAAGGGTCAAAAAATCTTAGCCGGTGTGTCGAAATACATTCCTAAATTGAAACAAGCCAAAGTGACAAAGGTAAAGCTTGGCATTATCCAAACATTCATGGACGAAGATACAATAGATTTCGGTTTGAAAGTCGGAAACTTGAATTTGTTGCACGACCCGCATGTTGGAGGTATTTACAAGAGAAATTACAGTGGAGTGGAGGAACCTCGGCCAGGATATATAATCAATGCATGTATGAAGCTATTGTATTGTTTTGATAACGCCGAGATCGTAAAGGACCTGATTTTATCGAAATCTGCAGAAGGTTCTCGTACTGAAAGCAATTAAGGGTGACACGTTGGTTTAAAATGTGAAAACTTGCCCTCGCTAAATTGGCTTCAAAGTGCGCCAGAATTAGTTTTATTCTTCTACCGGTTGTTGTCCCCCTTTCAAAGACGTCTCTGCTTGAGACGTCTAATATTGGACAATATATATACGCGACATTTGTGCGCTCTGTTTGGTTAATTTTCTCGTAGGAAAAAACAACTGTTATGTTTTTACGCATGAATACATTTATTGCAGACTGAACTGGTCAGCCTTAACGGGCCGCCTGTATTTGAGTATTTAACGTTCCCACGTGATTTTCGGCCGTTAACAGCCAACCATTGCCATAAACTTAAACCATTGCTTGCAAAGCTGAATAGTTTTAAGTATTCTTTCTTTGTAATATAGTCAATGGATAAAATAAGCTACCCAAAGACGTTGTGGAGGTATAAACTCTGTACATTTAAAAGAACAGACTGAGATTTCATTTTATTAATGTTTTACGAAATTTTTGAACTATTTTATTGTGAATTTTATCGGAAGTAACTCTGCGTTTTTTATTATTTTAGGAGACATGCTTGAAAGGGATTACCTCTTTTGTTTACTTCTCATCATTCATTTGAATTTGAATTGTAAATAAACTGTTATATAAACTAGCCTACTTTTGACTCCCTTCGCCATTGCTAATCACTAACCCTTTAATTTCCATTAGTGACCAAGAGAGAATTTCTCTTCACAATATCAACACAATATCAGCCAGATAAGTGATGAGAACAAAGAAAAATATCAATTTGGGGATAATTAGTTGATCCAATACTAAATTCTCTGAACTAACATCATAAGAAGTGTATAATTAATAGTAAGGAGAATGACAAATTTGATCTGAGAAATAAAGGGTTAATCATTGTCAGAGTGTGACCCCTTTCCTGTGTGACTAAGATTTCTTTCAATTACTTCATTTTTGGAAAATTTAACCCCAATCTTCGAACTTTTTCCGCGGTAAAACTTATGAAAAGAAAACCAAATTCGTATAATTCTTTTTAGTGATTGAGATCGAAGCGTGAAATGAGTTAACCTGTGCACGTATTGGAAGACTCAAGTCACATTTATCCAAGAAAAACTTGCACATAAAATTTGTTCCTGATTTGTGACGTTTTCAGAATACTTATTTCTTGATTAAACAGTCTGGAAAAACTTCGACTATTATTGTTTCTGTTCTCCATGCCTTTTCGCATAAGGGGTCGCTCGTTATTTATCACCAATGGGGAGAGGGGTGGGGTCGATGGATTTTGGTTGTGTCACAATAACCTTTTTGTTTCACTTGCTTCATGCCAGCATTAGAATGTTCACGTATAACGTAATGACGACTTAACTAAAAGGCTTTATAGGGTAGATGCATTAACAAAATGTGACTAATTTGAGATCGCGAAAATCAAATTTACTCAAAAGTGACTAAGATAGTGTCTCTATTTTGACACATAACAGACTACAATGGGGTAGGCCTATATATGGCCTGCGGCACATACCAAGAAAAATATATCTCTAATATACCCCCTTCCCCCCGCGTTCGAGGGCCACTATTCTTATGTTCAAAACAAACTGTCATCCATTATTCATCCCAAATTGCAAAGCATGTCGATAAGCAATCAAAATCATCGCTCTCAAATAATCACAGATTCGTAAAGGTTGCTGATAAATAGTTTCCCGATTGAGAGGATGAATGACCTGTAGCGATCTGTCTCAGATCCTAGGGAAGAGGAAGTCAAATGTAATACTTAAAGACATACAGTGACTCAGGGTAGACTGGATGGCACAAAAGTGTAAAAGACATGCAAGAGCACACATTGTCACGAACGAAAGGGTTTATAATTTGCATGGATTATGCATCGCGCCGTGAGTCAAGTAAGATGAACTTTGAAGAACCGTAACCTCTGTGTATGGCAAAATATACTATTGTAAAATCCTACTAAGGACGCTCAATCTTTAGAACTTAATAATTTGCACACAGTATCTGTCTTTCTCTGTTATGATTGTCATGCATACAAATCGCAATCCTTTGTGGATTTCAAGATTCGCCACAAAGAAACTTGGTATAAGGATAAATTTCATTTTGAAGAAAGGAGAACACTTCATATTTCGCATGTGTTAATTCCGTGGGAGATGTTTTGTATATGAGCTTTTGAAGCATCAGGTTTGACCAAAAAGAGGAGAGAACTCTCGGCAACGTGACGTTGATGAGTCGACTACAGAATTAGGTGATTTTTCAAATATTTTAAAATACTGACAAACAAACAGGATTGGTAAATTAGGATTTAGAGTTTATCTACATTTCGTAAGAGTCTCATGCAGGTCTCTCGGCCGAGACCTGCTGACTTCGTTGTTGAAGGAAGCTATTTGATATGCGAGATCGACCTGGTCAAGGACCCGTGCACTTTTTCATTATTCATCAAAGGTAGGAATAATAATAAGAATAGATAATAAGCGTTTGTCTCAGCTTCATTGTTTTGCAACGGTATTTTATGGGTTACCAAGAGATCAAAGAAGAAAGGTTAGAGACGTGATTGAGATCTTAGGGGTGAGGAACGGAAAGAGACTTTTGGAACCTACAGTGATTCAAGTTTTAAGGTGGTGCTTGTGTGTCCAAATTCATTAAATAGTAACAGCTCGATAAAAGAGAACGAGCCCGCCGACTAATTATCATTTACGCTCTTCAATCAACGAGGTATGTCCTTTATTAAAGCTGAGTTTAGGCCTTGTGTCACGGAATTCAGCTGAAGCCTGAAGCCAGAAGACTGAAGCCGCAACTTTGAGTGTGACTGATGTTTTTGACGATTTTTTTTCTTGTAATACAATTAGAATTAAACGCAAATACACGGGCAGAAACTGTACATAAATTACGTCATTGCAACCATGAAAACAAAGGCTTCAAATTCAACATATCATACATCAGGGTAGCTAATAAAATAGGTCACCGATCAAGCAAGTGAACGTTACAAACTCGCGATCGTTTATCCGGCCGAATCCTAGGGGATCGTAACATCTGATCGTGACATTAGCTTTTCCAAACACGAATTTCCATCTGGGATGTCCTGATCATGTTTATCTAGGAACCCCTGCAACGCATCAGTAAGCTTTCCATTTGAATTCATCTCAAAGGTTGAGTCAATTTTTCTAACAAAGGAAACAGAGTTGGAATGTTGACTTATGCACCAGAGACAAACATTTCCGTTACTACCTCTGAAGAACTGGAACCAGAATTCGAGCATGTATTCTTCAATCTCTCAGAGGACGAGAAATGCGCCAAGGGTAAAAAAATCCTTGCTGGTGTGTCGAAATACATTCCTAAATTAAAAACAAGCCAAAGTGACAAATGTAAAGCTTGGCATTATCCAAAACTTCATGGACAAAGATACAATAGATTTCGGTTTCAAAGTAGGAAACTTGGATTTATTGCACGATCCACATGTTGGAGGTATTTACAAGAGAAATTACAGTGGAGTGGAGGAACCTCGGCCAGGATATATAATCAATGCGTGTATGTAGCTATTGTATTGTTTTGATAATGCCGAGATCGCAAAGGACCTTATTTTATCGAAATCTGCAGAAGGTTCTGGTACTGAAAGCAATTAAGGGTGACACGTTGGTTTAAAATGTTAAAACGTGACCTTGATAAATTGGCTTCAAAGTGCGCCAGAATTAGTTTTATTCTTCTTCCGGGTGCTGTCCGCTTTTCAATTAAATCTCGGCTTGAGATGTCTAGTATTGGACAATATATACGCGACATTTGTGCGCTCTGTTTGGCCAAAATTCTCGTAGAAAAAAATCGACTGTCAGGTTTCCATGCACGAATGAATCAGACTGAACTGGTCAGTCTAAACGGGCCATATCCATTTGAGTATTTTTAAGTTTGCACATGACTTTCGGCCGTTAAGAGCCAACCATCGCAATAAACTTAAACCATTGCTTGCAAAGCTAAATACTTTTAAGTATTCTTTCTTTGTAAATTGGTCAACGAATGGAATAATCTACCTTAAGACGTTGCGGAGGCAGAAGTCTGAACATTTTAAAGAACAGACTCAGATGCCATTTTACTAATGTATTAGGAAATTTTTGAACTATTTTATTGCAAATTTTATTCAGAAATAAATTTGCGTTTTCGATTATTTTAGGAGACAAACTTGAAAAGGATAACCTCTTTTGTTTCCTTTTCACCTTTCATTTGAATTTGAATTGTTAATAAACAGTTATGTAAACTAGACTACTTATCTTTTGACTCTCTTTGCCATTATTAATCATTCTCAGAGCGTGACCCATTTCCTGTCTGACTAAGACTTCTTTCAATTACTTCATTTCCAGGAAAATTTTAACCCCAATCTTCGAACTTTTCCCGCGGTTAAACTTATGAAAAATAAATCAAATTCACATAATTATTTTTGGTGATTGAGATCGAAGCGTAAAATGAGTTAACCTGTGCACGTGTTGGAAAACTCAAGTCATATTTACCCAAGAAAAACTTGCAAATAAAATTTGTCCCTGATTTGTGACGTTTTCAGAATACTTATTTCTTGATTAAACAGTCTGGCAAAACTTCGACTATTATTGTTTCTGTTCTTCATGCTTTTTCGCATAAGGAATCGCTCGTTATTTATCACCGATGGGGAGAGGGTTGGGGGTCGATGGATTTTGGTTGTGTCACAAACATGTTCTTTATGCCAACATTAGAATTTTCGCGTGTAACTTAATGACGACTTAACTAAAAGGCTTTATAGGGTAGATGCATTAACAAAATGTGACTAATTTGAGATCGCGAAAATCAAATTTACTCAATAGTGACTAAGATAGTGTCTCTATTTTGACACATAACAGACTACAATGGGGTAGGCCTATATATGGCCTGCGGCACATACCAAGAAAAATATACCTCCAATATACCCCCTTCCCCCCCGTGTTCGAGAGCCACTATTCTTATGTTCAAAACAAACTGTCTTTCATTATTCATCCCAAATTGAAAAGCATGTCGATAAGCAATCAAAATCATCGCCCTCAAAAAATCACTGATTCGTAAAGGTTGCTGATAAATAGTTTCCCGATTGAGAGTATGAATGACCTGTAGCGATCTGTCTCAGATCTTAGGGAAGAGGAAGTCAAATGTAACACTTAAAGACATACAGTGACTCAGGGTAGACTCGATGGCACAAAAGTGTAAAAGACATGCAAGAGCACACATTGTCACGAACGAAAGGGGGTTATAATTTGCATGGATTATGCATCGCGCCGTGAGTCAAGTAAGATGAACTTTGAAGAACTGTAACCTATCTGTATGCCAAAATATACTATTGCAAAATCCTGCTGGGTACGCTCAATCTTTAGAACTGAATAATTTGCACACAGTATCTGTCTACCTCTGTTATGATTGTCATACATACAAATCGTAATCCTTTGTGAATTTCAAGATTCGCCACAAAGAAACTTGGTATAAGGATAAATTCCATTTTGTAGAAAGAAAAACACTTTATATTTCGCATGTGTTGATTCCGTGGGACATGTTTTGTATATAAGCTTTTGAAGCATCCAGTTTGACCAAAATGAGGAAAGAACTCTCAGCAACGTGACGTTGATGATTCGACTACAGAAGTGGGTGATTTTTCCAATATTTAAAAATACTGACGGACAAACAGAATGGGTAAATTAGGATTTAGAGTTTAACTACATTTCATAAAATTCTCATGCAGGTCTCTCGGCTGAGACCTGCTGACTTCGTCGTTGTATGAAGCTATTTGATATGCGAGGTCGACTTGGTCAAGGACCCGTGCACTTTGTCATTATTCAACATAAGTAGAAATGCTAATAAGCATAGATAATAAGCAGTTGTCTTACCGCCATTGTTTCGCAACCGTATTAATGGGTATTTTATGGGTTACCAAGAGATCAAACAAGAAAAGTTAGAAACGTGATTGAGATCTTAGGAGTGAGGAGCGGAAAGAGACTTTTGGACCTACAGTGATTCAAGTTTTAAGGTGGTGCTTGTGCGTTCAAATTCATCAACTAGTAACAGCTCGATAAAAAAGAACAACCCGCTGACTCTACTCATCATTTACGCTTCTTCAAAAAACAAGGTGAGTCCTTTAGTAAAGCTGACTTTAAGCCTGGTGTCACGGAATCTAGCGGAATTCTCGATATTTGGACTGGTTAGACTGAAGCCGCAACTTTGAGTGTGATTGATGTTTTTGACGATTTTTTTCCTTGTAATACAATCAGAATTCGACGCAAGCACACGGGTAGAAACTGTACATAACTTACGTCATTGCAACCATAAAAACACAGGCTTCAAATTCAACATATTATACGTTGGGGTAGCTAATAAAATAAACCGCCGTTCAAGCAAGTTAACGTTACAAACTCGCGATCGTTTATCCGGCCGAATCATAAGGGATCGTAACGTCTGATCGTGACTTTAGCTTTTCCAAACACGAATTTCCATCTGGGATGTCCTGATCATGTTTATCTAGGAACCCCTGCAACGCATCAGCAAGCTTGCCATTTGAATTCATCTTAAAGGTTCAGTCAATTTGGCGAGTCAACATGCTGGTGATTCAATGTTTTCATCGCCCTGAAAGGTTCTTTCCCTTTTTAGAGCCACTTGCGAGTTCGAGATATGGACATTCCAAAAGGCCAGACAATTGTCGTTATCGGTGGAGGAGTGGGTGGCTGTTGCACGGCTCTTGCATTGGCAAGAACACAACAATTCCAAATTTATCTCTTGGAGAAAAATGGAGAGTTGATGAGAGAAAGCAGTGACGCAACTCCGGGACGCATGGGACTTGGTTTTCATTACGCTGACAAGGAGACAGCCCTCTTCTATTTACACGCCACCATCGAGTTCACCCGAAAGTACGGTCGATTCCGACAAGAGGTAGGTCGAAGTGAAACGTTACATCCGCTGCGTCGAGGCAGATACTTTATCTTGAAAAGTTCATTGGTTCCTGTCAAGGAGATTCTAGATACTTATGACGCACTCAAAGAAGAGTACACCAATATGGTCAGCGAAGACCCCAGTTACGAAGTCTTTGGTCGTCCAGAAGACTTTTACCGAGTTCTAGAACCTTGGGAGTTCGAAGAAGATGTCGCGACGGAGGAGATAGAAATGGGAATCGAGACTGCGGAGGAGTTATTGGATTGGTCAAGGTTGAGGAGATTTATCATAAGTCAGCTGGAACACTTTCAAGACAAGAAAATGGTTGAAATTAGAACAAACACTGAAGTCACTGAGATTTCAGCGCTCGACGATTGTGGCACATATTTAATAAAAGCCGTAGATTTGTCAGCTGGTGGGAACGTAGAGATTTTCGCCGAGGTAACTGTGAACGCCTCGTGGTACAACATTGGCAAATTCAACAAGATGCTCGGTATTTCCGCTTTCACAAGGAAAAGATGCAACAGAATCAAAGCAATTATCACGGTGCAGCTGCCCGAAGCTCTTGTCCACATGCCTTCAATGTTCTTCTGTATGGGACCCTTCTGCATGTTTACTAACAAAGGAAACAGAGTTGGAATGTTGACTTATGCACCAGAGACAAACATGGCCGTGAGTACCTCTGAAAAACTGGAACCAGAATTCGAGCATGTATTCTTCAATCTCTCAGAGGACGAGAAATGCGCCAAGGGTAAAAAAATCTTAGCCGGTGTGTCGAAATACATTCCTAAATTGAAGCAAGCCAAAGTGACAAAGGTAAAGCTTGGCATTATCCAAACATTTATGGACGAAGATACAATAGATTTCGGTTTCAAAGTGGGAAACTTGGATTTGTTGCACGATCCACATGTTGGAGGTATTTACAAGAGAAATTACAGTGGAGTGGAGGAACCTCGGCCAGGATATATAATCAATGCATGTATGAAGCTATTGTATTGTTTTGATAACGCAGAGATCGTAAAGGACCTGATTTTATCGAAATCTGCAGAAGGTTCTGGTACTGAAAGCAATTAAGGGTGGCACGTTGGTTTAAAATGTTAAAACGTGACCTTGATAAATTGGCTTCAAAGTGCGCCAGAATTAGTTTATTCTCGTTCTGGTTGCTGTCCGCCTTTAAAAGAAATCTTGGCTTGAAATGTCTAGTATTGGACAATATATACGCGACATTTGTGCACTTTGTTTGGCTAATTTCTCGAAGAAACAAAATCGACTGTCAGGTTTCTACGCACGAATGAATCAGACTGAACTGGTCAGTCTTAACGGGCCATATCCATTTGGGTGTGTTAATTTTTGCACATGATTTTCGGCCGTTAAGAGCCAACCATCGCCATAAAGTTAAACTATTGCTTACAAAGCTAAACACTTTTAAGTATTCTTTCTTTGTAAATTGGTCAACGAATGGAATAATCTACCTTAAGACGTTGCGGAGGCAGAGGTCTGAACATTTTAAAGAACAGACTCAGATGTCATTTTACTAATGTTTTACGAAATTTCTGAACTATTTTATTGTGAATTTTATTCAGAAATAAATTTTCATTTTTTATTATTTTAGGAGACAAACTTGAAAAGGATACCCTATTTTTGGTTTCCTTTTCACCTATCATTCGAATTTGAATTGTTAATGAACAGTTAGGTAAACTAGACTACTTATCTTTACTTTCATTTCCAGGAAAAATTTAACCCCAATCTTCGACCTTTTCCCGCAGTTAAACTTGTGAAAAATAAATCAAATTCATATAAATCTTTTTGGTGATTGAGACCGAAGCGTAGAATGAGTTAACCTGTGCACGTGTTGAAAGACATAAGACACAATTATCCAAGAAAAACTTGCAAACAAAATTTGTCCCTGATTTGTGACGTTTTTTAGAGCACTTATTTCTTGATTAAACAGTCTGGAAAAACTTAGACTATTATGGTTTCTGTTCTCCATGCTTTTTTGCATAAGGGTCGCTAATTATTTATCACCAATGGGTAGAGGGGTGGGGGTCTATGGATTTTGGTTGTGTCACAATAACCTTTTTGTTTCACTTGCTTCATGCCAGCATTAGATTTTTCGTGTATAATTTGATGACGACCTAACTAAAAGGCTTTATAGGGTAGATGCATTAATTAAAGGTGACTAAATTGAGATGGCGAAAATCAAATTTACCCAAAAGTGACTAAGATGGTGTCTCTTATTTGCCACATAATAGACTATACTAGGTTAGGAATTCTATGGGGCCTGCGGCACATACCAAGAAAAATGTACTGGCCCAAGTACCCCCTTCCCCCCCCCTCGAGAGCCATTATTCTTTTGTTCAAAACAAACTGTCATTCATTGTTCATCCCAAATTGAAAAGTATTTCGATAAGCAATCATTCGTAAGGGTTGCTGGTAAATAGGTTCCCGATTGAGAGGATGAATGACCAGAAGAGATCTGTCTCAGATCTTAGGGAAGAGGAACTCAAATGTAAAACTTAAAGACATACAGCGAGTCAGGGTAGACTCGACGGCACAAAAGTGTAAAAAATATGCAAGAGCACTCATTGTCACGAACGAAAGGGGGTTATAATTTGCATGGATTATGCACCGCGCCGTGAGTCAGGTAAGATGGACCTTGAAGAACTGTAACCTCTGTGTATGGCAAAATATACCATTCATCAGAACTGAATAATTTGTAAACAGTATCTGTCTTCCTCTGTTATGATTGTCATGCATACAAATCGCAATCCTTTGTGGATTTCAAGAATCGTCACAAAGAAACTTAGTGTAACGAAAAATTTCATCTTGAAGAAAGAAAAACACTTTATATTTCGTATGTGTTGATTCCGTGGGATATGTTTTGTATATGAGCTTTTGAAGCATCCAGTTTGACCAAAATGAGGAGAGAACTCTCAGCAACGTGACATTGGTGAGTTGACTACAGAAGTGGGTGATTTTTCCAATATTTAAAAATACTGACAGACAAACAGGATTGGTAAATTAGGATTTAGAGTTTATCTACATTTCGTAAAAGTCTCATGCAGGTCTCTCGGCCGAGACCTGCTTGTTAAGGGAAGCTATTTGGTATGCGAGGTCGACTTGGTCAAGGACCCGTGCACTTTGTCATTATTCATCACAAGTAGAAATGCTAATAAGATTACATAATAAGCATTTGTCTCAGCTTCATTGTTTTGCAACGGTATTTTATGGGTTACCAAAAGATCAAAGAAGAAAGGTTAGAGACGTGATTGAAATCTTAGGGGTAAAGAACGGAAAGAGACTTTTGGAACCTACAGTGATTCAAGTTTTTAAACTGATTCAAGTTTACTGATTCAAGTTTTTTAAAACGGGTCCTTGACCAAGTCGACCTCGCATACCAAATAGCTTCCCTTAACAAGCAGGTCTCGGCCGAGAGAGACCTGCATGAGACTTTTACGAAATGTAGATAAACTCTAAATCCTAATTTACCAATCGTTGTCTGTCAGTATTTTAAATATTGGAAAAAATCACCCACTTCTGTAGTCAACTCACCAATGTCACGTTGCTGAGAGTTCTCTCCTCATTTTGGTCAAACTGGATGCTTCAAAAGCTCATATACAAAACATATCCCACGTTTTTACAATGTTACAAAATATGCCTATTTTTCAATTTTGAGACGTTGGTACGGTCCCTACGGACTGGGAAATAATTATGGCCCGTAATGCAGTCAGAAAATTATTTCGAATCAAACCAAATCTAATTTAGTTCTTTCCTACGTTAAGTCTTTCTGTTAAGAGAGTTTCAGGCAAAATTATTTTTGACGCAAAATTGACCGGGTGGAAATAAGGGAGACAGCCTCTTAAGGTGGTGCTTGTGCGTCCAAATTCATCAACTAGTAACAGCTCGATAAAAAAGAACGAGCCTGCTGACTACTCATCATTAACGCTTCTAAATCAACGAAGTATATCCTTTATTAAAACTGAGTTTAAGCCTTGTGTCACGGAATTCAGCAGAATTTCTCGACATTTGGCCTGGTTAGACTGAAGCCGCAACTTTGAGTGTGATTGATGTTTTTGACGGTTTTTTTCCTTGTAATACAATTAGAATTCAACGCAAACACACGGGTAGAAACTGTACATAACTTACGTCATTGCAACCATGAAAGCACAGGCTTCAAATTTAACATATTATACCCTAGGATGGCTAATAAAATAGCCGCCGTTCAAGCGAGTTAACGTTACAAACTAGCGATCGTTTATCCGGCCGAATCCTAAGGGATCGTAACGTATGATCGTGACTTTAGCTTTTCCAAACATGAATTTCCATCTGGGATGTCCTGATCATGTTTATCTAGGAACCCCTCCAACGCATCAGCAAACTTGCCATTTGAATTCATCTCAAAGGTTGAGTCAATTTGGCGAGTCAACGTGTTGGTGATTCAACGTGTTCATCGCCCTGAAAGGGTCTTTACTCTTTTAGGGCCACTTGCGAGTTCGAGATATGGGCATTCCAAAAGGCCAGACTATTGTCGTTATCGGTGGAGGAGTGGGTGGCTGTTGCACGGCTCTTGCATTAGCAAGACCACAACAATTTCAAGTTTATCTCTTGGAGAAAAATGGAGAGTTGATGAGAGAAAGCAGTGATGTAACTCCGAGACGCATGGGGCTTGGTTTTCATTACGCTGACAAGGAGACAGCCCTCTACTATTTACACGCCACCCTCGAGTTCACCCGAAAGTACGGTCGATTCCGACAAGAGGTAGGTCGAAGTGAAACGTTACATCCGCTGCGTCTGCGTCGAGGCAGATACTTTATCTTGAAAAGTTCATTGGTTCCTTTCGATGAGATTCTAGATACTTATGACGCACTCAAAGAAGAGTATACCAATATGGTCAGCGAAGACACCAATTATAAATAGGAATCGAAACCGCGGAGGAGTTACTGGATTGGTCAAGGTTGAGGAGATTTATTTTAAGTCAGCTGGAACACTTTCAAGACAAGAAAATGGTTGAAATTAGAACAAACACTGAAGTCACTGAGATTTCAGCGCTCGACGATTGTGGCGTATATTTTATTGAAGCCGTAGATTTGTCAGCTGGTGGGAACGTAGAGATTTTCGCCGAGGTAACTGTGAACGCCTGCGGTACAACATTGGCAAATTCAACAATTTTTCAAACAATTTGTTCGTAGTGAAAGAGCGAGCGAAGTTTAAATTTCAGTTTTACGACAAATATACGCTTTCGGTGAGTCTTTCTAAGTCCGTTCAATTTGGACATTTGTACCGTAAATTGCACAACAGAAACTAAAGGAATTCAATGAGAAAAGGCCGCATTAAATCTCCTTGTGTCTCGTCAGAGTGTATCATTCGAATTTAGTTTTTATGGAGGAAAGACTGGATTAACACACGCCATTGCAGCAAACAAACGAGCAAACTCTCTCACAACTTTAAAATAAGAAATTTTAGTTTACTTACAATTACTTTCCTTAAATCTTCTTACACGAATTAATCGTCGATGAGAGTGAATAATACTTTCCGTTAGATCACTGACTGTTTTTGAAGAAAACATTGTCGTGACAGTCCTTGCCAAACTAGTTTCGTTGTTTTACAAAAGTGTACGTGCGATTTTTCTTTTCTTACGCACTCTCTAATTGATAGGTGTCAGATTGTGACAGATACTTGTGAAAATAATGTTTCAAAGTTTGTTGGAAGCTTTTTAAATCACCTTTATCATTACGCAAATGAAAATGTTTCGGTGAAGCATCACTCTTTAATTTGCATCACCTTTATTTTAACTACCATTTACTCGCTCAAAAATCGTTCAGTTTATAGAGGATCTTACTGTATTTTCAGCCCTGCATCATTCGGGTTCTTTCGGAAAGAATTTCGTTAAGTTTTAAAAAAAAAATATGTTACTTACTAGCTAAGGGTCGGTCCGTATGGTGAAAAACTGTAACCTTGGTCTTGAAAGACCTCGGTCACAGTTTTTCACCATACGGACCTCCCAGCCAGCAAGTAACAATTCCTAAATTGAAACAAGCCAACGTGACAAAGGTAAAGCTTGGCATTATCCAAACATTCATGGATGAAGATGCAATAGATTTCGGTTTCAAAGTGGGAAACTTGGATTTGTTGCACGATCCACATGTTGGAGGTATTTACAAGAGAAATTACAGTGGAGTGGAGGAACCTCGGCCAGGATATATAATCAATGCATGTATGAAGCTATTGTATTGTTTTTGATAATGCGGAGATCGTAAAGGACCTGATTTTATCGAAATCTGTAGAAGGTTCTCGTAATTAAGGGTGACACGTTGGTTTAAAATGCTAAAACGTGACCTCTTTAAAATGCCTTCAAAGTGCGCCAGAATTAGTTTTATTCTTTTTCCGGTTGCCGTCCGCCTTTCAAAGAAATCTCTGATCGAAATGCTTAGTATTGGACATTATATACGCGAGATTTGTGCGCTCTGTTTGGCTAATTTTATCGTAGTACAAATCAAATACATTTATCGCAGACTGGGCTGGTCAGTCTAAACAGGCCGCATCCATTTGAGTATTTTATGTTTGCACATGATTTTCGGCCGTCAATAGCCAACCATCGCCATAAACTTAAACCATTGCTTGCAAAGCTAAATAGTATTAAGTATTCTTCTTTGTAAATATTATAAAATATCTATCTAAAGACGTCGCGGAGGCTTGAACATTTTCAAGAACAGACTCTGATGCTATTTGACTAATGTTTAGGAAATTTCTGAACTATTTTATTGTGAATTTTATTCAAGAGCAAGTTTGCGTTTTTGATTATTTAGGAGAAAAACTTGAAAGGGATAACCTCTTTTGTTTCCTTTTCATCTTTCATTTGACTTAGAATTGTAAATAAACTGTTATGTAAACTAGACTACTTTCGACTCTCTTTGCCATCACCAACCCTTTAACTCCCATGAGTGACCAAGACAGAATTTCTACTTACAATATCAATGTAATATCAACTGGATAAGTGATGAGAATAAAGAAAGAAAGGATATTCGATTTCTATAGAAGGTACGCATGCCTCATTGTTCGACCCCAATCTTCTCCTTTCCAAGGCACGGCTTTCCATATGGTCTCGTGACATGAGCGAACCTAATTTTATGATCATCGCTCTCAATCAGATCATTGCTGTACGTGGCGAAGCTGGTGAACATAGCAAAGCGTGGTGAGTACATACATTGTTCTTTAGATGAGGACAGTTACATTGAGTTATTATTTGGACCAACGGTTCAGTGACGTATTAATAACATTTCAGCTGAATCTATGAGATGTGGTGAAAATAAAGCCGAAATTTGTCCGTGAAGATATTAAGCAACTGAAAAAGAAATGAAGCAAACAACATCCAAAATGGAGAAGGCAGCTGATCATAAATTCGTAGATAGGAGCACGGGCTGGGTCTGTAACTAAGACTAAGTGCCTAATATCTGCAGACGGATATTTTCCCATGGTGTGTTAAAATTTAGCAGGGAGAATCTTCAGCTTGTTTATGCGTTAAAGACATATTTTAGACACGTACTAAGGTTTGGGATTGCAGAAAAACGCTATTATTCCAAATGGTGACTTACAGAAAGCAATTTATTAGGATTTTAAGCGTTCGGTACCTTTTTTTCTATCCTGAATTTTAGGCAACAGCTTCGAGCATCTGAGATTTCAAGGTCGATAAAGGGGAGGAAAATGAAACAACTGGGTGCTTTTCAGTATCATGTCCACTATCGATGATAACACGCGCAATATTAAACAGAAAAACAAGCCTCGACAATTCCTCGCCCACACTCCTTTAAATCGTGACGATGGCGGTTTGCTTCTTGACGCCTATTTACACCTTGTCAGAAAAAAAAAAAGGCCGCTAGTGGTTATATAAAAGGACCTCTTGTTGCAGCGTTTAGATCACCCCTGATGAAGGCACTAGACAGGAGTGTCGAAACGTTGCGTCTATGAATTGTAAGTTCTTCGGTGACAGTCATTAAATCTGCAACCAGAGTAGCATCAAACTATGTCTAATTCCTCGATTGTTCAGTTTGTGTTAAGTTGTAAACTGGCTTTTCAATTCGGGAATCTCACCATCCAAGCAACCTTCCCAGAGTCGGATATAAAACTTTTGTTTGTTAATGGTAAGAAAAATGACAAGGACATGTTACACGCCTTAGTCGTATTAGGTATATAAATTACCCAAAGCAAATTTTGGCGTGGATAAGGGCTCATTGAAGGAAATGATGTCGCTTTTCAGACCAAATGATTAAACACCAGATAAGACTTTGAAAGCTTTGTTTAAAATGATGTTACTTTAACTTTAGGAGCTTCTCGGACAATTAACCATAGTAGTGTATGCGACTCATTTAATAATGGATTTGAGGGCGAAATAAGGTGAAAGAGGGAGCGAGATGGCAGTGTTCATTAGGGAAAGGTTTTGAAAACACGAAGATTACGCGAATATAACGGCGGCTTACTGACCGAGTTATCAATGGAAAAAACGGTTGACAAAGCTTTGTCGAATTTCCATATTTTCGAAATTTAATTGCGTTTTTACCCTCGCCATGAACAGTCTTAGATTAGAAACACCGAAAAATTTTTATTGCAAAACCATCCTGTGTTGCTGTCAAAATATATCTTGCAAGTAAAGATTTTGAAACTCAGGGTAATATATTTGTATTTCTGGCGTTCTGAATAGGTTTCCTCGACTCCAGGTTTATCAGACTCATATACCGACTCACCTTATAAGGAAAAAGACAGTCAACCAATTTGGTGGGATAAGCTGAATTTAATTTTGGCTTTTGAAAAAGGCAAAAATTCTGGCCGGATGCCAAATTGGAAAAACATATACTAGTCAATGGACTCGTAGATGACAACAGAAAATCAAGGGGCCAGAAAGAATGATGTTATACCACTAAATGGTACGGTATCTTCAAAGTTTCACATAACAAATTTTCACTTTGGTCTAGAATAAAGATATAACGTCGCCACAACAGAAATTAACAAAGCCGAGTTACCTTTAAGCCTGTCAGGATGATTGCCAAAGTTTGCGCCGAAATTTATTCTTCGCACTACTAGGTACCTTAGTTACAAAGAGTGCATCCTGGTGAAATCCGCTCGAGTGTCCATACTAATGGTTCTTCCATTCGCCACCGGACGTGTTAAAATATGTTTAATGGTGCACAACACAGCTTCAGGATAATTCAGGTTTGATTGATACATTTAGCAGAATACCGGTCATAATAAGTTTGTAAACCCGAGCAGAGAAAGAAATCAGCGCGTCAAGGATATTTATACGAAATTTGTTTTTTCTTCGACCTCTTACTTTGTTCGGTTCTAGTTTGACGAAACCCTTGAAAGAATTGTAAGAATTTTTTTCGCGTGGGTGGCATGGTAAGGCGTTACTCGTGCTATCCCAAATTTTCCGCTTGAGTATGCGATGGTAGCTCCCACAATTCTTTTTTCTCGATGAAAAACAAGTGAAACATCTGAACTAACCTCTTTCCTCAGATAGTCTCCAATTAATCTTTCATCACTTTTTTAGTGTAGAATCACTTCAAATAAAAAGACGGAAAGGGTATGGTATGAAAGATCTAAGTTAGTGAATGAGTGTAGAAAACAAACTAAACCGTCATAAGGGATAAATTTGAGTTACAGGTCAAATGGTTTTGTAAAATTACACACTTCTTAAACACTGCACAGACAGCTATCCAAAATGCCACAGGAGGATCGCACGAGCCTTTGCAAATCTAGGGTATAAAGGAAGATGAGCTTGCCCCTACATCTTGAATCAGTTGAGGAAATGATGACGAGCCGAATCACAACGAACCGGACGATGACCCAAGGATCTCTTAAGAAGATCTAGAAACGCATCAACACCAAGCAAGCAACGGTCCCATTATCGTCTATTGTGGCTGCGCATTGATAACGTGTTAATTTTGACGATTTCCCTTCTCGGGGGTCTGCTGATAATTTCTGATTTTAGAATCACTTTAAGTAAAAACCCGGTGTTATTACACAGACAAAGAAGACGAAAAAACAAGAAATGCTATGGTATGAAAAACCAAAGTTGTAAATGAGTGTAGAAACAAACTAAACCGTTATAATTGATAAATTTGGGTTACAGGTCAAATGAGTTCTTTAAAAATACACTCTCCTTAAAACACTTCACAGACAGATATCCAAAATGCACAGGAGGATAGCACGAGTCTTGGCAAATCTAGGCTGTAAGAAGATCAGGTGGCTCCCGATAAGCCCATGCTTCTACAATCAGTTGATGAAAATGCTGACGAGCAGAATGACACCGAAACGGAAGATGACCCAAGGATCTTTCAAGAAGATCTAGAACGCATAAAACCAAGCAAGCAACGGTCCAACCATCGTCTATTGTGGCTGGCCATCGTCACGTGTTTAATTTTGATGGTTTCCCTTCTCGTGGGTCTGCTGATAATGTCCGAGAAAATTAATCGCAGGTGTGGATGCTCTGAACAAAATGGTTAGGCTTTATTCAATTTTTTTTCTCCTTATTTTATTGACATTTCTTTATATTTTGATTTAAGGCCCAGTTACGAAGCTTAAATTATATGAGTGTGTGTTTTGTTTACTTTAATCCTTTCACTCCCAGATTTTATCAGTGATTCTCCTTACTGTCTGCCAGATAGTTCTTGTGAAGTTAGTTTGAAGAATTTGGTATTTGATCAACTAATAATCCTCTAACTATTGTTTATCTGTTATTCTCATCACTTTTCTGCTTGATATTGCATTGATATTGTATTGATATTGTATTGATATTGTATTGATATTGTATTGATATTGTATTGATATTGTATTGATATTGTATTGAGATTGTAAGGAGAAATTCTGTCTTGGTCACCAATGGGAGTTGCAGGGTTTACCTTGTCTCCTGCGACAGACTGTTTCTATTTCAGGGGTCCGACACCATAAAAATCCACCGACTGGGAAGGATTTCCTAAGGGAGAATGAGACAAGTATTTCTGATTCGGTAAGGGATCTAAGAGAGAACAACCAATACGAAACAGCTCTCTAATATTCTGAAATAATTAAAAAACTGAGGGGGCACAGTCAGGTTAACAGCTAACCCAAGTGCTTATCTGCAACAAGAATACAATAACTGTTCAGGTAAATGTGGGACATTTGGATATTTTTATTGAATTTCAAGATTAATGCCTCCAATTGTCCTTGAATCAGACATTGAAGTTTATATCGAATTAACGAAATGATGACTTCACTGAGGTAAAAGCACTATAAAAGGGTAACCGTATCTGTAAGCCTCTGTTTTCTTTGCTCAGAAAATGTGTTCGACTTCTTTGAAACGTGTGTCCATCTTGTAACTAATGTCGGTTACTTTTTCCGATTACATTTTTAACCAACCATCTCCCATGTTAGGGTAATTTAGTATTATCACCCGAGTTGATAATACTATATTACCCTGTTATTTCTCTTCTACCGGCGCAGCACCACAGTTTCTTAAGAAACTTACCCGCTTTATTCATTTATCCACCATGATAGCTTGAATATCTCAGCTCTACTATGGTCAAAGTGGAGGCCGCAGTGGATGAATCAAAGAATGACATCGCGAAATTGAACAGAATGACAACAACGGTAAAGATTTTGCTGTTTCTTACTTAAGGATTCTAAAAAATGTCATTTAGTAACTACTCACTACCATCATGGAGTAAGTAGCCAGTAGCTAGTCAGATTACAACATTTGTAGTACTACCCTAAGAACGAGTGTGGAATTATTCTAAAATCAATTATGAGAAATAGGGCCGGAAACTGTTAAAATGTCTAAGCTTCTTCCTGAAGAAAAACTGGAAATGCCGAAAGAAGTTATGTGTTCTATCTTTATCTTCACTTTAGGTTGAAAACCTCAACTCTGCTATGAAGGAGCTCGAGGTGAAGGCTGCATTGGATGGAACAAAGAGGGACCTTGCTAATCTTAAAGAAACTGTTACAACGGTAAAGACCTCACTTATTATCAACACGACGACCAGTCCCTACTAGCTGAACATCTTGCTTGCAAAGTAAAAACATTTTTTGAGAATCGCTGTACATGCACACTCCTTAATAAAGATATTAGGACCAGTTATGAATTTCAAGAAAACTTACGTGTTTCTTCGCAAGAATTGGCTGAACAGCAACATTTCAATTTGCAGTCCTCGAACGCTGAGTTCCAGGTCACATTCTGGCAAGACTCGCTTAAGTTACTTTGAATAGCTTTGTCGAGCTGAGGGAAAAGGTATCATGAGATCGCCATTATTGTAATTACATTTTTTAAATAATTCATATTAAACATTTTAACCCACTCGTTAATTTCCTAAGGGAGAATGAGACAAGTATTTCTGATTCGGTAAGGGATCTAAGAGAGAACAACCAATACGAAACAGCTCTCTAATATTCTGAAATAATTAAAAAACTGAGGGGGCACAGTCAGGTTAACAGCTAACCCAAGTGCTTATCTGCAACAAGAAATACAATAACTGTTCAGGTAAATGTGGGACATTTGGATATTTTTATTGAATTTCAAGATTAATGCCTCCAATTGTCCTTGAATCAGACATTGAAGTTTATATCGAATTAACGAAATGATGACTTCACTGAGGTAAAAGCACTATAACAAGGGTAACCGTATCTGTAAGCCTCTGTTTTCTTTGCTCAGAAATGTGTTCGACTTCTTTGAAACGTGTGTCCATCTTGTAACTAATGTCGGTTACTTTTTCCGATTACATTTTTAACCAACCATCTCCCATGTTAGGGTAATTTAGTATTATCACCCGAGTTGATAATACTATATTACCCTGTTATTCTCTTCTACCGGCGCAGCACCACAGTTTCTTAAGAAACTTACCCGCTTTATTCATTTATCCACCATGATAGCTTGAATATCTCAGCTCTACTATGGTCAAAGTGGAGGCCGCAGTGGATGAATCAAAGAATGACATCGCGAAATTGAACAGAATGACAACAACGGTAAAGATTTTGCTGTTTTCTTACTTAAGGATTCTAAAAAATGTCATTTAGTAACTACTCACTACCATCATGGAGTAAGTAGCCAGTAGCTAGTCAGATTACAACATTTGTAGTACTACCCTAAGAACGAGTGTGGAATTATTCTAAAATCAATTATGAGAAATAGGGCCGGAAACTGTTAAAATGTCTAAGCTTCTTCCTGAAGAAAAAACTGGAAATGCCGAAAGAAGTTATGTGTTCTATCTTTATCTTCACTTTAGGTTGAAAACCTCAACTCTGCTATGAAGGAGCTCGAGGTGAAGGCTGCATTGGATGGAACAAAGAGGGACCTTGCTAATCTTAAAGAAACTGTTACAACGGTAAAGACCTCACTTATTATCAACATTTTTTTTTTCTGAAGACATTTTTCTATTCATTCGTTTAGTTCCACCTGCCATATTTATCACTGGTCCCTTTCCAAGTTGAAGAAATTTCCTTACAACCAACAACGGAAATCTATGGTAACATTTACTTAATACCGATTTTACTTCTTCAGTTTTATTTTCAAATCTCTTTTGTTTATGGTGCTATGTAAGAAAGAAAACAGCATTCAAGCGTCCTTTGTTTAGGATTCATAGGAGCGAGTATATTTCTGGAGGGTAGAGCAAGCTATATCTAATAAAACCGGCAAAACAAACAAGCAATGATCCCTCAGAAACTTCTCGGCACTTTGATTAAGGTAATAGTTTATGCGATTGTTGCCGTGTGTAAAGGTGCTCTTTTCTGATTACTTCTCTTGCTGTCTTAATCAGGTGAAGTGCGCGTCAGATAGAACCAGTAATGAACTCGCGGTACTGAACTGTACCATGACAAAGGTAAAATCGTCAAATTGCGGTAAGAACATCCGTGCCACACCTGACTGCCTCTCGGATGCCCTTTTTTTCTTTATTTAACCACATTTAGACGTCAACTGTGATCTGCTACTAAACAGTTGCACGGTAACATGGAATCTATTTGACAAACGTTATCAAAGACATTATCAGTCTGGCGATAAGATGAAGTAATTTATTGTCGACTTATCCAAGTTTTCTTGATAATGGAAAGAAAAATAATAACATTCCTCAACGACTATTTCTCTCAATGATTTCGATTTCATGTTGTGTTTTTTTTCGGCTTGCTTATCCGACCCCTTCCAAGGACGTAGAACTACAGTGCACAATGAGACCTAAATATTCGAATCTTCTTGTTCATTGAGTTGTGCAATCTTAGAGGGCCATGCAATGCGATCGTTTGAATTAGAGAGTAACAGCAAAATCTTTAAAAAGTATCTAAGGAAAAAAAAAAAACGCGAGAAATCAACCGGTATCGTAACATATAGATAACAAATAACAGTTACTGTAATGATCTTGTTGGTATCCTTATTTTTAAAATTTTCTTACACCTAGCTTAACAAAGCCAATCAAAGTAACTTACGCATGTCGTGCCAGAACGAGACCTGGAACGCAGGGCATGATGAGTGCAAACACGAATCACGTTCTGCAACCAATTTCAGTGGAAAATCTTCTAAGGAAACACGTAAGTATGGTCTTTGTGGTAGAGCTTCAATGATGTACGGAGGTGCCCATGAAGCACCATGTTTATAATCAAGTTCATTTGTCTTCTTCCGATGAAGAAAGAGGGTTCTTCGTCAGGTGATGAGGTCACTGATAGAGAAAGATCAAAATTTCCTTTGCTTTCTTCTGATTTCTTTTTTCAACCTTAAAGCCCCGGCCGCTAAAAGTTGCAAGGAACTGTACAACAGAAATGGGTAAGTTTATTTCCTTTCGCAAAATCCATTTTACAATGATCTAAAAAAACCCTGCAGCTGCTGAGTAGAGAATGTGTTTTTGCTCCTATCCAAAGCTGCCTTCAGCGCGATTTTCGTTGTGAGGTATTAAGACTCCAAATCAAACCTTCGAACCTACCTCTTCTTTTAGGAATTTTTTAATTACACTCTTTTCATGTCATTTTCTAAAAATTCAGATCTGACGGTAACAAGGAATACCCGTTGAAGCTTGGTAAAAGGATCCATCCTGTTTACTGTCACATGACAGCTCTTAATGGATGTGGGGGTGGTGGTTGGACTCTGGTCATGAAGATGGATTGTTCCAAGGTAAACATGGAACAGGGCATAGGGTAAAATATAGAGTGGACTATTTTTTTTGGACAATTTTTTTGGACCATTTTTTTTTGGACCATTTTAAAGGGGAGGGGAAGCACACCGTTAGTGCTGAGGGAGGGGTGGGAGGTAGAGTGTTATTACTCATGGAGGAGTGGGAGGTTTCACTCGATCGTACAAACTATTCTAATTGGTTTTTTCGACTGATTTTTTGTATGTCAAAATTTTAGCGCTGGGCCAGTAACCAGTAGTGTTTACTATTACAACCACCTCCCACCCCTCCTTGCGTAGTAATAGTCCGTCTCTCATCAATTCCCCGAGTACTAACACTCTGCCTCCCACCCCTCCCTTAATACTGATAGACTGCATCCCACCCCTCCCTGAGAACTAATGTGTGCTTCCCTCCCTCCACCTATAAAATGGTTCAAAAGATGGTCCAAAAAATGGTCCCAAAAACGGTCCAAAAATTGTCCAGTCCATATTTTACCCTATGCCCGTGGAACAGTGTTGATAAAAATGCACAAATGCACTAATCGTAAGCAATTTAATAGTTCTTAAAATAATTATTTTTCTGGCGCCGTTATTTGAAACTGGAAAATTTAAATGTATCATGATTGCAAAATAGTCCTGGAAAAGATTTTTGAATCAATTGAGTTTACGTGCCCTGTTCAGAAATAGATAAAATTAGAGAGAAAAAGATGATTGAATTTTAAAAGTTATCGATTACATGGCGCGAGTGAAACAAAAAAATATGCCCCTTCAAAGAAAATTAGAGAAGCTCGAATTTATAGTGAGTGGGAAGGCACTATATCAACTGAAATTAGAGGGGGAAAATTGATTACTGGTTTTTTTTTTTTCCATTCATGCAGTGCAGATATTTCTCGTCCTCAAATTTCACTTAATAAAGATGTCACGCGGGAAAAAAAAAATCATTTTGATGATTTGATTTTGTTTATTAGAACACCTTTCATTATAATCAATTAATTTGGAGCAACAAGCTGAAAACAACCCTTTTTCTGGGATGACTGGGTTTGACAGACGAGAGACTCATGTTGCCATCTTACTGGGAAACTGATTTGACAAGGATCTGTCTCGTATGAAAACGGCCAGAACGACAACTTCATTCGCCATCAATATCACGGCTTCCTCCCTGTTCTCTCTGATCGCTGATGGGAAATACCACCCAACCTCTTTGGGCCTGAGACAAATGGAAG
Source organism: Pocillopora verrucosa (assembly GCF_036669915.1). Lineage (NCBI taxonomy): Eukaryota > Metazoa > Cnidaria > Anthozoa > Scleractinia > Pocilloporidae > Pocillopora > Pocillopora verrucosa. The sequence goes on along the minus strand of NC_089318.1, from coordinate 20,190,974 downwards.
TCGCTTCTTCCACTCAAAACGCCTCACTACAAGTCACACTGCACCCGGAATGATTCAACGCAGGTTGGTGCGGGTGGTGCCTTTAAATCCAGGGCTAGAGAAACGGTATCATGGCTAGCCAAGAAATTCATTGTCACCGCTGTGATTCCAGCTCCGGTTTTGGCACAGGAGTCATATCGGGTGTCACTACAACGCCTGTGGAATCGTGTCCCTGGTAAATCGGCAGAAGATTATGGGCACAAAAACATCAAGACCATTGATGTCGTTCTCGTTCAATACTGTAGTAGTAATAGCCCCTAGCTGGTTTTTTTTTAAGTAAACTCTCGGGTATTTTTTTCTTAGACAAAGTGTTGTCTACAGAAACGAACAGTTTATGAAAAGCAAGGCTCAATTTAAGGTGGTAGTAGGATAGTGTCCGCAGCCAACTACCAAGCATGTTTTTTTTTTTATCTTCAACATCTTCGCTGCACGTAACCTTAGACAAATTAAATTGCATGCACGTGATAATATTTGATGAATCATAAAATGTGATAACTTAAGAAATTTCAATTGTCCGTTGAGTCCTAATTTTGTATAACGCCATGTAGAAAATTGAGTCGGCGGTACTCGGAGTAATTTACCAAATTAAACCAAGAGCATTTGAAATTTGACTGGGTGTAATTTTTCGAGGTTATCATGGACTACGAGCAGTACCGCCTTTTTGGTTAAGTCCTTTACGTGAATAGAAGAACATCAGTGAAAAAAAAAATCGTTTGTTAGTCTGCCTGGCAGAACTCTGGAGCTGAGGCCTGAGGCGCTCAAAAAGTGGAAAAGAAAAGTCATTGAAAGATATCCTGGTTAGAGATAAACTTTGAAGGGAGAATATTTTAAATCGCTTTCAAATGGCATGAGTCGTGCAGGCCCGTCAACACTTTTAAACTACCTCTATTTTGTGCGCCTCATCCCCACAGTTCCAAGAGCAAACTTTTATAAAGTTGTAAAGTATTGTAGTAAAAAAACAATGTGGTTTAAAATGCAGAGGGGTCGGAATAAACAGCTCTTGTCAATGCCAAAATTATGAAGAAAGGAGGACTTGGTTAGAACAGTGTTTGTACACTGATCAATTGACCGGCAGAGACTGGGCGGAACATCAGTAGAGTAGATACATGTGTATCTAATGTGCACAGGAGATTATAAACTGAGAAGTTTACAATCTTTTTACGCGCGTCAAATATATTTTTGTGCAAAACCTCGCCACTTCGCTCTGCGTACCTAGTGCAATATATATACCAACCCCTCCCGAGTCTAAAAGTATAAGGGCTCGAACTTTGGCCACGTCAACTTATCTTTGTCTTTCTTTTTCTTCTCTTTTCTTTCCTTTTTCCTTTTTTTTTTCCCTTTCAATCGACAATTTTTTTAAAGGATATGTTAGACTTGTTCAGATTAAAACGCACATGTGAGAACGTTGACGACGTAGCTTTCATGTTCAATCGATAACAAGTCCAAAAGCAAGGGCGAGACGCTGAAAAACATCGAACTAAACCCAACAAATCAAAATGAATCCGAAGAAACCCAATCAGATTCGTTCAACGATGGCCAGAGTCGAAGCTGATCCAGATCACAAGAATCGTTACGAATGTCGCACTGTAGTCCGCCATTTTGAAAACCGTGAGGGGCTTGGGGAAGGTTTACGGATTTACGCGACACCGTAACAGTGCCTAGGGCTTTCCAAGAAGGTAGGCACGTTAAGCAAAAAAGAGTGAAAAGCTTACGTTGAATAAACTGGATGTAAGCCAAGAATCTGGGCCGACTACATGAGATGGAAGCCAACTGGTCAACTTTTTTTTTTAAGATAATATGAAACGACAAATAACACGTTTGTAGCAGGTGAAGAAAGACTTCTTACCCAGTTTGGGTACTCAAAATATTTAACTGCAAACGGAGACGCAAATATTTGTTTGAAACCTTGTTGTGCCCTTTTTATTTTCTTGAGGGCACAACTTCTTCATTACGGACATTCCAGTTATCAGGTGTCAAAACGTGACCCAAGCTTTTTCTCTTTTCCGCGAGGCTCGCGCTCGCTTTTCTTAGGGTCACGCGACGTCAATCAGCCTAGCCAGTCATTGTTCTCAATCAGATTTTCTCTGTGCGTGGTGAAGCTGAGGAAGTGACTAAAGCGAGGTGAGTACATAAACATTAAGTTCTTCAAGTGACGAGAGTTATTAATGAATATTTGGCCAAAGAAACAATTAAGCACAGTATCAACATTAAGCTGACTAGTTGACATATAGTAAAACTACACCAGAAGCCGAAATTTTGTCCGTGTTGATATCCAGCAACTGAAAACTAATGATCATGAATTCGTGGATAGAAACACCGGCTGGCTCGATAAAATACTTAGTTGATGGGTACCTAGTATCCGCAGACGGATTATTTCTCAGGGTACGTTAAGAATTAGTAAAGAGGATGATCTAACGGTCGAAACATTGGACATATATCTGGACATAGAGGTGTCATATATGGCAATCAGAAGAGAGTTTTCAGTTTTGCAGTACCTCGTTCTTTTATGAAAATGGATTATTCTTGTTTCCAATCCTGCAACACACTGGTTTTCAGGAGTCCACGGTATCTGAGACATCGACGTCAACAAAGGGGAGGGAAAGGAAACGACCGGGTGCACTTCAACGAAAACTTAACGCGCGTAAAGGTTGAACAGGAAGACAATTCCTCAAATATTTTCACGTATGTAAACTTACTGTCGTGTGATAATTGCGTGACCCAATATTCAGACATTAGTTTAACAGTTGTCAGTTCAAACCCCCTTACCCCCCTCCTTCGCATCATCCTCGATAATAAACCAGGCGATAACTTGGGGAAATTCGCCATGCACCACATCTTTCCCAGAGTCGGCTGTTTAGCCGTTGCTTTTTAAGGCTTGGAAAAATGAAATGGCGTTGTCACGCCCCTGAGTCATGAAAAGGGAAAAGATGTCGCTTTCCACAGCGACTTTCTGCACGCATCAGAAAAGACTTCAGAAGCTTTGTTTTAAATTGATGGTACTGTCCCTCTACCAATCTCTAGCTTTTGGCCAGAGTAGTGTGCGATTATCAAAAATGGGTTCGTTGGCGAAGTAAAGGTAGAGGGTGACAACATCAGAAATCTCAAGTAGGCTGTCATTAAATTACCCCGCTTCCTTTTGTAAATATTAAATGTCGTAATTCAATAGCGTTTTATGCCTGCGTCAGTCTTCACTAGGACAATAACAAATTGAAACTTGAAACTATATCGAAAATGGAAACACGAATGGAACAGCGACCGTGAGAATGAAGAGCCTAAAGTGTACGAGTAAACAAATGTTTTTGTTTTGTTTTCATGTATTTACGTCTTTGTGCTTTCAATAACACTTTTTGGCTGATGTGTAACCCTCACTTGAAATATATGAGAGGAACCTGTCTTTCTCACATAAGAACGTATTCTTATTACCGGTATTTAGCCACTATTTGCGTCACCCAGAGCATTAGAGCAGCTAACCTACGTGTTGAATGACATCATGAGTTAATGAAGTTCTCTTTTACCAGCAGATATTTCTAATCTTATTTTACCCTAGTCTGGTCAAAACAGCAACACGTCAACACCTCAACACGTCAGTGTTAGTCGGGTACACATCAGATGATTAATTTTAAATAATAACTGATTGAAACACTCCACAGAACGTTTTCCAGAATGCACAGGAGATTTGCTCAAGCATTAAGACGTTTAGCCTTCAAAGAAGGAGAGTTGCCTTCAGACAAGCCCATACTTTTGCAATCAGCTGAGGAACATGCAGAGGACCAGAATCACACCGAGACGGAAGATGACTCATGGATCTTGCAAGAAGATCTAGAACGCATAAAACCAAGCAAGCAGCAGTCCAACCATCGTCTATTGTGGTTGGCCGTTGTCACGTGTTTAATTTTGTTCCTTGTCCTCCTTGTGAGTCTGCTGGTATTGTCTAGGAAAATTGGTCATGGATGTAAATGCTCGGAACAAAATGGTTTGTTTTTTGAAAATCACCCGTAATTTCTTGATATCTTCCATTTAAGGCCTTCCTGCAAAGCTTGACTTTATGTGTTTTATTTGCTTTAACTCTTTCTACTTCAGGGCCTCAACACCTTGAAAGTCAAACACCCGAGAAGAAATTTGAAAGGAAAAATACGACAAGCAATTCTGAATTGGTAAGGGCTTAATAGAATGGATGGGGAGGGGAGAGTTCGCCATGAAGTGGCTCATACTGCCGCTGTACCTAATTTCTTCTCTGTCAGTGGGCTCATGTGTACGAGGCAAGAAGGACTGGTAAAGAGGTAGATGGAAAATCGAGCACTGGAGGAGATTTATGCCATGTAGATTCTTCGGATTTACTAGTTACCGCAAAGAAAAAAAAAGAAGAAAAACTCCTCCAAAGGGGAGATCGAGAGACATCCTCTTCCCTTAGATACACCGCTGGAACTAGCTAAGCAAAATATTGGTCTGCAATAAGAGACCGGTGCAGTTAATGTTTATCTGGATGAACCACACAGGATCTGTTATGCATGCAATAAGCTCCTGTCATTCTAATTGGATTTCTTAATTTCAGCTCAAGTACCTCCAGTTTTTGAATGAGACATTGAAGTCCACATTGAATAAAAGAAACGATGACCTTGCTGAGCTAAAAAGCACTGTAAAAAGGGTAACGCTATCTGTAAGTTTTTACCTTGTTTCCTAAGAAATGAGTCATTTCTTTTAACCGACGGTATAACTGGTAACAAACGTCAGTTACTTTTACTGATCGGAATTATCCCTCAAGGTTGAAAACCTTCACTCTGCTATGAAGGATGTGAGAGCCGCAATGAATGGAACAAAGAACGACCTTGCCAAAATGAAGAGAACTGTAACCACGGTAAAGATTTTAATGTTTTTGCTCAATAAATTCTAGAAATGTCCCTTGACAATGATCATTTTAACTCAGAAAATGATTAAAAGAACTGTAACAACGGTAAAGATTTTAATGTTTTTGCTCAATAAATTCTAGAAATGTCCCTTGACAATGATCATTTTAACTCAGAAAATGATTAAATGCCATTTCCGAGGTAATCTTTTCATTCAAAATTCACTCCATCTACCATTAAAATTATTTCCCAACGTGAAAAAAGACCTTAACTGCCTCATCTCAAAACATCGTCTCTTCACATGTTGATCTTGTGTAATGGAAATCTTTGGCAACATCCGTTTCATTCATGTCAGTCTGTTTCCTAAGAAATGAGTCATTTCTTTTAATCGACGGTATATCTGGTAACAAACGTCAGTTACTTTTACTGATCGGAATTATCCCTCAAGGTTGAAAACCTTCACTCTACTATGAAGGATGTGAGGGCCGCAGTGAATGGAACAAAGAACGACCTTGCCAAACTGAAGAGAACTGTAACAACGGTAAAGATTTTAATGTTTTTGCTCAATAGATTCTAGAAATCTCCCTTGATAATAATCATTTTTAACTCAGAAAATGATTAAATGCCATTTCCGAGGTACTGTTTTCATCCAAAATTCACTCCATCTACCATTATAAATTATTTCCCAACGTGAAAAAAGACTCTCACTGCCTCATCACTACACATGTAGATCTTGTTTAACGGAAATCTTTGGCAACATCCGTTTCATTCCTGTCAGTTTTAAATTTTCTTTGCTCTTCATGGATTGCATAGCATACACATCTAAAGACAAATACATTTAAGATTTCATGCAATATTTAATTAAAAGGAAAATATATTTTGTAGCGTTTTGCTAATGACACTGAAGTATGTTCATCATGTATGATTCGCGTTAACTGTAGCAGCATTTCAGGCGGCTTGTAAGTATGATGAATCCCAAGGGGCTATAGATGATGTAACGCTCGCTGTATCCTGCATCAATAAACGAGATGCCCGGTCCGGATGCTGTGTTCGTGTTTATTAAGATTAGTTTAAAAATATTTATAATCGTTTCAGGGTGATTAGAGTATAAATGATTCTCCTGAAATATGCTTTTCATATAATGTTTCAAAGCAAAAACTACTTATGGAAATGTTACCAATTACTTCTTACCGTCTCAACCAAGTAAAAGGAAATTTAGAAATCAAGAACAAAGATTTGTGCCTTAAAACAGAGTAACTAAAAAAAACAACACTGAAGTGAACTGTGTTTGGCTTCATGGGGGCAAGGTATTAGGAAAACAGAAAGACTAATCGTTTATTTGCTATGCAGCTGGAACTCTTCAATTCGTCCTTAAATCAGGTGAACTCTAAGTTGACCCGAACAAGCAATGATATCTCCAAACTTTACAGCACTGTGACTAAGGTAAAAGTGTACTCGATTGTTGCAAATGTGAAACAATATCAGTTCAAGATTATTGGTGCCTTGAAAAGTTGTGAACATTGTTTCAGCTCCACAGGAACGAACACATTTCTGAAGGGTCAGAGTATGCTATTGAAACTCTGTTATCTTGTTTACAGCTGGAAAATTACAACTCATCCCTTAACGAGGTGAAATCCAAGTTGGATAGATCACGAATTGATCTATCAGAGCTTAACAGCACCGTAACCAAGGTAAAATTGAGTTCACACACATATGAAGATTTCGTATGACTAGACAAGTTCATCCTAACTACGTTCCTGTTCAAATGCTGTGAATACAATTATCACTTAACGTGAAAATCTTTATTCGTCCTCTAACCAGGTAAAGTCTACATTAGACAGAAGAAGTAAGGATGTAACAGACCTGAAAAGTACTGTGACGAAGGTAAACATTTATGTAATGGTCGTGCCTGTGACATAGCTAGAAATTAGAATTTTATTTGCCCGTTTGGTCTGCTTGCAGTACTTTGGTAATGCTCTGGCAGATTAAGTTATTTAAGTTTGTTTTTAAATCCTAAATTTATAGCGATTATAAAAGTTAGCGTTTCTATCTACTTTTCTCGCCTTGTGTTTTTGGTTTTATCCTTTATAATTGTCCACTGTTTGGACATTAGTCATTTTGTGAATTTGAATTTTGTATTTAGTAATTCTCAGTTTTTCCCTCTGCATTCACTTGCGCACAAATTGACGTACATACTAAAAAACATTTCGTTTCGTCTGATCACCAGGATACATCCTACTAATCCGACATTTTGCGCTCACGATCTTTTTGATACTTATATCTCCTGGCAAGTTAAGCAACATTTTCCTTTAAATATAAGTTAATAAAGGTTCCATTTTAATTTTGGATACCGCTCTTCCTGCTTTAGGTGAAGTCTAAGTCAGATAGAACCAGCGATGATGTCTCGGTACTCAACTGTACAGTGACAAAGGTGAACATCGTCATCGAATAAGATCATCAGTGACACGCTTGGATGCTCCTGGTGTGCCACTCCTTTTTCTTACCATATCTTTACATTATATATATGTTATGTATTACTGAACACATGTACGACTACAGTGAGCCTATTTGTTAAAAATTAGCAGGGACGTTATCGAGCCACCGATAATGTGGCATCCATAGGGTTAATCGTTAGCGGTAAAACGGCCAAAAAATTCAGCTGTTGCTGACAGCAAAATTTTGTTGAATCTTTTTGGTACCTTCCGGAGCAGCATTTGAAATCAACTTTTTGATTAATGTCACTACCATTCGACTCCACGAAGCAAGTTCGTTTTCCTTCCATAGAAAGTCATAAAGATTAAAAGTAAAAGTCTCAAGCTGGTTTTTTCCGCTGTCTTTAATTCTTTTCGACGGAAATAATCGAAGAACAAATAGCAACGTAAATGTTGGCTATTGCGTGATAACTCTCCCGCGATTTTGTACCACGTGGCGCAAGGTAACCAATAAAGTCGCGCGAAAATTTCTGGGTGTGTTATCATGTTTTTTAACATTACAACCCATATTAAAATATGAATAAAAAAATGTAATCGTTATGATGGGGATCCTATTATATGTTTTTTTTCCTTCAGCTGGACAAAGCTATTCAAAGTAACTTAAGCGAGTCTTGCCAGAATGTGACCTGGAACTCAGCGTTCGAGGACTGCAAATTGAAATGCTGCTGTGCAGCCAATTCTTGCGAAGAAACTCGTAAGTATTCTTGAAATTCACAACTGGTCTTTAATATCATTATATCAAGGAGTGTGCATGTACAGCGATGCTCAAAAAATGTTTTTACTTTGCAAGTGAGATATTTAGCTAGTAGGGACTGGTCGTATTCATCTCCTGTAGGGCAAAAAAGAAAGGGGGTGAGAGGATTTTGGTTGTGAAACCATAAAATTTACCTGATCCTTATTGGGTAAAGTCTGTCTTGCCCATGAACACAACAACATAACCCGCCACTACATCTCAGGCCACTGCAATCCCCCCCCCCCCTCCCCGCTTCCTGCTTAGGCTCTGTAATATTCTTATTATGACCCCCTCCCCCTCCATCGTTGGAAGTTGATTTGCAGTCAATTTTCTATAGCCCCCTTTATACTCTGTTGGCGACGACTGATTTCCCCAAAAACAATGTGATGCCCCTAAATTCCCCCCCTCCCCCCACAGGCGATCAATAACGACTGGTGCCCTCCCTGTTGATGTTTGAATTGAACTTCTTTGCTTTTCCTTTAGATATGTTTTATTGTAAGATTGAGGAAAAAAGCTTTCTTGAGAGATAAACTAATTTTTTAGTACGATAGTGTATTATCATTGCTCCCACACTTAAGTCACTTTCGGTATGGATCATGAGTTTTTCGCTGCTAGTCTTCTTCAGCATAGTCTGGCAAGAAACCTCTCTTGGGTCAAATAGGAGGGAAGTTGAACAATCTAATTCTTACTCTCTGGTTTCTTTTTCAAATTGAAGCCCCAGCCGCTGAAAGTTGTAAGGAGCTGTACAACAGAACTGGGTAAGTTCTTTCCATCCATCAGAACGCATTTTACAATAAATTAAAAATTAGAGAATGTGTTTTGCTGGTATCCCAAGCTGCCTTGGGTTCGACTGTCGCTGCAGGTTATAGAGACTCCGAATCGATACTTTACATGAACCTCTTCTTTCAAGAATTGATTATATTCGTTGTTTTTTATTTTCCTCACTTTTCAGATCTGATGTCAACAAGGCTTATCGTCTGAAGCTGGGGAAAAAGATCCTTCCAGTTTACTGTCACATGACAACACTTGATGGATGTGGGGGTGGTGGTTGGACCCTGGTGATGAAGATGGATGGTTCAAAGGTAAACATGAAACGATGCTCATAAAATGCTCGAAAAGACAGTTTCCTCTCTTCTTTTAATTATTAAAATGGTTCATAAAAATTCTTCTTCAAAAGTGTTCATTCGAATTTCGCAAATCTTAATCCATCATTTTTGCAAAAAAAAGTCAAAAGATTTTTAAATCAATTGAGTTCACGTGTTCTATTCCTGTTCAACGTAGACCGAAAAGTAGTGATTGTACTTTAAAAGATATAAATCACAGGCTTCAATGAAACAAAAACTTGTACAGTAGACTCAAGATAATTACAACCTCCAAGTGGAATTAGAGAGGTTCGGGTTGAGGGCCGAGATTTTGGAGGTAGTAATTGGGATTAAAACGGGAAAGGTGTTTACTGTGTTTCTATTCATGCATTTGAATTTCATTGTGGTACAAAGATGTTGGACAGAAATAATACGATTTGATTTGTTTTATTAATTAGGACACCTTTCATTACAATAAGTTAATTTGGACCAACACGCTAGGATACAACCCTTCTGCTGGCTCGATTGGGTTTGACGGGAATGAGACAATGTTACCAACATACTGGGAAACGAAATTCAGCAGGATCTGTCTCGGTATGAAAAGCGGCAAAAAAGTCAACTTCATCGCCATCAACAGGCCAGCTTCCTCCCTGTATTCTCTGATCGCTGATGGGAAATACCGCCATACCTCACTAGGCAGAGACAAATGGAAGTCACTGCTTCCTTCAAATGCGTCACTACAATCAAACTGCAACTGGGAAGGATTTAACGCAATGTGTGCAGGTTCTGGCGCCATACAACCCAGGGCTCGAATCGGTATCCTTGCTAACGAACAGTATCACTGCAACAGCTGTGATTCCAGGATCGGTTTTGGTACTGGAGGTCATCCTGACTACTCGAACTCGTGTGGAAATGTGGCAGTGCACCAATGGGGAGCCGATAATGGGGATAAAAACATCAAAACTATGGGCTACATTCTTGTTCAATAATGAAGAAGTAATAGTCCCTATTTGGCTCCAGAAGGAGCGAACAGTTTTTTATCAAAAGCAAAGCCTAAGAAAGACTGTGATTCTTAAGTAATGTCTAAGAATAAATTAATGAGCAAATGTTTTGTCTTGAATGGATGTTTGTGTACTTATCATCCCTAAAATGTTTTATGTAGCGCGAAAAACAAAACGCTTCCAGAGTCTACCATCAAAGCCATTAACAGCGTAGAATTTTGACCTTTATAGAATTGTTTGGTCCGATTTTTTGATGCTCATGAAATAAATGTTCAGTGAAGATTGTCATGACGCAGAGCGAAGGGAAACATCACCAATAATATTCTTTCAAAGAGTTTCGTTCGTACGATATGGCCCAATGTGTCATGTAACCTTGTTGCCTCCACTTGTAACTGGAACATAATATCGATCCACCTTTGTAATTTTGAAACTCCTCTATGTTCGAAATACTCGTAAGTCGTCTCTTTTATTTGTACAAAATGCCCATTTGAAAATAAGTAGGTTGTGTCTTCGTGCGTTTCTCCCGCAAAACGTTTTACAAACTAAACTTGGTTGCAAATAAACTATTTGGAATCAACATAATGACCAGCTCAGTTGGTAGAGAACTGCACCGGTATCGCAAAGGTCATGGGTTCAAATCCCGTACAGGCCTGAATTTTTTCCTCTACTGCGAAGTCACGTCTCTATCCTCAGATCACGTATGTGATTATCATATATTCACGTCAATTATTCATCACTTCACGGGTTTATTTGGAACCAACATGATGATCAGTTCCCAATTGTTAGCTTAATTGGTAGAGCACTGCACCGGTATCGCAGAGGTCATGAGTTCTAATCACGTACAGGCCTTACTTTCACTACTGTTCAAACAGTGTTTAATACTGCGAAGGTTGCTTTCATATTAACTGCTATCATTGAGCAGATATCTGGAACCACTAACCGTAAAGTAAGCCTTTCAAGTGGACAATTTATAGTGAGCGAACCATAACTCTGGCCTCTAAAATAAAGCTACCTCAAACTTGACAACTATATACCACTTTCCCCTCCTGCCCTTGTAGTTTTTACGAACAATTGGCTCCTTACGAGATCCAGATTGGAATTTTCATGTCGGTATTATGGCCATCTCAAGAAAATAGCACATTTCAGATTCTGCGATATCAAATTTCATATTTTGCTATGGTTAAATAATGATAGATGACACGACTGGAAACTAATCCTGATTTTGCTTATCGCCCATTAGCAACCGAGACGAAAAAAATTACAGGAACTACTTGAAGACGAAACTTTAGACGCAAAATCGATGAATTAAAATCGTTACAGCCCACTGTTTTCTTCATGAACTTAATATCATCTGATGTGAAACTTACTGCTTAAGAAACCAGTTTTCAGCTGAATAATGCATCTTGGTTTATCAGATACTGCACAATAAAGCTAGTTACGAGAAAGCTTACCCTTTCGACAGGTCGAATCTGAGTCGACCTCTGATTGCGCCCAGCGGATCATATTTAACAATTATCCACCGATGTGGAGGTGTACTGTGGTGGATATTTACCTCACCGCGACTTTCACCGACACTGAAGTGAATAATTTAGTATGTAGCATTCAGATATCGAAAGCTCAGCTTATATTTTTCAATATACCGAGAAAGGCTCAGAAATTAAACTCCTGACGCGCGAGGTGAATAATACTTTAAGTACTCACATGATTTATTAAGACTTCTTCAAAACAAATATTTGGTTTCATAAAAAGGGTTTTGCTTCTTAATCGTGGTAAAGTGCAATAATAATAAAGTATTATCGCTTGTCTCACGATATGGTCACTTACGGTTTGAATCGCGAAGTTTCAACTGCATACTGTTTGTCTTCACCAGGCGATAAGGTCGACAGGTTTCTAAAGCAGGATGCTCCGCCGCGATTGGCGCGTTTCGATCCTTGATATTAGTGAGTTGTTCCCTCGGCGGTCCGCTGACTACGGCTCTCCAGTTGTTGTGTTTTTAGATCGTGGCCGTCCACAATTCAGGGATTCCTATTCCACTGTCCCTGTTGGTGTTTTTAGGGTGAAGTCTTATGTGAATTGCCTCTTTAACCCTGCGAGTGTACCATTTAGGATCACGATCAATAATCAGCGATAAATGGTGCACTCACAGGGTCCAAGAGGCAATTCACATAAAGTTCATGAAGGAACAGTGGAATAGAAATTCCTGAAGCGTGGATGCCCACGATTACACGTCCTGCTCGCTAGGAAGACCCAAAACCAGTCGACCTTATCGCCTAATGAAGACTAGCAGTATGCAGTCGAAACGTCGCAATTCACATCATAAGTGACCATGTCGCGAGACAAACGATAATTCTTAAATATTAAAAATTACATGATTTAAAATAATATAAAACTTGTATAACATTCTTTAAATTACCACAGTTTGTGTCTTCATGGTCAATTAAACCCTTAACTCTTAAGATCTGATTGTTAGTTCACCCCCTAGCTGCCACTCATTTTCTTGTAAATTAGTTACGATAATTTAATGTTAGATCAAGAAAACAACTTTAACCTGGTAAGTCTACAGGACAATGTAAGGATAATGTAAAGATATATTACATGTTTATCACTTGTAGGAGTTAAAGCGTTTAGCTACTGAAGGAAAATTCATTCAAATTTCAGTTCAAAACCTATCGTAATTTCTGACTTAGAATTGTTATAGCATGTGACTTATAAGTCACTCAATTTTAAGACTTCTCCACGCACTTTATTCATTTTCAAACATTTTTTAAGTCTTAAATAAGTTCTGAAAAATCCACTTTACGACATGAAATTCTTTAGATGATTTTTCGAACATGAGAAGGATTTTTGACTCTGTCAGTTTCTAGCTGGGATTATTGTAATTATGAGTCTGAATTGATCTGCTGACATACTACTGTAGTAACAAAATTTAAGGGAGAGGATATTCCTTTCAGTAGCATCATTGCGAACATAGGGACTCTCTATTTCATATTTAGCGATTCTGATCTGGAAAAAAGTGTATTTTAGATCACAACAACAGGATTAACAGAAATTTTGCCTAAAACGATAAGAAAATAAAACAGAAGGGGAAAAATTGTGAAGTATGCCGAATAACCATAGAAATAAATTATTGCATTGAACTTCTTATATTAACTTTAGCCCAAGAAAAAACTCTCGCAAGAAGTTTTCTTGAAAAAAATTTCCTGCCTGTGAAATTGAAGACATCAACAATACAAAACAAAGCTTGCTGTAGCTTTAAAATGTCTCCCAACTCAAAATATATTTCCCCACGGTCCTTACCCAAGGATCGTACAAGAAACACATCGTGACATAAGTCGAGATTACATGGTGGTAAAATACAGTAGCAATGAAGAATGGACGTTTTTCTAACGATTTAGTCACTTCGAATGTGGATCTCAACGTCATTTTAGCAAAAAACGACAGCACCAACGACAAGAAAGTGACAAAACAAAAGAAAAACTTTATGATATTTCCAAACTGTCATTTGCGGACAAAATTTGGTAACATTTCCAACCTTCTTTCGCGGAAAAACGAACAGGAAATCACCCAAATTTAGCGTACTTTAAACAGAACAGAGAAACTACGTGGGCTAATTTATCATTATCACCATCGCACGCTTCTAAAGTAACTTAGCACTGATCTCAAATGTTGTGCCCGGCGGGAGTAGAACTAGCAGGACACTCCTACAGCGACATTATTCACCGTCGTGATCACTTGAGTACCCAAAAGTTTTATCCGCAAATTTCAGTGCCACCTTGGAGGCCATACTCGCTATCTGCTTGGTCGAAAAAGAGAATTCGCTGTTCGTGCACTTAAAAAGAATATGCCTTAAGTGAATTTTTCCGCCTGACGTAGTGTGCATAACAATTAGTTAACTTTAACTAACTTTCCATTAACAGTAACCTTCACATTGACCAGCCCCGACTGGAACCAACAGTTAATTTGCCAGTAATTAATTTTTATCGACGACTTCTCGCTTCAAAACGTCCGCAAGAGCTCGCCGCATCGCTAGTTTCTTTTCTCCATCTTTGTCGCTCTTTGCAGCCGGTGAAGGGACCTGCTCTCCTGCTGTGACCTGACGTGCTGCTCGGGAAGATGTCGGCCGGGCCTTCGGCTGTTGTTCGGTGTACTTCGTCAAGTTTTTCTCGCGTTCTTGCCTCTTCAGGTCCATGAGCTTGTCTCGCTGTTGTTTAAGATAGGCAGCTCGTCTTTTCATCTCCTCTTCGCTTACCTCCTTTGACTGTTAACACAAAGAGGTACGTTTGATGAAAATTGAGAAGTGACTTAGATTACAACAGTAAATTTAGAAGGTTCCGTGCAGAAACGCCATTGTGTTTCTTCGCAAAGGAGGTTTGAGGTGCGTGACAATAATCACCGTGTGTGACTGTTCTGCCTCAGTGATGGTGTGACAATGGTCACACTACAGAGCTAAACACGCAGCAGTATCTGAGAAGTTCGCATTTTTGTTGGCGTAACACTCTACACAAAACTACTGAGAAGGTAACAGACACAGAACGCTATTAGCCTATGTGTCGCAAAACCCAAACCCACCGAAAGAAGTAACCAGTGAAACAGAGCAAAGCTACCCATCGTAAGAAACTATTTCTCCATGAGAAGGTAAACGGTGTAGGAAAGAAATTGCTTAAATCACACTAAACTGTGAAAACCACCACACAGAAAACAATTATGAGCTAGTGAAAATTAGGTGAGACTTTCTAATTGAAACATTTTACATTCAATAACTATGTTGGTAAAATGATTTGAAATTCCCTATAAATCTATCTACTTAACGCCTGTTTGATATCAAACAGGCGTTAAGCGTGTGATGCGGTTGAACAAATAACCTAACTTAGGGCAGCTGTCTTTTGATGTAAATTAACTGCCTTGAGCGTGGATGCCCGAAACGCAATTTGGGAATGACGCGAGATTTATCGACCAATCACAGGGCAAAGAGAAGCAAATTTTGGAGTCCCTTTGACACCAACGAAAATTAGTGGAAGCCACATCTAAATTAAGCACCTGATAAAATCTTGGACCCAGGGCGAAACGAAGACAAAGGGCGAAACGAAGACAAAGGGCGATTTCGGATTAACGCACAAATTTACTTAACGGGCTTCCATAACGTTGGAGTACTTTCTCGCGTGATAAGCGATTATCACGCGCGCGCGCAAACACTCGACAAGTTTACCTGCGTTGGCGTGACACTGGCATTGTTAGCAGCGTCCTCCTTGGCGCTTTTTAACCATCCTTCTGCTGCATTAACTGGTGTATCTGCTTTCTTTGTCTTTACTGACAGGGGCGGTAACCCAGAAGCCTGACTTTTAGGCTGAGTGGGGGACTTAGATTTCACAGGGGAGGGTTTAGGTGCTGTCTTACTCGCAGCAGGAGGGGCTTTAGTCGCCGCTTTACTTTCTGCAGGGGAGGGCTTGGGAGCAGGTTTGGCCTCAGCAGAGGTGGGCTGAGGAAAACCTTTTGATGTTGATTTTTTCACTTCGTCCCGCAATTTCTCCACCTCGGCTGTCTGCATCTTTTGTGCCTCCAATGATATCTGAAGTGCTTTTTCTAGCTCATCTTGCTCTCTTTTGGCTATTTCGGTTAGCCTTAAAAAAATTAAATAATTAAAATTAGCAGAAAAACAAGACGTTTCGATATCACCTTAGCTTACAAGCAGGCCTTCATTCTATGTACTGCAGGACGCACCTTACTCCGCCTCCGGGAAGATTTGAGACAAGTTAGGGACAGCTCTGTCGAGGGTCTGGCACTAATATTCAGTTCCAGACCCCTTACAGACCTCTCGCGGGTTCGCGTAGATCAAGGCCTTAAAATTTCCCGCGGGCAAATAAACGCCCGGGCCAAAGCGCTCATCATAAAGGCCTTACCCAAAGGCTACTATCACTTTGAAATCATTTTCTAGCGAAAAAATAATTGCTTCGATCTTTGCAGAAATTTGAATGGTAAATTTAAAGAATATAGAGAATTGCACATAAATGAAATAAAGCTGAGAACCGCTAAAACGGCTAAAAAATCCCAAATGCTGTTGCAGTAACAACGTCAAAAGAGTGAGACAGTTCCACTAAATGGTTGTTAAACGTTTCCCTCAAAATGTCATGGAATATCCAAGGAGGATGTAGAAGTTTCACCCTTTGGAGAAATTATGATATAACTTTCCATTAAAATATCACCCTTGAAACAAACATGAAGGTCACATGAACAGAGGAAATGATCCCTGAGCAAAGAAGCTCTTGATCGTTAAACAAACTCTCCTTGACAGTACCTTGGGAAATATATAGTGTACAGTAGAAAGAATATACAGAGAGTAATTAGACTGTTAAAGGTTAAACGATTCACTTTAGAACAAAGAGTGAGTGTTGATGACCTAATACCCAAAAAATATCCACAATTAAGAGAGAAGAGAATTTTTAAAACCTATTTGTCACTTGGAGCCTTCTTTTCCAAGTTTTTCCAGTGTTTGCGAAGATAAAGATGTTCCAGGGGTGTAGAAGATAAAGGCTCAGAAGATGAAAAAAAAAAAAAAAAAAAACAAATGTTACAGAGCACACAGGTAAACAAGGAAGTAGTCAGCTGATGGAGTTGGGTTGCAGAAATTGAAAGGCATAGACAGCCACTTTTAACTTTTACAAGTGGAAAGGAAAGGAAGCACGCCCCTTTTTGGGTTAACAGAAGAAATATGTAATTGTGAAAAATCACATTATTGAAATAGAAATTGTGTAACAAATTTGCTAACCCAATGGGATAAGATGATGTACGCCAGTTGTTAAAGATCATATGAATGATTAAGAAAAATTGTGCTGCAGCATATCAAAGTCAATGTTGTCCACAATGTCACATACCTGTTTAGAACAGTATGTGGAGAATATCCTTACTCATGTTAGGGTCTAAAGAGGTAATTTAGTGTTATCAACTGAGTTGGTAACATAAATTGGCCACCGCAAAGAGTTTTAAAGCTAACTTTTCAAGCATTAGCCCTTTGTCTGAGTGAATGACAAAGGGCTAATGCCAGAAACATCAGCTATGAAACTTTTTACGCAGGCCAATTTACAGTGTCAACTCAGTTGATAATACCAAATTACCCTGTTATATTCTCCCACCAATGCAGCGCCACAGTTTCTTTAGAACCTTACCCCCTTATTTATTAGCGCGTAAAGGGTTGAATACTCAAAGTCACTTCATTATGGAAACCAACACAAGTTCCACTGGTGTGCAGTTCTTGATGCAAGGGCAAGATAAAAAATATTGATGGCAGTAGAAAATAGATCAATTACTTTCCGAAGTTCAAATCAGCAAGAAACACTGTCAGTATCATTCAGTGACTCATGTGATATCATTTGGAACAACAGTGCAGTAACTCCACAATTGCTATAGAAATTAAAGGATCTTGCATGGGCAACACCAGAATTAAAATAAAAAAAAATTTTTTAACACAACAGAGCAACTCCAACTATATTGCTTTCAATTATTTTCAATCACATCATCTTGGACCTTCTTCATCAACTACACTTTCTAGTGTTGACAAAAACAAAGATCCTCAAATGGAATAATGAAGATAGACTCAGATGATAAGAGAGAAGATTAAAAAGAATAAATTTCAAAATAAACAATTAGATTAGTCCTATTAGATGTGACAGCTCTTCAGAGAAATGCAGTTATTTTACAGTATGCGACTTATTTAGAAAAATGTCTCAGTTTAGTCAATTAATTTCAGTGAGAAACCTGGTGCTTGAATAGTCTTTTTTTTATTTCACCATTATTAAAAGCAGGTTTTGCTGAAATTTCTTTTGCCGAATCATACACTCCTAGTCAGATAAACATTTTAACTCTCTGCAAGATAAAATATTGTGGAGGCGCAGTGGCCTCATGGTTAGTGTGCTTGACTCTGGATCGGGTGGTCCAGGTTCGAGCCCTGGCCAGGGTCATTGTTTTGTGTTCTTAGGCAAGACACTTTACTCTCACAGTGCTTCTCTTCACCCAGGTGTACAAATGGGCACCAGCAAATGTGCTGGGGGTAACCCTGCGATGTATTAGCATCCCATCCCAGCTGCTTCATGCTAAGAAAACTGGAGTCAAGCACCAGCCCCATGGGCCACTTGGGCCTGTATAAAGGCTAAGATAAAATATTGGAAACAAACAATGTAAACAACTGCTACCTTTTACTTTCTTCTGTAGATTCTGCCAAAGTCCTTTCAAATTCTTGCTCTGTTTTAGCCTTGGCATCTTTTTGTTTAGACTCAAACTCTTCCTTAGATCTCCTCAAAACCTCCTGCATGATAGCATCTTCATCTGCACCTGGAGGTGGAGGAACAGAACTGGATGGAGCCATAGGAACTGACTTGGGTGGAGCCACAGAAACAGGCATCGGTATTTGATTTTGCATAGGTATTGGCATGGGCATTTGGACATTATGAACTTGCTGGAGAAGCTGCAGAGCCTGTAGTTGAAGCTCAATATTTTTCTGAATCATCAGTCGCTTGAATACCTCATAGTCTTCAGCAGCCCACATGTGATCAAAGACATCCTGTTGAAATAGATACAGAAGGAAAGTTTTAGACTTAACAGTTGAACACCTGTCAGCAATAAAAGTTTAAGAGGCAGAAGTGAGAACAGCACAGAATTCAGTATTTACAAGTAAAATATGCAATTCTCATGACAAGAAGGAACATTCCTTAACCTTCTGACTCATAAGAGCTATTAGTGTCTATTTTTCCTAACAATATCACCCCTCGATCACACAAACCACCTAAAGAAGCTCTTGATTGTTACACAACTTCTTCTTTTTAACTCCTTAGGAAATGTATAAGGGAAGGTATGGAGAAAATGTATACTGATGCTAGGGTGTAAAGCTTAAGGGTTATTACCTAGAAAAAAGATGGAATGCTGTGGGCTAGTGTAAATGTGATCAGCACACAAAATTGCTTAAGTCTAGATGTTTGTATGACTCAGGATGTGGCACATCTTTTTGATCTGATTTACTGACCCTGTTTATAGAATTGAACTGTGGACTGCTTCTTCCTTCCTGACAAGCTTTCATGAACTGTTCTTCTGATATTCCTACATCTTTTATAAAGCTTGATAACAAAGTGTCCACCTTTCAAGATAATAATAACAATAACATTAATAATATTGCTGAGGGTACCCATCACTACAGATGTAAAAAATAAATAAATAATAAATAAGCTAATAAATAAATAGCACCAAACACAATGTCTTATGAAACAATTTCTGGTGCCAAATTTTAATACAACATCGATGGGTTAAAATCAATTTTCTTTCATGTTACACACAGGATGAATTTCAAATGAACAAGTCCTACCTGACAGATACTTCAAGAAAATTGCATTTAAATAAAACCTTAGTATACAACTGGGTTTAAAAGAAAGCTATAAAAATAAGCAATAAAAATCATTGTATGTAACTTCTTGAGTTGCTATTGGAACAGGATGCGAATGTGACTGGAATTAAATTTTTTTAAAATTGGAGTTTTTCTCTGTTTGAGTTTAACCTACTCAAGAATCTTGAAGGATACATAGTTCTCAACTGTGTTCAAAATAAGCAGTGAAAAAATAAAGGGTGCCTCAGGACTAAACTTGGCAAGTAGTGAATGTAAAATGTGGTCACAGGTACACTGACTTATTACAGGTACTGAGAACTTGAGGAAGGGACACTCTTATTTGTCAAAATATCTCAAGGAAATTATCAATATTCATTAGAGTTGAAAACGAATAAATCATCAGTGGATACATATAAATAAATATAGATATATATAGTGTAAAATTTTGACTTAATACATAAAACAGTGCTCAATACATAGGAATAGAGCGATGTATATATCGTGGTAGGAAAAAGACAATATATATAATATATATATATATATAATATACATATATATATAATATATATATATATATATATATAATATATATATATATATATATATTGAGATAGGGAAAAAACAAAGAGACAACACTTTAATCCCTACAAGCCTGTTTGGTGATTACTCACTCATCAGGAGATTTTAAAATTTTTTTCCCTATCTCAATATATATGGCGCTCTACTTCTACGTATCGAGCACTGTACTACGGAAAAATCGAAACTCAGACTTCCTATATATGTATGTATATATATAAATTTCTCATTGGTTTTACTGGAGTTCATGAAAATCATAAAGAGGCAATATTTGATAAAGTACATGTAAACTTGACTATGAAAAATTAAAAACCCCGTCAGTAAAAATTCAAAACTAAGCAAAATAACCAACGATGTACCGAACAAATTATCTCAGCAAGTGCATGTCTGTGTGATACATTTATTATTAAATGTTTTGACAATCATTTGAGTTATGACTACCAGAGTTGCTTTTTGAACTCAAATACCATTCTTGACCTATGGTTTGAGTCATTGAGCCAGTTGGTGCCTTGTCGTTTTGTTTGACTATGACAGGGCGACAGCTGGGAAACAACAATTGATCCATTTAAAGGTAAGCTTTCACAGGCTTTGAAAACCTTTCCGGTGTAGAACACGTAAAAACTAAAAATCGGTCCCACTAAGACGAAACACTCTATCTTATCTACAGAAACGGAGGCGAGGGGATGAAAACGATTTGATCACAACCTCGCATTTTCCGATAGGTTGCAAGAGCAACAACTCATTACGTTCAAGTACATTCCTAGTGAAGGCAAACACGAGAGAGATATAAGCGCCTAACATTTACAAAAGTAAAGCTTAGAAAATATAAGTAAGCTAACGTAGAGAGTGGATTGTCATTTCTTGTCATTTCTTACCATTTCCTTGTACTTTTTGTGTATTTCCTGATATGCTTCGTGGTTTTCGCCGTCAGGATCAAATACTTGAAAAGATGGAAAACAAAAATTTAATTTCTCTTGAGGAAATATCACTAAGCGTCACGAGCACTCGACTTCGATAGTAGAAAAAAAAAACCAACTACAAAGGAAAACTGTTCTTACCAAGCGAATTTTGTTCTATGAAAGTACGCACTGGATAATTCCATATTGGTGAAGTTAAAAAGCCGCCAACGGCATCGAAAATGAACTCCCCTTCGACAGTAGCCATCTTCTTGAGACTGTGTTCCGCAGTTGACCTCAGCTGCACTTCCTGTACCTTGGAAACTACCTCGCTGTGGCGAGATCATAATCTACCTTTTAGGGAGGGGATAGAAAGGATTTAATTACTCTTAAGATTGTCAAGTACCATTAAAAACCGAGTTTTTTTTCAGGGACAAAATTTTGAGAATTAACATCATACTGATAAAATGTTACTGCAATCTTATTCAGCCGATATTTATTGCCAATGAACATAACGTATCTAGAAGTTTTCAAATTACACTCTCCCCTACTTAAAAAATTTTTGTCATATTATTTCAGTGATTGCCACTCTCCCCTGGTTACATGTAGTTGACATGGCGATTGTTGAAGGCAAAGCCGTTGTTTGCGTGAAGTTCTAGCTAATATTTTTGACCTTAGAATGTTGAAGAGAAGATCTGAGTCAACGGAAATAACACCCCTCGTTAACAGTGCCGTTGAGAAACTTCAAGAACTCGGTAATCAGTGAGAAATATTGTCAAAAAGACAACAACCATTAAGTTGCATAGTTAGAAAATTTGCCATTTACGTTGTAGGGCACCATGTTAGGACTAGAAGAGAAGGCGGAGAACCTGTGGATACTTCTGGAGTGGACGTGGTCGTTAAAGCCCTCAAAGATCTGGTAGATTGAAATTAAAAATACACTAGCAACTCACTTTTTTATCCTGGGCCTTTAAAGTTATCAAGCTGCCTGATACCTGAGCAGATACATATAAAGTAAATCATGAGGTACCACAAGGGATTGTTGAAATCATGAGGATTTTCTTGGCCAAAAAAGTTTCATTAGAGAGCATTTATTATTCAAATGATGTTTTTATCTTTTGAATTATGCTTCAGAACAGCTCAAAATGTAGCTGCTTGACAATTAGATCTTCCTGTCAAATTTATATCCTCTTTGCGACTCACATTTTATTAAGTTATAGCTTGAAAATTTTCGTTATTTCATTGCAATTTCTTAGCTGATGATATTCCATTTCTCATCATTAGTAACTGATTGACACGTAAATCACAATTTAAGGGAATAAAATGATATTGTGACCTGCAGTGATTTGTGATGTACAAATAAAGAAACAATTTCCATACGTGAGCTGCAATAAAAGCAATTTGTAAGAGAGTTTCTTTTCTGCCATCCCTATAACTGCAGCTTACTTAAAAAAAATTGTTTCTTTCTGTGCACTTGAAAATGAATTGTGTCATACAAATGTGGAAACCAGGAAGAGGTAATTTTTGATTGATTCAAGGGTCATGCACTTGTTTATAAAGGCCCAGATTTCCAAATACTAGTGGAGCTCTAGTAGAATCTCCTCACCCTTTGTTGGAAGCTGTGTGTAAAAACCCACTAGGCAAAGACAACAACTCACTTTTTCATATGATTCTCTGTCTATCTACCTCTGATTGTAAGAAAAATGGTTGTGCCCTCTGCATGTGACTGTTTGCAAATTTATATTTTCTCATTTTGCAAACTTGACAATTATTTGATTAAATTCTCATGTTTACAGCTAATGGTAAAGCTTTATATCATCTTTGTAGATTGAATTAACCTTCAAATCATAACATTTAAAAAAGTAATTTTTGTAAATATGACAGTGACTTAATTCTTGTTTATTACACCTATGTATGTCATTATAGGAAGAAGAAAGATTGAAACTCCATGAACTGCTTGAAACAGAAACAATTACAGCCAGTGTTCTCCGTTACAAACTTAAATACTTTCCAAGCGATATCAAATCAGAGATACAAGGTATGATAAGAATTTTGTGACTTTCCTTGGGCATTGCATGTTCAATTAGGCAATAGACTGCACTTTGCATTGGTCATCTGGTTGGATATAACATTGTCTGGATATTAATATGTATGTACTTTTTCTGTTTAGGTGCTGTATATTCAGCTAGACAGTCAAATGAAGCAGAAATAATGAGACTAAAGGTACTTTTAATTAGTTCAATTTTTAAATTTTCAGATTAGTTGATTATAAACTCCATTTCTCCTCAATATTTCTTCCTCCTGTGTAATTAACTCTCTTAACTAGTTTTTTCTACATGGTTGATTTGAATTGCAAGCTATAAGGCCTCTTAACAGCAGGCACTGGCTGTTCCAAAGTTGAAAAAATGCTATCCGTTGGATACATCTCTATCTGGTGGATATCAAAGTGCACATTGTTTCTACTTTTCTGCTGGATAGTGGTTCATCTGTTAGATATAGTTTTATCCATTCTGTCAACAATTAAGCCCAGGAGGTTATCCTAATATATAAAGTTTGAGGCAAGCAGGATGGTTTGCATGCTCTTTGCCTTATTTATCTGGTGTCCTGGATTGAAAGGGGGCCTTCACTTTGCCAGCTTAAACGCAGGCTTTTTTGGGCTCTATTTGAAAACAAAAAGAAATAAAAATAAATTTAATAAAATCTTAAAATTATTTTTACTGTTATGTATTATCTTTTATAAAGGTTGGTAATCTGCATGATAAATGTATTTTTTTATCATGATATATTTTATTTCATTACATGTCTAACATGCATAGTTGTCTCTATCCATTTTAGACTCAGCTGAACACTATCATCACAAACATCAAGTCCCTTCAGGACAGACACGAAGAACTTGCAAAGGAAAATGCTAAACTGGAGTAAGCATTGTTTACTCCCTCTAAAACATAACAGTTCTATGTGATATTAATCCTCTGACTTCCAAGAGTGATCAGCATGTTATTTCTCCTTACACAATATCACCCCTGCATCACACATTGAGGTCACAAGAAAAAAGGAAATGATCACCAACAAAGGAAGCTCTTCTCTTGTTTGTCAAACAAATCTCCCTTGTCAGCACCTTGTATATAGAACAGTTTGGAGAATATGCAATCTGATGTTAGGGTGTAAACTAAAAACCTGAAATAAGTCAGTATCATGGTATGGCCTCTTTTACTTTTAATATGAAATCCAGAAGTAAACAACATTTAAAACTTGGAATGAAGTTTATGTTCAAAGTTGAACAGATGCTCATGATATAAATAATCAGTATTTGTTTACCAATTCTATAATAATTGAAATCATAAGTATTTACATAAAATCTAAAATATTATTAATATGAAATGAAAATGCATAGCAGGGATTTATACTTTCTAGGCCAGAGAGGAATGACATGCAAACTGGACATGATGAAATCATCGCACTTCTTAATCAGAAGATGGCTGATAAAGCAAGGTAACAAGTCACTGATTGTGGATTCAGAGTGAGAAGGTGGTGTATCTATACAGTGCACATTACAGTGCTGAGAGATATTTAGTTCTAAGGCTTGGGGAGAGAGGGCAGGACTCTCTTATTTTGCACCTGGAGCCAGACATCCTCAGTCCAGCCCTCCAACTCATTCATTAAGTACTGTCTAACAGGGTATGGTTATCAAAAGACTGAGGTGATTTTTTTGTCATGTAGATGTATCCTATTTTGATGTTATAAGCCCAGAGTGTAGTGTGACTACAAAGTTATTGACTTGATTTCTTTTTGCATCTATAGCAAACAAATTACTCTTAATGAAACACGTGATAAACTGAGGGAAACATATAAAAGGGTAAGATACTAGACTGTGGTACATGTAACTATCATCCTCTGATGTAATTAGTTGGGACCCCTGAATTAACCAGGCACACTATTCTCTTGCCCCTCTTGTCCTTCCAAGTTTTTCAACTACCAGTTTTCTCAGAGGCCAGGGGTTAGAGTAGCAGAGAATACACCAAGACTGTTCCAATAAATATGTCCATAAGCATAGGACACTGTGAGCTCTTAATGCTTATTCCTGATGTTTTGCAACTTTTTTGTGTCTTTCATCGAGCTTTTCAACAATTTCAATTCAAAATCAATTGCTATGATCATTATATGCTTAAAGCCATTTGTCCATAATTGTTGGTTGGTGTTAAAATTTGTGTGACCTACACTTTACAGACACATTTGTCTTTTGAGACACTTGTTACCTCTCCTGCCCATCCCATGAACACATTGGCAATCAACAAATCTAGAAGGGGGGTAGGAATTGTGGGAAAATAATATCATAAACATTGTTCTGGAGAAGTATCCAAACCAATTATGTCTTGAGTGTGGCTATAATTTCCTAGTACAGTAAATGGTTTGAATAGGGAGGTAACATAGTTTATTATGTAGTTGAATCATTAAGATGAGGATACTCTCAAGAAGGATTATTCTGATAATGACTGAAATAATAATGATGGATGCCAAGATCAGAGATGACTTGCACTAAAATTGTCAAAAAATCAGCTAGGTACTGACAACAGTTCTCCTCAGGACTATTTTCACCATGATGATCAGATTTCATGGGCAAATATTTCCTTGTGTAACAACTGATATACACTACAATGTTTAAAATCCATAATTCAGTTACTGGTATGTAATAGTTCAGGTAAGAATTGCAAAACATATTACCCTGACCACTGTTGTTAAGTGATGGCGATTGTTTTTAAATTAAATTGTTTTCTCCTGTATAAAGATAATTGACCTGGAAGATTCAATTGTTCAGTTGAAAGAAGATTTGGTTCATGAACGAGAGGAAGCACGACTGGAAAAAGAAAAGCTTAAACAATCAGTGGTGAGTACTTTGGAAATTAAATGGACATTTTATCCTTTTTTACCTGAAATTATGACTCAGTCTGTCAATCTGATTACTACATTGCATTTAAGCTGTATAATTTTTAAAACACTCTGCTAGAGGCCTTTTATCTGACATTTTACGTATAACTGACCAGTAAATGACAAATACATGAAAGTTAGTCGTACAATTATCATTTTTTCACGTAGTGAATTGATTGATTTATGCAGATCTGATGGTTATGTTGAATATTTATAATAATTGTTCATGGGCTCATCATTGATGATCAAATTTCTGTGCAGGCTGACACTCAGAAAAAAGCAGAGGAGCAGCGCAAGACAAATATTGAAAAGAGAAAGTAAAAACCTTTACTTCACTTTTTATCAAATTTTATGGATATGAAAAAAATATATTTGAACTGTATCAGATAGTTCAAGTTTTTACTGTGTCACATTACAATTCATTTAAAATTTGATCAAGTTATTTAATAATGCCTATCCCTTAATTCACAGTGAGGGAGTATTTAACATAGTAACTCAGCTCTTCATTAGATAAACTAAGTTTGTATAATTATTTTTCTGGACTAATTCTTTGTTATTGTTTTATTCTGTGATTTTAACCATGAAATCTTTTAGTTTGGATTTCTCCATGAGTACTATTTTTTTCAGGGAAATTGACAAATTGCAGGAGGAGTTAGTGGACAGTGAATCAGTTTTAGACTCTAAGAGAAAGGTGCATTACTTCAACTTCCAAAGTTTGAGATGAGTTTATTTCTGATTAACCAAGCTGCTGTTACACTGTTGTTGTTTTTTTTTATACCTTGATCCTTTCCCATGAAACAGCATTTATTTTCTTAAGGATATACTCGCAGTTGTTTTGTGTTTCTTAAGGATTGGAAAGGAGAAAAGAAAGAATTTTGGTGCAAAGATCACCAGGTTCTATGTAAATATGTGTGTTATTACTTGAAATGTCTTTTCTAGAACATTAGGAAGTTTGAAACATCACGTAACAGGCTGGAGGCTCAAGAGGTACAACTAAACAGACAACTTCAGAAGGAAATCAAAGATAATTCCGTATTGACGCAAGAAGGGTGAGTCAGATGAAGTGAAAAGAAAGTGTATGTCATGTAATAGTCTCTGTTAGATCAGACATGATTTCATTTTGGTGGGGATTCCTTGGTGTTAATCTGTGATTTTTTTTGTCTGCCACAGTCTTCGATACAAAGCACTCTGGATAAATTTTCAGTTACATAAGAGCCCAAAAGAGGTTGTTAAACAAATTTTTAGCACCTTTAAAATAATATAAAATTGTCATCTTTCACGCTGTGGAACAACAATAAAAAATAACTACATAGAACAATGCATAAAATGAAAGGGAGTGGATGAAAGGTAATGAGAGGTTTTCAGTCACGATGCATTTAGTTCTCTGACTTTTAAAGACACATTTGAGTCTTCATAATCTATCTTTTACTGCATCAGCAAATGTTGTACTTTTTTCTTTTCTCTAGGATGAAAATTGTCAAAGAACACAATGAAATGGCTTCACGGTTGGAGGAGAGAAAGAAGTCATTGCAAGTTCAACTAGAAATGGTGTGAATCCTCAAATTGCGGAATTATAAGGCAAAACGAACCAAAGCGATTTTTATCTCTTGTGTAGTACTATATATATCACCTCTCCATGAACAATGTGAATGTGCAAGACAGGGAGGAATTTGATTTAAGATTGCTAACCACAGTAGATAATTTAAGGCTAGTGGCAAGTGAACCAAGGAAGGGCTGTAAAACCAGAGGAAAGAAAACAGCTGTAAAACCGGAGAAAACGGTTAAACCCATGCTGAACATGCTGTTTTGCTAAATTTTTTACGTTACAGGTACTGAATAAACTGAAAGAGGCAGAAGAACAAGATAAACAGCTGACATTTGAAAAGAAATCACTTGAAAAAGGTGACATCTGCAGCAGATTTTTTTAGCTACTGTGGGGAAAAAATGTCTTTAAGTAAATATCATTGTAAAAAAAAATGGAACGCGAATTTCATTCGAGGACAGTTGTGCTAATTATGTGTTTCATTTATACCTTGAAAGTTTTTCATTCTTTATACAGTTTTTTCCTTCCAAAGAGTGTTTCAACTATTGAATTTTAAATTGAAAGAGCTGAAAGTTTCTTGATTGTAACTTTTTTTCCCCTGTAGAATATAAAATTGCCATGGAACTTCAGGAACAAGACGCTGAGGTGGTACGACAACATGAAAGAGTGTAAGAGGCATTTGAGTTTTATATGATGATTGGACTTTTACATTTTGAATAGTTGAGCAGTTTAATTTTTGCACAAACTTGATTTGACCGACGTTTCGTTGTAGGCGTGAGTGTGAAATTCGGGGTTTTCACCGTTAAGACACAAAATCACGTACATGAGTGCAAGTTTCTCAAATGCAGTCTTCTGTAATTATGTTTAAAATCAGTTCTGTTTCTGTTTGATTGTACAGCCTTGCCAGAGGCAAGGAATCGTTACATAACCAAAATCAGCAATGTGCCAAGGTTAGAGCAGAGAACATGGAGTTAGAGGAAGAGATGAACCAGCTGGAGGAAAGCCACAAGTAAGGAATAATTTAATGGTTAATGACCCTTAACAACCCAACGTCAGAATGTATATTCTCCATACTGTTCTATATACATTTCCTTTGGTACTGAAGAGGAGAATTTGTGCATCAATCTAGTCAAGAGCTTCTTGAATTGGCGATCATTTCCTTTATTCTCATTACCTTAATGTTTGATTCAAGGGTGATATTGTAAGGAGAAATTAGATGCTAGTCAGTTTCAGGAGTTAAAGGGTTATTACTAATTTGTGTTTGGTTGCCTCATGAGATGTTCGGCCTATGAATCAAAGCAGTTTTCTGGCGCGTACAGCAGCCGCGAGTTAATGGCTCTTTTCCCTGGAGTTTGCAACAGAACTGATACCTGTATCGTTTATTTGAAAAAAATATATAAAAAAAAACCTTAGCAAAGTCAAGTCACTAGATTGGACGATTTCAAAGCGCGCCAGAAGTAGTGACTCTGTTCTCCCATTCGTTTCTTTGTTTAAGTCTCAAAAGCACTTGCATGTTCGACCGGACACTGACATTATGAGGCAAGTGATGCAAATGCGAATGAATAAGTTTTTGTTTTAATTCCTCAGTTGAAGCTAGATGATTCGCAAAACTAAAATCAGCTGTTGATTCTGTCTCCTCAGAGCAACTGTAGATGTATACAACAAGGAAATCGAAACGTCCAAGAGCGCTTTAACGGTGGAGAGAAAAGACAGGTTAGAACCAAAGAAAGATGTAATTAGCACATTTTGCCTTGACAGGTGCGTGCACTTGTCAGGGAAAACTTTTGTTATTGTGGCTTCAACTCCCGCTCTTGTCAGCTAATTTGCTTTTATTTGCAATTTTTGCATATCAACCTCACTAAATATTCTAATGAATGATGATGTAACACGTTGTATCAATTTTTCCACGGGCTTTTCTTTGCTTTTATGGTTATTTTTGATTCCCTCGGATCTTTGGTTCTAGAATCGGATCCGCCTAAAATTACCGGGTATGGCTACTTTCATCGTGTGTAGGGATTCATATATTGAATCAATCTCGTTTTTGACTGCAGGCAAGTTTTACAAAAGAAAAGAGACAATGTCACGAAGGAGTCGAACGAGTTCAAAGGCGAATATGGACGCTATATGGCTACAATGTCCAAGAAGGTCACTGAAGGGAAAGCGGAACATACCAGGTTAACAGAGCGTGTGAGTATAATGCAGTCTGAAATTTGTATTTACAAAGTTGAAAATCCAGGACTTCATTGGTTGTGCTTTTCCTTGCCTTGTGATTGGTTCTGAAAACGCGCGGCAACCCCTCGACCAATCAGGTTGCAAATTTATATAAAACTAGTAATGACTTGGTCAGCGGTTTTCCCAGCGCTTGAGTTGACTGCGTTTTATTGTCTACTTAATGTGTATGTATTTTTTCCTACTGCAGGGGACTCAACTGCAAAAAGACTTGAAGAAGGACGAAGCAGACATTATCAGTAAACAGAAACAGCTCAAGAAAGCAAAACACGATTACACTTCACTTCAAAAGCAGCTCAAGACTCAGCTTAAAGCTCTTCAAGTAAGCTGGTCTAACGTGTTCAGATCTGTTGTTGCTTAATAGAGTTCATTTAGTGGATCCAGTGAATGAGGGAGAAATTTGGGATTTTTCATCAGTTTGGTAGAAAACTATACAACACTATTCGTTAAGAGATTTTTCCGTATTTCCGCTCTTGCGTGCTGTTTGAAACTTCTTCCACGCACTACTTCAAATTTTAACATCAATTTTATTTGATTACAGGAAAGTATTGATAAGTTGGAGAAAGACAGGGACAAGAAAAAAGATGTAATTCAGGACAAAACCGTAAGAATGATATCTCGCGTTTACTGCTATGATTCTCCTTAACGAATGCGCTTTTCCAAGAAAATTGATTTTCACCGTATGTTAGCAAAGAAGAGGACTCAAGTTGAAAAACACTCGCTGAGGTACAATTTCCTGCTAAGGGTCCTTGTCAATTTAACTACATGAATCCTCGCCGTCCGTTTTAGTCTGCTCTAGCATGAAGGTTACTCTGTGGATCACTCGTCGATGATTTGCGTTCTTACCTTTGCAGCCAATCTTCAAAGATCTCGAGGTTCAGTTTAAAGAAAGGACACACGAGTTTGACACGACAAAGAAGAACATAGTCGGTAAGTAACGTCATAACAAAAAGTAATTTTCAGTTGAATATCGAAAATAATCTATGATTGTATTGGTTCTCCTTTCATCTGCCTTTTCATTGGTCTAGAAATTTTGCACAAACCTCTCGACCAATCGGATGTAAAGCTTAAATCGATCGCGACTTTGTCGTCTGAGTTTTCCCGCGCCTCAAGCATATCTCTCGTTTTCTCTCCGATTACTGATTGGCTCCTTGTGATATTTTTTTTGGACGGTGATTGGCCGTTGAGATCATTTCGGTTTTGGTTTTGAGACACTCATTCGAAAAGCGCTCTAGTATGCGAAAGTTGTCAAAACGCCAGCTAGTTTTTTCTAAAATTATGGTAGGAACTCAACGAAACTGGGGAGCAAATTTTTTTCTGTGAATTGAGTAAAGACTGATATTCAGTGCAGAACACATGGAAATCATCGAAAATGTGATTTGAGATAGTGCTTGTAAAGGTCTTCATGATTATATTAGAAGGTATTACAATGAAGAGACAGGGTGTTGCTACTCCTATACGGACACGGAGATGACCTTTTTTCTGTCAAAATTAGATTTCCTTAGTGGTAAAACGCTTAAGGCAATGTTGGACTAAACATTTAATCCATGTAGAAGATTTAAGAGGAGAACTGTCACACACATTACAAACACGCCGATTGGTTTCAAAGCTTACAACACTGACGATATGAAAGCGTGATAAACATTCCTTTTTTCTTCCCATCTCTTGATATCACAGACCTAAAAAACAAAAAAGCTAGTCTGGAGACATCTGTTCAAAGGGCTCAAAGAGACGTGGACAAGTTAGCAGAACCACAGACTCGTTTACACGGGAAGCTGAGGGAGAGACGGGTAGAGGCCTTGGAACAACTCAAGAACCAATCAGAGGACGTGAAGAAGATTGAAACAGAAATATTTTCATCCGGTCAGCGGCTTGGGGCAGTACTCAAAGAGAACCACAGGTATAATAACAAACCCACCTTAGGGGCAAACAAGGGGGGAATAAGTGTATCTCTTCATTAACCTTTAAGCCCATGGTATAATGGGCAAGTGTAGAATTGTTCAACAAAATTCTACCGCTTACGATTGAAACAACTACCCAGGTTACGGCTTGTAAGTCTTGAAGAGTGAAGCTTAAACTTCTGTAGTGTACTTCAAGTTCAAGGAAGTTTGACCCGTTCTCTGTGAACGTAAAAATTGTAATTTAAAGTATCAGTGACCTCCCTCTTCTTTATCCAGGGCCTCTTTCTATGATGCTCCTCCCTTCTAGGACCGCTAGTTTCTCATAAACCCCACTCCTGTTATGCTGCCTTTTTCTCTTCCCCCCCCCCCCATTCATTGCAAAATTTTTAT
Organism: Pocillopora verrucosa; assembly: GCF_036669915.1. Taxonomy (NCBI): domain Eukaryota; kingdom Metazoa; phylum Cnidaria; class Anthozoa; order Scleractinia; family Pocilloporidae; genus Pocillopora; species Pocillopora verrucosa. The sequence goes on along the minus strand of NC_089318.1, from coordinate 20,158,958 downwards.
TCATTAACGCTTAGAGGATTTTAAGTACAAAATAAACTTGTATTCGAAAGTCTGTTATAGTTCCCACTTATTTTGAATATCGTGGGTTTTCAACTAAAGAATTGTCTCTGTACATAGTATTCTTTAAATCTGAGCCAAGGTGGCAATTTATGGCATAAGTAATGAGGAGGCAAGCCGCCAAATATCCCCATCCACCCCCTGTTTGGTTACCCTACCCTCTAGATCTTCTTTGGTATTTCTGGTCAAAAACTGAAATGGAGCTAGTTCTCGAGTCCGCTGAACCTTTGCTGATGTTCTCGACTTCTAGCGTTGTAAATAACACTTAAATTTCAATTACTGTTTCGAAGAAGTGTGTGCATGTCGAATAACAGTTAACGCTTTTATAATGCTTTTCTTTTTCATGTCATGCACAAGATTTAAGCAGGTATGTGACAATGTGGAGAATTTTGACCATGACACGCAATGTCAGCAATTTTGTTAAATCATTCATCCAGCCTTTAACCACCTCCCCACATCAATTCGTCCCATCGGGGTCCCGCATTTTCATGAGTTTGAAGTAGATTATTGAGATAAGCAGAGTTACTGCTGAAATACGGCAAGATTGACCCTTTACACTCTAGTATCAATATGCGTATTCTTAATACTGTTCTTTGTATGTTTCCTAAGGTGCTAACAAGCAGAATTGTTTAACAATCAAAAGCATCTTTAGTTGATAACCATTTCCTTATTTCTCAAGACCTTAATGTTTGATTCAGGGGTGAGGAGAAGTTAGGTGCTAGTTACTCTTAAGGGCGAGAAGTTCAAGGTAGCGAAAACTGACTTTTCTACGGAGAGCTTTTGCTGTGATTTTTGAATAATTAGTTAATAATTCTACTCGTTCTCCAGGCCATCAGACAGCTTGAAGCGGAAATTGAAATCACACGGAAGGCAATGATCGCAAACTCTGGAACAAGAGAGATATTGCAAAAACAGCTTTTGGAATACAGGGGTACGTTTTCTAAAGCTGTCTTCATATGCTTCTGTCTTTCCTTTAAACCTTAAACTTTTGGGTTTATAAAATAGAATTCTAACAGTTACTGTCGTATTTAGCTCAAACCTGTGTGATTGCATGGGCTGTAAGTCTGTGTGAGGACATTTTTGTATGGAATAAAATCTGGGCGAAATAAAATTAGAGTACTTCTGAAATAACGTGGAAAAGCGAACAGTATCTGATTGTGCTGCCCCTCGATAACAATGATATAATTTAGAGTTCTTATTTTCAGGTACGCTACACGAGCGCTGGAGAGAGGACTTCAACCTTGATAAAGTAAGTGCTAAAAATCTTGATGGACAGAGGTAAGAATCTCTTGACATTGCATCAGTGTTCAACTTCTTTTTTACCTTTTCTTGATTAAAACAGATTTATGCTGAACGAGATTCTCTGATGTTGGAGGACATTGAAAGACTTCAAGAGGAAACTAGTGTGAGAGAAGAAAGGTAAAAAGACTGTCAGAAGGGAAACTAGATAGAAATACTTGACGGCTGAATAATATGGAAGTTTCTCAGTAATCTAAAGGAGGCCAACTGAGTCTTGTAATTATGGCACTAATAATCTTGCTGTCTCATGCTGTATGCAGGATTGATGAAATCCATCAACAACTCGAAGAGCAGCTGTCGGTATTGTCTCACTTCATTGATGGAGTGGCAAACTTAAGACCTAAAGGTTTGTCTGGCGTACTTATTATGGCGCTTTTTGTTTGACTCTTGAAAAAAAAAGGAGAAGTTATCACAACAATCATCCAGAACACTGAAAATAGAAAATCACTAGGCGTCATTGCGAATTAAATGTAAAAGCTTGTAAAGAGACGGGCTCAAGCGCGGGAAAACGCGAATGGCCACAAAATCCAACGCCTTGAGAGGATGTTTACTTCCCCCTCCCCCCCCGCCCCCTTATAGGATGCTTGTTGTTTGTTATATCCTACGAGTATTTTTATCGAAGTTTTTTCATAAGCTCACATGTATGGGACCACATTTTCATGCAGCTCTTTCCCCCAGTTCCTATTCGAATTTATGTAATCTCTTGTCCATTCTTTTGCAGACACTGCGCAATCAGAGCGTAAATCAGAAGGTACGAATGCATTTACATCCCTTAAGATTTATCCCCACTCATAGGCTGGTTTGAAAGGATCCTTGCTCAATTTATGATTTAGTTTTGTAGCCGTTTTTTAACTTGTAACTTTTGCTGCAGTGATCTATACAACACTTATGTTTTGAGCTTGAGATTTCTATGATGAGGGTGTAGCCTGAATCAACACTGAATCACGCACAAAAATAGAGAGCGAGTAATCTAATTATTTTCTTATGAATTGACTATTCGCTTAAACTTGAAAAAAGACAGGCTTGTGTTTTATTTTGTTTTTTTTTACAACCGCACTCTGCGAGGCTATTCTCACTGTTCTTTATCTATCAAGGAATAAATAGCGAGTAACGTATTCGTAACCGATCAGCTTTCAGAATTTTTAAGAGAATTCTGGTGAGTAAAGTGGAAATTCTAACAGCGTGCAGTTGTAAACAAAATTAAATAAGAATATGGGCTTGTGTTATAGCTGTTTTGAAGACCATTTAATTTATACCAAAACAACTAGGTTATTCGCTCTCGATTTCAATGGCTCTAAGCCCTCCTTAATTATCACGCGATAATGTAATCGTTGAATAGCATCCACCCTCTACTGTGTTATTTCTTATTAATATCAATATGATAGGCAAAACATTACTTAAGTGCTTGTGGATTCGAATTGATCTTGTCGTGTGTATAATAGCTCACGAGTGAGTGAAGCGACCATAGGAAAATTATTATCATCACTCGAAGATTAAATTCGTACCCAAGCGACGCCATTTAATATCCGCCCTATGTCTGTTGTTCCATGGTCTCCTGCTCAAATTTGGAGGGTATCGATGGTTACTGATACGAAACAATTTTGGTATTTAGGCGGGAAAAAGATAAAACCAGGAAAACCGCTCCACGGATCTCCGCCACTGTCACCGAAGCCCCCACCCAAATCACCGACTCGGCGAAAATCTACCAGTGACGTCAGTGCACCTGCTGAAAGCGATTTATAAAGCAGAGGAGATGCCTTGATGTGTGTGTCGAGATAGCATTTTATTTTGCTGTCATTAGGGGGGTTATTTATCCTGAAAGCTTTTGTAAATAAAGGTATCTATTAAATATGGAAGGATGATGTTATTCATTGAATAACAAGGGCATACTGGGAGAAAAAAGAACTCCGAGTGTTCCCAATAGGAGTGGAACCTACGATGACTCAAGTTGCACGAGTTGTTGCTTTGGACGAGATTTCATTAGAATCAAACGTTTGTAACTCTTTCCCCCGTCCCCCTCCCCCTTCCTCTTTTTCTGTCAGTCCCTATTCAAAGAGAATGGCGACAACAAGACAAATTCAAAATATTTACAGGTATGGAAAAAGTTTTTCGGTAGATACGTTTGTGGAAACCATTTTCTAGTAGAACTTTAATATCGATTTATCGACACACAGAAAATGAAAAACCAGTCATAACAGCTTCGAGACAAAATAATCATACTTCTGCACTTTAAAGTGAAGTTCTCGATCAAACTTTTTCCCCACGGATCCGTAGCGCCAGCTGCATATCTCGAGGCATAATAGTAACCCTACGGGCATGGAGAGCAATAGGTTCATATCATCAAACAAACTAACGATGTATGACTCGGCCGCTTCTTGGAGCGCTAGCAAAGCTGTAGGTTGAAACCGCAAATATGGGGCAAAATTGTGCGAAATCTCACGGACAAGGCGTTGGAAGGAGATTTTCCCTATCAACAAATTCGTATTTCTTTGGAATTTTCCGATTTCTTTCAACGCAAGGGCTCCTGGACTGTACCTCAATCTTTTCTTTACGGGACGAGTGGTGATCAGGAGGGGTGTAATTTTCACAGGAGATATCGGGAATGTCGCGATTTCTTCATCCTCTGCTCCTTCGCGATTGAAAGGTAGGGGCTGATTTGGAAAAAATCGTTGATTTCCCACTCTGCAACCGCAGATCGTTTGTTTTATTCTAACCATGTCTTCAAAACACGTCCAAGACTTTTGATGTCTGCGTCTTTCCACCTATTTAGACAAAAAACAGAGGAGAAAATTATTATTGCTCAAAGCAAATGGAGGGTAGGAGTATAGTACGTGAACTTTACAGATAAGTTTGCGGTACCTCAAATCAGTTCATTGTTAGTAGCAGTCATTTTAGTATTAGTAACAGGGGGAGTTTGTTAATAGCGTTAACCTCAAAAGTCCATTTTCGTATTTATTCGTATCATTTGTAGATACACCATTTTCAAAAACGTTGCAATTTTAAAATGTGTATCAAATACATAAACCTTTGCTTTTCCCAACAAAAACGACTGTATAAATTTGAATAAATATGTATGTGTGCATGTAAAAAAGTTGGCAGTGGTATTTTGTGTTGTGAGGCAAATCACTCCTTTCAGCCCACAAAGAGGTTTTCAGTCCCTAGAGCGCGAAGAAACGTCTGATTAAAGTAAAGCCTTAAATTAGCTTCAAAAATACAGAAGTATTAATTAGTCTTTTAACTCCAACCTCTACAAGACCCATAAATGGTTACGAACTAATCATAAACTGTACTTACGAAGTTCACGCCAGATACTTTGTTGCCAATATTTAATAAAAATATTTCAGGAAGTTAGCTTCGATTATCGCTTAGCTAGGTCTTCAGTCTTGACAAACAACTTTGCGACGGGCGGCGGCAACGCGCAAAATGGCGTGAAAATATATTAAAGTTCACACGGCAACCAGGTGGACAATCAGACATGGTTTGAAAATATGCCCCAAAGTTCGAAAAGGTTTTTGAACAACTTTAACGTTGTGGCGGTTTGCTTCCTGACGCCTATTTACACCTCGTCAGAAAAAAAGGCCGCTAATTAGTGATCATATAAAGGACCTCTTGTTGCAGCGTTTAGATCACCCCTGATGAAGGCACTAGACAGGGGTGTCGAAACGTTGGGTATATGAATTGTAACTTCTTCGGTTACATTCATTAAATCTGTAAACCAGAGTAGCATCAAACCATGTCTGATTGTCCACCTGGTTGCCGTGTGACATTAATATATTTCATTTGCGAGAAAAGTATGGTCAGACTGTTGTTACAAGGGTCAACCGGCTCGCGAACATCAGAGTCCGCATTGCTTAGTATCGCTGTCATTTGTATCTCAATCACCGTTGTAAAGAAAACTATGTGCTTCCATCGAGTTTGAGATTTCGGCCTCCTTTACGGAGTGCTAAAGGATACAAGCTCATAGTCCGTACTGGGTTTTCTCTTCTTAAGCTACGAATAGATGAATGTCACAGTTCCATACTACGTTTGCGTACGTTATTCTCTCGTTCACTCAGTGAACTCTCTGCTTTGATTAACAACTCCGAAACTTCCTGGGCCGAGGAGTTCTGCAGTTCGAAAGAACTGCAGACGTTTACCAAACAGAGAGAGAAACACGACAGAAAATTCCGTCATTTGCTCAGTAAGAGGTCTCTTGTTAATTCAGGCTCATCTCTGAAATATAAATGGGACATGAACCTTTCCTCCAAGGAGTTATCTGGGCTCGATTAAGCGCAATTTTTCATTAAAAAACGACGATTTTTTGAAGGTTTGAATAAAGACTTAAAAAAATTCAACTTCTTGAAAACAAAGCAAATAGTCCCAAAGGTAATCTATTGTTTGCGCTATTGTTTTCTTCTAACAAAGAACTGTATGCATAATGAAGTATGGGGCTGTACGGAAACTTTGCCTTTGAATTCAGTAGAGCCGTCGATCCAATTCACCCTCAGTTGAGCGTGAAAAGGATAGACACTTGCCCTTTCTTGATTTAAATGTGTCCAGAGGGGTTTAGCGTAATGTAGAGACAAGTGTTTACCGTAAACCTACCCACACCGACAAATACCTCGCTTTCAATTCTCACCACCCTATTTGCCATAAAAAGTCTGTAGCCAAAACTTTACTTAGGAGGGCTGACTGTCTACCATCTTCGCTCGATTCGAAGGCTGAGGAGAGGAAATATGTTTCTAATGTCCTAAGGACAGATGGCTATACAAAAACCTTTCTCTGTAACTGCCAAAAACCAGTTAAAACTAGTAACGCTCTTGATGAAAGGGAACCAGCGACTAGTTTTGCTGTTATTCCTTACATTCAGGGTGTTACGGAACCCATTAAGAGAATTTGAATAGCCACAACGCGAAAGTTCCTCAAAAACCTTTTCGGACTTTGGGGTATATTTTCGCCAAACCTAAGGATCTCGTCACGAAAGAACAACGAACCGACGCCGTTTATTCTATTCCTTGCAATGACTGTGATAACGAATACATCGGACAGGCCAAACGTCAGTTTGGTACACGTTTAAAAGAGCATCAAAAAGCGGTTATCTTTTGCAAAAAGGAAAATTCAGCTTTAGCGGAGCACACATGCCTAACTAACCATACAGTTGGGTGGGATAATTCTAAAATTATCACCACTAATCGGTGTTACCACCAGCGCCTTTGTTTGGAGGCTTGGCATATTACTCCGCCCACGCTCCTTAAAATAGTGACGATGGCGGTTTGCTTCCTGACGCCGTCAGAAAAAAAAGGCCGCTAATTAGTGATCATATAAAAAGACCTCTTGTTGCTGCGTTTAGATCACCCCTGATGAAGGCACTAGACAGGAGTATCGAAACGTTGGGTCTATGAATCGTAACTTCTTCGGTTACATTCATTAAATCTGTAAACCAGAGTGGCATCAAACCATGTCTGGCGGGAAAATGATTATCATCACTTCCGGTCACGTGACAAGTTGCTAAGTGCTCCGTAGATCTGTCACGCACGAGTAAAACTTTCCGGTTCTCTACGACAAAATGGAGCAAATTTTTCTTGTTCAGCTCCTGTTTTTATCGAGCCTTATTATTTCTTTAGCGGCGGTAGATATCACCCTTAAGAACGATGATTTAATCCACTCGCCGTTCTCTGAGGAATTGGGAAACGACGCGAGTCTGGATGGGCCAAAAGTTTTTACGAAGGAAGAGCTGTCGGAATACGACGGAAAGAATGTAAGTAATATTCTATACTTTAAAGTCGGTTAATTTGGATGCATTTGATCTCCACGATCTCCTAGTTATTTACCTGTTGTCATCTTCAAAGGTGTACAGTGTAGAGGTTATTGGAATCCCTAAAAAGATTACGTGACATATCTAATCTCAATTTGGACTGCCAACGACGAGTGACATGATCTATGCCATGTTCAATTTTCTATTGTTCAATTTTGCTTCGTCATCTTTTTCGCTTCCAGCCTGATCTTCCCATCTACGTAGCGATCAAAGGGATTGTATTCGATGTCTCAGAATCGAAAAGTAAGACTTGGATCGTATTTTCTTACTGTTTGTCATCTTTCCATTTGCCACTTGTCAGTTGATGAGTAAAGATGCCGCAATTGTTTTTCTTTCTCCTCTGTGAGTAGAAGCTTATGGACCCGGAGGATCCTACAACAAGTTCACTGGCAAGGATGCATCAAGAGCTGTAGCCAAATGGTCTATGGCAGAGGAAGATCTCAATGATAATTTGGTGAGGCCTGCATGACGTCATACGTACTTATATTATATTTAATATTTCCCGTATTAATTGAGCGAGCAGAGTGGCGCAGAGGAAGCGTGCTGGGCCCATAACCCAGAGGTCCGAGGATCAAAACCTCGCTCTGCTAGAACATTTTTCTTTTCCAATCTTCTCCAATTTTTTTTTTAATTCCTTTTTTTTTATCCTTTATTTTTCGCATTTCTTTATTTTTATTTTTATCATCCAGGAGGATCTATCGGAAGCTGAACTCAACCGCCTAGATACAGTCTTCAAGAAGCTGTACTTGGAAAAGTATCCCAAGGTTGGTTATGTCGAGGGACACGAGCCCAACCATGAAGACAACCTCACTATGAGAAAGAATAAAAACATAGAACTTTGAGTGGTAAACGTCTAATTTTAATAGGATAAGAAATCCGTTGGAGAAGTTTTGCCTTAAGAGTGATCGCACAGATACACCGAACAAGTCGGTTCGTAAACGCCCTAGATAGCATTTGATCACAGTTAAGAGACGATGTCATTCCTAATTCAAGATCGATGCCTCAATTTGTAGGTTGTTTGAAAACTTCTCATTTAAGCTTATGTGTGAAGGCAAATACTTTTGCCAGAAGCCTGTGTCAACCTGTGAAGACAAAGCTTCTTCATCTTATTTCGTCTCCATTTTACTTACATTGTTAGGAAAGAAGATTTGCAGTGAAAACTCGCAAGCCTTGCATTTTTTTTTCTTGTTTTCTCGAAATTGAATGAGTAGAATTTTAAAAAGATACATGTAAAAACTGGTTAGGATAGGATTAATTGCAGTGTATTTCTAGGGGTGTGAAGCATTTTTTTAAGGAGGCGTGTTTCCAAGAAAGTAAAATTAAAAATAAAAGCAAGGACACTGACATCTTTAATCTATTTTGTGGTTTACTGCCGTATTGATGACTGCACCATCGACAATTTTTAAAATCTTTTTACATGCATCAGTCACAAACTGCTGTGCCTCGTGTGCCACTTCCTTGTTCTTACCACATTTTCTAATTCACCTGTGATCTATTGCTGAACAGACACAAGAAACATGGACTATATCAGTGAATGGAAGTTGACTCTAGGAATAAACTAGTTACCTTAGGACACCTTCAGCTTGATGATCGTCTTGAAAAGCTCTATTAAGGAAATGATTATACAGAATTTGGCGGTTTTTATTGACAAGCCGACCAGTTCACCAGAGTAAAACTTTACTTTCATTTGTTTATTAGCTCAAATTTGTCTCTGAGTAAACCACAACCAATAACGCCCAAGAAGAAAATTAAAAATTAATTATCATGGCTTGCAAGAACATTGGAAAAGTGATAAACCTCATCACTATCGTACAACAGTTTGGTCGTGGCAATTTACATAGCCACCTTCATTAGATCTCACCCAGAAATAGCACTTGATGCAGCTTGTTAAAAAAAATGCAGATTTCTCACCAGTTTTCAACACTTAACCTTTGCTTCCCATACTTAACCACTTAAACTCTGATGAATGACCAAGAAAACTTCTCCTAGCTTGCAATATCAGTGCAATATCACCACAAGCAGACAAGAAAGTGAGAATGAAGAAAAATATCAATTAGGGGATTATTAGTTGATTCGCTACCAAATTCTATGTACTGATATTGTGACAATTGTATGCAGAAAGTGAGGAGAATTACTAATGAAATCTTAGGGGGAAAAGGGTTTAAAATAACTAAAGATTCTGTACAACCCTCCTATCCAACAAACATTGCAGTCAAAAGGCATCTTTCTCAACCACAGATAACTTCATTTTGCCTTGGAGTAAACAACAACCACCAAGTCCTGGTCACAAAACAAATAATTTATTATGATCTATCTTTAATTAAGCATGGCTTGCCAAAACATTGAAAAAGTGATAAACCTCATCACCATCATACACAGCTATTTCTGTGTTGCATTCTGTACAAGCCACAGGGTGATAACATTCTGACAAGGAACTGTCAGCTGAGGTTGCACTGTCTTTAGTGAGTTGAACAAGTTTTCCCTTCTGAGCTTTCTTTCGCTTCTTCCCCGGCTTTTGTTGTTGAGATGGCTCATATCTTAGAATTTCATCTTTAACAACTTTACAGTTCATAACAAACATAGCTCTGTATTGGTTTTTGTACATGTCATGTCTGCAAGGAAGAAAAGATACCAAAACGCAAGTCTTTCTCTAAACCTGCTCTTTGTAAAAGCAACTGGAAGATTCCCTAATTTTAGGGACAATACTACGAAAGTTCTCCAAAGTTACTGAATTTTTTTAAAAAAATGTCTACTTTGCTAGTACAATTCATATTTGTTTGTTTTTTTTTAACATGCACCAGAAATGAAAAAAAACATCTTTTTAACAATGAAACCAACAAAGTGATGATGCAAAGGTTGCTCTTTGAAAATAGAGTGCAATTTACCTGTGTCCAAAATGAAAAAATTCAGAACCATACTTCAAAATTTTGATGCAGTTATTTACTTTTCTATTCTCCAATAAAACAGAATTTTCATCAACTTAAGAGGTTCAGTGCAGTTTGTAAGACAAGTCTCTCTGATAATAGTGTACAAGTTAATGTTACTGCAGTGCAGGAAAATAAATATGTGCAATTTACCAGACTCAAAACCCATTTCAAAAATTTTGCAACTTGCACACTAAGAATGGATAAATTGTCTTTCATGCAACTGAAAACTCTGCCACTTACCTCTGACAGTCAATGCATAGTGTTGTCATACATGCTGGACAAGTCAGTATAGCATCACTTGAAGGAACTTTTTCCACATTTTGTTTGGACTTTTTAGTTTTCTTTTTACTTGCTGAAGATTCCTCTTGGTTTTCCTCTTGGTTTTCCTCTGTACTTCTGACTGTGTTTATTCTTTGCTGTACTAAAATTCAAGTTGTTGAAAGGAAATGTTTCATGGTTATACATTATGGTATCCAAGTGGTTCCTTCTTTTAACAGAAGTGTAAGTCTTGAAAAGTCCTCATAAAATGTTTGCCAGGAGTCTATATACAATACATACCCATGGCAAGTACTATCAATGTGATTCTACCACAGTAGTAAGGTCTGCATTACGTAATGCAGTAGCAGGAGAAGAGTAGTGAGTAACCCTTTCACTCCCAAGATCTCATTAGTGACTATTTTTACTGTTTGCCATGGATCTCTTATGAAGTTAGTGCTGAGAATTTGGTGCTAAATGAAATAATTACTCCTTAACCCTTTAATTCCCAAGATTTCATTAGAAATTCTCCTTACTGTCTGCCATACAATTCATATAATGTTAGTTTGGAGAATCTGGAATTAGATCAACCAATAATCCCCTAATTGATATTTTTCTTTTTCTCATTACTTGTATGCTTGATATTGTACTGATAGTGTAAGGAGAAATTCTGTCTAGATCACTAGTGGGACTCAAAGGGTTAATTGATATCTTCTCAATTCTCATCACCCGTTTGCTTAATATAGTACTAATATTGTAAAGAGAAATTCCTACTTGGTCATTCATGGGAGTGAAAAGGGTAACAGGAGGATTTACTACATTGGGTGAATATGGGCTCCGCTACTAAATTTGACAAGAAAAAATGGCTTCACAAGCCATCAAAATTTAGAGGGATAATTCTTTGTAATAGTAGGAATTCACTAATCTCTGATATCAAATGTATATCATGGATAAGAGGAAGGAGGACTCAAAGGTTGCTGGTTAAATAGAGAATTTAAGGTACAATTTGTACCGGCAAGCTGTCAAGTAGTTTATTATAAAATAACCCCTTACACCCTAACATCAGTATGCAATTTCCCCATACTGTTCTCTACAAATTGCCTATGTTACTTATGAGGAGAATTTATCTCACAATTAGGAGTTTCTTGGGTTCATGATTATTTCCTTTATTGAAAATGAAGTTGACTTGATATCTGGCATGGGATACTGCTATGTTAACAATTCGTCAAAATTAAGATGTTTTTAGTTATCATACTTCTCTGTCTGTGGTCCTGTCTTTGTCTAATCACCCATTGTTCATCTTCATCATCCATGTCTGGATCATACAACAATTCATCATTGGTTAACATTTTCCTCCTTTCCTTGGATTTTGAAGGCTGTCCACCAACTCGGTGTTCATCGTCTGAACCTGAACTGAAGTAGTCTTCGGCATACATGGTATTGTTGTCTTCAGCAGCATCACCATCTTGAGTGTTGTTACTGGTTGAAGTTGCATCATTTACACTTTTCCCTACAGTAATGTTTGCATTCTGATTACCTTGATCCTCTGAAAAGGAAAACATCATTTTAAGATAATATTACTTTTTAACAACTGTAGTACATTAAAAAAAAATTCACTGTTGATATTAAAGATATCACAAGTCAAGACTGCAACAATAAATCAACAACAAAGTTTTCCAGTCAAAGGAAGTATGTCTTCATTGTGATTTGTATCATTCCTTGAAAATTTAAGTCAATCAAATACACCATTTTCAGACTGTGTGATCTTCTGCCACCATATACCCTTGATTTTTTTCTTTTTGTTTGTTGTTCTTATTTTTCTCCTCTTGGGGTGTTGCCCTCTCTGGCAAAGGACAGTTGCTATTTTCAAAATGAAGCTATCCCCTGATGTTTTACAAAACTACTCATAATACATGTGAAGTGACAGTAGAATTTTCCACAAAAGCAATAAAGGAATTAAAAAGATAAATGTGTAACCTCTCCATATCCCTACATTTTTCAGCAAAAAGGTAATGAGAACATTCAAACTTGTCAGGCAGAAGTTGTTATTTTGATCTAACACCAGATTCTCCTATATAATTCATAAAGAAGTGTGTTGTAGCTGATAGAGAGAGTAAACAATTAGATCTTGGGAGTTAAAGGGTTAAATAAACTGTTTACCATGATCTCCTGTATAACTTTTTATCATACTTTCCAGCTCAAGATCCATTTCCTTCTCAAACTCATCCTCGCTGCTGCTTCCTGTTTCTTGCTTTTGATCTTTTAATAATTCCTCTGTGGCAAACTCGTCATCAGAGCTGACAGCAAAGAAAAAAAAAACTTCATTCAAAAAGTGATTAGGGTTGTCTTTAAATCAGAGGAGCTGTTTTTGAATTGTGATCAAAGACAGAAAAGAAATATTTTTTAACTGATTCTAACATTTATGTCTGGCCAAAAAAATATGTCTCAGAATGCTAGAAATATGTCTAAGAAGTTTCAAATTTCAATATTTTTTCTGGGCAAACAGATACGTGCCCCCAGACTCCTCTGAAGGCCCGTTGCTTTGTGATATGCCATATTTACTTGGCAAGCTATGCAAGCATAATTCAGTTCAGCCACCAACTCTCCTCAGATCATACATCTGTTACATTTTCTTATAATCCTAATCGATAAGATTTAGTACGAGTACTAAACGCTTGCCACAATAGCAAAATACTGGCGACGAGATAATTAGCCAGAATGTGACCCTTTGAGAATAACAACTCAAAAGGCTGCTTGATCCGAATGCAAGGAGGGCATTCATAACTGGTTCTTCACAGTCAGAAAATGTAATGTCTTTGCTGGCTTATATTTCTCAGGACTAAGGGTAAAGATGATTGAATGTAATAGTGTGAAACAAACAAAGAAAAAGGAAGAATTTTGCATTGAAACAAAAGAGGGCTGAGAGCAGGTGACAGGCATTCAGGAAATTTCTAGATCACATGCTAAACCACACACTGACAGAGATATTACAACTGCAATTCAGAAATAAATTCTCCATACAGATTAAGAGTGTGGATAAAATATCTCTCAAAACAAATTATATGCACTGCTGCACTAACTGCAGCTGAAAGCTTCTTTTAATTTAATTTTTTAGTCAAATCTTGTGTAAATTTTCTCTCTTGGTGCAAACTTTTCTTTCCTGCTTAACGATTTACATCAGCAGAAACTGTCAAAAATGATTGACAAAGGTTCTGTATCCATTTTCATTATTTCAGCTATTGTAAAGCTGCCAGTTTAACCTCTTCCTTTTAAAGATGAAAAAAATGCAACTCGCAAAAATAACCACAGAAGCTGAAGGTGCATCAAAATTTTGTGTAAGAGGGAGTGTTTGCTACCAAGAAACGGATAAATTTTAAACCAAACGACAGATGGATAAGCCATGTAAATCCTTGTCATTCCTTCTTAACCAGGAAATCGTCACTAAGGGTCGCATGGCGTTTCATTTTACGTCATTCGCACATTTTTTGGAAACAAAATGCGACTGTATACAACCATTTTTACAGAGTAGAATCCAGACGGTGACAATACCGGCATATTTCCTGAGCATTGACGCACGTCTGTGTTAAAATTTGTAAGTTTTTGGCCGAAACACACGGAAACCAGGCGATCGCGTAAAGACCGTCTCTATTACATGTATCCCGAAAAGCATTTCATCGAAGTCCGAAGGAGTATTTGCAAAGCTGAGATTAACTGAAGTACCTCTCGTTTCCGCCATCGTCTGAGCTGCTATAACCTCCAATATTGTAAGGATCTTCTTCATCCAACATAATTTTCTTGGGAAAATTCATGATTTTCTTCGCCTGAGCGGAGGTTACTCGCCACATTTAATATCTCGTCTTCGATCTCGACACAGTGGAGACTGGGGCGAACACATACTTGATCTATATCAGTTTTCTCGTACTACTTATCAATAGAAATCTTCATTTACAGGTACTGAGAATCTATTATTGATCGGTCCTGATAAATAAACGACCTCGAAGTAATTGTTGGGAGGGTGCGAAAATGGCGTCGATTTCTGCGAAGACCACGTGCATTGGCTGGGAAGATTTCCTTGCTCTTCATCGACCACAACTACTCTCAATCGGTTTACCGGAACACTTATGGGAAAGACTTTACAAAAAGCTAGCGCCTATTCCAAGTTGCGACGCCACAGAGGCATTTGAGCTGCACAAAGACGAACAATTTGTCTCTTTGGGTCGTTGGTCTCTACACGCCAGACGGGCTTTGCAAAAACTCGGCGACGTGTTTCTCATCGAGCATGCTTGGTCCAGCGATGGCAGTGCGGCTGCGAAGAAATCTTTGGAAAAATCTCCGGAACTTTTGACAAGAGTGAAGGAAATGCTTGGGCACAAAGAAAACAACCCTGACGACGAGGCGGCCGGGGAAGCTCTATTAGACAGCTCTCTGGTTCTGTCGCAAATCGGTGGAATTAACGAAGAAAAAGCTAAAGAAGCGCTTGAGGCTACCGACGGTGATCTAATTGAAGCTTTGTGTCAAATCACGGACGATTCTTATGAAACTAAAAAATCGTCGAAATCTAACAGGTCAAAAATTATGACCTTCGAGGAATTCAAAACTGGCTTTCTTCACGGCGTTGGAATGGAGAAAGCAAAATTACTTTCGGAGGAATACATTGAAAAGATGTATTCCCGGTACAAAAGGGAGAAAGAGGAGTACCCTGAGTCGATGGGCTTTGGTTATGGCACGACCTCTTCGTACAGTTGGTCGGAGGAAGAAGAGGGCGCTATGACCGTGCTAGTGTCTATTCCAGTAACGGTAAAAAAGCGGGATGTTGTGAGCAAATTGACTACGAAGCGGTGGACTCTTGGCCTGAAAGGATCTGCCCCTATCATCGATGGCGAGTTTTATGGCAATGTCTGCCCGGATGAGTCTTTTTGGACATTTGATTCACCTGGAGTTTTGGTCATGACGCTTCAAAAACCAGAGAACGAAGAATCGGAGTTGTGGCCAGTAAGTTTTCTCGATTTGATCTTGAGTAAATAGCGTATTTTCTCTCGAAGCAAGCGTGACAAAATCGTCATTCCAAAATTCTTAGGGTGACACTCGCTTCGATCGTGTCAAAGATGTAAGGTATTTATTAACTAATTACAATGAAATCCGTAAAGTCGTACAAATTTGATGGAGTACACTTTACCTATTACGGCCAATATTAACGCAAACAGAAAATTTACTGTTTTCGTTCTAAGTGGCTTTGCCATCAAGAGTCAAGTGCGTAAACGTATTCTTTATAATCGATCCAATATTTGCATTTTTCAATAAAGTTTGTTACATCATTCTGAACATTTTTCTGGGAAGTTTGGTTCGCTTTTCAATTGTTAGGCGATTTTGAAGTGACCGTATTTCAGTTGTATTCTGTCATTTTGAATCTTTTGTATTTGAGAGATACCGAGTGACAAGTTTAGGTTGCCGAATTATAATTGCTCTTTGAATACTTTTGTAGAAATTCCACCCGTGCACTCATATCAATACAAACATCTTAAAATACAGTTAAATAAATATCTCAGTGTGTACTCAGGAGATTTTTTTTCCGTCACAATCGGAGCCACACCTGTAGTTGGCAATTTTCGGTGTGTACAGATGCTGACAATCTAATTAAAAATGTCTCTTTGAGAAGCCTCCGGCGAAAGTAACAAAATCTGCTTCATAGGGAAGCTAATGAAAGATCTTGCTACCTGTAGTGGTTGAGTGATCATGTTACAGCATAGAATTTGATATATTGCCAACCCTCCACATTCCATTTGCGTGGAACTGTGATAAAAGCCACTGTTGTGGCCATTTTGGAATAAATTTGGCTGAGAAATGAGAATGGTTAATGTGTTTTGCTGAAAACACCCTACAGCATATGTTATTGTGAAGTGAAAGTCCATTTATTAAAGAGACAAAAGCCCAAAAGCAATAAAGAAGGAGTTTTGCTTTTTTTTTTTCTAAATCATTCAACTGTGGCAAGTGACAATTCAATGATAGGGTATAACTTAAACTTGAAATTTGTTTTAATCATTTAGATCCAGACATCTGATCGGTAGCTGTCTTCTCTGTCTCTTACTTCTATGTATTTCTTTGTACAGAATTATGTTAGGGTTTTATCTGTGTTTTAACAGTGTTTGGAGAATATATTGGTTAATCTTGTCTCGAATAGGAAATATTGATAATGTTGATATACGTGTACTTAAAAGGTTTCATGTCACTGAAGTTATTAATTACTTCTCAGAGAGAAAGTGGAGAAGACAATGGCAATACTCCTGTGCTTTGAAGGTTTCAGTTGAAAAAAAAAAAATCTTGAGAATGATGTTGCAAAACAAGTGCTCTCAAGGATTCACGAAACTAGACTAATTTAACCAACAGAATTATCTGCTAAATCTTGTATGCTCAGTATTTCTCCTTTCAAAACTTCTGCCTTGAACTTGTTTGGTTTCTCTTCCCAATTTCAGGTTTTGATCAAAGGAGAAAAACATTTAACAGAAAAAGAGATTTCTGATCAAGCAAGAGAGAAGGATCAAAGAAGTGACTTTGAACTAAGCAGTGTCTTAAACAATATGTGGTATTACAACCAGACCTATCAGGTAGTGACGCCAGAGGGTGATAAACGCAAACCTGTTTGGTACATCATGGATAAATTTGGATCTGCTATTGTTCATAATACTCAACCTAATGTTAAATGTTCACCTTTTGCTTTTTCTGCAACTGGAGTCTTCTACTCCCTTCTTTGGCCTATTAGGGATTTAGACAAAGGAGAAATGTGTACTAGGAATTTTTGTCCTGCCCTGAGTGGAACAGAAACAAATCTGCAAAGAGAAGGACGACTTTTGGCTTTCAGTCCTTCCTTGCCTGAGAGTGTTCCAACAGCGTTTGTGGTTGAACTTTCAAAGTTTCCACTAGCAGCCAAAGAAAACAATATTGTGATCAATGTAAGCTCTTTAGAAACACCTGCAGCAAGTCAGAACTGTCTTCAATTGAAGGGCAAAAAACTGAATCTGAAATTCTTTATGGAGACAAATGGAAAGGAGAAGAGGCCAGTTCTGAGAGATTTAGGCTGTACCATTGTAGAATCTATGTCAGAAGCTGAAGCGGTTTGGCTTGAGAAATGGAATACTTTGGGCAAGAAGGTTGGCTCTGAGGCAAGAGTTAACCGACTTGCTGGAGAAGAACACCTACTTCATCGCCAACTGCTTTCTAAGCAAGTTCAACAGGTTTGGGGCAATGTACCTTGGTTCCCAGTTTCTTATGACCTGTCACAGCAGTTGCCAGCTTTGTGTGCTGATCACTACACCCATGGCATAGCCAGTTACTGGATTTTAAGAGCAGCAGATCCAAGCACTCTCAGTATACCACCCATTGTGACCAGTGATCTACGCAGAGTCATCAGGTGTACAGAGATGGGACAGTTGGTAGCTTCTCCATGTAAGTACTCACATGTTTTCAAATATCTGTCATTATTTCATGTACAAGCACAAAATCTGCCATCTATTCTATTTTATTTACACTGTGATGAACCTAACAATGGCCAAGCTTCTCACTGTTTCTGTGGCTCAGTGGTAGAGCAAGGAAGGAAGGTCAGACTTTCAATTTCTCAGAGCAACTCACAATTTTTTCTTGGTCCCAGGACTGTTGCAAAATGAATAAAGTCATCTTTCTTATGGTCTCCCAATTCATCCAACAGCGTTTTAATTTATCAAGCGTTGGATGTTGTCCTTGAGTAGCATAGTGTTATAAAGTCAGACGCGTAAATCAAGTGAGGCCAGGTATGCTACGATAATTTAGTTTTCCGAGCTTTTGCGGATCTATGGCATCATGATGCTGGCCTCACTTGATTTACACATCTAAGTGTTTTAATTGTCATCAGCTTAAAGTGTAATCAGGTCTCTCCAGAGGAAAGTCTCTTGCTTAGGGAACACAACAGAGACTCAACCCAACTTGAACACAAACTGCAGTGACTGCTGCAGAATCCAGTTTGCTGTAATCACTAACACAACATTTTTGTTATCCTTTGTTTATTTTTTTTTAATCTTTATATAAATTAAAAACTTAAATAGTTTCCCAGTCAGATCTATATAATCATTTCTCATGAGCAATATTCTATCAACAGTACTGGGCTTGATTGTGTCAATAGTTGTTTATTTTTTTTTCCATTTCAGATTGCTTTGAGACAGTTTTTTACAAGAAGAGGCGTTTCTGTCTCCAGTATTCAGTCACAGTGAAATCATTGAAACCTCTGCAACTCTTGATACACAACACACCTCATGTTGAGGTGGCTGAGAAAGAGCATAACCCAAATGTTTTTTTTGATGAGTTTGAATCTTCAGATCTTGTATGTAGTAGCACTGAGCCAAAGAAGAATGGGACATTAAACCTCAAAGTGACTCATGAGGAGTTCTTAAAACACTTAGGCTCTAATTACTTGACAAAGAAGCAGATCACTTGGGATGCAATCCAGTCCGTGATTCACGAGAGCATTGCAAAGCTGTTTTATGCTGTGGCACCAAGTCTTTCAGCCTTTCAAGGACGCAGTGGAAGAGAACTCTGTGCTGTGTACGGTGTAGATGTACTACTGAAAGACACTTTTGAGCCTCTGATCATTGGCATTGATCCTACGCCAAAGTTTGATAGCCAAAAATGTTTTGCTGATGTACTGTTCACGGCATATGGACAGAATGGGGAGTGTTCAGAGAGTTCAAACATCAGCCAGATTTCAGTGAGAGAAGGCTGAAGTTTTTTTCCAGAGATGCAGTTTTTCAAAGTTTTTAAGGTATTGACACATGTAATTATGATCTTGATTAGTGTGTACGTGTAAGTAAATAACAGCAGTAAATGATCATGTACATAGTATCTTAGATGTTGTACACAGGCAAGGATTTTTTTGTTTTACATTTAGGAAAAGTATTTTGCTGTAGTATAGACTTCTCATGAATGATGTAATTTAGATATGATCTGTCTTAAGAGACTTAGATAAGTAATGCCATGATTACACAGTGATGAAGCTGAAGGAAACAACCTGATTTGATTGTGTGATTTTTTGGTGAAAAAAGTTATAAGAAAGATGTTCATCTAGACAATTCCTTACAATGTTGGTAGATAACTTTTGCATGAGTAACCCTTTATCTTTATAAAAGTGAAACTTGCCATTGATAAGTCATCACAGAAATATGAAAATTTCTTATCCACTGCACTGATTTTTCAGTTGTAAAATAGTTTGTAGTTTTCTGGTTTAATTTTAGAACAGTTTGCGTCAATGTTATCATCTGATGGAGAGCTACTACATAGGAGATAAATTGCTGAGATCATTCTTGTACAAGTTGCAGGTATGAATGATGCACTATACCATTCCTAGACTGCTGTTTGAACTTTTCTCTGGAAATTCCATCTTGGAAATCTCTAACATCCCAATGTGGATCAAAATCTGCAGATAACCTCAGTTCTTTTTAAGTTAGGTACTATACAAAATATGAAACTCACATCGGAACAGATTCACCAGCTGATTCATGTATATGGACATTCAAGTCATCAAAAAGCTTGATACAGCATTTTAACTGCATTTTATCCATGAAGCTCTCACACCAAATACCATACTTACCAGTTACTACTTTTAACCCTCTACACCCTAACATCAGTATCCATATTTTCTTTACTCTTCCCTGTACAAGTCTTTTGCTACTGACATGTCTGTTATTTTCATTATCTTCACCCTTTAACCTGTTAACTCCCATGAGTGATCAAGAATCGTGTCCCATGAGACAGAATTCTCCTAACAACATTAATACAATATCAAATAGACAAGTGATGAGAATAAAGAAAAATATCAATGAGGGGATTACTAGTTGATCCAATACCAAATTCTCCAAACTAACAGACAGTAAGGATAATTACTGATGAGATCTTGGGAGTTAAAGGGTTACCTCCTATAAGTGACCAAGACAAAATTTCTCCTTTCAATACCAATACAATATCGACCAGATAAGTGACAAGAAGAAGGAAAAATATCAATTTGGGGATAACTAGTTGATCTATTACTTAATTATCTGAACTAACATTAAAAGAATTCTATGGTTGACAGGAGAACTACAAGTTTGATCTGGGCATCTAAGGGTTAGTGAATGACTTAGCAGTATTACTGTGAGGAGAAATTACATGCTGGTCCTTCGTAAGGTTTAAAGGGTTAACACCCTTGATTTGTAAGCTTAAGTTATTCCAGAAAAAAAGAGATCAAGCGTATTTGTGGGCCCTTCCCTTGGTAATTGTTGGAAAGTTTAACCTTTTCACTCCCAAGATATCATGAATAAGTCTCCTTATTGTCTGTCATAGAGTTTGCATGATGTTAACTTGGAGAATTTGGTATTGGATTAACTGATAATCCCCAAATTTATGTTTTTATTTATTCTCACCACTTGTCTGCTTGATATCGTGTTGATACTGTTAGGAGAAATTCTATTTTGGTCACTCATGGCAATTAAAGGGTTAAAGACAGTCCAGTTCTTTTTCTTCATATACATTTGAATTGAAATTTTTAAATACTAGGTTGTTTTCAATTGTTACATATTCTCTTACTTGTAAAATATTTTTTGCCTTAAAAAGATTAATGCCCATTCATAATTCATTCATGTTGTAGGATATATTTACATTGTGTGATTACTCATAATTGCACACCAATTAAAATGGTTGGTGCCATGTATAGGGTAATCGTCTAATTTATGATTCAATATATTTGGTATATTTACTATGCATTTTTCACCCACACTTCAGCATCAAGGCGTACATACAGTAATTTTATAATATATGTTTGAAAGAAGAACTTTATTTTATGTTGAGTGCATATTTACAAAGGTGTGATACAAATTGATGAGATTGTTAGGCTGTTATTGCAATTGAAAAATTTAGTCCAATAGTAATCTGATTTGTTAGAAAGTTTGGTGTAAAATGTGATGAGCTTTGTTATGTTGAGCCGGTGACCATCTCAATTTTTTTTACGATTTCAAAGACCTCTTGATTAAAAGTGTGCTTGGATTTACAGTAATTGTGTGGCGTTATTGCAAGAGTTAATTTTGTGCGCAATGAAAACAAGAGTAGTAACAAAATTGGAGGTTAATGTCCATAAGAGCATGGTTGTTATTGATAATTTTGGCCACTGATGATTTGAGTTCTTTTGCTGTCTTTTCATTTCTTTTTGTTGTGGCAAATTAGGAAGTTTTCTTGCCTCATTACATCATTGCAAGCAGTGTTTCTCAGATGGGATTATTTCAGAATGCTAACAACTGACAAGTGTATCCCTTACAGAAAGGGGGTTGTGGGGGGCAGGATGTCAGAAGAGCAAGTAAAACAAACAAAAAAACGTGTTAGCTTGTTTCTTGTGTTCTTTGGCACCCCTGTTTTCAAATTGAACACCTGCAAAAGAAAGAATTTCTGTAAAAGATAAAAGGCTGCTTGTAGATTTGGCATTTGCCATCCAAGAGGTAAACCCTCCCCAGTTTGATTGGAAAAGTGTTGCTTGGACTTTGCAGTTAATGTATATTAATGTCTTAGATTCTTTCTGCCCAGATGAACCTAAGTTAGCCTTAAAAGTAATATTTAAGTGAATTACTCTTTGTTACTCAGAGTGCATTTGTAAGAACTGTAATTTTTAAGTTCTGTTTGTGAGGGAAAATTGATTAAGTTGTAATCATTTTCCCAAGGAGATGCAACTGTTATTGCCTCTCCACAATGTGAGGTAGCAATTCATTTTTGTTTTGGTAGTAGGCTTAAAATTAAATGTTTAGAACTAAGGTGAAGGTGTGGTTTAATAGTAGCACCCACAATTAATCTAATTTGTAATTTGTGGGGTGTTAAAATGTGTTGAATTGTTGAATTGGCCTTCATTGGAGCTGCTACTTAAAAGTTCATTTTAATTTGAAATAATACATTTTTAGTAGAGTCTTCAGCGGATGTTGGAGGGATGTTTTTTGGACTTTTTTGAGAATCTAAGCATTTTGTGACAAGGGCTTTCATGTCCTATATTCCTGTGTCATGTAAGACACAGGAAGGAATCTATTATCTGAAATCGCCTTGAAAGTATTGGTGTGCATACCAAGTATCATTATGAAAAGAACCATATTTATAAGTGTCAAAATCATCTTTGCTGTCCCTGGTTATTTTCATAGATGACCATTTGGCAAGAACAGTTTAAAAATGTACTGCAGATTTCACGATAAATAGTGATACATGAATGATAGGAAAGCTTTTTAATGTATTGGTAGCAGTTCCATGAAGGGTATCAGTGTTAAAACCGGTCAGATGTCTCCCCTTGATTTAAATTTGAATCTGTTAGCCATCGCCATAATTTAATTTAGGACAACTTTTGAAGAAGCCAGTACACAAATTTTGTCTTAGGGCCAGGTTGCACTTGAGTGAATTCAAATATTTTCCAATTTTTCACAAACCAAAAATTGGCATAATTTTCACTCTTTCCAAAGTTTGGCAGCAATTGTGTCTAACTAATATCCTTTGACCAAAACTTTACTGATTGATTCATATGTCCATCACAAAGTCATCTCTTTCTAGAAAGAGATTCAAACATGGGGTCACCCTTTTCACTTAGCAAACAAAGAAAGCTCTAGTGCAACCTGGGCCTTATTTAACACTTTTTAATAAGGCACTATTTGAAATAGCAAAACTCAAGAGAACTGAGCTTTTATTTGATATGTGTTCATTTGCTTTTGTCTTTCTCGGTGTTATTGAATTTCAAAATTTGATATGGTCAATGGTGATGCAACAGATTGAATATTTAAATAATCTGGTCAATAACTGACTTACATGGGTGTGTTAGACCTAGTTGTACTGTATCAGCTAATTGTTACAAATAATTAAATGTAATATATTATATAACCAGTTGATTGTTCTGCTAAACTTAGCAGTGTTAGGTGTGGTAATTGCTACCTTCACGTCCTTACCACTTGTACTACTCTGACGGTTGGCATGTGAATAAAAATACTGATGTATTTGTCAATGTCACATTTGACTGAGTGTTTATATGTAGAGAATATTACTCGGACATGGGTGGAATACAAATTTTATATTTAAGTTTTGATGATGTTGCTCACAAGCGGGATAAGCAAACAAATGGCAGATATTATTGACACTTGAAAATAAAGTCTTATCCATTAACCCTTTAACTCCAAAGATCTGATTCTTAATTCTCCCTTTAGCTGCAACACTTTTCCCAGTTACTTAATTATGAGAATTTGGTGTTAAATCTAGATAACATCTTCTACCTGATAAGTGCGAGTATTCTTATTACCAGTTTGCTGGATAATGTATGGAAATTTTTTAGGGAGAATTTATATGGTAATCATGGCATGATAGGCTACATATTAACCCAAGTCATGGTAGTTCAACATGTGAACAAAGTCCTTGAAGTTATCTGAATTTTTTTGCTAATTAAGCATTTTACATTAACTGAATTCAGCTGTGATGATTGTCAAGTAAAAATAAAAAATGCTAAATTGATGTACTGCCTCTTCACACGTGGGAGAGTTAAGAATTATGTCCACTGAAGGGGATGAAGATATCAAGCTTCACTTGACCTCTACAGTTGATGGTCGACATGTACAATAATGTCATGCAGCTATCAGCTTCCCATCAGCAATATGCTGCAAGCTCTTGTTCATTACTTGATGCAGTTATAATTTCTTGGTTTGGATTTCAATAGATTCGTATGATAATTTGCTCGCATTAGTAGTCTGTCAACTAGCAATGGAAAATCAACCTTTCAAATTATCTTCCTTTGCCCCACCTTTAGTCCCTACCAGCCGACTAATTCTTTAGTTCTGCACAAGCCAGAATCACCAAATACCAAAAGGCTCCTCCCACCTCAAATCTGTCACCCACTCGTTAAAAAGGCTTTGCTAGAGCTCAGCCTAGGAACACAAACTTAGCCAAGTTTCAGTTCATTTTAGACACAATTGGCACAGGAGACACATCTCCATCAAAAATGTAGTGGACTCATATCACTTAAAGCAGGCATTAAGAGGTCCTCTGATTAGCTTGATGTGTGAAATAAAAACTATTTATATCAACCCTTTCAAACTTCAGAAATGATGGGTAGGTAAATTCTCAATTCAGTTTTCAAACAAGCATAAGTGATTAAGTCAAAAGGGTAAAGAAAACTGTCATCAAGAGGACAATGGAAAGCAATTTAACTCTTGTATTCTCAGGACCAGTCAATAAAGCTTCACAAAAATTGGGTAATTACCTAGGAGAATTTATCTAGAGATCTTTATCTTGGCAAGGTTCTATCATGGTAACCCCCCAGTTGTCTCAAATGCAGGTAAGTTTGTCTGGTGTCATTTTAACTTCCTGTTTGTCCAATTTTAAAAAAGTCATGTTTCTGAATAATTCTCCAAGACAATGGTTGGAAATTCTTGTCATAGGTTGCCACTTTACAGAAAGACCAAGCCACTTAAAGTGCAAGAAAACTTTGAGATTGGAATTGTGAACTTTTTTGGACAAATAACAGACCAACATGACAACATATGGCACTCAATTTTCCTCAAACGAAGAAGTAGAAGTGTAATTTTTTTTTTCTTTTATTTTTTTTTACAACTTTCATAAACTACTCTTAGGCTGGTACATTACAAAAAAACTGATGATCAGACAAGTAGTTTGAGGAGGAAATGACTTACATCAAATGTTCAGGGCCCAGTTGTTTGAAGGTTGATTAGTGCTAACCCAGGGTTGAATTTTAAATCTGGGCCCCATTGTTCAAAGGCCAAACAGCACTAACACGGGGTTAAATTTTAATCCAGTCTCTTATTCCTTTGTTCAAAAGCCTTTCATTGTGATCATTTCTCTTTTCTTTTTAAAGCATCCAGTTATCAGATTGTAGACAGAAAGAATTATAGTAAGTTTTCTTTAAGATCTGAAATCAGATTACACACTAACCCTGGGTTACTTTAATCCAACTTTGAACAACCCAGCCCGACCTTTAAAATGATAAACTCCACAAAATACACAATGTCGAGAAAATTTCAAACTTTGCAAAACTTTGTTAAAGCAATTTTAAAAACCTAAGACTCCCATTAGAGACTTCCTCTTACATTATCAGTACTTTGTCAAGCAAACAGATCTCAAGAAGAGTTCACACATAAAACATTATTGACATCATTTTCTCTCTAGATCTAGAGAAACTCAAGTGCTTCAATACATGTTGATTGACATCTTAATGCAACTCAAATGATCCAAAAAATCCAAAAAGTTTGCAGAAAATGTTCTGTTTAGGGTGTGTAAATCAGTACAATGCATCTTCGCCAAAAATAAAACTGGATCAACTGGGTACAATTACAACACATTTTTAACACATCAGTGCTACTTTAACAATACTACTGTCATTTTTATCTTCTCTGATTGTGAAAAACATTCCCTGCATGAGTCTGTAGAGTTGCCTAAAAGACCCTTACTGCAACCAAACAATTTTTATTCCATAATCACGTCAACTCTGGATGAAACTTTTTTGCACCCAGATACAGAAAAAAACTGGTGGCTTTCTGGGAAATAATCCATCTGGTTAGCAATTTCTGTAATATAGGGCTCTTTTGCATCATACCCTTTCTTGACAAGTTCTCGTCTGATGCATTGCTTTACATGTGTTCTCTCCAAAGGCAGGAATGGAACAAGGTAATCAATAACTTCCGATTTCAGCAGGTCTGCAAACCAGATATTTGGTATCCTCTTTGCAATGTCATGAAAAATGACTTCCAGTTCACTTAGCGTGAGAGATTCTCTCAGTTTTCCATCAAGGATATGCCTTAAAACATGCTGATTAATAGCCTCACCACCCGAATTAGACAGAAAAATGAAGATCACATTCTGATGACCACTTTCTACTTTCTTGCCTTGGTAATCTAAAAGAACAGCTTTGATTGTATCCATCATGCCAATGTGAATTTTGTCCATTTCATCAAATATAAACAAACCTCCCTTCCGACAATGTGAGACATTTCCTCTGATCCACTTGAACAACTGTTGATTGTACATTTCTACTTCTGATTCATGGGGAAAGTGAAGTGGAATGATGAACTTGTGCACAAATGGGCTATTGGTTTTGTGCTTGAAAAAATGTTCTGTGATGATATTGCTGACAAAGTTCTTCCCAATTCCAGTCCACCCATGAAATGCTAATACAAGTGGCTTCCTAATGTTTTTGGAGTTGAAGTGATTCTTGAGTACTGCAGTGACAATTTTCTGAGCAATATGTTGACCAAACAATTCAGACTTAAGTGCTGACCCAATTCCAGAAATGTTGTTGGTGAACTCACTATCCAGACAAAAACCATGAGGGTTAGCGTGCAGATATACTGAGAGTAACAGCGCACATAAAAAGAAAACCATACTCATCTTTACAAATCCCTGCAAGGAATGGCTCTTTCTCTGAGGAGCTGGATCAGATAAAAGTGACTCTTCTGAAGATTCCTTGTCACTTTTTAATTGGCATTTTGTGCCAGAATCACTATCTTCATCATCACTAAAGGAGAATACTTGCTTCTTCATGGACACTTTTTCAGAGACAGGTGGATAGCTATGATGACTTGTATTTTGCACACATACATCTCCAGCTTTCTCAGCAATGCCATCATGTTCTGAATTCCTGTTTGTATTACTTGCTTCACCATCAGACAGCTCATCATTGACTGTTAGATCAATGAATTCCATCACTTTTGGTGCAAATGTTGGAAAGAGTTCATTGCTACTTTGGGTAGCAACTGGAGTATTTGTTCTTTTACATCTTTCCCACCAATCATGGTCAAATTCCTCCTTTGGGATGCCTTTCTCATCAGCACAACTAAATAGTTTCACAGAATGAGTCCTTAAATTAAGTGACATCTCCTCTGCTGAGCTGTCAACTAAAGGCGATTTTGTTTGCGAGTCCAATTCCAAATTCAAGACCCGGCCCAAACTGGTGTGACTAGCCTTACCGGTTTGACTGGCTCTACCAGTCACCTCATGTCTATGAAACAGTCCATCAAAGGGTGTACTAAACGTCGGGCAAGACATTTGTTTGGAGAGAGGGCTAAATAAGCGTTTCTTCGAAGGACTTTTGTTTGCTTCCTTCGCTTCTCGAATATATTTTGCGGCAATATTTCCTGTCAAATCCATATCTTTTAGACCAATGGCGCGTGAACGCTTTCCGATCACAAGTGAATTCGATCGGTGAACATATTCGCCCGCCCATTCTGTCCGTTCCTTTCCCTCGTGGTGAACTTTGTTTCCTCGAGATTGTAAAACAAGACTTTTCGAGGTTGAAGGGTTTGAGAATGAAGAATTTTCAGCCCACGGAAGAGGCGAATCGAATGAACTTAACCCAGAGCTGCAGTCGGAACTAATAGAGGTCATATTTGATTCGTAGTTCTCTTCATCGGAATCGAAGCACGGGTCTGGCTCGCTTTCTTGACTTCGTGGGCTCCATTCTTCACTCTTTTTTCCTCGATACTTTGAACAATTAGTGGGGGAAAAGCTTACATTGAAAGGAGATCTCTCAGACATTTTGAAGTTCAAACCGAGACTGAGAGTACCGAAATTCAAAGAGAGCCTGAGAAGAAGTGAACGTTGTGATTGGTCCAGAAGTCTCGATATTTTACTTCATTCCCAGGCTCTCTCTCTCTCTTCCACCATTAGGGGAACTAGGGACTAGGAAGTGATGAGAAGTTTATCTTACAGCGATATAAAGAAGAACTTGACAAGTCTTAGGGAAGGATAAAGTTTTATTTGTGTTCCGTAGATGACCGTTTGACAATCCTATGTATGCTGTGCTGAGATGAAGAAGAATTAGAGATGCCCGTTTTTGTAGACAAACTCCCATCACTCGGATGATCACTTGTGATGGAAATGAAAATGATAGTAGTAAACTTGACATTATCAGATTTGCAAAATGTAGAAGTGGATGAAAACGATGGAAGGCTGATAAGTTGCCCTATACTGATGCCGTTCATTCTATCCAACAAAAAAATATTGAGGAACATGCTGATCACTGTTCCATGTGGCTTTTAGATAACACCAGTGAACAATAATGTGACATTCCCAGTGTTACAAACACATGCGGCAATGTAATTTAGTATTATCAACTGAGTTGATAATGTAAATTGGCCACCGTTAAGAGTTTTAAGCAAAAAGAGCCATGCTCTATTATTGACAGTTGGGTGTAAACTTAAAGTTTTGTTTACAGAGTTGTTGATGATTGCAAAGGGAAATTTTTTAAGAATGGGAAGACTATTAACTCTACGGTGGCTCTGAATGCAGGCAACTTTAAAACATGTGGGAAAGCCACTGGGATGTCAATTCTTTAAGATGGACCTGCACCCAACTTTTTGGCCAGAAATAGTATCCTATCTGATTGTTGCACCACTTTCCCCATCAGAAAACCAAGACCCCTTTGCTTAGGACAGCTGCTTAGAGAGTAAGTTATAATAATCTATGATCTGCACCAATTCTTTATGCTTAACTAAACTGTTAATGTTATTCCCATTTAACACCTTCATAGCAAGGAGATGAATCCATAATAGTTAGTTATTTCTTAACTTTTCAGTCTATACCCACCAAACAAGTTGTCAATCTATAAAATACAATGATCATGGCGATTTTAATTCAAAGTTTTAGCAAAGGAGTTAGATCTCTGATAATATGCTCAGGAATGACTATTTTTTCGCTGAAGTCCATACAAAACCTGTCTACAATAAAAGATTTCATTCCCAACTGCATTGCTGGCTTGTAATCTAAGTCCACGTTATCTCCAACATGTAGGGCTTCTTCAGCTTTAACGCCAAAATGATTCAGAGCAAGCTCGAAAATTTTAGGAGATGGTTTGTAAACTCCAGCACTAAACGAGCACGCTATGAAGTCGAAATAGTCGTTTAAGCTCAGACGCTCGAGAATTTCACCAAGTCGTTCGTCAAAGTTAGATACAACGGCAAGATGGTAGTTCTGATTTTTTAAATGCTCCAACACAGAATGAGTTTCAGCGTAAACTTGCCAGTATTTCGATGTTGAAAATTCACGATACAAAACAGAGGAAATCCTGGCTAAATTTGCTTCATCGTGGTATCCAGCTGAACGAAATGTTTGTGTTACCACTCCATACCACCATTTTTCGGCAGTTTTATTTTTGTTCGCACCAAAGTTTGGCAGGGTTTTGTAGAATTCTCGAAAGGAGTATTTGAAGGAATCGTTCAAAGGTTTAGGATTTATCTCGACACCAAAACGAGAGGCCACATTGCTGTACAGTTCTCCAGGCGAGCCTCGAACATGAAATAGCGTATTACAAGCGTCAAATGTAATTAATCTTAACATCAGACTGCTAATGTGAAACAAACACACTAAACGCACTTGTTCGCCATATTGTCTCCTCACTCGGAAAAGACTGGGACCGATAATGAGGGTAGCGACAAGGGGCGGACAGTACAGGTATGGGAAATATCAATATTGAAACGGGGAGGGGTGGGGAAATTAGTTACTCAGATTTCTCGCGTCTAGAATAGGGCATTTTTAAATAAATTGTTGCCAGAAAAGGTGAGATGGAGACATTTCTTTGATGTAGATGACATTCCTGTCATAGTGCAGCCACTGTGGTGTGTTGATTGCTATAGCAACGAGTACTTGTATCAACTCAAGTTAAACTACTGTATTACCTTTTACTGAATTATGTAAAATCACTGTTAGACGATTGTACTATGCTAATAGAGAGTTCATTATTGAATGAAGGCAAAATACAGAGGGCAATGGAAGAGCTGAGTGTCACTTGACTAAGCCACTAGATGAAAACACAACAGCCACTCTCAGTTTGGGAAAATTTGAGTAGCAGTAGGGTGGTCAAGTAAACAGCAATGCCACAAGAGGAGTAGGAAAAAGCAAATAAGCTTTATTCCTTGTTCTCCAGTCCTAGCTTACAGCCACTAACTTCCCTTCACCCACCCAACAGCTGCATAAGTCTCCTCAACAGTCATTCTACAGAATGTCACAGAAGGATTAGCCACAAGACAATGTGTGTGATCATATTGTGCAGTGAGACTGCGGCTGCATAGGCTTACAAATCCTTCCCCTCCCATCCCAAAAATAACAACAACAACAACCACTTTACAATGTTCTTTTCATTTTAGCGTCAAAGGTATGATACAAACATGAGGTGCATCACAAAAATGTCAAATGGTTGAAACACTGAGTATAGTCAAAACTTGAGAAGGGGCTAATGTCATCACACAGTTCACTCTCTCAGAACTAGTCAGATAAATATATTATGATGTGATATAAATGATAAACATACTGAAAAAAATAGCATTGTTTCAAGTAAAAACCTGCCAAATGCATCTTCTTCCACAATCGCATATGACTGTAAAAATCCCCTTCTCTTCCTTTATCTATCCTGTCTTTTCTCACTTTATCTACAAACACATCTACACGGTTAGGTTAATAATGTCATTCAGTGGTGACCTACTGCCTATGAGGTGATAAATTTAGAATGGTATGAATATAAGGGATGGTCACTAGCTTTCTTCGTACTGATCTTTGTTTTTCAGCAAGTATGTAGCCAGGTATTCAATAGGATTAGGTGGCCTGAAACACAAACAAAAATGAAATGCAATCACATCAATCAATTATTCCTCCTCCATGGAAAAATTTATATCAATAAATACCTCTGAGATACAACAAGCTCTATTACTGGTCACAACATTGCTGTCTATTTAAAAACTCTTTAGGTTCCCTCCCCACATTCTACCAAGGTTAATTAGTATGCAAAGCAAAAGAAGGCACAGGTTCTGCTTTTCCTTTTCACTCCCAAGATCTGATTATTAATTCTCCTCCCTAGCTGCTACACATTTCCCAGTAAATTAATTACAAGGATTTGGTGTTAGATCAAGAGAACAACTTCTCACTACCTGTTTGCAGAAGGATGTATGGATATTGCTGGGAGAGGTTACATGTTAATCACCCCTGAGTTACAGGGTTAACCACTTATCAATGCATACTCTTTCAATGATTTGTGTTCCCTTCTCCAAGAGGCATGCTTAGGGAAAGGGTGTACCATTAATTTTATCCTTTGTTCATGAAATTATAAAAACGGTAAAGAAAACCGTTGTTGGAATGTAAAATCTCGAATTTTAATTCTTTTTCTATCAAGCAAGGCTCTTCAAAGAGGTTTGAAAAATCAGAACCTGGTAAAGGAAGAGCATATTACATTACAGAACACAAAGCATTCTGATGAAAGAATATCCTTACCTTTCCTTGGACAGGGTAGAGAGACCTTGAAGAAGGATGGGCACAACTGTCTGGTCTAAATAGGCTCTGGTTGGTAATGACTGTAGCTCTACTTTTGGTTTTGTTGGTTTTTCAGCAGCCTCCTTCTCTTTCTCCACCATTTTCTGTGAACGAAATAAAAACAATTCACCAATTGACATAACTTGCTGATGCCAAATCCCAGTTTTGTGGCATTAAGCCACTAGGGGTATGGTTACCTCTCCTACATGTGAATATGATGCAAGCCCTTTGCACACATCTTTACAACACCCCCCTCTCCCCTGTCCCTAAGCAGTAATTTGGCATTTGTCAGGTTATCCTGACTTTTTAGTGCTACCAAATCATAGGCAGGGAAGAGCACTATGAGGGCAAAGTGGCAGTCATTCTTAAAAACAGAACAGAATTTACTGGTCAGGGCCAAAAGACCAGAGGTCTTCCTTGCTCACTAGTAACAGCAACAAGGTGTCTTCAACAGATAATGCAAGAAAATAGGGGAAAGTTACAGAAGACTTAGTTCCAAGCAGAAGCTGTACCACTAATTTTCTCTGTTTTGTGCCACTAACTAATGTAGATGAACCAATTTCAGTTTACCTGAACATTTTCTGTTAGACCAATTTCAGCATGGGGAGAAGTTTCCTGGGGAACCTAATAGGACCAAAGAACTTCACATTAATTTCATAAGAAGTGGCTTGCTTATAGCATGGAACCATCAAGTCATGGACACACATGGGATGTTGCTAAGTACAAAAGAAGCATTAGAGTCACATGAAGTGCTAGCC
The DNA here is from genome assembly GCF_036669915.1 of Pocillopora verrucosa. Lineage (NCBI taxonomy): Eukaryota > Metazoa > Cnidaria > Anthozoa > Scleractinia > Pocilloporidae > Pocillopora > Pocillopora verrucosa. The sequence goes on along the minus strand of NC_089318.1, from coordinate 20,126,562 downwards.
AAGTGTGACTCTAGCTTCATGAGTGCATAGCACACCCCCAAGAGCATCAATAACTTAATGGTTGCACACTGAAGGCTAACCATTGCTTTAATATCATTGGATCTTCCAAAGATCTTTCATTTTGTATGGGAAAAAAGCAAACAAAGTGACATCAGTATGCAACCCACAGGCAAATGAATTGAGCTTATTAGCCAATCAGAGCATGTGCTTTTGTTAAGCTATGTTATAAACTTATATTGATGGGTTCTTATTTATGATCTATAGGAAGACAGGCGCATAGATGATGTTGCCATCAACTCTTTACACCCTAACATCAGTATCTACGTTGTGGTTCAATTTTATCCTTGGTTCAAATTTTCTTTTCCTTTGTTTCAAACTCATTATCACACATTACAATTAACAATTGGTTCATACGTCAGCGTGCATTCATCGAGATATGAAGCACGCGGGAAGTTTGGAGAGCACAAAAGATAAGTAAGGGTTGCTCGAGGCATAGCTGAGAGCAACTCTAGCTTCTTGAGTGCTCTCCAATCTTCCCAAGTGCTTCATATCTCAATGAACAGACAGCTAATGTATGAACCAATTGTTTTATAACATTTTCAATTTTTTTTTCTCTACGGATTTGTTTGCTGATGTCATGAGGGTGCACAATAGGAATATGAAGCACGCTCATGCGATTGAATTTGATTAGACAAATTTACTAGCTATGTTATAATACCCAATAACAAAAGAAGATAAAATTTGAACCAAGGATAAAATTGAACCACAATATCTATATTCTTTATACTCTTCTTTGTGCAATTCCTTTGGTGCTGACAAGGAGAACTTGACCAATAATCAAGAGCTGCTTTAGAAAGTGATCATTTCCTTTATTCTCAAGACATTTATATGTGATTCAGACATGACATTGTAAGGAGAACTTAGATGCTAGTCGCTTTCAGGGGTAAAAGCGTCAAAACATAGTAGGTTGCATAGGTTGCATTCAGTGATAGCCAACAACAAAGGGGGGGAGGGGTGCAAAGGCGTTTTTGTGAGTCTTTGATCAAAATTAGATTTTATTGTGATAACCTTTCCAACACAATCGATCAAAGTTTCTTATTTTGTTTGCGTTCACAAAGTGAACAGAATCAAGGAAACTATAATTAATACAATAACATTGTGAGCGTTTTTCATGCTTGTCGCATCAAAATATCATGAATGAAATGTAGATGAAACCATCTTTTGTGGAAGGGGCGGTGGAGGTCGTGAAAATAATTGCATATATTTGCTTTTCAACAGAAAAAGATAAAAATCTAATGAGTGATAACGTCAAAATTATGTCTGTGCATGTCATCAAATTATTTGGCGCTATCTCACCTCAGGTTGTCCGTGATTGTTCTCTTCTGGAAGAACCAACGGAACTTGTTCTTGAGGAGCTACTAAAAATTTAAAATCAAACAGTTCAGTACATTAGTGGGCTGTTAAAAAGGAAAAGATAATTTAATTTGTCGGAGAACCTTCTGCCGCAGTGCCGTCCGCCATGTTTGACTCTCTTGTTACCAAGAAATGCTCGCAGTATCTTATGGGATACTATCGATTGTTTGAAGGTACTCACTAGGGTAGCTAGGGGATATTTGTGATCTTAATGGTCAAAGTCTGAAGAAAAGTTATACGACTATGGATTCTTATAACCTAAAAGAAAAAGTAAGGATTTTGTATCCTCTAAAAGAACAAATGTTTCACTCTGTTTTTCTATCTTTGCCTTTCAAAAGTTATTTGATACAGTTTGTACTGGAGTAGCATAAATTCCTTGATTAGGGCTTTAGAAAGAGATAAATTATTTCTTTCGTTTATTCTTAAAATCGAAATTTTTCTCTAGCGGTTAAGTCACAAACAAGGTTTTTTTTTGTTGTTGTCTTTATTTTTTTGTTTTTGTTTTTTTTGTATTGCTTCGACCTTAGTGGGGTGCAGAGGGGGATATTTTTGTCATGGCTCCGCCAGTCACGTGACGAAAAGAGGACACTTGGCTCAGATCAGCACCAACCATGATGGTAAGAAATTGTGAAAAACAGCTGTTTAATTGCGGAACTCTTCACCAGTGCATAATAAATTACTTTGATATTTGTTCAACATTCTCTACAGGATGCGTCGGATAGCGTAGACATGCTGGAAGATGAAAAAGTGAGTTGTGGAGTGATCTTTAATCTCGTACCTCAATGTGGCACTTTTGGGAATCGAAAATAGGAAGCTGCTTCTGTCTTGATCTTTTAGAGTTACTGTTTCAATTTCTTTACAGACGCGGACTCAGTCGGTGGATTTGAACACAGACACATCCCTGGTGGTGGATATTTCAGACGCACTAAGTGAAAGAGAGCGTGTTAAGTTTACAGTTCATACGAAGGTAACAAATCTGAGTTTTCGTTTGGTGACAAATTGATCGCCTTTGTTCGCTGTTTAACGGCATTTAATTTTATTGTTTTCCAGACCACGCTGCCTGTTTTCAAGGAGAGTGACTTTTCCGTGGTCAGGGAACACGAAGAGTTTGTTTGGTTGCATGACCGATACGTCGAAAATGAGGAATATGCGGGAATCATTGTATGTAATTAAGCTTCTACGTACTAGAATAGTCTTAATAGCAGCTAACATCGAATAGAGATTAATATTATCAATGCTTTGTCAAGAATGAAAGTCTCATCGTGCTCTGCGCTTTCTTGTTTTATTTTCATTTTGATTATAAACATCAAGTTTGATTCAGGATCGCAAATTTTCTTTCATTCACGTTACATTACTTCATGCTCATTGGACCCACCCCTCCCCTCTTTCCCTGGCCAACCTTTGCCAACAATATTGAAGGTGCTTATGAGCTAATTTACACATTATTAGGTTAAATGAAAAGGTAAAGAGGAGTTAGTTGGTTTGGAATGCTGTGGTTACAAATTTATTTGATGTTTGCATTTTCAGAATGTGACAGGAGCAGGAGTGTTAATTTATTAAGTTTTTCCCCTTTTTTCCAAACATTTTTTTTTTCTGTTAGTCTTTGTATATATTTATGTCTTAAAAATTCAACATAGAGCCTTAAAAGTTATTCGGCAGTAATAAAGATCAGGTGAAAATGTAAGCAAAGTAGTGCCAGTTAGCAACAAGATGCAGAAATTCATTTATTGATGAGAAGACATTTATTTTTGCCGGTGTTTCTGTCATTACAGCCATAAGGTAAAATGTAGGAACTCCTAATTTTCATCAAAAAAAAAAACAAAAAATGGGAAAAACTAACCAAGGGCTCAGTCATTGAAAACATGACCTGCTGTCCAAAGGTAACAAGATTTCATTCACTTACACTATTGTTTCAGCTACAATTTTTTCCTCTTAGATTCCCCCAGCTCCTCCTAAACCAGATTTTGATGTTTCTCGTGAAAAGCTGCAGAAACTTGGAGAAGGTAAATGCAAGCTATTGATTACTTTTTTCCTTATCTGTTTTTTTTTTTGTTATTACATTGGTGTATAATTTTTTAAGGCAGTGTATAGAGAAATGTACTTGAACTGGTTTAGCTGCATTTGCTGGTAAAATGTTCTTGAATAAATTGTGTTATTCATTTAAGGTGAAAATACTATGACAAAGGAGGAGTTTCAAAAAATGAAACAAGAACTTGAAGCGTAAGTTTAAGTGTTGGTATAAGAACAGGTACAGTGCAGAGATAAAGCTGGGTTTAGGTTTAAAATGGGAGGGTACTGCAAGATAATATGTGGGCTAAAAAGGTAACTTGAGGTTTACTTCATTTCAAATTTTAAAAAGTTGGTCAATTATTAACTTGCCTGAATGCTGGATCTGGTATGCAGCTCCTGCCTTCTATTGAAACCCTGGATAAACACAATTTTCTCCCATCAAGTTTGTATCTTTCTCAGAACTGACAATAGGGTCCCACATGTAACTCTAGATTCAGAATAAGTGTTAAAACTGTATAAAATCTTAAGATATATTTGGAAAAGCTGAAAAGGGGTTTGGATCAAAAAAATTGAAGATCATTGAATTTAATGACACTTCTTTATGGTTAAGGTGAAAAATGTTGGCCACGCCTTCATCAAACTTCACAGGCTAGCTGTGAGAAATTGAACCAAAAAAATGAATAACGTGTAACAAAAATTACCTTTAAAAGTTATTTCTTTAATAGTTATGTCTTGCTGGCATTTTAGAGAGTATCTTGCCACTTTCAAGAAAACTGTAGCCATGCACGAAGTATTCCTGACTCGCTTAGCTGCTCATCCTACTCTGAGAAAAGACAGCAACTTTAATGTGTTTCTGGAATTTAAAGGAGAGGTACACTGTATACATATGACTTAAATAGGAGATCTAGTTACAGTGAAAAGTTAGATACCTAACATTTCTGTTCTTAAAGATTAATCTGAGATCTGTTACAAAAACTCTGTCAACAATTTTACCCCCATCAGTGATCAATGAACAGATTCTCCTCTCAATTTTAGGACACTGATAAGCAGACAGTTAATGAGAATACAACAGTTTGTCTGGTCTCTATCTAACTTAAGATTCTCAAGGGTAGCTTACAAAGAAATACACAGTCATTAGTTAGGAGAATGTAATCTCAAATCTGGGGATTGAACAGATTAAGACCCCGTAATTTTTCTGTAAGTTGTAATAACTGTTTTTTTTTTCCTTATCTTCATCTCAGCTAAATGTAAGAGGCAAAAACAAAAAGGAAAAACTTGGAGGACTCTTCAAAGGTCTGGCCAAAGGCGTTGATGAAGTACTTTTGTCATCACAAAAGGTGGATAAAACTGATCACAGGAAATCGTTTGACTAAATTGTGATAACTTAATATGACTTACAAGAGAGGTCTTTGTTTTGAACCTAGTATTTGTAAATAGTGTTAACCAAATACTATTCATGTCCAAGCTGAGGAAGAGACAAAACCTTAGTATTGTTGAAAGTGATGGAATTTTATTGAGTTGTGAAGTGGAGAGGAAAGTATCTACAATTAGTCACCTCCACTCCAGTGAATAATTGTTGATTATTGAATGAAATGGCAATACAACAGAAAAAAATGTAAGCACATATAGTCTGAGGAAGTGTACCATATGTTATAACATTTTTGATGTTGTTTTACTGGATTATATGTTGGTTAGGAAGTTCTCTCTAGATCTACAACATTTAATCCTTCTTCATTTTAGTCCTGTCACTTTTTCAATCATTTAAACTTTTCCTTCTTCTACTTTAGGATGTAGATGAGTTTTTTGAGGGTGAGAAGAAATTTTTAGTGGAATATAACATGAAGTAAGCTTGGTTATCTACTTTGATAAGCACTTCTGAACATGCTTAAAAAAATGTACAAATTTTGAGACCTCTAGTCCATCACATCCTTATTTGCAACTGACTATTAAAAGCAACCTTGGTTTTCTCTGCTTTTTTGTTTCTACAGCCTTTGATTGGTCTTAAAAAAAGTATTCTGCCACCATCTCAATCCATGTGATTAATTTGGTTCTGGTTTATACAACACCTAATCCAAAAGCTCTTTACAATAGAATACAGTTTGGGGCAACCACGACTAGGGTCATGTGACTGTACTTGTGAAAAGTGCCACATGCATAGAAGGAGTCTGTTTGCTTATGTTCAGCAAATATTTTGATTTTATTAGGTGGCAGCACTTCAGACAAAATATTCCATAAATATTTTAGTCAAGAGAAAAGTACTTCTGTCCAGCCATGTACAGTGACTAGATTTCAAATAGAAAAAATGGCTATTTTTTCTACTCTAATTTATTTCTTTTGTAATATAATTTTCCAGGTTAAAGGATTCTACTCGTCAAGCAGACCGTATGACAAAAACTCACAAGAATGTGGCTGACTCCTTCATAAGAATTTCTAGCTGTATTTCCCAGATGGGAACCAGTGAATACATGGAAATAGATCGCTTTCTGAACAAGGTACTTATTATCCTAACAGGATTGTAATCAAGTTTGTGCTCTTTGTGGAGATGAGGCTTAATGCATAAAACTTGATGGGAATCCTAATATGTTTTGTTCTATTTTTCTTAAGTGTTATCCAAATTTTAAATGATGTTTACATTTCTTGGATTGAAAATGTACAGTATTTAAATGAACGCCATTGAAGACTTTCAGATATAGTAAAGTTGATCAACATAATCAACATCATGGAAATTTTTCCCAAATGGATTGCCAAAACCCAACCAACCAACCAAGTCAAAATGAGATATGGTTTGATGCTACTCTGGTTTACAGATTTAATGAATGTAACCGAAGAAGTTACTATTCATAGACCCAACGTTTCGACACTCCTGTCTAGTCCCTTCATCAGGGGTGATCTAAACGCTGCAACAAGAGGTCCTTTTATATGATCACTAATTAGCGGCCTTTTTTTCTGACAAGTTGTAAATAGGCATCAGGAAGCAAATCGCCATTGTCATGATTTAAAGGAACATTGGCAGAGTTAATATGCCAAGCCTCCAATCAAAGGCGCTGGTGGTAACGCTGATTAGTGGTGATAATTTTAGAATTATCCCACCCAATTGTATGGTTATGGTTGTATGCCCTCCACTAGGGCATGTGTTTGGAACATGATTATGATGTGAGCAACCAGAAACAATTCTTACCCATCTGATTTTTCGTCAGGTGTCTGAATACTTTGAAAAAGCTCGCAAGTTGGAAGGCCGTGTTGCTTCTGACCAAGATCTTAAAACATCTGACTTGCTCAGATATTACGTGCGAGATACAGATGCTGCGAAGAACTTGCTTTACCGCAGGGCAAGATGTTTAGCTGATTATGAAAATGCTAACAAAGCTTTGGACAAAGCAAGGGTGAAGGGTAAAGAAATCGCTGCTGTAAGTAATCATGAAATTATTAGATGTAAATAATGTTTGGGTGTGATAACTACCTTCCTCTCATCTTTACTCTTGTTTCCAAATTTTCTGGTTAACAAGCTTACATAAAAATTGAAAACGTTATCAGTGTGTACAGTTTTTTCCAATATTATGCTACCTGTGGTTGTGAGTTCAGAACTTTCATTTTGCCGTTTGCAGGGTAGCAGGGAGCAGGGAGCAGGGATAAGATTGTGGTGAGAGGGCTTGCCTCCCACCGCCATGGCCTGGGTTTGATTCCTGGACTTGGCATCACATGGGGGTTGAGTTTGTTGTTGGTTCTTGTCCTTGCTCTGACACTTTTTCTGCAGTCATCTGGTTTTCCTCCCCCCACAAAACCCAGTATTCCAAATTTAATTGGCCTGAAAACAGTGGACATAAAGAGCAACCTATATTATAATTTGCTATTGATAGCAAACTGGAGGCAGTTACAACTAGCATCTTGATAAAAAGCAGCTAGATTTGAGAAATCTTAAGAGGAACATGTGTAAATTTGTCCCCTTCTTGAAATAAGGTATTGTCTTTTTTCCTTTCTGTTTCAGGCTGAAACTGCCCAACAAACTGCAAGTGAAAAATTTGAACACATTTCAGAAGTAGCCAAGCAAGGTAACTACTTTCAATCTTGATATACATTTCCTAAAATTATTCTTGCAAAGTAGATGGCAAGGAAAATAAAACTAGGAAAAGGGCCATCACAGAGAAGTTAAAACAACTAGGATGCCCTTCCTTGTGCACTTGTTTTTGTCGCTTAACCCTCTGATTCCAAAGGGTGACTAGAATATAGTTTCTACTCATTGTATCACCATTTGAATTAAACATTAAGGTCGTAAGAATAAAGGAAATGATCATAAACTAGAGAAGTTCTTGATTGCTAAACAAATTCTCCTTGTCAGCACCTTTGGAAATGTATGTAGAACAGTATGGAGAATATGTATACTGATGTAAGGATTAATCTGAAAAAAGTAGGACCTGATGTGACCAGTGCAGGTCATGCAGCTTTTTTTCTTCCACCAATTAAGTACCAGATACAATGGGTTTGTGAACTTGTATCTTCAACTACATGTTTTGCTTTCTCATTAGAACTGACAGACTTCAAGACAAGAAGGGTTCAACAATTCAGAAAGAATATGGTTAGTAGGCATTTAAAATAATGTTTTTATTTCCAATACAATTACACTGGGACTAGGTCTTGTTGATTGAGTGCCAATAGATTTGATCACTTAACCTTCAACTCCCAAGATCTGATCGTTAATTCTCCCCTCTATCTGCTTTATATTTTCTTGTAAATTAGTACCAAGAATTTGATGTTAGATCAAGATAACAACTTATACCTGATCAGCTTGAGTATTCTCATTACCTGTTCACTGAATGCAGTATGGATTTTGATGGGAGAAGTTACCATTTAATCACTTCTGAGAGTTAAAGGGTTGATGCATCAATTGAAATACTAACCGTAAGGTAAAAATCAGAAGCTTACTGCGAGCTTATCTTAGTCAGAAAGGTTCTTGGGCTGACCATTGTGGTGGTATGTGGTGGATGGGATATCAATAAACTCTCATGATAAAGTCATGCATGAATTGTACAGTGAATCAAAGTAGGAAGACAGTCAAATATGACTCCTCTGCTGCCTGTGCTAAAGCTACTCAAGTAACAACGATGCAGTGAGTAAGGATAAAAGTAATTTTAGAGTGAAAAAAGCTTGCTCTACTGTTCACCACTTATCATTTCAAAATTTTCATCCTCGTCTAGACTGAACGAGCAGAACTGGAACTCAAACATGCTAAGGTACTTTTAACTGAGTAATTTCAAACTTCTGCAGTCATGTAAAGACATTCCTTTTCAGTTGCTGTGTCAGACTTTTGTTTCTAGGGTCACTGTTGATCAAAATAAAAAGAATCTCATTATAGAAGAAGAGCAATATTCCATCCACCAAGTTGACAAATTAGTACTTATGACCAAAGAAAGAAAAGGTGGTGATAAATTTAGATGGGAATCCATTGCCAATTTCCTGTGATTGATAATCAGTTTTTTGCAGTCCCTGTGGGATTCACCGTTTACACTGAGTTCTATGGTGAAGTCTTTATTATAACTGCTTCACTCTAGGTACACACATATTTAAGGTTCGTTTCTAGCTTGGCAGGCAATAATGATGAATTGCACTGGGTTATGATAAAGGAATGATTCCCTTTGCATTACTGAATTGCTCTCAGTGTGCCTCTCTTTTTTCTTTAGTGAGTGCACCTTTAAAGATTTCCCCCTATTTTTCCAACACAGCTAGTTACAGTGACTCTATTAAAAGCTCTGACCTCAGATGAGATCAGATCATAACTCTGAGTAAGGAAACAACTGAAACCATCTCTTTTTTTTTTATTCCTCAAGGCCCATATGAATCTCCTGAAGACAACATTAGCACAACTAAAGGAATTGTAGTCAAGTGCAGTCCAACGTCGAGATAATTCTAGGAACACTGTGATAATTTCTTTTTGTACTGATATAGATTTGTGTCAAACTTCAATTAGACTCTTCCTTTCTCTTAGACTGAGAAGTATAGTTTTGAACAAGTAGCAAACGTCCAAGATAAATGTAATTTTAAAAGTTTAGTAATAGTCAATGAATATGTTTAAGTTTCCCTCAGTTTTATTTTTTAATTTCCTGTTAATTTCTTGAACTGTTGCAGTTAAGGGCCCTGTCATATAATACAGCGGTCAAACATCGGGCATGCGCGAAGGGATCATTTTTGGCTGCTTCAATTTCCGCACCAATTTCCCGCACAAAATTTTCTAAAGAAAACAAACAGCTGCTTTCTCGAAAATTAAGCGAAAGAAAATTGAAGTGTTCATAGAAATCTGTAAAAGGAATCAAAAGTAGGAAAAAAAGCTCGAGACTTCACGAACACAAAGCTTATTCAAGTTCGGGTATCCTGTTAATTTTACCAGTCTTTTTTTTAGCTTTACCAAAAATGTTATACGCTTTTAAAACACCGTGGCTTACTGGCTTGTGTGGTTATTTGTAATTCGTGTGAGAGAACATAGTTTTGACAGCCTGACAGCACGCCGCCTAGTCATTACAACGTTCGCACAGTGCAGACGTGTGACCGCTGTGTTCTCTCATATACACCCTCTCACAAGGCTGGTTAGTGACACAAACTTTGTCCATTTGGGGAATTTTAACCCGGTGGCCGAAAAAAGGGTAATTCTTTGCAACCCATCTTGCCATACTTAGTTCGTCAAGTTGAACCTTTTTTTCCCTTTTGGTTCACGCGCTTTTTAAGGAAAGAGAAATTGAATGACTTGCAGGCTAGGGAGATTTTATCTTAGCTATCAAAACTGCTAGCTGTTGGCTCAAACTAACGAGTTTTATCGGCCAGCTAAGCTTGAATTTTCACACGAGAAAATTTGTGGCGCAGTCACAGGGTGCTAGTCTATCAGAAAACAATTTTGAAGGCGGTCACTCAGCGCTATCCCATTTATTTAAGGCTGTCATTATAGGACATCAGAAAGGGCTGGAAGGTTATTGCTTGTTTTGGGTTAAACTGACCTACCAGTCACGAATTACCTTTGATTATAAAAAGACAGTGTTGCTTCTACGTGTGTGTTTGTTGTAGATGGCCCTTAAAATACGTCATAGAGGACGACACAACGAGATATCTAGTTTGAAGGAGCCATTGAAATGATTTGTATCCTAGACGGAATTAAGATGGAAATCTTCTATATTTCTTCATCTTTGAGACTGGTCGTGGCGTACACGAAATTGTTGGTAAATTAGTGTTTATTAGTAAATGCAGAATTTAGCTCCACTACATCGACTCTTTCTAAATTACTCTTTCTGGTAGCGCCGTAAATTGCTCCCCGGCAACTTTTATTTTAATCGCCAACCCCTCCTCTCAGAATGCAATAGTGTCTACTCAGTGTAACACAATGCCCAGGCTATAAGGTTGTGCAACCTCCCCCGTAGAGGTTTCTCAGTCAGTTTTCTTACGTGATCAGCCGCCATCTTGAAAGCTAACGGAGAAACTCCCCAGGACGAGATTGCGCTGTGTGACAGTCTTGGTCACGCAATTCCTGAGATTTGTCACAGTCCTTGGTACAAACTCTACCGGCATCGATGTGTTACAAGAATCCTTATAAAGTCTTACAAGAGCGTTAATATTTCAGAAAAGGATGCCGAATAAGTCACGAGAAAAATTTAAACCAAAATATCTCTTAGAGACTTAATTATTTTTATATTTTTTTCATGCCGTTCCGTATTAACATTGACAAAGACAACATGAACAAGACAAGATAAACATTCCTTCGTAAACCTTCCAAATCCCTTCTGACCCAGCGGGTCACTGAAGCTATTTACAGACTTAAGCATATTAATTAAATTAACAAGATGTTTGCAAGTACTTTGTGTCTCATTGAACTAAAAATACAGTTAAGGTCACTAGTTTGCCGCTAAAATTTAAAACATTGCGCCACTAGAGCTTTGCAGACAGAGCGTTCTCTTATTTATAGGCCAATGCAAACATGGTTCATAATTTATTTCCTTTAAGAACTCTACAAAGTTTAGTTTACCAACGTAAGCACAGTGCGTGATACAATACGTGACGACTTACGGAGTTGTCTTCAAGTGTTTATACAAAGCCCATTGTGTGGCCTTTGTTCTGTCTAGTAGTGTTCATCACTAAAATATTAATCAAAGATACATTTTTAAGAATTATTTTTTCCTTTTAATCGGGGTAACCCTTAGTTTTAGGCCAGCGACTTCTTCGAGCGTCGACGGAACGGGAAACTCTCCGGCGTAAGATTTCGGTGTGTAATTTGCGATTATCATTCTTGACTTACTCAAACGAAGTCTCGCGTTCAAGTGATGCGGATCGCTGGAATATCGAAGAGACATTTCTCCTACGATGCAGAGCCGTGTCTCCATTTTGGACCCTACAACCATGCAGAGATCACTGGAAGGCACAACAATCACAGCGTCGCCGTTTTCTACATCCAACCGCGCTATGAAACGCGGGAGTAAGAGAACAGATGCTGATATCGATCCTAAATTATCAATGTAGTGAATACCTGTCTTGCTTTGCATCCAGAGATTTTCCCCAAGACTGTCCAGCTTTTGTTCCAAATTTTTTAGCGCCACCTCCTGCAGAACACTCTCTGAGGTGGTCCAAGCTTCTAAATGGCTCGTCAAGATGAAGTTAAGTGAATCAGTGCGGTGACTGTCGTTAACAATCGCTAGCGTGTAGCCAAGTTTTGTACCCGGAATGTTCTTCAATGGCGTGAATAAGACACCCGCTTTACTTTTGGGATCAATTTTGACGAGTAAATCCTTCGTGGCGTCGACCCAAGAGCGCGCTTTAATCACAGGGAAGATTTTGTCGCGGACGCTGGTGAAATCTTCAATTTGTTCGCGGTTAACGTTGAGTGTACTTGATTTTTTGAGCGGTTCTCCGCCGACAGCTCCCTCGCTCTCCGAACCCGTCATAGCCGCTCCATTAGACACCTCTGATTTTTTCACGGAAAATGTAAAAGTCTGATCGGACATCGCCGATTTAGCAACTCTAGCCTCCTGCGAAGACGACACCTTGGTCGTAAACCTCATTCTTAAATCGCGCGCGAGCAAAATCAAACAGAACTGGTAAGTAATCTCAAGGGAAATGACAGTAAATCTTGACTCGAGTGCTCTGTTTAAATGCAGATAAAATCGGATATAAACAGCCTATGTCCAAATTCAATGATCCTATTAGATGACGCGATACATTCGCGAGATGATTGGCCAATTGATGCCCTCAGGAATGTACGTTAGACCTCGCCTTGGGGTTAAAATACCAGAAATAACAACCAATAAAATAGTGGATGTGATAATATTTCCTTAAATTTCATAATTCCTGTTAATTGGTCAGATCCTTTACAAGCCAAAGGCAATATTTAGATTGCTTGTGTTCTCTCTCGCTAGATCGCTCGGGGGTTCGGGGACAGGATAAAGCAAGTCTGAACGGTAATATTTTTTTATATGACCTTTACGACCGTGTTTGATTACTCAAATTTGAAGTTTATCTGTTTTTGACAAATAATCATGAAAAACTTGAATGATCATTGTTGATTGACCACGATAAAAGATCAAGGATGCTTATCAAAGGCCATTGCGTTGTTATGGTAAAGAATGGCGACTTTTTTAACAGGAACTGAGTAGAATGTAGAAATCAGAACCCGACAGTGGACGCAGAAGTATAGATGGAAGAATATAAAATATTGTGAAATAAAAACACCGACAGATGTACTGAAAACATGTTGATTAGTCACGAACGAAGGTCAAGGATGTTTTTGAAGGGCCATTGCATTGCTATGGCAACGAACGACCATTTTTACGAGGAACTATTTTAAGGGATGAGCAACCGGCGGACGCGGAAAATATAGATAAAAATTGCAAACATTGCGAGGAAAAAAAGGAATTGACAGAGACTCGTTAGAATTAATTGTTTGATGATTGAAATTGTGCATTGATAATTGCGCAATATAAGTCAATGAATAGTTACTAAATAATTACTAGCAACTGCAACCCTTTTTTTTCATTTCCTGCAAGGTAACGTTATAGCAAAGTGTTTACTCATGTTCAGATATTTAACTGTTTGTCTGTATGTCTATGAGACCAAAGAGCAGTATCTGCAGAACTGCTGCAATCCCACCCCTCCCTTAAATCAACGTTAACCCTAACCTTGTGTATGTTTACATTTACGACACGTGTACGTATTTATCATAGTATCTACCCCATTACTGAGTCAATATACGAAATCATTGCCAAATATCAAGCTAATGATGATCAGTGCTGTCTGCTAACCTCAACTTACCTATCACATAAAGCCAATTTACGAAGTCAGTACCAAAATATCAAGCTAATGATGATCCGTGCATTTTACTTTATTCATCTATTGTCTTTCTATTAATATTTTTTTTTAAGCTATCAAAAGGGCAAACTGAGTAACTTAACTTTCATTTTTCACTATTCACTGTAAGCCGTTCAGCGACCGCCCATCAGCGTTTTTATTTGCCGCGGAACAATTATAGACCAAAGAAGTTTGCTTGTTGGCCACCTCTCTATTCGGACGTTTTTGAAAACATTGACGAAGCTCGAACACCTTACCCAGTCATGATTGCTGAGACCATCAGTTCGGCTTGCTTCGTTTTATTGGTGGTTGTTTTCTGCTGTATGGTCAAGATCTACACCGTGGTAAAAAATATCCGACCCTCACGGAATGAAAGAGTGCGCGTGGTGTGCACCAGAGATAATGAAAGAGCCTTACCAGTAGAGAGGGAACCTACAGTTTATTTTTGTCGAGCTGAGAGAGGTGCAGGACAACATGGTACATGTAATAATACAACATACAGCGGATCACAAGCGATACGACGACAGCCGCAAATGCATGACGAGCGCTTTGAGTGACAAAGTAAGCAAAAAATGTCCCGTATGTTTCAGTACAACTCGAAAATTATTTTTATTTTTTTCCTTACTGCCCTCAACCATTCAAGCTGTATATTATCATTTGTTGTCTTTCTTGACTTGATGTGATATTGTGTTCACCATTTTCACGGAAGTTTTCGTCTCGAATTCATCTCAGGCAACTGAAGAGTACTGCGGACCAGAAACGAATTCCCGAGTCAAGCTTTTTTCATAAATTGTTGGCTATTTAACAATTATTCGCCGAAGTGGAGGTGGCAAGTGGTGAACATTTACCGAGCCGTGAAGCAGCGAGGAAAACAGATGATTATAACTCATTATTCTTATAACGAGTACACGATATTTTCGGGCGCAAATCGCGCGTGAAATGCTCGAGAGTGAACAGCAAAGATATTCGAAGGTTGAGGAGTCAATCAGAGCGTGCCTCCAAAGCTATCCAATGAATATTAATTTCTTTTTTAATAGCTTTTTACATATTAATCGAATTCCTACGATGAGCTGACTAGCTTGACAAGGAAAGCGAATGCTGTTGTATGGATGGACAATAGGAACTTTTTTTAAATGCAACAGGGCTTTGCTCTTTTTCAATTCAAGGTTACATTGTGGTCATATACTCTGTAAATTTTTGATAATTGCGCAATATAAGTCAATGAATAGTTACTAAATAATTACTAACAACTGCATCCCTTTTTTTTCATTTCCTGCAAGGTAACGTTATAGCAAAGTGTTTACTCATGTTCAGATATTTAACTGTTTGTCTGTATGTCTATGAGACCAAAGAGCAGTATCTGCAGAACTGTTGCACTCCCAGCCCTCCCTTAAATCAACGTTAACCCTAACCTGTGTATGTTTGCATTAACTACACGTTTACTTATTTATCACAGTATCTGCCTCATTATTGGGTCGATAAACGAAATCATTGCCAAATATCAAGCTAATGATGATCAGTAGTGCTGTCGTAACTGATCTCGCGACAAACAATCACACTGGTTTGAAGTACACTATGACCTTTTACTCACTAACCTCAATTTACCTATCCTATTAAGCCAATTTACGAAGTCAGTACCAAAATATCAAGCTAATGATGATCCGTGCATTGTACTTTATTCATCTATTGTCTTTCTATTTATAATTGTTTTTAACCTATCAAAAGGGCAAACTGAGTAACTTAACTTTCATTTTTCACCATCTACTGTAAGCCGTTCAGCGACCGCCCATCAGCGTTTTACAGTCTCCTTTCCACAACAAGTCAGTATTTCTGACGATGCCGATATATCGCCCTCTGTCAAATTAGCTTGTCGCTTGGTCTGGTGGGCTTCGACAGAAGACTCCTGCATAATTGAGTCTACTATGTTATGAACTGCCTGAGAGGGGTTTTACCAGAATAAGGTAATTGATAGCAACTATTAGCGTTAATCCGTGAGTGATTTGTGACGTAAAACCACAAATATATATGGCCACACCAACGTGCTCGATCTTGAAATTTGTTGCTGTCACATTTAAATCTGACTCTGCCGATGAACACAAACCTTGGCGTCGAATGACGTGCTCATCTTAGCTCGTCAGTCAGTCGTTGGTCAACCGAATGATACAACTCGGCGCTGGGGCTTTCCCAGAATATCTTTTATTGGCCGAAAGGGCAGCTCGTCCGATAACTGAAAACCAAAAAGTGTCTGATGATTACACCCACGTGCTCAACTTAAATATATAACATCAATCTCGAGCGAATATTGCAGCTGAGGTCATCGTGCTCCCTTTAAACTTTATTTGGGGGGTCCTATTTTTCGTTTACTTACTGAAAGATTACAAAAGATATCGAAGAAAACGTTTCGTACATTTTTGCTCCAAGTTGACCGAGAGTGGCTGAGCAAGTTTTAGCTCTGGCGTCCACGAGTGTTCTGTAATTCATTTGGGAGACCGTAGCTCAAGATTTTGATCAATGAAAAAATCGGAAAAATTTTGCTCGGTCGAAAAAGTAAGGTGCCGAAGTTTCCACGTATCAAACCGTAAAAACGAGCTATTTTCTACTTGGGCTGATATTGGAGCAACATGTGTTTTTAGTTCCGTTTTCAGATCGCGACCTCTTCACAACGAATGTCGTATAAACTTGCCGAAGTTTCATACTCGTGTGACTAGAAACGAAAAACCTTCCGAAACAAGATATAATAAAGTTCACATGGCAACCTGGTGGACAATCAGGTATGGTTTGATGCTACTCAGGTTTAAAGATTTAATGAATGTAACCGAGAAGTTACGAAACAGCCAGCTACGTCACACCTTATGCATATTAAAAATAGACCTTACCTTCCAAGATAAGTTTGTCATTTGTAATCTAATTCAATCTTCTTCATTCTTTGCCATCCGTGTTTCTTCTTGATTTATCAACGCCCCTCTTTCTTTTTTCTATCATACCAAATAATACATCGTAGTGTTCATTACAACGAATGCCGTTAATTTTGGTGCAAAATCTGACGAGAATTGTGATCGTGTGACGAGAATATTGTTCCTATGCAACCTTTCGGCAAGTAAGACACAGCACAACACGCTCTGGACTTTCTGGAAACGCTGAAACCTCAATAAAATCGAAAGAAAAAAACTCGCAACATCCCGAATCCCTTCGAGAGAATAATTATTTGAAAATTCAAATAATAAACTCGAGCACTTCGCAGAGATAAAAGGGTTGATTACCTGAAATACATTTACCTGACATTTGTGAATCAGGCGGTGTGCGTACTCCGATGGCGTTCAATATGGCGATGAAAGCGGCAGAAATCGGCAGATTTTTACCGAACATTCCGTAAAAGTTGAGCAGTTCCTTTCTCCTCTCACTATTGGTAAATGTAATTTTATTTATTCTGAATGTGTAAAAGTATTTTTTGTACGTATTTGTTGCGTATTCTATGGTTCTCAAGGACAAACGCAATCAGTTTTTAGTATGTCGTGTGAGACCAGTTCTCGACAAGGTCAAATTTGATGTACGTCGTAGTTTGAAGCCTTTCAAAGATTTGGATAGCCGCTTTGATCCTTCTTCAACAGCTCTGACCAAACGCTCTCCAACGGCATTTTTTAAGTGCTAGTGTTTGTTTCCACAGCGAAGCCAAAATTGCGAACTTGTGATTGGCGCATTAGGGGATTGTTTCCCCTATTTTTAGGATATTTGCAATGTAAGCTAATTCATCGGGGCAAATCGAATGACATATAACCGCAGCTCCCAGAACAATCTAAACTTAGGTAATCTAAACTGTAAACAAGCCTTATTAGGAAAACCACAACTGAACAGGCGAGACGAACGTGCTTCGAAGCATGAAGATCATAAAAAAAAAAAATTTTAATTCAAAATAAAAAAACCCCGAGAATAGTTACTTAGTCTTGAATATACATAATAGATAGATATATGTAGGAAATTGTAAGTCCAGACGTTTTGTTTCTGGACGTGTTTCTTTCTTAATAAAGATCTTTATTATTATTATATGACATATGGTAATGACTTCCTGTACACAAAGACGGCCGATAAAACTTATGAAATCCCGGGGTGACGTCACATGCAAACCAAGAATTCATAAGTTCAGGTCGACTAGAATAAACCTTATTTCGCAGAGGAGCAATTACTGACCAAACCTGCTTCCTGTACACAAAGACGGCCGATAAAAATTGTGAAATTCCGGAGTGACATCAAATGCAAACCAACAATTCGTAAGTTCAGCTCGACTACAATAAATCCTTATTTCGCAGAAGAGCAATTACTGACCAACCCTTCTTGCATATTGCCCTATTTCTATTTGGACGCCTGTAATAGCATCGAAGCCGGAGCTTATTCCCCAGTCATGATCACCGAAATGCTCAGTTCTGCTTGCCTCGTCCTATTAGTTGTTGTTATCTGCTGTATGATCAAACTCTACAACATGGTAAAAATCATCCGACCATCAGGGAATGAAAGAGCTCGTGTGGAGTACGCCAGAGAGAATCAGAGAGCCTTACCAGTAGAGAGGGAACCCACAGTTTCTTTTCCTCGAGCTGAGGAAAGCGCAAGACAACGTTTTACATGTAACAATACAACCTACGGCGGATTACAAGCGATACGACGACAGCCACAAATGCATGACGAACGTTTTAGTAGGCAACGTAAGAAAGATTTACTTTGTCTTATACAAAACTTGAAAGTTAAGTTTTTCTTTTTTCTTCGCTTCCTTGAACTATTTTGTGTTTTGTTGTCTTTCTTGGCTTTTCACGAAAGCCGAGAGTTTCCTTCGGGCGGAGGTTGGGAGCCAAAATAGCAACTCGTGCCAGCAATCCAGCGAAAATTTAAAAAAATATGTACTTTTCTATTTACCGTACACGTTCAATAAGAATACTGCTCAGAGGGTACTTGAAATCAAGATGTTGTTAAGCATATTCTTTTATTGCTGTTTCCTTAACGTTCGTAAATTTCACCATATTCAGAGCTACAGTGTACCACTGAAGACGCCGTGGACTTGCCTGAGTAGGCTTACTAAGGTAAAAAGGTCTTTAAGATATCATAGCCTTGAGATTACATGCTTTTTACATAGTGCCATTAATTCGGAAGATCCTCAAAATCAAAGTTCCTTTCTCTTATCACTTCGGCCGATAAGATTGTGTCTTTCCTACATCTCTATGCAGTCTTACACTACAACAAAACCACTGGAAGTATATACAAGTACATTTTCATTTTCTGTGCTCTGAATAGACACGACAAATCGTTCCTGGAACCCCTCGGTGTTCTTTCTGAACGGTAGGATTTACGCACAATTGTGTTCCTCTTTCCATCCAAAGTAGGTGTAATGTTTTTTGTTTTCGGCTGAGTCACTTCAAAGTTTTCATTTCGTTTCTTCGTCTGGTCAACTTTCCAAAAACGCACGAGTGTATCGCTGCATCAAAACACGATGAGACATCTGCAAATTTTGTTGGTCTGGTTAAAACAAAGGCCACTGTTAAGTCACATTTACTGCATGTCTTCTTTCGCTAACTGGACATTCATTCTTTTTAACAGATTTCCACAAATTATCCGCGTTCCTGTGGTGAACTGGCTTTCTCCAGGGAAAGTGAATGACATTGTGTCGATGGACAACAGTGATATATTTTTTTAATATGAAAAACGGCCTATACTTTATACTTAATACTCATGCATATACTTTACAATTGAAACTGTGTTTAAAACGGCCGATTTGAGAAAAAAAGTCTGTGTACAAATAAAACTAGATGGCCCTAAAAACAGTAACTAACTGCGTTGGTTTATTTGTGTTTTCCTCTCGAGATAATGTAATTTGTATTGCTTGCGGTCAGACGCGCGACTTCACCCACAGGATCGAATTGAATAAAACTATGACACCATACTTGTTCCTCCGGCACTTGATCTTGGCTCTATGCTTGAAAATAAAGAACAATTTGCAGATTAAGGCTTTTGTCGGCGAAGCAATTTAAGACCAAAGCAGCTTGCTTGTTGGCCACCTCTCTATTCAGGCGCCTTTGAAAACATTGACGAAGCTCGAACACCTTACCCAGTAATGATTGCTGAGACCTCAAATCGAACAGTTACTAGAATTGAATCATCCTTGTGAGTGGAGCGCAGTTCTTTTTATTTGCGGTGGAACAATTTAAGACCAAAGCAGCTTGCTTGTTGGCCACCTCTCTATTCAGACGCTTTTGAAAACATTGACGAACCTCGAACACCTTACTCAGTCATGATTGCTGAGACCATCAGTTCGGCTTGCTTCGTTTTATTGGTGGTTGTTTTCTGCTGTATGATCAAGATCTACACCATGGTAAAAAACATCCGACCCTCACGGAATGAAAGAGTACGTGTGGTGTGCGCCAGAGATAATGAAAGAGCCTTACCAGTAGAGAGGGAACCTACAGTTTATTTTTCTCGAGCTGAGAGAAGTGCAGGACAACATGGTACCTGTAATAATACAACATACAGCGGATCACAAGCGAGACGGCGACAACCGCAAACAAAAAATGTCCGGGGGTTTCAGTACAACTCGAAATTTTTTTTGTCCTTACAACCTGTAACCATTCAAGCTGTATATTATCATTTGTTGTCTTTCTTGACTTGATGTGATATTGTGTTCACCATTTTCACGGAAGTTTTCGTCTCGAATTCATCACAGGCAACTGAAGAGTACTGGACCAGAAACGAATTCCCGAGTCAAGCTCAGAAGTGGAGGTGGCAAGTGGTGAACATTTACCGAGCCGTGAAGCAGCGTGGTAAAGAGATGATTTTAACTCATTATTCTTATAACGATTACACAATATTTTCGGGCACAAATCGCGCGTGAAATGCTTAAGAGTGAATAGCAAAGGTATTCGAAGTTTGAGGAGCCAATCAGAGCGTGCCTCCAACGCTATTCACTGCTAACTGAACATTCATTTCTTTTTGATAGCTTTTTACATATTAATCGGGTTCCTACGATGAGCTGACTGGCTTGACAGGGAAAGCGAACGCCGTTGTATGGATGGACAATAGGAACTTTTTTTAAATGTAACAGGGCTTTGTTCTTTTTCAATTCAAGGTTACATTGTGGTCATATACTCTACTTTGAAAACTGTAAATCTTAACAGCCAGTCATATATTTGTAATAAAAAAGTGCGTGTCAAAATAAACAAAATGCCAAGAAAGTAATAACTTATTGCCGAGGTTTTATTTAGTTAGAGTTACTTGTTGTAATTTGTTTTGTTTTTTAAGGTCGTGGCCACAATATCAAACTTAAGCTTCTTAAAATTAAGGTAATTTTCAGAAATCTCAAGAGTTACTATTATCTGTACCATCCTGTGTCACTGTATTTTTATTTTTTATCTAAACCTTTCAGTAAGGAAAAATGTTTAAGTAAATAAGTCAGTCATTGAACATTATTTTTATTGTTCACCATCCGCGTTAGCCGTTTGCCATCCGCTGTCTGCACCAGCAAGTTACAGAGTCTCCTTTCCAGAACGGGTGAGCTCTGACGAAGGGCTAACGCTTGAAACGTCGGCTTTTAAACTCTTTACGGTGGACAATTTACGTTATCAACTTAGTTGAGAATACTAAATTACCCTGTTATACTCTCCCACCAACACAGCACCACTGTTTCTTCAGAAACTTACCCCCTTTGAGCATTATATCACCCTCTGCAAACGTATTTTGGTATTGTTGGCCTCGCCCAAAAAATGTCGTCCATCATTCTCATGTACTTCTTTACTATAATGAACTTTGTTCTTATACTGCTAGGTTGAAAACCTGTCAGGAGAACTCGATTTTTTCTGTCTGTGCCCGTTTTACTGACCACCGAATCGTCTCATTTCAACGCCTTGAGTCCTATTATTTTGCTTGGCACCTCGTATTCATCATGTTGATAATGCTTGTTAGTTTCGAAACGTTCTATTTTTATATCCTTTTATTTTATCGTTTATGATTAACTCGATTGATTACGTAAAGTTGTAGTGTTAACATTTGATCACGTTTTCCAGTAGCCGTAGCTATTATATTACACGTGTACTTATCAGGTTACGGGTTTCTTGCGAAAGACACATGCTATCGTTGTACAACGAGTTTACATCTTCGCTATTTAAGAGCAAGCTATCTCGCTATTGTCGCTATCATTGGGTTATATGCTATCAAGCTAGGAGCTAAACCAAAGTAAGTCTTTTTTACTTGTTATAATTGTCGCATGATTTCGTTACTCCGGTTTCTATTAGATAAAGGCTTAGTTGATTTCATTGTCGTTATGCACAATCGATATACGGTACAATGTAAGTTACATAGGTTTATTTTTAATTTCCTTTTAGTTCGAACCACATCACATCAAATTGTATCACGCTATTGTTGTGCTTTAAAGCCATCGCTACGTATCTTTGCTACCGTCGATTATCGTAAGAATAAATTTGTAAGTTGGTTGGAAAACTTTGTTATACGTCTGTTGTTTGTGCGTTCGTTTTATGCTCCTGGTCATTCGCTATCCTGTGACTCCACTAAAGTCACAATGTTAACCTTTTATATTGGTCGGAGACGACGAGTTGATCCTCAAAGTTTTGTTGTATGACGCGCATGACTATGTAGATAATTCTGTTACAGAAACCATACTAGTGCCAGGCAAAAATGTGCTTATGCAATTATAGTTCTCCATTACGATCATCCTCTTCTCTCACGGCGCCGCGTTTTTTATCAAATATCTGTCAGAACACCGTAAATTAGAGCCGGGAAAGGTCAGAAAAAGGTTCGATTTACTATTACTGACTTACTTTGGCCTCGATACCTCGTGCATTTTAGGAATGTCGAATTTGTGTTAAGATATATAAATGTTTCATTTTACGTCTGTTTGATTCCGGTTTATTTCTCTTCATCATGTACATGCTTAATCCATTGATTTACATCCACTTAATTATAACGATCTCACAACAGCTTGAGCGTCAGCGAAGTAAACTCACTCAGTGGTACACTTGTAATGATTGTTCGAAAGGGTATTGGTTGATAAGTGACTTAAATTTCGTGGCGCTCGCCTGTGTAACTAGTGAACCCAACATGCTATAAATGGTTTTATTAAAATAAAAGTCCTAATCAGCGATCAGTTTTGTTTACGTTCTGAGCATATCGATAGAATTATAGAAATTTCGAAAATCGAAAGAACTTGAATGTAAAGTTACCTGTCGCTTAGTACAAGCCTCTATGACGCAAAGAAGTCCATCTCTAGTGCAGGACACCTATGTTAGCGAACTTGACTTGGGCTGCTTGATTAATGGAATGCAATATCACAATCAATGGAATTTAAAATTTAGCTTAAAATCTCACACAAAGAGGCGGAGGCGAATCCATACGAAAGTTTCAGCCGAACTAGGTGTTCTCCTTGAATTGTAACCTCTAAGACTGATGATCTTTGGCACCAAATGATACCAGGAGAAAGTGAAAAACTGGCACAAACAAAGTTTGTTCGGTTGTGACTCAAGCAGATTTCATAGTAGCCCGCCGCTAAAATTAAAATAAACACGTGTACCCTTGAATGACCTTTGCATTCAGCAAAGCATAAGTGAACTACTATTACGCTGAAACGCTCCTTGTAGCAGTAAAAACACCCACGCAACATGAACAATTATGACGATTATCTTCCTTCATTGTTTATTAAATTCCTTAAATTCCTGCACTTCGTGAACGATGCAGGTGAGGTCATCGTGCTTCCTTTAAAATTTATTTTGGGGGTCCTATTTTTCATCTATGAACTGAAAGATTACAAAAAATATCAAAGAAAATGTCTCGTAAATTTTTGCTTCAAGTTGACTGAAAATGGCTGAGCGAGTTTTTACTCTGGCGTCCTCGGGTGTTCTGTAATTCATTTTGGAGACCGAAGTTCAAGATTTTAACTAATGGTAAAAAACAAAATGACTCTGCTCGGTCGAAGAAGTAAGATGTCGAAGTTTCCATAGCGAAGCAAAAATTGCGAACTTGTGATTGGCACATTACGCATGACGTAGTCAGTTGATTTCTCTATCTTGAGAATATCTGCAATCAGGCGGTGTGCGCACTCTGATTGCGTTGCATCATGGTCGTAAAACGAAAAATAAGTCATTTGCATCCTGTCGTGGTCGAGTGAACATCTCTGGTAGCAGTAAGATAGCGTGAATAAACGTGGAATTTAATGGAAATTCACTGTCTGTTGCCGCTCCTTGGAAAGTTAAAAAGTGTTTGCGGGCCTGTGCGACTCCTGTTATTCCTCCTTGACATATTTGTTGTTAGGAGGCAATCGAAGAGATTCAGAAAGAATCGAAACTGCAGTCTTGCCCGAGAATCTATTTATTTGACAGCAGTTACACACACAGCCGATGGCTGTGTGAATAATATCAAATTCGCGAGTTATTTAACAGGGAATCGTCCCTTGACATGCAAACGCATTCCCAAGAGGCAGCGACCTTCTAATACACGAACTGTTTTCCATGTCATACACTTAAAGGCGTGGACACGGGATTCGCGAAAGGAGAAGCCTTCCGCCTCCTAATACCAAATTCGTCGCGCTCAACGTTTATTAAAAAAGGTACAGAGTTTCAAATATGCTTAAGGAATAGAGAATACTAAGAATAAGGTTTGGACAAACCGCAGCGGCACTCCATAGCACTAGTTAATCCAAAATACTGACACACGTGGGTGATTTGACATATGATAATGAGCCTCCCGTACACAAAGATGGCGGATAAAAATTTAAAATAACTAACCCTTAATATCACATCGGAAACGGAAGTCATTAAAAGACATCCTAATAACAGCTAGGCTTTCAGGTTAGAAGATTTCAAAGAGCAAGCGAATGGCAGGAGTCGCTCAAGCTATCAACACCTTTTAACGATTGACTACCTTTTGCTTTCCGGCTTACACGGTGTGTCGCCATGCGCGTTGTAGAGTTATCCGTTGGTCAAGTGATTCCGTTCATAGCTCAAATTCAACTGTCCTTCATCCAATGATGAAGATAGTAGATTTACCATACAACACTCTCGATAAGTTAATTTCCTCTTACTTAGGAAAGTACATAATAGTAACGCTGTGTAACGCAACAATAAGCCTTTTCTCGGCCTTAACCGGTCTCAAACACCCGCACTTAAAATGCGAGAAACACATGTACCGTTGGAGAGCGTTTGAGAGCGTTTGGTCAGAGCTGTTAAAGAAGGATCAAAGCAGCCATCCAAATCTTTGAAATTTGACCTTCTTGAAATCCGGTTTCAAATTACATACAAAAAAAACAGTGATCGCGTTTGTCCTTGAGAACCATAGAATACGCGACAAATATGAACGAAAAATACTTTTACACGTTCAGAATAAATCAAATTACATTTACCTATGGTGAAAGGAAAAAGGAGCGGCCATCGCAGAGAGTGTTATGTTTCGGCAAGCACAACTAGCCATCCCTGCTTTCACAAAGGGAAAAGACCAGCTTGACCCTGTGGATGTTGAAAAAACTAGGGGGATCGCAAATGTTCGCATTCATGTCGAAAGGGTTATTGGCCTCCTTCGCCGAAAGTACTCGATATTGTCTGGAATTCTGCCAATTGATTTCTTAATTTCCAACCCTGGTGGCTCTCAGGAAGAAGCAACACCAGTGATTGACAGGATTATTAATGTATCGGCAGCTCTTGTTAATTTGTGCCCAGGCATTGTACCACTTGACTGAAATGGCAGCGAAAAGTTAAAGGAGCCTAGTCAGCCCCCCCCCCCCCCCCCACTTCAATGCTCTCGACATAATGGGCATCGTATAGTGGAGCAAAATACTGAAAGTCTGTTTAACTGCCTTTAGTAGTTTCTCAGTAATCTCTCCCTGATTGGCTGACTGGGGTCCTTTAAAGCATTATGATAAACTAGCAATACATTCTTTGTGACATAGAGTGTGATCGCAGAGACAAAAGACTCTAGCTGTTCTTCATTTTCATGAACCACAGTTGTACAGTTGCAACCGAGTAAGCCGCTATTTTCTGTAAATATCGATCTCTGACTGGAAAATCCAGCTGCTTCGCGTATTCGAATATCGGAAAAGAATAGTCGACCCCGCTTTTGTTCTGGGACTCTTTTTCTTTCTCTTTTGAATCCATTTTACTTGTGGGAATGATCGTTGTGGAAAAATTACGGGGATTACGCAATCGAAAGTGGTACACCAATATGGCCGACCGGAAATGATGTGACGTCACGTGAAAACGATCTATTCATCTTGGCAAATCGAACGATATATAACTCCCGCTGGGTCTTTTCCAAAACAAAGGTAATTTAAACTGAAAACAAGCCTTATCAGGAAAACCACAACTGAACAGGCGCGGCAGAACGTACTTCGAAGAATGAAGATCTCGCAATCTAATCTGCAGGGCGCTAAGGCAAACGTGTTGCGTTGAATTGTTTATTTTGCCCATGTCTGTCACGTAGGGCTCTAGTATTTCAGGAAACGCTAAACCTTAATAAAATCGATAGAAAAAATCTCGCGACATCCCGAATCCGTTCAAGAAAATATTTGTTTTAAAATTAAAAATAAAAAACCCTGAGATAAAAGGGTTGAAATACATTTACCACACCTCCCCAGAACCACTCACGATAACGCTTGACATAGCACTAGTTAATCCAAAATACTGACACACGTGTGTGATTTGACATATGATAATGAGCCTCCCGTACACAAAGATGGCGGATAAAAATTTAAAAATTGTGAAATCCGGACGTGACGTCGCATGCAAACCAAGAATTCCTAAGTTCAGCTAGACTAGAATAAATCCTTATTTCACAGAGGAGCAATTGCTGACGAACCTGCTTCCTGTACACAAACATGGCCGGTAAAAATTGTAAAATCCGGACGTCACGTCGCGTGCAAACCAAGAATTCATAAGTTCAGCTAGACTACAGTAAATCCTTATTTCGCAGAAGAGCAATTACTGACCAAACCTGCTTGCATGTTGCCCTATTTCTATTTGGACGCCTGTAATAGTATCGAAGCTGGAGCTTATTCCCCAGTCATGATCACCGAAATGCTCTGTTTTGCTTGCGTCGTCCTATTGGTTGTTGTTATCTGCTGTATGATCATACTCTACAACATGGTAAAAATCATCCGACCATCAGGGAATGAAAGAGCTCGTGTGGAGTACGCCAGAGAAAATCAGAGAGCCTTACCAGTAGAGGGGGAACCCACACTTCCTTTTCCTCGAGTAGAGGAAAGCGCAAGACAACATTGTACATGTAACAATACAACCTACGGCGGATTACAAGCGATACGACGACAGCCACAAATGCATGACGAACGTTTTAGGAGGCAACGTAAGAAAAATTTACTTTGTCTTATACGAAACTTGAAAGTTAAGTTTTTCTTTTTTTCTTCGCTTCCTCGAACTATTTTGTGTTTTGTTTTCTTTCTTGGCTTTTCACGAAAGCCGAGATTTCCTTCTGGCGGAGGTTGGGAGCCAAAATAACAACTCGTGCCAGCAATCCAGCGAAAATTCGCAAAAAGACATACATACACTTTCTATGTACCGTACATGTTCAATAAGAATACGGCTTGGAGGGTACTTGAAATCAAGATGTTGATAAGAAAATTCTTTTATTACTGTTTCCTTAACGTTCATAAATTTCACCATATTCAGAGCTACAGTTTACTACTGAAGACGCCGTGGACTTGCCTGAGTAGGCTTACTAAGGTAAAAAGGTCTCTAAGATATCATAGCCTTGAGATTACATGCTTTGTTACATTGTGCCATTAATTCGGAAGATCCTCAAAATCAAAGCTCCTTTCTGTTATCACTTCGGCCGATAGGATTCTAGATGACTCGGAAAATATTACCAGCCAGGCGGTAGTATTGTGTCTTTACTACATCTCTATGCAGTCTTACACCACACCAAAACCACTCGAAGTATATACAGGTACATTTTCATTTTGTGTGCTCTGAATAGACACTACAAATAGTTCCTGGAACCCCTCGGTGTTCTTTCTGAACGGTAGGATTTACGCACAATTGTGTACCTCTTTCCATCCAAAGTAGGTGTACTGTTTTTCGTTTTTGGCTGAGTCACTTCAAAGTTTTCATTTCGCTTCTTCGTATGGTCAACTTTCCAAAAACGCACGAGTGTATCGCTGCATCAAAACACGATGAGATATCTGTAAATTTTTTTGGTCCAGTTAAAACAAAATGCTGTTAAGTTACATTTACTGCATGTCTTCTTTCGCTAACGGGACATTCATTATTTTCAACAGATTTCTACAAATTTTCCGCGTTCCTGTGGTGAACTGGGTTTCTCCAGGGAAAGAGAAAAACATTGTGTCCATGGACAACAGTGATATATTTTTTTAATATGAAAAAAGGCTTATACTTTATACTTAATGTTCATGCATATACTTTACGCTTGAAACTGTGTTTAAAACGGCCGATTTGAGAAAAATTCTTTGTACAAATAAAACTAGATGGCCCAAAAAACAATAACAAACTGCTTTGGTTTATTTGTGTTTTCCGCTCGAGATAATGTAATTTGCGGTCGGACGCGCGACCTCACCCACAGGATCGAATTTAATGAAACTACGACACCATACTTGTTCCTTGGGCACTTGATCTTGGCTTTATGCGTGAAAATGAAGAACAATTTGCAGATTAAGGCGGGGGGGGGGGGGGGAGGGGGAAGTGTAGATCGAAGTACTAACTCATGAGACACAGAAGTGGTTAAACTTTCCACGCGGCTATCTGGAAAGGAAACCCCGATCCAAGTTCCAGATTTTGCCTTCTCGCACACAACTGGTGGAAGAGCGCCTGCTTTGTCTTTCGTCGTCTCGCTTCGAGCGGTTCTCTTCTTCACTGTTCTGTAATGTTCTGCCCATTCTTTCACGATTTCCGCCTCTTTTGGAATAGTCTCTGCTGTCAAAGAGATCATAAATTTAGCGGCACTGAATGACATACTAGTTCGAGGAACAGGGTAGTAAGACGCAGGTTATGTAAAATAGGTGGCTTTCCACTTTGCAATCCGTTTAAGGGACTTCTTTGAGATAGTTCCGAAGTCCATAGCATACTGAAGTACACTAAATGTCTCATGTTTGAAATGTGACACATCTACACATCTGTGACAGTTTTCTACTACAGTAGTTAGGATAGTGGACCAATCGATATGCTTGACAAATTTTGGGTTTATGATGTTAATGTTTTCTTCCACGTCATCCTCAGTGCCAGTATCTTCATTGCTTCTTAGACATTTTACTCAGCTTCCTATTTCCAGTTACGAATGCGTCCTTTCACTGACTGCGGAGTCACCATCAGAAGAGTCTCCGTAGTCGGATACCGTTAGGGAACCAGTGTTTATTGTTCCGTGGATAACTTCTTCTTCACTACCCCAAAAATAACCACACTTGTCATGGACAATGGCAGAAAGTTTTCCAGTCGCTCCACGACTATTGAGGCCCTCTCACAGACATACTTTGACGTTTTTTTAAAAAAACGTTCGTTTAAAAGTATATTCGATTGAGAAGACAGATAGAATTGGAACTCCGGCGACATAGCCAGATACTCAAACGTTTCTAATTTTGATAGTTCAAAACAAATATTTATTTATATCACACCAGGAAATAATGTTTTCATCTTTGACATCTATCTGATTAGCAATCATTATATAGAGTAACAAGTCCCTCTCGATATGGCTAATCAGGATGAAAGTGTCGTCATTACAACACGGAAAACCAATAGGATTCAGTTACATGAGTCGTAGACCATTTAACAGGTACTGCTAAAGGACAAACGTGCGATTGCAAAAAAAGTCGCTTTGAAACAAACATTTACTTGTCTGGGACTATTGCGTCTCCCTTATTGCTGGTTCACTCACGCTTGATCCGGCTTTCCTTAAGTATTTATCCAGTGTTCGAGAAGTTGAAAATTCTAGTGCTTTGGTCTTTTTTTTTTCTGTTCGCATCTATTGAAATGGCCTGCAGAAATGCGACATTTATCTGATTACGATGGATAAACATTGTAATGACTTTTATAGCCCTTCATACTGAAACTAATGAAAACGATGGTACTATACTGTAACAAATCAAAGCCACTTGTTACTCAAAGGAAGACCGTCTTAAACCAGACATGTAGTAGGAAGTCGCGCGGTGTAAGAGACCGTAATTAAGGCACATACAAAACCCAACGTACAGGATGGATAGTAACTCCGACCCATATCCAGGCCCAGAAACGAATTAGTAAAAATAATCTTCTAGTAGGGTCTCTATTATATTGGCTTGAAATAGTGCCGTCCTTGCAATATCCTTCCAACTTTTCCATTTATTGGAGGCGAGCTACCCAAGTAAGTTTAAGCTACTAGGTGTTGTCCTTACCTCAGGCAATAATCTTGTTAACCTTTCAGACCGTTCTTACATAAATAATGTTCACTTACTCGACTTAAAGTAAGCTATTTTCCTTGTAGCGGCGCGATCCTGCAGTACGCGGCATTTTTTGTTGCAAAGACCACATTTAAAGTCGATCTCGTTTTCTGCTGACAATGCTCCGGGCATATCGAGGGCTGTGTGCGACAAAATTAGAAATGGATGAAAAGGTAAATGTTTATCCGCGTATTCCGCATGGAAGCAAATAAACAAAGTATTATTTGCAGTTTAGCAAACGAGCAAACGCCATGGTAACTAAAACAAATGAAGAGCGTTTTCCATGATGATGACTCCTGTTGTAATGAAAATATTTTTGTAAATTTGTAAACTCAGACATTTTTGAAGTACTCTTTCGTGTATGACGCACTGAATAATTTAATGAAATGTTATAACATGTATCTTATCAATCACTAGATGCTGAGCGACTGCAGTTACTCTTTCTGTCTTTCATTTCGTTAGACAACACTTTGTCCTGAATTAATTTTTTTGTTATCAGGGTTCTATCCTCGTCGGCTTGGTGACGTCGTTTTCGCTCTTTGTGTTTCTCTCCTCCGTCCTTAGACTTCTCCTTTTTACTTTGTGAGGATGGTGCAGGTTTCGAGATCACAATAGGCTGTTCCTCGCCCCAGTGAAACAGGTTTCCGGTGTCGGGGACTGGGACTCACATTACGCAATCGTGTAATCTAAGCTTCGACTACAGAAGTATAACAACGTGTCCGGAAATACATCTCCTATAATTTTCGTAAACCGAAGTGTTGTCAGCACTCTTAACCTTGTTTATTAAAACGTATAAATCCACCTCGAGACTTCTCTTGGATACTTTCTCTTGCGGCCAGAGAATTCCAGGAAACCGGATCACGTGAACTTACAAAGGAATAAGAAGTTGAGTAGTACATTGAAGATTGCTATCACAAAAAAGCTGACAGAGGTTACGTGGTATTCCATGGCGCATGAATAAAATGGCTGTGTTAAATTATCTGGAAACCCCTTTTAAGACAGGCTCTAAAGAAGGGCCTAATGCTCTGTGGCGGGGGGTACTCCGGATTCTACGGATACTCGATTTGAGGATTTAAAGTTTGTCCAGGATTTTCTTAGTTACTTTGATTTTATCATTGTTGTGGTAAAGTTACGAATACGAATAGTACATCCGCATTTGTGTCAACGTGGCATATAACAACATCACTTTGAGTCTTTTAAAGCGTTTTCTTGCTGTGATTTACAACATTATTTGTTAAATGAGAATGAAAAGCATACTCACCGTTTAGCTCCCTGTCGTTTTCACCAGCCAAAATTTAAGGCAACTTTAGGTTAAGTTGCCGCTTTGTGAGAATGCTGAAGTTTTCTGCCTTGCCGTGTGCCTTGACCAGCTGGTAAAGAGTTTTAGGTCCAATGATCCAATGCTTGCTTGCTCTCTGAGTCCGAGAAAGTCGGCCAGATGTCTTTTAAAATTGTCGATGCCTTGTTTTGTTTAGTCTTTAGTGACCGAAATACGTGCTTTATATCTCTCGATCGGTTATTCCTTCTCTGTTCGATATATATTAATGATCACCTTTACAACACTCGATACAGTGATTTGTAACAGCGACAGCGAGGTCTTGCGAAATGACCCGTTCGTAATGAACTATTAATTTATAACACCTATTATAAATAAATGACTAACGTTTCACAACACCGGAAATATTTCCACGCGGAAGTCAGCTCTGTCGCTAACCAGTTTTACCCGCTACCAGAAGTTAAAGGACTTGCACACAAATTTCTTTTCGTAATCTATTAAAAACTTTTATTTACAAACAGCAGAACTTGACCCTATTTAAGACAATCGTTTCGTTCTTAATTAGGGGTATCTGAGACATTTGATGGCTAACATTGGCTTGCTCAGATATGACGGCTGACGGTAAAAATATTGCGTTTTTTACGGTTGACGGTAAATATTTTGGCCATGTGGCGGTTGACTGTTAACCCCAGTGAGACCCTCGCTCATATGTATGCTCAGAAAACTTTTTGAGACTCGTTGTCAATCACACCGACCCATAGTAACTAAAGGGGACCTATATATAACTCGATCACTTATATTTAGGAGGTACTAGCAAGTCCCGCTTTGAGTTTTCAGTAATCATTTCAGGCACTAGTTGTCCCTATTTTTAGATTTTTGCTTTGCTATGGTAACAAAAACCACTTTTAAGAGGGATAAATAAATAAATAAATATATATATATATATATATATATATATATATATATATATCAAACATTGTGAAATGAAACCACCGACAGAAACTATTCAGAATTGTTTGTTTGGTAAGTTAAAATTGCAGTTGAAAATTCTTTATCGATAATTGCGCAATATAAGTCAATAAATAATTACTAAATAATTACTAAAAACTACAAACTTCTTTTTAGAGAAAGATGTTTTTTTCGTCTTGTCACGAGCGTGGGACTGAGAAAATTCTGAGTCCCCTGAGGAATCGAACCTCAGACCTTCAGATTCCGCGCTCCAATGCTCTACCACTGAGCCACAAAGACTCCACAGTGAGCGAGGTCTATTACTAAGTTCATATGACACGCGTCCTGCATACTGCTAGGATCAGCAATGTCGATAGCGTAATGTTTGTGGATAGAAATAAGAGAGATGGTAAATTTTGAGCTCGGTAAAGAAATAGGGAAATATGTTTTTTCGTCTTGCCACGAGCGTGGGACTAAGGAAAAATTCTGATTCCCCATGAGAAATAGAACCTCAAACCTTCGGATTCCGCGCTCCGATGCTCTACCACTGAGCCGCAGAGACTCCACTGTGAGCGAGGTCTATTTCATTTCCTGCAAAGTAGCGTTTCAGCAAAGTGTTGACTCATGTTAAGATATTTAACTGTTAGTCTACATGTCTATGGGATCGAAGAGCCGAGTATCTGCAGAACTACTTGCACGCTATCAGCATTCATCCGTGAGTGGTTTATGACGTCAATTAGTGCTTGGCCAATCGAATGATATAACTTGGCGCTGGGGCTTTCCCAGGATAAAGGTGATCTCAACGAAAACAAGTGTTATCAGGGAAAGACAAAAGTACATCTTTGTCTGATGCTTGACTTCACCCAAGTGCTCGACTTGTCTATAGGACTTCGTCATCCTGAATATGTTACAGCACATTAAAACGGCCTCTGCATTTGAACACAAACCCTGGCGTCGAATAACGTGCTCATCTTATTTTAACCCTCTCCCTCAAACCGAACAGTTGCCACACTTGAATCAGCCTTACGAGTGGAGCTAATATTTTTTGTTTGCGAAGGAGCAATTAGAGATCAAAGAAGTTTGCTTGTTGGCCATATCTTGATTTAGACGCTTTTGAAAACATCATCGAAGCTCGAACACCTTACCCAGTCATGATTACCGAGACCATCAGTTCGGCATGCTTCGCTTTATTGGTGGTTGTTTTCTGCTTTGTGATCAAGATCTACACCATGGTAAAAAACATCCGACCCTCACGGAATGAAAGAGTACGTGTGGTGTACGCCAGAGATAATCAGAGAGCTTCACCAGAAGCGAGGGAACCTACAGTTTATTTTCCTCAAGCTGAGAGAGGTGCAGGACAACATGGTACATGTAATAATACAACATACAGTGGATCGCAAGCGAGACGGCGACAGCCGCAAATGCACGACGAGTGTTTTAGGTGACAAACTAAGCAAAATATCCCGCATGTTTTAGTACAACTCAAAATTATTATTATTTCTTTTTGTCTTCACTGCCTATAATCATTGAAGATCTACATTGTCATTTGTTGTCTTTTTTGACCTGATGTGATATTGTGTTCATCATATTCATGATCACGGAAGTTTCCGTCTCGAATTCATCACAGGCAATTGAAGAGCACTGGACTAGTAACGAGATACTGAGTCAAGCTTTTTTCATAAATTGTTGGCTATTTAACAATTATTCGCCGAAGTGGAGGTGGTAAGTGGTGAACATTTACCGAGCCGTGAAGCAGCGAGGAAAACAGATGATTTTAACTCGTTATTCCTATAACGATCACACAATATTTTCGAGCGCAAGTCACGCGTGTTCAGAAGTGAACAGCAAAGGTATTCGAAATTTGAGGAGCCAGGCACAGTGTACCTCCAACGCTATCCACTGCTAACTGAACATTAATTTCTTTTTAATAGCTTTCTGCATATTAATCGGGTTCCTACGATGAGCTGACTACACCGAAGGAAAGCGAATGCCATTGTATGGATGGACAATAGGAACTTTTTTTTAAAAGCAATAGCACTTTTTTCTTTTTCAGTTCTAGGTTACATTGTGGTCATATACTCTACTTTGAAAGCTGAAAATTTTAATAGCCAATTATCATATTTGTAATAAAAAAGGCTGTGTCAAAATAAATAAAATGCCAAGAAAGTAATAAATCATTGCCGAGGTTTTATTTAGTTAGTGCTACTTATTGTAATTTTTTTCTGTTTTTTAATGTCATGGCCAAAATATTGACCTTAAGCAACTTAAAATTTAGCTAATTTTCAGAAATCTCAAGAGTTACTATTATTCCCATTTCCTTCAAGAGAAGATTTTTTTAAAATCAAAATAGAAAAACTCGAGCAATTCGTAGAGATAAAAGAGTTGATTATCTGAAATACATTTACTAGGCCTTTCTGAATCTTTTCTTTGATTGATGTTTCTAAAGCGGAGCAAAAATTACGAGCTTGTTGGCACATGAAGCATGACGGTTCAGTTGTTTTTTTCTATTTTTAGAATATCTGTCAGACGTCTCTTTCCAGGGTCACTTTGGAACAAAATAAAAAGCGCGTTATTCCGGTGAGCAGCAAAATGTTAGAATACGCAATTTTGCGGTTTGCTTCCCTAATCTGTTTGTGAAAACAGTCCCACCTCCACCACGTCATTTCCGGCCGATGGCGTGACTTTAAAAGGGACCCAAACGTATATATGTTTTTATATCCATAATGGGCACGGAAAATAAAGATAAAAATATTTAACATTACGAAATGAAACCCCTGATGTAAACTCGTCAGAATTGTTTGTTTGGTAAGTTAAAATTGCAATTGAAAATTTTATATTGATAATTGCGCAATATAAGTCAATAAATAATTACTAAATTATTAAACTTCCTGTAGAGTAGCATTTTAGCAAAGTGTTTACTCGTGTTCAGATATTCAACTGTTTGTCTGTACGTCTATGAGACTAAAGAGCAGTATCTGCAGAACTTCTGCACTCCCACCCCTCCCCTGAATCAACTTTAACCCTAACTTTGTGTATGTTTGCATTAACTACACCGACGTTTACTTATTTAATACAGTATCTACCTCATTATTAGGCCGATATACGAAATCATTATCAAAATATCAAGCTAATGATGATCTGTGCATTATACTTTATTAGTCTATTATTTATCTTCTTCTGTTTTACCTTTCAAAAGGGCAAACTGAGTAGCTTAACTTTCATTTTTCACTATCCGCAGTCAGGCCGGACGAGACATTTGCCTAATCAAATATAATATGTTAATGAGCTCGAAACAAGCTCTTGAACGAAACTACCTAAGGGAGGTTTAGAAGCATGGGGAAGGTCTTCAGCGTCGTCGTTATTTTCAAAAGCGTCTAAATGAAGATATGGCCAACAATCAAGCCTCTTTGGTAACTGAACCTTGACGTCGTCGCTCCGTGACGACGTGTCCCCTATCAATTTAGTTCACGCGCGTTTAAATTTATATTCAAAAGAAAAGTTGCAGTTTTTGCAAACAATCAGTATGTTTACTGTCGTGACTCCTGTCAATTTGGTTTAAACGCGTTTAATTTATATTAAGGTTTTCCGATCAAGCGGAAGTTCGCTCTAGTCTTTATTACGGCTAGATCAAAAAACCCTCTTCAGACGCAACAGTGCGGTTGGGCGAACAAACGGTATGCTAATTTATGGAGAACATAAAGTGGTAGTAGTCCTTGTGGTGGTCACGTGGTTTGAAATGGGTAAACAAGAATTCAGAATGGCAGCCTTTAATGGAACTATGACACCATAATTGTTCCTCCAGCACTTGATCCTGGCTTTGAAAAATGCGTGAAAATGAAAATAATTCGCAGATTAATGAGTGTTGTCAAGTCTTTCTGATTTCATAGTTTTTCATCTTCTTGTTTCCTTGGTAACAAGTAACAAGAGGCAACGGTACGCACGCCATGAGGGTCTCAACAGAGGGGGGGGGGGGGGGGTGAGTGTTACGTTGACTTTTGACGGTTAAATTTTAGGTCATTTGACGGTTCCCGTTCAATTTTTTGGAATGCCGTTTATAAAACGAAATAAACGCACTGATTTGGCTGTTATTTTTCATTAGAAGTTACAATTTTTTCCGTATTTTAAAAATCAGGTTAGTCGTATAATTTTTGCGTTAAAAATGAGGTTTTGGTCTTCAACTATGTGTCTAATTAGCGTAATTGCATCATCTTTGTTACCGATGGACGTATTAATAGCCTGCTCAACCAAGTGGTATACGAGGAGTCGCATGAGAATCTCAAAGTCCTTGCTTAAATCAAATCTCATCGATGCTTCTATCTGTCTCCCCGATCTTGTTATGGAATTCCTATGTTCCACAATCTCCTCTGATTCTGTTTCGTCATAGTCACTGTCCGTGTTGCCGTGGTGTGATGTCCTGGGCAACAGTCCCATTGGTGCATCAGGAATTGGGGTTTTACTGACAGCTCAGTGATGAGCTTCTCGTTCTAGGTGCCGCATCCTTCATGAATATTGTTTCCCCCATAGTGCAAATTAACCCCAGTTCCCTCAAGGGAAAGTTTGTAGGCTGTCAGCTTGCTTTCCAGCTCGATGCAAGGTCGAAGGGAGTTAGGGCACAATCGCACTGATCCGTTCATGGCAATAAACTAAATAGTCTTGTTGTCACGTTCTATGACAAAACCAACCCCGTAAGAAAAGCATACGTCTCTAGCATCTTTGCATCTCTGCTTCTCTTCTCTTAAAATTCATCTGCTGGTTGATAAAGACGGATTCGTAGTAATCTTGTAGAACACAGAGTAAAGTCATAATCAAGTACAAGAATCCTAACCAGTGGGCCTGAACCAACAACGACAGGGTAGGAACATGCACCAGGCAAGCTTGACTTCCAGTATCCCTATTTTTTCTGAAACTATGGAATGAACCATGAAGGTGATGTTCTCCGACACTTGTAATGTTCTCCAGCACTTGAATTACTTCTGGTTAGTTAAACGCACGATGGGTTTAACAGCCATTCTGTCCTTGTTTCTAACGCATTCTAAGGACAGCAATTTTTGTAACTGCTTTCGGGTATATATCGGTGTGCGATAAATCTAGCAGTGTCCAAAGCAAAACGAGATTTCTCTTCTATCTGTTTAAGTTTTTTTCTTTGTAAACTAAAATCTAGCTTACATGTTACTAGAAATAAGGTTGTCACTTTCGTTATCTTCCACGTCATCCTCACTGCCAGTATCTTCATTGCTTCTTAGACATTTTACTCAGCTTCCTATTTCCAGTTCCGAATGCGTCCTTTCACTGACTGCGGAGTCACCATCAGAAGAGTCTACGTGCCTCCCACGCCACATCTACATTCATTTTTTTTAGTAGCTTTTTACATATTAATCGGGTTCCTATGATGAGCTGACTACATCGAGAGAAAGCGAATGCCATTGTATGGATGGACGATAGAAAATTTTTTTAAATGCAACAGGGCTTTGTTCTTTTTCAATTCAAGGTTACATTTTGGTCAGATGCTCTACTTTGAAAATTGTAAATTTTAACAGCCAATCATATATTTGTAATAAAACAATTTTGTGTCAAAATGAATAAAATACTAAGCAAGTAGTAACTTATCGCCGAAGTTTTATTTTGTTATTGCTACTTGTAGTAATTTGTTTTGTTTTTTAAGGCCGTGGCCAAAATGTTATCCTCAAGCAACTTAAAATTTAGATAATTTTCAGAAATCTCAAGAGTTCCTATTATCTGTACCATCCTGTATCATTACATGTTTATTTTTTTCACCTCAACCTTTCAGTAAGGCAAACTATTTGAGTAACTAAGTCAGTTATTGAACATGATTTTCATTGTCCGCCATCCGTCGTTAGCCTTTTGCATCCGCTGTCTGCATCAGTAAGTTACCGAGTCTCCTCTCTACAACGGGTGAAACCCTTTACAGTGGCCAATTTACATTATTAACTCAGTTTATAATACTTAATTATCCTGTTATACTCTCCCATCGACGCAGCACCACAGTTTCTTTAAAAATTATCCCCCTTGAGCATTATATCACCCTCCGCCAACGTAGTGTTGTTTTTCCTTTAACAGGAGACGCATGATTGACGGTATATTTTAGTGTAATGTATTCATATTCAAAGTATCAGCAGACTGATGGCAGACCGTGTTTCGAAGAATGAAGATTTCGTAATCTAATCTGCAAGGCAAACTTGTATGTATGTCTGTCACGCGGGGCTGAGACTTTAGACGTTCAGGAAACGCTGAAACCTCGATAAATCAAAAGAAAAAATCTCGCGAAATCCCGAATCCTTCAAGACGTAGTCTATTGTTTTCGCAGTTTTTAGAATGTCTGTAGTGTATGCTAATTCATCGTGGAAAATCGAATAATTTATAACTCGGCGTTCGGGTTTTTCCTAGAAATAAAGGTGATCTCAACTCAAAACAAGCTTTATCAGGGAAAAACACCATTGGACAGGCGCAAAAAGTAAATCTTTGTCTGATGCTTGACTACATCCACGTGCTCGACTTGAATAAGACGTCATCTTCAAACTTTTTCAGGTTTGCATGAGCGTTCCCTCCATTCCGTTTCACCTTGCGTGAGAGGGTCCGCCTACACGTAGGCTATTTATAAATCTTCTATTTGTTTGATGTTTCCTTTTGTCTGATGCTTGACTACACCCACGTGATCGACTCGAATAAGACATCATCTTCAAGCTTTTCAATCGGACTTATTTTCGCAAAGGAGCAATTTCTGACCAAACCTGCTTGCATGTAGGCCCTATTTCTATTTGCACGCCTGTAATAGCATCGAAGCTAAAGCTTATTTCCCAGTCATGATCACCGAAATGCTCAGTTCTGCTTGCGTCGTCTTATTGGTTGTTGTTATCTGCTGTATGATCAAACTCTACAACATGGTAAAAGTCATCCGACCATCAGGGGATGAAAGTGTGGGGCTCGCTAGAGAGAATCATAGAGCCTTATTAGTAGAGAGGGAACCTACAGTTTCTTTTCCTCGAGCTCATGAAAGTGTGGGACAACGTGGTACATGTAACAGTACAACCTACGGCGGATTACAAGCGATACGACGACAGCCACAAACGCATGACGAACGTTTTGGGTGCCAACGTAAGAAAAAATTTACTTTATGTCTTATGCAACACTTTAAAGTTAACTTTTTCTTCCTTTTTTTCTTCGCTTCCTTGAACTATTTTGTGTTTCGTCGTCTTTCTTGGCCTTTCACAGAAACCGGAAGTTTCCTTCTGGCCGAGGTTGGGAGCCAAAATAACAACTCGTGCCAGCAATCCAGCGAAAATCAACAAAAAGACATATACATTTCTATTTACCCTACATGTTCAATAAGAATACTACTTAGAGATTACTTAAAATCAAGATGTTGTTGAATAAATGCTTTTATTACAGTTTCCTTAACGTTCGTGAATTTTACTATATTCAGAGCTACAGTTTATTACTGAAGACGCCGTGGACTTGCCCGAGTTGGCTTACTAAGGTAAAAGGTCTTTAAGATATCATAGCCTTGATATTATATGCTTTGTTACATTGTACCATTAATTCGGAAGATCCTCAAAATCAAAGTTCCTTTCTCTTATCACTTCGGCCGATAATGACTCGGAAAATATTACCAGCTAGGCGGTAAGCTTAAGCTTTTATTGATAGAATACTTTTTCACATCTCTCAGCAGTCTTACACGCACTGCACTAAAACCACTTGGCGCGATACTATTTACACTCTGATTGATAGAATACTTTCCTAAATCTATCTGCAGTCTTACATGCACTATACTAAAACCACTATTCAAGTATATTTTCATTTTCTTAGTGCTCTGAATAGACACGACAAATCGTTCCTGGAGCTCCTCGGTGTTCTTTCTATACGGTAGGATTTAGGCACAACCGTCTACCGCTTTCCATCCAAAGTAGGTGTAATGTTCTGTAACGAAACGGTTTTTTTTTTTTTGGGGGGGGGGGGGGGGTTGAGTCCCTTCGAAGTTTTCATTTCGTTTCTTCGTCTTGTCAACATTCCGAAAACGGACGAGTGTATCGCAGCATCACAACACAATCAGATATCTGTAAAGTTTGTTGGTTTGGCTTAAACAAGAGCCACTAGCCACATTTTTGCATGTCTACTTTCGCTAACTGAACACTCATTCTTTTCAACAGATTTCTCCAAGTTTTCCGCGTTCCTGTGGTGTACTGGATTTATCAAAGGAAAGTGAATGACATTGTGTCGATAGACAACAGTGACATTTTTTTTCAATACGAAAAACGGCTGTACTTAATATTTATATACTTAACAATTGAAACTGTATTTAAAACAGCCGATTTGGAAAAAAAGTCTTTGTACAAAGAAAACTAGATGGCCCTAAAAACAGTAACTAACTGCGTTGGATTTTTTGTGTTTTCCACTCGAGATGATATAATTTGTATCGCTCGCTGTCAGACGCGTGACTTGAAAGCAATCACACTGGTTTGATGCACACTATGATCTCACTTGCATATCAGATCTCAAAATCAACCAACCTAAATCACATATCATATTGAGCCAATATATGAAGTCATTGCCAAAATATCAAGCTAATGATGATCCGTGCATTGTACTTTATGCATCTATTGTTTTACTATTTTTTTTTTTTTACCTTTTAAAAGGGGAAACTGAGTAACTTAACTTTCATTTTTCACGACCGGCCGTTGGGCGTTCACCGACCACTCTCCGCTTTAATGTTGTACAGTCTCCTCTCCACAATGAGTAAGCATTCCTGACGAGACTATAGCATAATTGAGTATAATATGTTGATGAAACCAGGCCTGTAATAAAACTGCAAATCGCGCAGTGAAATGCTCAGAAGTGAACAGCAAAGGTCCAAATTTGAAGAGCCAATCAGAGCGTACCTCTAACGCTATCCACTGCTATTTGAACATTCATTTCTTTTTAATAGCTTTCTACATATTAATCGGGTTTCTACGATGAACTGACTACGTCGAGGGAAAGCGAATGCCACTGTATATATGGATGGACAATAGAAACATTTTTTTAAATGCAATAGCGCTTTGTTCTTCTTCTATTCTAGGTTACATTGTGGTCATATATCCTACTTTGAAAGCTATAAATTTGAACAGCCAATCATATATTTGTAATAAAAAAAGTCTTCGTCAAAATAAATAAAATGCCAAGAACTGAAGTAGTAACTTACTGCCGAGGTTTTATTTAGTTAGTTCTGCATGTTGTAATTCTTTTGTTTTTTAAGGTCACAGCCAAAATGTTAACCTTAAGCAACATAAAATTTAGATAATTTTCAGAAATCTCAAGAGTAACTATTATCTGTACCATCCTGCATCATTGTATTTCTATTTTTTTTTTATCTCAACCTTTAAGTAAGGCAAACTGTTTAAGGAAATAAGTCAGTAATTGAACATGATTTTCTTTGTCCTCCATCCGTCGTTATCCGTTTGCTATCCGCTGTCTGCATCAGCAAGTTACAGAGTCTCCTTTTCACAACGGGTGAGCTCTGATGAAGGGCTCACGCTCGAAACGTCAGCTTTTCAACTCTTTACGATGGCCAATTTACGATATCAAGTCAGTTGATAATACTAAATTATCCAGTTATACTCTCTCATTGACGCAGCATCACAGTTTCTTTAGAAACTTACCCCCTTTAAGCATTATATCACCCTCTGCCAACGAAGTGTTGTTTTGCCTTTAACAGGAGACTCATGATTGACAGTATATTTTAGTG
This sequence comes from Pocillopora verrucosa, assembly GCF_036669915.1. Classification (NCBI taxonomy): domain Eukaryota; kingdom Metazoa; phylum Cnidaria; class Anthozoa; order Scleractinia; family Pocilloporidae; genus Pocillopora; species Pocillopora verrucosa. The sequence continues at coordinate 20,084,454 of NC_089318.1, read as the reverse complement.
TAATATATTTAAGAGACTGGTTCGTGGGGGGTTTCCAAGATTACAAGTAAGAAACCGCGAAGTATCAGCAGACTGATGGCAGACCATGCTCGAAAGAATGAAGATTTCGTAATCTAATCTGCAGGGCAAACTTGTTGTGTTGGATAATTTATTTCGCGTCTCTATGTCTGTCACTTTCAGGAAACGCTAAAAACTCAATAAAATCAAAAGAAAAAATCTCGCGACATCCCGAATCTCTTCAAGAGAATATTTATTTTAAAATTCAAATAAAAAACTTTGCAAAGATAAAAGGATTGATTTTCTGAAATTTCTGAATTCACTTCAATGTTGTTGTTTATCTCGATAACCTTCACACTAACACGTGCCACACAAAAAAATATTATCAACTGACATATTTTGCACGAGTCAGAGTGCAGTCACGGCGCACGATTAGTATCAGGTTTGCGTAGGTATTCCCTTCCGTTCCGTTTCACCTTGCGAGAGAGGGTTTGGCAACACGTATGCTATTTCTGAATCTGCTATTTGTTTGAAATTTCCATAGCAAATAAAAATTGCGAGCTTGTGATTGGTACATGACGCATGATGTAGTCAGTTGTTTTCCCTATTTTTAGAATATTTGTCATGTGTGCTAATTCATAATGGCAAATCGAATAATATAACTAGGCACTGAGGCTTTCCCAGAATAAAGGTGATCTCAACTAAAGATCCGCTCGAGATAAAGTAATTTGGATCGCTTGCGGTCAGACGCGTGACTTCACCTACAGGATCAAATTTAATGAAACTATGACACCATACTTGTTCCTCCAGCACTTGATCTTGGCTTTAAATAATGCGTGAAAATAAAAAAATAATTCGCAGATTAATGAGTGTTGTCATGCAGGACAGGTCCCAAGTCTTCCCGATTTCATAATTTTTCATCTTCTTGTTTCCTTGGTACAGTAGCAAGAAGCAACGTTAAGCACCAAAAACCAGCCAAGACAGCCAGCGATTTTATCGCAGATACATCTGCTGATAGTCAACCAATTTAAGGGACTTTCCGCGAATAGTAACTCCATCCTTTTCCAAAGTAACTTGAATAATCGCTCTTTATTCATCATCTGTACATACTAATACTTCGTCACTAGCAACACAAAGGGCGGCGGGGTTGGGTAAAGGTGGCTCAATGAAGCAGAAAGTTTTTCCACCGATCCACGACTATTGAGGCCCTCTCACAGACATGCTTTGACGCTTTTTTTTAAAAAAACGTTCATCTAAAAGTATATTCGATTGAGACGACAGATAGAATTGGAACTCCGGCGACATAGCCAGATACTCAAACGTTTCTAATTTTAATAGTTCAAAACAAATATTCATTTATATCACACCAGGAAATAATGTTCTCATCTTTGACATCAATTGATTGGCAATCATTATATAGAGTAAAACGTCCCCCGCTGGCTAATCTGGATGAAAGTGTCGTCATTACAACACGGAAAACCAATAGGATTCAGTTACATGAGTCGTAGACCATAAACAGGTACTGCTAAAGAACAAACGTGCGATTGGACAAAAAGAAGCTTTGAAACACATATTTACTTGTCTGAGACTATTGCGTCTCCCTTGTTGCTGGTTCGCTTACGCTTGATCCGGCTTTCGTAAAGTATTTATCCAGCGTTCGAGAGTTGACACTTCTAAAGCTTTGGTCTTTTTTTTTCTGCTCGCATCTATTGAAATGGCTTGTAGAAATGCGAAATTTATCTGATTACGATGGAAAAACATTGTAATAACCTTTATAGCCCTTCAAACTGAAACTAATGAAAACGATTGTATTATACTGTAACAAATCAAAGCCACTTGTTACTCAAAGGAAGACGGTCTTAAACCAGACATGTAGGAAGTCGCGCGGTGTAAGAGACCGTAATTAAGGCACATAAAAAACCCAACGCACAGGACGGATAGTAACTCCGACCCATATCTAGGCCCAGAAACAAATGACTAAAAATAATCTTCTGGTAGGGTCCTATTATATTGGCTTGAAATAATGCCGTCCTTGCGATATCCTTCCAACTGTTCCATTTATTGGAGGCGAGCTACCCAAGTAAGTTTAAGCTACTAGGTGTTGTCCTTACCTTAGGCAATAATCTTGTTAACCTTTCAGACCGTTCTTACATAAAAAATGTTCACTTACTCGACTTAAAGTAGACTATTTTCCTTGTAGCGGCGCGATCCTGCAGTACGCGGCATGTTTTGCTGCAAAGACCACACTTAAAGTCGATCTCGTTTTCTGCAGACGATGCTCCGAGCATCTCGAGTGCTGTGTGCGACAAAATAAGAAATGGATGAATAGGTAAATATTTAGCCACGTATTTCGCATGGAAACAAATAAACAAAGTATAATTTGCAGTTTAGCAAAGGAGCAAACGCCATGGTAACTAAAACAAATGAAGAGCGTTTTCCGCGATGATGAATCCTGTTGTAATGCAAATATTTTTGTAAAAGGATAAACTCAGACAACATTTTTGAAGTACTCTTTGGCGTATGACGCACGGAATAATTTAACGAAATTTGATAACATGTATCTTATCAATCACTAGATGCTGAGCGACTGCAGTTACTCTTTCTGTCTTTCATTTCGTTAGACAACACTTTGTCCTGAATTAATTTTTTTGTTATCAGGGTTCTATCCTCGTCGGCTTAGTGACGTCGTTTTCGCTCTTTGTGTTTCTCTCCTCCGTCCTTAGACTTCTCCTTTTTACTTTGTGAGGATGGTGCAGGTTTCGAGATCACAATAGGCTGTCCTTCACCCCAGTGAACAGTTTTCTGTATTACGTGAACTTACAAAGGAATAAGAAGTTAAGTAGTACATTATAGATTCCTAACACAAAAACGCTGATTGAAGTTACTTGGTATTCCATGGCGCATGAATAAAATGGCTGTGTTAAATTATCTGGAAACCCCTTTTAAGACAGGCTCTAAAGAGGGCCCAATGCTCTGTGGCGGGGGGTACTTCGGATTCATGGTGACTGGGAGGTGCATAGGATACTCGATTTGAGGATTTCAGTTTTGTCCAGGATTTTCTTAGGTACTTTGATTTTATCATTGTTGTGTTATATATACATATATATATATATATATATATATATATATATATATATATATATATATATATATATATCAAACATTGTGAAATGAAACCACCGACAGAAACTAGTCAGAATTGTTTGTTTGGTTAGTTAAAATTGCATTTGAAAATTCTGTATCGATAATCGCGCAATATAAGTCAATAAATAATTACTAAAAACTACAAACTTCTTTTTAGAGAAAGATGTTCTTTCGTCTTGTCACGAGCGTGGGAAAAAGAAAAAATTCTAAGTCCCCATGAGGAATCGAACCTCAGACCTTTGGATTCCACGCTCCGATGCTCTCCCACTGAGCCACAAAGACTCCACGGTAAGCGAGGTCTATTACGAAGTTCAAATGACACACGTCCTGCATACTGCTTGGATCAGCAATGTCGATAGCATAATGTTTGTAGATAGAAATAAGAGAGATGGTAAATTTTGAGCTCGGTAAAGAAATAGGGAAAGATGTTTTTTCGTCTTGCCACGAGCGTGGGACTAAGGAAAAATTCTGAGTCCCCATGAGGAATCGAACCTCAGACCTTCAGACTCCACGGTGAGCAAGATCTATTTCATTTCCTGCAAAGTAGCGTTTCAGCAAAGTGTTGACTCATGTTAAGATAATTAACTGTTCGTCTACATGTCTATGGGGTTAAAGAGCCGAGTATCTGCAGAACTACTTGCACGCTATCAGCGTTCATCCGTGAGTGGTTTCTAACGTCAATTAGTGATTGGCCAATCGAATGATATAACTTGGCATTAGGGCTTTCCCAAGATAAAGGCGATCTCAACTAAAACAAGCGTTATCTGGGAAAGACAAAAATACATCTTCGTCTGATGCTTGACTTCACCTAAGTGCTCGACTTGATTATAGGACCTCGTCATCCTGAATATGTTACAGCACATTAAACCGGCCTCTGCATTTGAACACAAAACCTGGCGTCGAATAACGTGCTCATCTTATTTCAAACCTCTCCCTCAAACCGAACAGTTGCCACACTTGAGTCAGCCTTACGAGTGAAGCGAACTTTTTTTTTGTTCGCGGAGGAGCAATTATAGATCAAAGAAGCTTGCTTGTTGGCCATGTCTTCATTTAGACGCTTTTGAAAACATCATCGAAGCTCGAACACCTTACCCAGTCATGATTGCCGAGACCATCAGTTCGGCATGCTTCGCTTTATTGGTGGTTGTTTTCTGCTTTGTGATCAAGATCTACACCATGGTAAAAAGCATCCGACCCTCACGGAATGAAAGAGTACGTGTGGTGTACGCCAGAGATAATCAGAGAGCTTCACCAGTAGCGAGGGAACCTACAGTTTATTTTCCTCAAGCTGAGAGAGGTGCAGGACAACATGGTACATGTAATAATACAACATACAGTGGATCGCAAGCGAGACGGCGACAGCCGCAAATGCACGACGAGCGTTTTAGGTGACAAACTAAGCAAAATATCCCGCATGTTTTAGTACAACTCAAAATTATTATTATTTCTTTTTGTCTTCACTGCCTTCAATCATTTAAGATCTACATTGTCATTTGTTGTCTTTTTTGACCTGATGTGATATTGTGTTCATCATATTCATGATCACGGAAGTTTCCGTCTCGAATTCATCACAGGCAATTGAAGAGCACTGGACTAGTAACGAGATACTGAGTCAAGCTTTTTTCATAAATTGTTGGCTAGTTAACAATTATTCGCCGAAGTGGAGGTGGCAAGTGGTGAACATTTACCGAGCCGTGAAGCAGCGAGGAAAACAGATTATTTTAACTCGTTATTCCTATAACGATTACACAATATTTTCGAGCGCAAGTCACGCGTGTTCAGAAGTGAACAGCAAAGGTATTCGAAATTTGAGGAGCCAGGCACAGTGTGCCTCCAACGCTATCCACTGCTAACTAAACATTCATTTCTTTTTAATAGCTTTCTACATTTTAATCGAGTTCCTGCGATGAGCTGACTACACCGAGGGAAAGCAAATGCCATTGTATGAATGGACAATAGGAACTTTTTTTTAAATGCAATAGCGTTTTGTTCTTTTTCAACTCTAGGTTACATTGTGGTCATATACTCTACTTTGAAAGCTGAAAATTTTAATAGCCAATCATATATTTGTAATAAAAAAGTCTGTGTCAAAATAAATAAAATGCCAAGAAAGTAATAACTTATTGCCGAGGTTTTATTTAGTTAGTGCTACTTGTTGTAATTTTTTTTGTTTTTTAAGGTCATGGCCAAAATATTAACCTTAAGCAACTTAAAATTTAGCTAATTTTTAGAAATCTCAAGAGTTACTATTATTCCCATTTCCTTTAAGAGAAGATTTTTTTTGGTTCAAATAGAAAAACTCGAGCAATTCGCCGAGATAAAATAGTTGATTATTTGAAATACATTTACCAGGCCTTTCTGAATCTTTTATTTGATTGATGAGCAAAAACTGCTAGCTTGTTGGCACATGAAGCATGACGGTTCAGTTATTTTTTCTATTTTTAGAATATCTGTGTTGGACTTTTGTTTCCACTGTCACTATGGAAAAAAATAAAAAGCGCCTTATTCCGGTGAGCAGCAAAATGTTTGAATACGCAATTTTGCGGTTTGCTTCCCTAATCTATTTGTGAAAACAGTCCACCTTCACACACGCCATTTCCGGCCAATGGCGTGACTTGGAAAGGGACTGAAACACATATATGTTTTTATATCCATAATGGGCACGGAAAATATAGGTAAAAATATTTAACATTACGAAATGAAACCCCTGATGTAAACTCGTCAGAATTGATTGTTTGGTAAGTTAAAATTGCAATTGAAAATTTTATATTGATAATTGCGCAATATAAGTCAATAAATAATTACTAAATTATTAAACTTCCTGTAGAGTAGCATTTTAGCAAAGTGTTTACTTATGTTCAGATATTTAACTGTTTGTCTGTACGTCTATGAGACCAAAGAGCAGTATCTGCAGAACTGCTGCACTCCCACCCCTCCCTTAAATCAACGTTAACCATGACTTTGTGTATGTTTACATTTAATACACGTTTACTTATCTATCACAGTATCTACCTCATTATTGGGTCGATATACGAAATAATTGCCAAAATGTCAAGCTGATGTTGTTTCACCCCGATGAATACTTTGCCTGTCTTTTCTGTTGAGAACAACGACCTTTATTCAGGGAAAGTCCCAGCGCCTAGTTCTGGGGCATTCGATTGGCCAACACTGATTGAAATCACCACCACCCACGGATTGATGCTAATAGTTCGCTATCAATTACCGTAGGTGGGGGTGATTTGAAAAATCTCTCTCAAGCTGAACGGTTGCCACACTTGAATCAGCCTTGCGAGTAGAGCGAGTTTTTTTTGTTTGCGGAGGAGCTGTTAAAGATCAAGGAAGTTTGCTTGTTGGCCATATCTTCATTTAGACGCTTTTGAAAACATCATCGAAGCTCGAACACCTTACCCAGTCATGATTGCTGAGACCATCAGCTTGGCTTGCTTCGCTTTAATGGTGGTTGTTTTCTGCTTTGTGATCAAGATCTACACCATAGTAAAAAACATCCGACCCCCACGGAATGAAAGAGTACTTGTGGTGTACGCCAGAGATAACGAGAGACCCTTATCAGCAGAGAGGGAACTCACAGTTTATTTTCCTCAAGCTGAGGGAGGTGCAGGGCAACGTGGTACATGTAATAATACAGCATACAGCGGATCACAAGCGATACGACGACAGCCGCAAATGCACGACGAGCGTTTTGGGTGACAAAGTAAGCAAAAAATGTCCCGTATGTTTCAGTACAACTCGAAAACCATTTTTTTTTATCTTTACAGCCTTCAACCATTCAAGCTGTATATTATATTTTTGTCTTTCTTGACTTGATGTGATATTGTTTTAACCAAATTTACAGGAGTTTCCGTCTCATATTCATCACAGGCAGTTGAAGAGCACTGGATGAAAAACGAGTTCCCGAGTGGGAAAACAATAGCATTAGCAACGACTCAAGGTCTTAACATATTGACTGAACAGGCAGTGACAAAGAATGTAAAATATTTTCCTATTGGTATGTTAGCACGTGGGCCGCTATGGCGTTAATTGAGTCTTGTTGTTTCGTGTATTTAAGGTTTGACATTTGTAATTTATTCATCTCAGCTCTCGAACGTTTCTAGTTTTACGTTAAATTTTATCTTGCATGTAATTAAGCTGTTTTACTTTTAACCCCCAGAGGTTGATGCGTCTGCATTTGGATGGGGACTACATTCCCATTTTTCCCATTGGGTTTTTTGGGTTTTCGTATCAGGCGGCGGCACAAAAACGTTTTAACCCGATACTAACTTTTTTTAAATCCAATAGCACTTTGTTCTTTTTAATTCTAGGTTACATTGTGGTCATGTAGTGTCAGACTTCTGTTTCCAGGGTCACATTGGAACAAAATAAAAAGCGAGTTATTCTGGTCGGCAGACTCATATGATGAGGTCCTTGATTCCCAGACATTGATTTGTCTGTGTCGTTTAATACGACTTAGGACTGATACAGCTAAATCAGGAAGATGTAGTTGTGAGGGAAATGATTCGTAAATATTGAAAAAGGTAGAGAGTTTTTCAGGTAGCTCTTTAAAGGAGAAAGATTTCTATATCAACCGCTTTCCACCCTCGTGTATTCGCTAATTCGTAAAGTTTCCGGCAGATTATTCTCGGCTTAGCTGTGGCAGCTGATCGATTTACAAAAAGGTGTTTATAACCTTAAAATGACGAGGTTAAGCAGTATTTGCAAGATGTGAACATTTGTACTAAATTAGTCCATATACTATTTCAGCAAAATCATAGAACACGGAATTTTGAGGTTCCCTTCCCTAATCTATTTGTGAAAACAGTCTAACCTCCAAACACGCCATTTCCGGCCGATGGCCGGAACGCAGATAACTTTTTATTTGCATAATGGACACGGAAAATATAGTTAAAAATATTTAACGTTGCGAAATGGCACCACTGATACAAACTCGAAATACAAACACTTGAAAATTTATATTGATAATTGCGCAATATAAGTCAATAAATAATTACTACATTATTAAAAACTACAAACTTCTTCTCATTTTTCCTTGGGTGGCGTGAGACCTCAATCAGTGGTTGATCAATCGAATGATAGAACTAGGCGCGGGGCTTTCCCGGAATGAAGGTCATTGATCTCAACAGAAAAGACATGCAACATGTTTATTGACTTTCGAGAAGAATGCTCTTTAACTAAACCCACCCACATGAATTGAATATAACACTATGATGTTTACTGGACCCAAACCTTAGCGCCGAATTACGTCCTTATTTTATCTCAAACCTCTCCCTCAAACCGATCAGTTGCTACACTTAAATCGGTCTTGCGAGTGGAGCGCAGTGTTTTTCATTTGCGGAGGAGCAATTATAGACCAAAGAAGCTTGCTTGTTGGCCATATCTTCATTTAGACGCTTTTAAAAACATCGAAGACGCCGAGAGCCTTCCCCAGTCATGATTGCTGAGACTATCAGTTCGGCTTGCTTCGTTTTATTGGTGGTTGTTTTCTGCTATACGATCAAGATCTACACCGTGGTAAAAAAAAAAAGACCCTCACGGAATGAAAGAGCACGCGGGGTGTACGTCAGAGATAATCAGAGAGGCTTACCAGTACAGAGGGACCCTACAGTTTATTTTCCTCAAGCAGAGAGAGATACAAGACAACGTGGTACATGTAATAATTCAACATACAGCAGATCACAAGCGAGACGGCGACAGCCACAAATACACGACGAGCGCTTTGGGTGACAAAGTAACACAAACTTCCCCTATGTTTCAGTCTTTTGCCTTCACCGCCTTCAAACATTCAAGCTGTATATCATCATTTGTTTCTTTCTTGACTTGATATGATATTGTGTTAACCATATTCACGGAAGTTTCCGTAGCGAATTCATCACATGCAATTGAAAAGTACTGGAATAGAAACGAGTTCCCGAGCCGGGTTCCTATACGATGAACTGACTACATCAAGGGGTAATAAATGCCAGTGTATGGATAGAAGATTGTTTATTTGAATGCATTAGGCTTTGTTCTTTTTTCTATTCTAGGTTATATTGTGCTATATACTCTACTTTGAAAACTTTATTTTTAATAGCCAATTATATATTTGTAAAAAATATATTTAAAAAATAGTCTGTGTCCAAATAAATAAAATGCCAAGAAAGTAGAAATTATTGCCGAGGTTAGTTTTTCAACGCTGCTTGTTGTAATTTAACTTCCCTCGCTGGCAGTTTTTTGTTCGTTTGTTTTTAAAGCAACTTTCGACTAAAATAAACACTTGAATGTAACTGACCCGTGACATCGTGGCTCCTGTCAATTTAGTTCACGCGCGTTTCAATTTGTATTCAAAAAAAAAAATTCCGGCTTTGGCTTAAACTCGGTATGTTTACTTGGGGTTTTGCGCCTTGACCGGCCTGTCAATTTGAATCTGCCCTAATTTAATATGCTTAAATAAATAATAAACAATGACTGTATTGGATGACACATTTACCGGTAGAACCAGTAGTCCACATTGTATTCCACTGTTTACAATCCTTTTGCCAACGATGTAGGAAATTTGAGACCCGGCGGTATGTTTAAGCACATTCGCATGATGTTTTTGATTTCTATGTGATGAGATTATTTTGGGTGAGGACAGAAATCGAGGAAGTTAGGAAGATGGCACACGCGTTCTTTCGGTCACGGGGCGAAGATTCGCTGATACAGCTATTAATAGATCTGGAATATGAACCCTGTCATCGTGAAATCTGCACTGCGACTAATTAATTGATTTCTGCTTTGTCAAATCGAAATATTAATTACCTCACAAAAAGCGAAAGGAATGGAAATCCATCGGTAAAATCTTAAGAACAAAAACAACTTCCTTCGTCATTTGCAAGGTCGCTTTCTGTTTATCCACACCTTATGGAGTTTTGTATCAAATGTCCCCAGAAGTGACAGCAGTTGTCGCACAAACTGCAGTTTATTAATTTCTATTGCCCCAGCAACTCCCATTTTTTTTTGCCTTTACCGCCTTCAAACATTCAAGCTGTATATCATCATTTGTTTTCTTTCTTGACTTGATATGATATTGTGTTAACCATATTCACGGAAGTTTCCGTAGCGAATTCGTCACATGCAATTGAAAAGTACTGGAATAGAAACGAGTTCCCGAGGCGGGTTCCTGTACGATGAACTGACTACATCAAGGGGTAATAAATGCCAGTGTATGGATAGAAGATTGTTTATTTGAATGCATTAGGCTTTGTTCTTTTTTCTATTCTAGGTTATATTGTGCTATATACTCTACTTTGAAAACTTTATTTTTAATAGCCAATTATATATTTGTAAAAAATATATATAAAAAATAGTCTGTGTCCAAATAAATAAAATGCCAAGAAAGTAGAAATTATTGCCGAGGTTAGTTTTTCAACGCTGCTTGTTGTAATTTAACTTCCCTCGCTGGCAGTTTTTTGTTCGTTTGTTTTTAAAACAACTTTCGATTAAATAAACACTTGAATGCAACTGACCCGTGACATCGTGGCTCCTGTCAATTTAGTTCACGCGCGTTTCAGTTTGTATTCAAAAAAAAAAATTCCGGCTTTGGCTTAAACTCGGTATGTTTACTTGGGGTTTTGCGCCTTGACCGGCCTGTCAATTTGAATCTGCCCTAATTTAATATGCTTAAATAAATAATAAACAATGACTGTATTGGATGACACATTTACCGGTAGAACCAGTAGTCCACATTGTATTCCACTGTTTACAATCCTTTTGCCAATGATGTAGGAAATTTGAGACCCGGCGGTATGTTTAAGCACATTCGCATGATGTTTTTGATTTCTATGTGATGAGATTATTTTGGGTGAGGACAGAAATCGAGGAAGTTAGGAAGATGGCACACGCGTTCTTTCGGTCACGGGGCGAAGATTCGCTGATACAGCTATTAATAGATCTGGAATACGAACCCTGTCATCGTGAAATCTGCAATGCGACTAATTAATTGATTTCTGCTTTGTCAAATCGAAATATTAATTACCTCACAAAAAGCGAAAGGAATGGAAATCCATCGGTAAAATCTTAAGAACAAAAACAACTTCCTTCGTCATTTGCAAGGTCGCTTTCTGTTTATCCACACCTTATGGAGTTTTGTATCAAATGTCCCCAGAAGTGACAGCAGTTGTCGCACAAACTGCAGTTTATTAATTTCTATTGCCCCAGCAACTCCCATTTTTTTTTTGCCTTTACCGGCTTCAAACATTCAAGCTGTATATCATCATTTGTTTCTTTCTTGACTTGATATGATATTGTGTTAACCATATTCACGGAAGTTTCCGTAGCGAATTCGTCACATGCAATTGAAAAGTACTGGAATAGAAACGAGTTCCCGAGGCGGGTTCCTGTACGATGAACTGACTACATCAAGGGGTAATAAATGCCAGTGTATGGATAGAAGATTGTTTATTTGAATGCATTAGGCTTTGTTCTTTTTTCTATTCTAGGTTATATTGTGCTATATACTCTGCTTTGAAAACTTTATTTTTAATAGCCAATTATATATTTGTAAAAAATATATATAAAAAATAGTCTGTGTCCATATAAATAAAATGCCAAGAAAGTAGAAATTATTGCCGAGGTTAGTTTTTCAACGCTGCTTGTTGTAATTTAACTTCCCTCGCTGGCAGTTTTTTGTTCGTTTGTTTTTAAAACAACTTTCGATTAAATAAACACTTGAATGCAACTGACCCGTGACATCGTGGCTCCTGTCAATTTAGTTCACGCGCGTTTCAATTTGTATTCAAAAAAAAAAATTCCGGCTTTGGCTTAAACTCGGTATGTTTACTTGGGGTTTTGCGCCTTGACCGGCCTGTCAATTTGAATCTGCCCTAATTTAATATGCTTAAATAAATAATAAACAATGACTGTATTGGATGACACATTTACCGGTAGAACCAGTAGTCCACATTGTATTCCACTGTTTACAATCCTTTTGCCAACGATGTAGGAAATTTGAGACCCGGCGGTATGTTTAAGCACATTCGCATGATGTTTTTGATTTCTATGTGATGAGATTATTTTGGGTGAGGACAGAAATCGAGGAAGTTAGGAAGATGGCACACGCGTTCTTTCGGTCACGGGGCGAAAATTCGCTGATACAGCTATTAATAGATCTGGAATATGAACCCTGTCATCGTGAAATCTGCAATGCGACTAATTAATTGATTTCTGCTTTGTCAAATCGAAATATTAATTACCTCACAAAAAGCGAAAGGAATGGAAATCCATCGGTAAAATCTTAAGAACAAAAACAAATTCCTTCGTTATTTGCAAGGTCGCTTTCTGTTTATCCACACCTTATGGAGTTTTGTATCAAATGTCCCCAGAAGTGACAGCAGTTGTTGCACAAACAGCAGTTTATCAATTTCAATTGCCTCAGCAACTCTCATTCTCATTCTTTCGATTTTTTGGAGATGAGGCATGGAAAGCGGGTCATTAACTTAGTTTGCAAATTTCACAATTTTGCGGCTGACGGAATAAACTGCCTCGACTACTGAAACAGCTTGTTACAGAGGCCATAACGAACGAAGTTATGTGGAGACATAAGTAACTTTGACGTTATCGAACATCAATTTTTTAGTCAATACCACGGCCCAAAACCTGAACTCTACGGCCGTTACATTGACGATACAAATTAAACTAGATGGCATTAAAAGCGGTAAGAAATGACGTTGGTGTTTATTTGTGTTTCACGCTTGAGATAATATGTATCCTGCGCCGCTGGCATTCGAATACATTACTACACCCACGTGATCAACTTGAATGAAACCATCACGTCCTTCTGGTTCCTCCGACACTTCATCCTGTCTTGGAGTAAAGCGTGAAATTAAAGAACAGTTCACAGACTGGACGCATGTTGTCATACAAGACAGGTATCAGATCTTTCTGAACTGCGTTTTTTTCCTTCTGTTTGCTCCGGTAAGAAGAAGCAAGTTTTAAACGAGCGGTACGAATTTGATGTCTAGTTTTAGAAAACATATTTAGTCTAATTTTATTTTGTTTTTCTCACAGACTTTTCTTTCGTACGTAAGAATACATGTCATGTTCGCATTTCCTGAGTTTCTTATTTGCAGATATTACCCTCGTTTAACATCCAATGAATTATCTCCTAAAAGTGTTCAGACTGTTGTGAATTCATTCACAGTTTAGTGTCAAAGAGGGAAATAGACAACGTTTTTGTTGGTCTGGACATTGATTGCAGGAGATTCCTCGTAAATTGGAATTTTTGCAGGAGATTCCTTGTAAATTGGAATTTAAGGACCAAACCGGAAACTAACTTAGAACTCAATGAGCGCATGGGCAAAAACCCTCACATTGATGCTTGCAAAAACCCTCACGTTGCTGAGTGCAAGCTATAGCATTAATTCAACCATGACTCAACTATGTTTTAAAAAGGCTATCCTAAAAAACGCGACTCACGTCAACTTTTGTTCGATGTTTTTAATTATCTCACTTCATGTAGTCAAAGAAACCGGTAGCTTTGTTATATGATTGCCGAGTCGCGACTCTATTGTAAGCGCAAGATATTTTGTCTGGTTTTTAAATTTTTTCTCTGAAGTTTGTCTACCAGCCATATTGTATAGCACGTTGTTCGATGTGATTACGGCTGTAAGCGAAAGTTACTTAAAAAACATGCTTATCGACGTCTCCGCATCATAAAATGTATTTTCTTACGATTACTTTAGTTTTCTTTGCCGGTTTTAAAAGAGTGTTTTTCTATGTAGTTCTACGGTTTAGAAGCATGATTTGTCAAAATCAATGAATCAATCATGTCAGGTCAGAATACTATTATCGGTGCGTATCAGAAAACACTGTGCCTAAACCTAACTTAGCAATTTTAGCCTCTGAATCTATTGTATAAATACCCAGTTGAGTTGAGTTGTTATTGTCGAGTGTTTCGTTTCCTTTGAAAAATATTTGACGTTAAAATAAATAAGCGACATTTTCACAATTATCATCACGTACGCTTCATTCGGTTTGATACTGCATTGTACTTTTTTGAATTTTTTTTTTTAATACGAAAAAACGGGTGAAAAGTTTCCAAACGGCATATTCTTGGTAAATAAGAGATCGTAAGTGTATCGATGCATACCACGGACGCAACCAGATATCCACAAGAAACCTTGTAATAGTCTAGCTTAGTCGCTAGACCTCTCTGTGGCTCAGTGGTAAAGCACCAGAGCGCGGAATTCGAAGGTCTGAGATTCGCTCCGGTGACAAGAAGAAAGAGTTTTGTCTCTACTTCACTTAAGCTCAAAATGTACCGAGAGAGAAAATAATGGAATACTATTTTCTCTTGTTATCACACAAGTCATTTGAAATCTGCATTGGCATTAAATGTCTAAGTGGTATTTCTCTTTTTTCTCTATATTTGTATCCAAAATCACGCGAGCTGCTCGCGTTTGCGAGTTTGATACTGATTTTATTTTCTCTTCTGACGTGTTGATCGCATGATCCATAGAGCCTTATCAGCTTGCTCAACGCGTTAAAATACAGCTGATGTTCTACACATAATCTTCTTCAGAGGGGCACTTTGTTTCTGGATAGGTCATCAATATGTACGACAAGATTTTAGTGGCTGTTTTATTTCCTCCTCAGTACAGTACTTTCTGTGAAGTGACTCCCTCAATCCCGCTATCATTGCATTATTTCTTAGAGTCTTGAATGAAGCTTTCTTTTAAGTACTTCATGTGTTTGCCTCCTGTATTACAGGTAAACTTTTCGTTTTAGAAGCAATGAATAGCATAGCTTTTTTTCCGGATTTATCAGACATAGCCATCTCGTTGATGTCATCAGGTCATCATGCATACACTTCGTGATTGCAGGTAGCTCTGAAATTGCGGCATAGGGACTCAACGTGGTATCTTATGGCGTAAACATCTACATAAGGACGGGAATCAGGGTTGGGAGGATCATTTACAAAGATAATATGAGTTATAATAAACCCCATTAATTTCCACGTGATTTTGTCGGCTGCTTTCCGTCACGTGCTGCAAAATCACTGGACAGTCATCACGCAATAACCCCGTCTGCATGGATATTTGTCCCTGTTATACAGTTGAAAAGAAAAAAGCCGGCCAAAGCGAAAAAAAAACACTTCATATTTGAAATTTCTCAAAAATCTTGATCAAGTAATCATTTTTTGGACAATCTCCGCCGGTTGAAGGGGTTTATTTATTGAAAGTGGCCTTAGGGGTGAATATGCAGAGCTTTGTATGTGGTCAGTTTGTATTCTGACCCTAATTATCAAATTAAACATAAAAGAGTTTATGATGCAAAATCAATACATACATCGTATAGAGGCAGTTCATTCGTGAAAAGTAGAAATGTTGAACAACTTTTCCTTTAAAATAAAGAGTACATATCTAAAATTAGCTGTGGATTAACTGAATTCTCTTTATTGAAGTCCCTCTCATTAAAAATAACGATTTTCATGATATTCTACAAAAATTGTCACCATGAAATTGTCTATGACATCGTCACTCTCATCTTCTATAGTTAACAATAATTTACCAAGGTGGAGGTGAATAATTGCTTAAGAATATACCACACAGAAACCGAAAGAAAATAGTTTAAATTGCCTCTTGAGCTGCTCGGAGTAAATAGTGCTTGCTAATCGCTTCCGAAACAGCCAATAAGCGCGCGCGAAAAATACCACTAACCTGTACGATGCATACTAAAAAGAATTATTCACTTCCTATGGGGTAGGTTATATCAGTAAAAATCACCTGTTTGATTGATTAAAAGCTTTTTGTCAAATAAATAAAGCTTAATGGGTCTCCTCAATAACACTTTTATCCGTTTAATTAGTATAAAACACTCCCAGAAGAAATTTTTTTGTGAGCAGGAAAACGAGGTCGGCAGGACAGATAACAACTTTCACAGGCTATTTCATATTCATGCTATTCTTACACAAATGTTTGGGTATTCCTCTGCATTTGCACGTTTTTAAAGTGAGAATATTTCAATTCTATGAATATCTCCAACAGAGAGAATTTCCGATCGTCTCCTTCACTGCTTGCCTCACTTCATTAATCTTCCAGCAATAAAGAATTGGATTTAACGATGAATTAGCGTAAACTAAGCTTACTGCCATCACCCAAGCGAGAAAAAACAACTGAGACGGCCTTCTATAACTGAGCAGAGCTGTTACTATACTGTAGGGAAGATAACAAGCAAGAAGCGCCAACTGTATCCAGAGCGCAGAGTACACTGCCTTTCTGTATCGTGCAATGTTAAGCACACTTTGATCGCTAGGCACAGGTTGTTCAATTTCAGCACGAACTTGAACTCGACGACGAAGAAGTGTGACGAAAATCTTCGTGTAGGCAATAATTGACGTTGTTAGACATACTGATATTCCTATACGGCTAAACCAGAAAGTAATTAGGTGCGTACGAAGGGATGATACTGCCGCAGCGGTGGATAATCCCCAAAAAAAACCGACGGCCACATATGTTCGTTGTATAGTTACAACATATCTGTACCTTAACCTCAGTACCAGGGCAAGAACTCTATCTACGCTTATCGCAGTCAGTGTAAACAAGGAAACCGAAGCTAATACATAGCCCACTATAAATGAAGCAGCCGACGCGAACTGGCAAAGATCCCAGTTTTCATAGACTAGTGACATCCAGTAGACAATGTTGAGAGGTTCTGCAAGAAGACCGACGCTTAAATCACTTATCGCCAGACAACGGAGAAAAAGTTTTGATGGTGGGTGAAGTGAAGATTCCCTGCGGAGGGCGGCTAGGATCAGAACGTTAC
This sequence comes from Pocillopora verrucosa, assembly GCF_036669915.1. NCBI lineage: Eukaryota > Metazoa > Cnidaria > Anthozoa > Scleractinia > Pocilloporidae > Pocillopora > Pocillopora verrucosa. The sequence continues at coordinate 20,067,519 of NC_089318.1, read as the reverse complement.
CAATAACAGAAACGATAGAAAGAAGGGTATTAACAGCTGAAATCCAAATCAGATGCTGGTGTATTCCACTGGTGAGAGTGGACGAGCAGCGAAGTTCTTCGAAAGACCCAGTTTGTTTCCTTCCGATTGTTAGATTTGTCGTGGCCATTCTCGCGCGAGTTTCTTAACGCACTGAACCTCAAAGCACGTTCACAATATAAATGGCATCTAGATTCGATTACAACCGCCAATAAAACCGATTAATTAAAGACTATTTTATTTACATAAAAGGCTTAGTTTTGCACCTGTACAAAGGGCTCTCATATAGCCTCTTCTTTCACTTCTTTTTTCAACATTGAATAAATTCTCAGTTGAAAAAATATTTCTCAATTTTCTATGAGCGTTGCCTTTGTTTATTACGTGACTTAGGGCGGCAGTTCATGAGAAAAAGAGAATTTCCTACCTGACCAGTTCTACATAGCAAATGATTCTTACAAAATTAAAGCACATATTTTGACAACTAATCACACAAACCATATCTGATAGCTGTTTACAATCTCTACCAACGTTTCCCGATTGGTTAGAGATGACAGGATTTCCGACTTAAATCCTTAATCTCAGCTTTAATGAATTTCTTGTAAATTTACAGAACATCAAACAATTTTTTTAAAACGATGCGCACGTACGACGTTGAGATCTTAGATTCACTTCAGCAATCGTGGTATTTCTGATATGGCTCTTCGTAAATACCTATTTAGAGGCTAATTTTCAAAATTAAATTGTTTTACACGTTTCGGAAATGTATGTATCTATGGATTTCACAAGCGGGTTATTGATAGATTGAAATCTTAAAGTGAAGAGAGAGTTTAAGCTTATATTCCCACACACTGAAAAGATTGCTATCATAAAATTGGATTTATCAACGTAACTGCTATTGCTCTAGATAGCATCAATTTTGATATTTGGGAAAAAAAAGACAAGAAAATATTATACCGCCTTCACCTGATTACGCCAGATAATGTTACCTTATATATTTAAGGGCTCCCACCTGTCAGGGGCAAACAACCACAAAAATACTGAGTCCGCAAGTTGGTGATCAGGGAGCAGAGCTCTACTACACTCTGAGTTTAGCACGACCCACTCGTCTTCACGTTTTCTTTTTTATTCCACAGTTTCTTTCTCTGGACGAAGTCTTATGTACAAAGACGAACGAAAGAACTAAACGTAGAAAGAACAATACAAACAGGGCAATGGTACATCAGGGGGGACAAGGAAGATTAGGAAAGAGTGACACCATTTGGAAATAACAAATTTCAACAGTTTAGGAAATATTTTCTAAGATACAGAAACTGTGACTTGCTCCGAGAATTCGTCTCTTTCAGTGTTTTCCCCCGTAAGACCACATGAGTAATCCTTGTTAAACTGCAGGCCCTCTTCCAGCTCTGTTCCTCGGGTGTCTTGCTCCAGCGAGTGGGGAGAAGAGATGGTCTGGGAACGAAGTTGAGTCTTAAAAATTTATCAGATGGTGTAACTCTACCACCATTCTACACACATCATGTTATAAAAAGTGAAGTATCCATCCTCATTCATTTAGTTGATTTCCCCTTCGCTTGCACTTTCTTCGCCAGCACTTTTCTCCCGTTTCTTCCGCGGTGACCTGGAGCGAGAGCGCGATCTTCGGGATTTCCGTTTATCTTTCAGTGCCTCCCTGATGTGTGATCGTGTCCGCTTCGGAGATTTGTCGCCCTTCGTTGAGTCTTCTTCTTCCTCTTCCTCCTCCTCTTCCTCAGGGTCGATTTGTTCCTTATCTGGTTTTTCTGGTTTCGGTTTCTTTTCGTCTTTCTTTCCGTCCTTTTCTAAGATTTGCAACAGGGATCTTGGTATGTGAGCTCGCTGTAAGGAAAAATAAACTCGCTGCTCAAACAGTTATTTTCCTACAATGCTTAATTACTTTTTTCTACGTTGTGTGGTTGTCTTCAGTTTCCATTAATCTGCATATAGTTCATGTTTACACTTATTTTGAATTGAAGTTTCTAAGTTACTCTGAAGAGCGCTCTCACTGGAGTGAACAGAACTCGCACGGAAAGAACTCAACTCTGACAGGATTTATACGGTGCACTTATATCGTCCCTTTTTCTCGTCAAGTGTTTTTGTTTTTCGAGAGAAACAGGTTCCGACCATTCAATGGTCTTTTGAAAATTTAAGGTAACAAATTTTAGCGTATATTCGTCCACAATTGTGAAGGCGCGACCTTGAAAACGCTTTACCTTCTTTCAATCTGTTACCTGTATCATGCTTGAATGAACACAAATTTGAAGCCAACTGAACAAATTTCTGTAATATGTAGGTTGCTCTCTATATATAAGCCTTCTATGGTAATTAAGGGATACAGCTTGACTCTACGCGGATGTTTCGATCTTACATCCTTGGAGCTCTGTTATTACGTGAAAGCTGAGCTGTGGTTGTTTGTTATGAAGCATTGATCACCAATGATCAACCGAGCTTACCTGGTGAGGAGTGAACGACTGAACATGCAAAACCAGATTTTCTTTGAGCTCTGGGCAAATCTGGAAAATAATGTGATTAAAAAATTATAACAAAACTTGTGCGTCAAGGAACCTGAAAAAATACTGAGAAAATTACCTTCTTCATAATTCTCATCAAATTTTTCATGAATAAAGTAACTCATCACGATACTATCATCTGCATCTTAAGCATGTTTGTTCACGAGTCAAAAATTTCCACGTAAACACACAACGGAGGGGTTGGTGGGGAGGGGGAGGGGGACAAGGTGGGTGGGTGCCAAGGGAGAAGGATAAGGAAATTGCGCTTCCTAGATGAAGTATTGCCGCACATTCGCATACTCACAATTCACCTAAGGTATGACAAAGAGTAGACGGAACTTATCTTGACGACTGAGAACTTTCAAGATGTCTTACCTCAAACACACTCTCCAACTGTCGGGAAGGGAGTTGAAGAAGGACCGAGAAGGACTGAGGCTTGGTCATCTGACAAGAAAAAGAAGTATTAAATGTTAGCGTGACTATTATTTTTCGAGTTCAAATGTGCAAAGGCAGTAAATAAAAATTAAGAAATTTGAACTGCGGAATAAATATCGTTAATAAAGGAATATCGGCACCAGTCAAACCTTGGGTCTTTTGGGTCGATGTATAAATTGGATCAACGTCAGTATCTGAACAGCTGCGTACCTACCCCCCTTCTAACCAAAAAAAAAGTCCACTAATAACAAGTTAGGGCTAATGTTGGCTTAGGGGAGGGGTATATGCGCAGTTGCTCTGCCTCTATAAGACCATGAGGCCCATAAATTACACTCAATTAGGAGTCAAAGTTCTAATTTTGAGAACTTGAAAAATTACCTGACAACACTTCACAAATCCCTGCCACACTTTTGGCTGTTTCCACACCTTGAACAAAAGAATCAGAGGAGGGTCAATAAAGAACTGAAAATTGAACACTAGAGTCTAAAATCTGACATTGAGTCTAAAAACCGCACCCTAGCGCCCGATTTCGGACACTAGCGTCCAAGATAAGACAATTGTGTGTAAAATCGGACACTGGTGTCCAAAATCGGACTCTAGGGTCTAAAATCAGTCATATTCGGACACTAATGTCTACAGTCAGACACAGGTGTCTAAAATCGGACACTGGTGTCCAAAATCGGACGCTAATATCTAAAGTCTGTCGCTTCAGTCTAAAGTCAGTCCACTTTTCGGTGATAAAGAAAACATTGTGGGCTTAGTTTACTCACCTGTTTTGTGATAAGTTTTGCGAGAATATTCATGACAAAACCGACCAACCGAGGACAAATACTGAGAGACTGGATCACCTACAGGGTGAAGATACAATGTAAGCAACTCGATAACGCTACAAAAATGTTATTGTCTCTTATTACAGGTGCACTTTTCACAAAACAAGACAACGGTCTGTGATACAAATGTGTGGGTGACACAATCTGCAGCTGATTATTCACAATTGTGTTCTGGCGGCGTAAAATGGAATTGCAGTCAGTCTTAAATGAGCCTATCTCATACTGAGGAGAGAAAGAAGAAACTTTAGGGAGGGAGAAGAATTTAAATTGTTAAAAAGAAATTTACCGTTCTCATAAATAGGGTAGGGAGAGGATTCATTTCCATCAACTGATGCAGAACCACTGCTAGCACCTCTTGAGTGTAAATGGTCTTCTCCGCGAAACACAAGCTGCTGGCTGGGGGAGGAATGAAACACGTATTTTTTATAAACTTGTTATCAGTCACTAGTATACAAAATCGAAAATTGTAAATTGGCCAATTGTATCCAAAATCGAAAGATGACTCGATTTTCGAGTTGGGCACTAGTGGCCGATTTTCGATTTTCATCACTAGAGGCCCATTTGAACACTAGTGTCCGATATCCGATTTTGGACCCCATGGCCGATTTTCTACTTTGGACCCTCGTGGCCGATCTTCGATTTTGGACACTAGGGGCCGAGTTTCAATTTCGGGGTCCTGGAGCGAAAATAAAAAATCGAAAGTCGGCCACTAGTGTCCAAAATCTTAAATCTTTCATCAGTGTCCAAAATCAATTGAAAATTTATCCCTTTATAGTTCCTTCATTAAGGAACAATCGTTAAAATCTAATCGAAATCTTCCTCTTTGAATACTGGATTACCTTTCATAACAGACTTCATGTCACTTTTGGCCTCGATCTGATGAAGAGCAACCAGGAGCTCGGACGGACTGAGGGGGCTGGTGGCGGATACTTTAGAATCACCTAATAAGGAAAAACACATTGTTAGTCATCTTATTAAACCAGCAAAAGCATCTACAGTTTTCCTTTTTTCCCCGACATTCTTCACATAGCCACTTTTCAGCTACTTCAAAAAAGTAAACAAAAGGAAATAGCACAATAAAGACATGAACGTAACGGGAAGGCAGTGATCATGCGAAGTTTGAAGTGCACAAATTGGAGGAGTCCGCTGCGTTGTGAACACAAAGTACACAACAAAGAAAAACCATAGTAAATCAAGCTGTGGCACATATCCACAATGCTTTTTCATCCATTAATTTGAGGACGAATTGGAATTTGATGTATTAGTTTTTCAGGAAGATGGAAAATGTGAGAACTTGGAGAAATATCCTTCTGGAAAGGTCGAAAACCACATGTTAAACTCGACGCATATGTGACGCTAAGTCGGTAGATTAAACTCGTGAAAAAGCACTGGGAGCTGAACGATCGCTGACTATGCAATCCCAGGGTGAAAAAAAAATTAATAAAGACCTGTGCGGCGTCTTCTCTAGTGAGGTAACACATCAAGAAATGAAACAAATTGCTACCAGGCAATTCTGCTCGATGCCATGATACCAATAAGTTAGCCACAGATTTTGCATAAAAGAGAAAATGTTGGTCAATTAAGTTCTTTACAATCCGAAAAATGAACGAGGAAGAAGAGAAACGCCAAGTTAACAGCCATTGAAAGTTGCTTCGACCTCACTGATTAGGAATGGCAAACGTGATGGCTTTGGAAATCCCACATAAAAGTATGCAGAGATACAAATACGGTACACTTGTGGGATGCGGCAATAGTGGTGAAATAATGAAGAGGTAACTGATACGTAACAACTTCTGATACCGCGCGGTCACTCAGGCCGAATTGTGTTTTCATCTATACCAGCGAAACACTGTACTCACTATGGAAGCATCCTAGCAGCCTGTTAAACACTTCTTTGACCACGCTGGGCGACTGTTTGATCAGTTTGGGCAGCACAGCGATAATCTCTTGTTTTTTCAGTCCAGTAAGTACAGGAATCAGGAATCGCACATCAGACACACGCTTGTGGTACAGCTCCTTGACTCGCTTCACCAGTTCATCCGTGGGCACCGCTAGAAGCCAAAGAAGAAGCCAAAATGAGCACTCGTTGGCAGAGTTTCGACTCCAACCTGTGTACTTCATTACTTTAATTCTCAGGAACGTTTAGAGACTAAAGTTCACAGATCAACTGAGGAGAGGCAAAAAGTGATCACTTTCTTAAGAAGTAAAGAAAGACGCCTTCATCGTTGTAAAAAGTTTGTTTTAGTTCTCTCCTTTGCGTAAAAACAATGACTTCGCGGATCAATATCAGCATCTGGGCAACTGCCCATCTACCCCTCCCCTAACTCAACAACAGTCAATTGATAACAAGTTAGGGTTAATGTTGGGTTAGGGGAGGGGTAGGTGGGCAGTTGCTCAGATACTGATATTGATCCGACTTCGCTTGCCTATTTCTGCACTCAACGTTTTCAAGTCAATTTCCTATCAGTGGCAATAAAATATTTCGTACATTTCTGCGACACTTTTTCACTAATTTCCTCTCTCGACTTTATCATGCTACAGGTTAAAATGGAGTTTGATTTCAAAAAAATAAATCATCACACTACCTTTGTCGGTAATAATGTTCAAGATTCTGGCAATAAGAGTTTCAGCGCCTGTAGGACAGTTCTCCACCAACTGCAAGAGCTCAGGAGAAGCCATGCCAATTGCACGAACCTGAAAGATTTCGGTTGAAAAAATATAAATAAGACCCATATGACGGACTGCAAAGCGTGCTCAGGGTTGGTTATAACGGGGTCGAGATTTAACGAAACAACACCGTAATAATCAAAGAACAGTACTCAGAAAACCACAGGAAAGTCCTTTGTAATAGCTACGCCTCTTCCGTGCGCCAAATTACGTTTAAACAGACTCAGGATACTTACAGGATGTTCAAGGTGTCTGAGAATGATTCTTTTTATGATTTGCGAGGAAGCTGTGTACACTTTGGCCAACCTAGGATGGACAAGAAAAGTAGAAACAAGTAAGTTAAGGTTTTAGGAATGATACAGTCGTCTGGCTCGATGATCTGCATCTAGTTTCAGCCCTTCTCCTTACCGACTGCTGACCTCATTACCAAGCGTACCGAGTGAAAGCTTTCGAGAGTTATGACACGGGATTTCTGATCAGGTCTGAGTCACTAATGTAAACGGCAAAGCGAAAACTATCAATCACTCGCCTTAAAATAGATAAACGGAGGTTTCACTACGCCAGATTGACGCTTGGCAAAAATATTTTAAAAGGAAGGTTATGTGCTTTCTTGAAATTGCACACACAGTCCTTCGCCTTGAAACTGGTTGACATTCCAAGGGGGCTAGCGCCGCAGTAAAACAATTCTATCTTCTAATGTTTTTCATCATGTGAGAGTTAGCAATAACTAAGGTTCAGTTGCAAAAAGAAAAGCGATACCCTGTAAAGCTTTGAAAATGAGATCACGAACTGAGTAGAATTACAGTACAGTGCTTTTCTTTCTAAATTTATACATACCATGATAACAAGAACGAAAGAAATAAGCTTGAGGTTAAACTAAATGATTTTTAAGCATTTTTTTTTCTTGTGTGACCTCGGCAAACATTTCGACCAACAAATAACAGTTTCCGTACTCTCTAACACACCTCTAATCATGAAAAGCCCACCCAAGCTATGCAACTCCAAGAACCCCAGAGGGCCCTTGTTAAGTTACAACTCTCCTCCAAGGTATCTACTTATATTACTGTTGTATGTAAGTTGCTGACTTACTCGTGAAACAACTTGTGGTTTTGTGGAAGCAACGCGAGGTATAGATAAAGACAAAGTTTGATCGTGTCATCTGTCCACTCCCCAGGAGCTACTTCTGCAAGACAGACAAAGACAAAAACAACTCAAGGAAAGAATTTATCCTCTATGACTTCTGTGTTTTTTCTCACAACCTCTCAAAGAAAAATAGCCCCCTCCCAAACAAACCGTTGTACAAGTTGCGTGTTGTTTCCGAATTGAGCGTCAGGTTATTTTCACCCTCGCTTTGCACAGCGTTCGTTAATCCCCCCCCCCCCCCCCCCCCCCCCCAAAAAAAAAAAAATTATCTTTCTGCAAATGTGGTCTTGACGCAATTGGTAAGATGTTATTTTTTCGTGCCACCAAAGGAGAAAGGAAAAAAGCAAAGAAAAAACAAACGAGCTAAGGTGCTTAATGAGGCCTGTATACCTATATCTGGGTCCAGTCCTTCCGGAGCGGGTGGATGGTCGGCTAACAATTGTTGCAAGGAAGTGAGCGCGTATTTCTGAAATTCACACCAAGTAAGCAGAATAAACATCATGTGAACAACGGTAAGGGGAAAATCTAGGTCGCTCTATTTCAATTGCGAGATAATCATTCTGAAAGAGCAACACTTACCTCAATAGATTCGGCGAGTTCAGGTCGCGTGTGGAGTTTCTTCGCCGAGTGAATGGCCTGCACCCTAACTTGCTCCTTCTCGTTTGTGGTCAGCTCTAGCAGAGTCTGTAACAACTGCTCTTGGGTGGCTGGACGTTTTAAGATTAGTTCTCTTAGAGTAGAGAATCCAACTTGAAGCCGATCCTATAAAGAAAGAGCAGCAAACATTTACACTCTAACTTACGTGATGAATTCTGATGCACTGGCTCATAAAGGTAAAAAAAAAAAGTAAATAAGTTTCGGAATAACTGATGCCATCGCAGTTCTTCCTTGGTTTGTCACGCAACGCTTCCCCCAAAAGTGGCGGCTGGTCACATCCGTACTGCATTCCTTTTCCTTCTTCTGGGAAGTACGTTGCGTGACATCCCTAAGCACGGCTGAGAAGGAGACTAGTATTAGACTTACTTATAAGACGACCTGTGAAAGCCGAGTTGGGAGAAAAAGAAATGTTGACATCTGATATCAAAACCCGAGGAATAAAAATGCGTAAATCAGCAAACTGTCAATGAAGCATGACGAAATACGGAGGGGAAGGGGGCTTATAAATATCCATTCCACACCGCGAAAGAGGAATGAATACTCCTGGTCGCTAAGCGAGTCGTTTGTGTCGGTATTTTTTCACACGAGTTCTTTACGCACACTCAATTTAAAAAGATAGTTGCTCTTTGACACAATTTTCAAGATCATCGATCATGTGACTAACTGGTGCAAAGTTCGTGACTTCTGATGTAGTCTTTACTCACCAAGTCTTCACAATACATTCTCACTGCCATTACTGCTCCGTCCGTTAATGCCGGGATGTCAAGAAGAATACGAGTAAATAATCTGTTAGAGAAACAAGGGTCGTCTTAATTATTAAAATACACGTAAAACAAAAGGAACACTAACACATGATTCTAGTATGTAGGCGGGAGCGAAAAGCGGAGCGAGCGAGGAAAAAAAAAGGTTCCCCCAGCCTGACAGCTCTGCAGTTTCCATAACAAGTCATTATTTACCATCTGGAGGGGGAGGGGGGGGGGGTGGGGGAAGAAGCGGTCGTAGGATTTTGGTTGTATCACAACAAAAATTCACCTGATCCCCCGTAAGGCTCTGTAGTATTTTACATCCTCCCTAATTGGCAGTCAATTTTCTATAGTCCCGACCCCTTTATGCTCTGTAACCAACGACTGACCCACCTCCGTTTCCTCTGAGTCCATGTGATACCTTCCCCCCCCCCCTCCCCTTAACAAAAAAAATTGGAGTTTCATTGGGAATGAAGAGGAATTACTTACTTATCCTTAGGATCCAGTTTAGCGTAAAGTCCGTCCATAAGATTTAGAAGACAATCACTGTACGATTGGCGCAGGTCAGAATCCTCATCTATTCCTTCAATTTCTGATGACGCGTATTCTTGATACAGCCAGGACATCAACAGATCATATCGGGATCGGATCTCCTCCTGAATAAATTCTTGGAGAACTGCAGTGATAGAAAGTAACACAATTTGAACTCATCCATCAAAAGCACAAAAGAACGCTTAAAATTTAAGAAATGACAAGGTAATTAAAAACTTTCACAGGTCATGAGAACAAGTTAAACAATGTTGTTGTTGTTGTTTTCTTTTACGATCCACGATAAAATTTTCGATTGAATTTAAAGGGAAAACAGGTACTGCATTTGGTTTAATTTCAGGATGTTGTGTGATTGCTTTAGAAACACGTGGGTCTCTTGGGTGCGGTCCTAATTTCCCGCACAACGGCTGGTAATAAAGAACTTGTGCCACCCTCCAGTGGTCGCACAAGATAGGCACCAACAACTAAACAACAAATCAAACTTAGCATTTTTTCTGTACGATTGAAGTTTCAGCCAATTCCTCTGAAGGAAAACAAAAGAAAAGGATAGGAAAAAAAAAAGAGGACTTACCCATTTTAAGATCCCCTCCCAATTGTGTAACAAGTCCGACAATAAGATTGATGCGTTCCTGCCGAAAAAAGGGTCGTTGAGAATACCTTTATCATCTCACCGACTGCCAACATGGACACAAAAACGTAACAGGGAGGCTGTTTTACAGCATAAAATAAGATTTGCATAGGCTTGGATAGAAGAAGAGGAACAAAATTTGTAAATAAATCTCGTATAAAAATCTACCTGTGTAACTCCGCTCCTTGCAGCACTACCTACGAAGAAACAAGTAAAAGAAGAGTTAAAGATACATCTGCTTTGATTTTCAAGAAGAAAACCGCGGTCAAATATTTAAGACGAGCGTAGAAGATGAGAGCATCAAAGAGAATTGCAACCGCTATCTCTTTTAATTTCTCGTTCTGATGCTCTTCCAAAGAGCTGAGGAGAACTCATCGGCCAGCAAGACCATGTAAAGGGTACACATGTAAAAAAAAAACAAAAAACAAACAAACAAACAAACAAAAAAACACACTTGTGACAGCATACTGACCGACTTCCGGTTGGTTACGGAGAAAATTCATTATTTCAGTATTTCCTCAACTTTTGCTATTGTTGCTTTTATTTCCACCCGTTAGTCAATCTTCGTTATATCAAATGGCAACGACACAAACAAAGAGACAAACCAACCGACGAACAAACAAACAAATAACGAAAAAAAAAAAAAAAAACACGGACAAAAGACAACTGTAAGATATTTACGAGAAGGAAAGCTTTAGATACTCTGTCACTTTGTCTCACCAGACCTTCTCAGATTCTCACCTTCGGAGGCAAGTATTCTACTGACAGCGTTCGTCATCAGACTTTGTCTTTCGTCCGGATTCAATTCCCTTGTCACATCAGATAACTTGAATGGCTTGATCTTCCTCATGCGCTGCATATTATATAACAAACATTCAAGTAAACGAAAAAAGGTGATTAAAAAACTTTCCTTTCGCTCGTTTTTTCGAAAACTTGCAGTGATATTTCATTGAGAAGAACAACCCCGGTATAGACAGCTATGGACTTTCAGAAAGCTGTTTTAGTAAAAAGTTTGAAATAACAAGGAGTAAGTGAGGCTTAGAGACTGAAGCGAAAGAATGGATGACATAGACACTCACGCTGGCTGAAATACGAACGCGAAGCTTGAAAAACGACAGCCTTCCTAAGGCAAGTATTTCGGTCTCGATCGCGAGCCTGATGGCCCTATGTGCTACACTTTATTCTGGTTTCCGTTGCATGAAGAGACTAGCAGAATCGCGACCCCCACCTTCCCTTAACATTTTACAAACTTCCCAGGCAGTTAGCAGTAGAGCACTGTCGAGTGAAGGGCCTGGTCCAACAACATCAGACACTGAGCCTGCCCCTGGCTCTACCCCAGACCTCTCAGTCCAAAGTCCAGCGCACCAATTGATAGATCCCTTTCACCCTCCGTTAAATCGTTTCATGGTGAATAAACGAACACATGGGATCTCAGACTCACAAAAAAAGTTCACTAATTAACGAAAAATGATCCTACCAGCTGAGGGACAGCAGGTTCTTTGGGTACAAATGGCGTCTAAAGAAAGAAAAAAGCACTAACATTAAATCTGATAAACAAATACATCAATTTCTGAGGGTGTAAGGATATTTGCAACTCTCTTCCGTTTCTAACCTATATAATAATTTACATAACCTTTATTTAAATAAGTAGTTATTTTTTTTATAAAACTGTTACTCATGCATTCTACTTCATCACTGCATTCTCCCTTCACATCCTAACATCAGGATGCATATTCTCCATACTGTTCTCTATAAAATTTCCTAAGGTGCTGACAAGGAGAATTTGTTTAACAATCAAAAGCTTGAATAGTTGGTGATCATTTCCTTTATTCTCATGACCTTAATGTGTGTTTCATGAGGGATTTTGTTGGGAGAAATTAGATGCTGGTCTATCTTAGGGTTCAGAGGGTTAATACTGTTATCAAACATGAGGTTTCTTTCATATCAAGCAAGGGAAAACAGCCTTCTCCGATACCTTTTTTATATCCATCGGTCTCTTTTCTTTAGTTGCCTCAAGGTGTCCACCTATAATGAAAATGATACGATGATTTACCATCCTAAATTCCTCTCGCTTATTCTGCGAGGCGGCAGCTGTTTCTTACATTTCCCTTTAAACTTTTGCGCGGAAGGCCAGAATTGATCCCCTCGCGCATGCCCTATGTTTGACCGCTGTGTTTAATTTGATAGTGTAGGCGGATTACGTAGATCCCACGTGATATAAGTTTCATCAGAAGTTGTCCGCGTGGGACACGAACAAAGTTAAGAAACTTTTCTTAAGCCTCATCTAGGCTGCGTTTAGTTCAAATTGAAACCAGGTGTGACAGGAAAGGGTTCTGGTGTTCATATAACTGATGTTCTAACAATGAAGCTTAATTCATCGTTTACCTAACATCCTTTGCAATGCTGAATCCTCCTCGGGTTTAGGTACACCAAACATAAACTGAGAAAAAAATGATACTATATATAAACGAGTTACAATTAAGACTAGCAAACAAAAGGATCCAGGTATTAGTCCCTTCCCCCTTTCCCCGCGTAACTCGTCTCCAGCTCGTTGAAAACCATTCGAAGTAATAATCAGGGTAATTTTGTACCATCGACTGAGTTGATAATGTAAATTGGTCACCGTAAAGAGTTTTAAAGCTGACCTTTCGAGCGTTAGCCCTTCGCTCTGACGAAGGGCTTACGCGATTCGACTCCTGGCCCCGTTTGTTCGAACGTTACAACTGGGCCTTTGCGGAACATTGCGGACTAATTGTTCCAAGTAAGACTCTGTCATCAACTGAAAAAGTACATGAATCTTTCCATCACTTACCATAGGATCGTCCTCAGCGCCAGGCCCGTTAAAGCCTGGTCCACCAATCACGGGGATCGACATACTCTCCTCCTTCATTCGTGGGTCATTCTGAGCCTGTTGATACGATACAACGACGAATGTTTACAGCGCAATCAAAGTAACAAGTAGAGAAATTTTCCCTAATGAGATCTTCGGCAGTAAGGATGGGAAAATACGGCAAGTTTTTCCCAACGTCTGGCTTCCACTTCGTCAGCCGTTTCTCTAACTACCACAGCTGCTGTTCTCTGTCGTTTTTTGATTACCCATACTGTAAAAGGGCTTAATGTACAGTACACATAACTTTCAGGTGAGCGAGTTTGACGAATCTTCATTCAATTCAGCGATTTTGTAAACATTTTGGAATCTTAATAAATCTGGACTCTGCTTTTTTTACGATAACCAAACAACCCCTGCCCCCCCCACCCCCCACCCCTCCACCTTCAGTTTCTCCTTTCTAACTTTTACATCTCAGACAATATTTAACCAGACACATACCTTTCGCAAAGCTTCCATTCTCTCATAGCCTTTTCCAATCTTGGCAGCATTCATCTGGGTGGCTAACAGTCGAGCAAGATGAACAACCTGCGCCTGTCCACCTGCGGCGGCGATGGGGGTGTAGGTGTCGTGGAAGTGGGAAGGAATGCTGTCAGGAAGAGCCAACATGCTGACCAGTACAAGGTCTGTTACAGTGTCTTTGTTGAGTCTGGGGATAATATCCTGTGCTGTCATGTCTACCGCATCTGATGCAGACATCGTCTCTATCTCTTCAGTCTGACAAAGTTGAGAAAAATATTTTTAGGTCTTTTAGGTCACGAGCTTCTCAACGTGTGTGTTTGGTTCGTTATTGTTTTTGTTTCTGTGTTTTTTTCAGAATTTTACTTACATCAAGCTTCGGCTTCTTTGAAGTCGCCGCTTCTGGTTCAGACCTCGAAGGTCAAATCAAAATACAACAAAGATTAATATCATGTGGTTTTTAGACTTCAAAACGGTGGCCAACTTATATTATGAACTCAGTCTTGAAGCGACATGATCTATGCATAAACTAACTAACCTTCTTTTCTCGGCACTGGCTTTTGGCATATTCCTTTGAAGCTACAGAAATCAAAGAAAACATCAAATCAAAATTCACTGATTGAAAGTACAAAAAAATGGTTTATGGAGGTTTCATCCCATGCTTGGGCGAAGTCATCCAGGAGGGGGCGAACTTGCAATGGGGCGAGTCCTCAAGATATCAAAGAAACAATTGTAGCCACATAATCTTAAGTCTCTCGCGTTTAGGTTCTGAAAGATGTCACGTAACCCTACATCCAAAAGAAGTGTAGCGACCGGCTGTGTCAGAGCCTTTATAATTTACAGCTATAACACTTTTTTTTTTTTTAAACTTTTATGCACTAGGTTTCCGTCAATGATACTGACCTCAGCCTGAGAAGCCCCAAGATCTGTTAAAAGTGTGGTAATCTGGGGAAGGAACTCAACTGAAAAACAACAACAACATCTGCTTAACAACTTATAATGAAATAAATTTCAATTGACCTGCAGATAAAAATCAAGCAAATAAAGATACTCACAGATAAACTGCAATTTAAATAATAACAGAAAAGAAGCATGAAGAAACTCAAGCCTCAAAACCACAAACTGTGTTAAGAGGCCACATATTAAAGCTAGACAAATTTTAAAGGGTTTTTCTTTCCCATAGAGGAATTTGATAACAAATCGTTCCTTTAAAAATACATTTCATCAAGTCACTTATGATCATTTCTTTGCATAATTTTCATCCCCAGGTTCAATCAAATTAGTTTACAAGTATGATTTCTCACTTTCCATCTTTACAAGAAAATGTACCAATCCATTTGCATTAACAGAGTTGGATAAAGTGGAAGAACAAGCAAGTTGACTCTGGGGCTACAACTAATGCCCCGAAAAAAAAAAAAATGGGAGAAAAAACGTCTGAGATTTAATTTCACTTACTTGAAGATGGATGTTTCATCAAACTCATCAGATGAAGCTAAAATGATGTAAAAAAAATTACAATTAGCAATTAGCTCTTCCAATGAAAAAGTACCACAGCACTATTTAAATTTCATATAATTTCAAAGATCAGCAACATACATGTATATAACTGTTTTAAGAATGTCAGACAAATACATGTAGTACCTTCTCCCTTGATAGGACCTGTTTAGTTTGTGTGCAGCAATGAATAGGAAAGGGGAATTTAAAGCAAAACAGTAAGGTCTTTTTCTTGTTAGAGCAGTCTTAACAGTAAAGGTTCACACTTATTTTTGTCATTAATCACCTCACCCTGATAGCAATTGTAAATTTGAAGCATAATTTAATAGCTTGACATACTGATCAGTAATTCTTCAGAAAGAAAACTGATTTTTGTGAATGGTGTGAAGAAGGCTGACTGCCCTCAGTGGAAAAACATTTAATATTTACTTCAAACAGCCCAAGTTTGAGTTCTGTTGAAGTCTAAAACCACAGTTTAAGTCTGGCAGAAGATTTAGGCTCAATTGATTCCTTTATCTTCTTGACAGTAATAAGTACATCAGTGTATGTTACCGTTAGAATGGAACAGATGAATTGCTGAGTTCTAAATTGTAAAATGAAATTTCATTTTTTAACAAAAAATACCTTCAGATTTTTCCTAACACTGCTGACTTGTGATTTGCTCAGAGAGGTTGGAAGATTAGCTGTTGAGAAAGATTTAAAAAATATCTACATGAAATTTACATTGTATAAAGCATCCAAGATTAGATGTGACAAAGTAATTCTTATTTTTGAATGAAATTGCATTAACATTTTTGATGCTGTGTTATCTTCAACCTCTCTATGTAATTTCTTTTATTTTTTCCCAATACAGACCTCCTGGCTGGTGAATAATACATATAAACTCTCTTTGTAACATGAAAAAGTACAAAGACCACAAAAGACATGAAAAGTAATTTCTTACCATGGAGAGACTCAAATGCCTGAACAACAATGGACATAAAAGCAGGCCTTTGACGAGCAATTGCTGACAGGGATCCAAGGGAAGCCATGAGGTTAACACTGGTGATAGATATATATGAAGTGATTAACTTGTAACTTCTCCCTATAACATCTACACATTATCCAGCAAGCAGATAATGAGAAAACTCAACTTCAGTAGATAGAAGTTGCTATCTTGATCTACCATCAAATTCTTGTCACTTATTTCAAGGGAAATGTGAAGCAAATAGCTAAGAGAATTAACAATCAGATCTTGGGAGTTAAAGGGTAAATATGCTAGGTTTACAGGTAAAGCATACAGTTAACATTAACAACTCTGTTTGAATGGTAAGCAGTCATGTTGCTCCCAAGCAAGGTTGTCCTAGACATGCTGCAATTCCCTGTGTGACCTTGTCTTAAATGGGGAGATCATGATGCTCTGGAGCTCATTGCAAGTTGATTGATTCAAAAATCAGTTGCACCCACACTTCAAACATCAACCTTGATTAGTTTAACTGTACATGTAGCTTCATGGGGCAGTAGCTCCAGTACTTTTGCAGTTAACAAAGCAGTAAAAGCTTGTATAAACAACAACTCCATCAGCCTTGACAGGTTAACAATGCGTAACGATGGTGATGACGACAACAACAACAAATAGCCCTGCCCCAAGCTGACAATTCAATATAGGTGTTACATTGCAAAGTGAGCTTTCATTTAGAATCGCAAATCAAAACTGTTCACTTCTAAAGTTAAAGAACTCCATCCAAAGCAAACCTGGAGATGGTGTGAGATGCAATGAGGGTGAGTAGAGATTCCAGTGTTGATCCTCCTTCCTCCCTTAGTTCTGTCATCTTGATTAGAGGATGATTTCTGGGAACTATCTCCAATGAGATGTCAGCCTCACCTTTCTTCAGTGACTCAGAATCCTGCATTAATAACATACATGGTTGCACTTAATACATTTTCTTTTGCCTTTTCAAAGAAATAAGAAAGCATACCTGAGTTTTAAGTGACTGGACAAGAACAAGCATCTCCATAAACTTTATAGCATGAGTTCTTATTCTGAAACGGAAAAAATCCCATTTTGAGAAAAATTAGATTTTTATAAACTTATGTTCTATAGCCTGCAAGCTTTGGCACACAATTCTTCGCCCAAGGGAAAGTCTGAGTCCTTATGAAATGTGAACCAATGAGTGGTCTGTAAGGGGTCTATCACTGACAATGAGGCCAGATCCCAACAAACCTCTCCCTAAGTCATCTCAAATCTTCCCACTGATGGAGAAACACACATTTTATTTCATTAGCTGCAGTGCTAATAAAAAGTGCTTGCTCAAAAGCTTACTATATTGTAGCTACACATAATTTTGTAGCAATTGAAGGTACATTGGTCATGTTATATATATATATTTTATATATATATATATATATATATATATTTTATATATATATATATATATATATATATATATATATATATATAGTACTTTAAAAAGTTTTCACATTACCCATCATTGTCAGATTCCAGCATATCAATAATCTGTTCCTTTATCTGGATGAGAAGCTGTAGGTAAAAACAGAATAAAGTTGAAACAAAAACAAAAAAAAAAAAACAAGAAATAAAGACATCACAATACTGATATACTGGTAACAGAGGGATACAATGGAGATAAGAATTTAGAGATCTTAAATATACAAATATTTTAATGTGCAGGGTGATTAAGTGTTATAAACTGAGTTGTTAACATAAAATTGGCCACCATAAAGAGTTTAAAGGCTGACTTTTCGAGTGTTAGCCTTTCATCAATCGCTCTGACAAAGGGTCAACACCTTTCTTCAATTTCAGGGTGTCTACAAGGCAAAAGGGTGTTAGCAAGGCAAAAGTTAATTGTAAAATTTGTCAAAGAAAGTTCAATCTACTCACCTCCCACATGCGTTCAAGCTCTTCAGATATTGCTTTTTGCTTGCAAATATACTAATCGAAAAAGGAGACAAAGCACTAGTTAATACAATCTGAGTTAAAGTGTTGGTAAAGGTTAGCAAAAACTTCACTTCAACTTTAGATGTACATGCATAAAATAAGTGAAAACACTTTAAATTTGAAACAAACATTTACTGACCTGTAAAGCATACTTGTACAGCTGTGTAAAACACAGCATGACTCGCTTCTGAACAGCAACATTATCATCATTCAACATAAAACCCAGATTGTTGAGCACTTTGCTTAACAGCTCAATGTCTTTTTTGCTGCAGATTTGAGATCAAAGTTAATAGCCTATTAGGTACATGAATGAGTCATGTGATACATAAAAAGAAAAATGTTCCAAGCAAAATTACTGTGTAAAGAGGGCAAATTTCTGAAGAAACTGTGATGCTGTGTCAGTGGAATAGTATGACAAGGTAATTTGGTATCATCAACTGAGATGCTAACATAAATTGGCCACCATAAAGAGTTTCAAAGCTGACGTTTCAATCGTTAGCCATTTGTTGGAGCAAAAGACAGTGTTGCTGAACGGGAAAATAAGTTGTCATAATTGATAATAATCAACCAGAAAGAAAAAAGCCTAGCTATAGATAGTCGGCTAATGAAGGGGACACTACTGTAAGCACCAAGAGGTCATGGTCTTGTTGGGTGTCACTTTTAACCCTTTGACCCTAAGAAACATGGCTTTGTCCTCTTAGAGTGACTACCATCTAATTTCTCCTTACAAATCTCCAAATGACCTGTTAAGGTTGGGAGAATAAAGGGAATGATCACCAACTAAGAAAACTCTTGATTGTTAAAAATATTCTCCCAGTCTGAAAATTAGGAAATGTACAAAGAACAGTATGGAGAATGAATATGCATACTGATGTTAGGGTGAAAAGAATAAAAGAAAGAAAGCGCTAGGCTCTCAGTTCCTCTCTTTGCCTAGGAGTAAATCAGTATGGACACTGGTGAACTCTCAAGGAAAACTGATAAACTACTGAGGGTAATGGGTAATGAAAATGCAACTTCTCAAGGAGAATGGCAAAACACCATTAACCCGCTTTCAGTTTTCTTCATACAAACTGCTCCTCACTGTGTTAATATTTCTGCAAGCATAACACTTTTTCTAATGGCCAACATTGGAAGGGGGAAGGAGCACCTCGAGCAAGAGTTCTTCAAGAATTGTAACAAGGATTTAAAAAACCTCAAGTTACAGGCAAAGTCTTACAAGAGCTCTCTTTTAAGACTTTTTCACAACTACTGATATTTCAATTCTACTAATACTTTAATAAACAATTACAGACATACCATGCCTCCTCAATGAATCCAACCACAAATTTACGTACATCTGCTGATCGATCTTGCTGGAAAACCAGGATTTCCTTTGGAACAAAATTTCGAAAAAAAACTTCAGATTACAAAATATCATTGGCCTTTATTTGACTACTGCATCCACAAAAACAATGTAATAAAGTTAAGCTATTAATTACAGGTAAAAGAAAATACATGTACACTCTCTATGTTGTGGGAACAACAAAGTACACTGCATCTCATTTGTAGAATGTCTTAGCCCAAGGTAAGTGTCTGAAATTTTTGCTTTAAATCGAAAACAACATGTAAATATCAGGTATTGGAAATAATGGTTGTTAATATATAATTAATAAGAGGTATTGTAATTAACCCTTTAACTCCCATGAGTGACCAAGACAGCATTTCTCTTCACTATATTAATATAATTTCAAGCAGACAAGTGATAAGAATAAAGAAAAATATTAATTATGGGATTACTAATTGATCTGATACCAAATTCTCCAGCTACCATTGTGAGAATCATTTGGCAGATGATAAGGAGAATCACTGATTACATCTTGGGAGTTAAAGGGTTAAAATAACAAAAAAATAATTAAAAATAAGTTGTACTTACATCCAAAAAATTATCAAGAAGGGTTGGGTCTTTGTTCACAATGAACTCTTGGACCTGTGACAGAAACAGAAAAAGAGGTAAAAATCCCTTTCAGTATTATCCTAAAAGAAACTGCAGCAAAAGCTGTGGGCCTACGCTTTCAACAATGCTTCATACTGGTGGTTGGGTATGGTAATATTTTGGAGTAAGAATATCTGTAATGTCCTCAAGCTCACTCCATACTGCTCTCACAAGATAGAACTAACACATTTCCACAGCAGTATACTTTATAACAAGGCAAATTAAGAATGGAAAGAGGACCAAAAAAATGGCCATTATGAACGATCCACACTTTCACTTTTCTCTTTTTTTTGGTACTGTATGAATTTTTCAGCAGCAAACTTTGAAGCCCATCTGATTCTTAAGTAGGTCATGATTGAAAAAACATTTAAATCGTTTCGTTTCTTTAGTGTTTATCTTCCACGTAAGCTTTATATGCGATCGGTAACAGGCTCAAGGAAGGCCGTAGAAAGTTGTTCGAAACCAGAAGCCAAAATGTTGGAAAATGAAATAATGGTTGAACAGTATTTCCCATATTTGATGGTTTGTTGTGTATGTACAATAATACGAACGGAAATTTTGCTCATTGCTCGTATAAAACACCAAGCAACTCGTAACATATCCGCTTGTATTAAATGTTAAACCTTCAAATAAGGTGTGTTTATACCACTGAGCACTGCTCCGTAGTGTACTCTGTGGTTGCATACGGTAAGCTTACCTGTTTCAGACAATTCAGTTTGTTTTCCTTCTCCAGCTGAGCTTGATTAAGCAAATCAATTACCTGAAAAAAAAAAGTTTGTTTGGAGTGAGTTCAATCTGACCCTGACTCTTACAATAATCATTGTTATGCACAGATTTGCTTATTTTCCTCTCAACGAAACACTGACAAAGGAAACAGTCTTGATTGAAGCAACAAGTTATTGAGAAGTTTACGAGTTTGGCATATCTGCGAGAGGACGAAATTCGAGCATTTAACTTTTAAAAATATGTATTTAACCTTTTCTGATGTAGAATCTTCAGCAGAATATTCTCCAGAAGCTCGGGCGTCTGCATCGTCATTTAGAAAGGCTTGTGAAGCTTCCGAAAGTCGAACACGAGCTCGACTACTTGCGGCCATCTTGATTTCTGCGCCCTTATTTTATTGACTAGCGGTAATAGGTAAATCCAAACTAGTGTCGTGTAATGCTGATTAGAAAGGAAGATGGCGCCGGTGAAACGGAAAACTCAATGACGATCAGGAAAATTTTCATAGTAAACAGTATGGGGCTATTAACTATTTTAAAGAAGATGAAGCAGAAGGAGAAAGAGATGAGAATTCTTATGCTGTATCCTTTTATGCGTTCTGTATTATATCTGTTTGCAATTTCTTGCTTTTGAAAGGTGAAATACGGTATGCCTCAGGTGTATCATTTGGTTTGACGGAACAAAATATTGAATTGTAACCTTGACTGCGCTTTACAGAGGACTTGATAATGCTGGGAAAACGACTATTTTGAAAAAGTTCAATGGAGAAGATATCAACACAATCGAACCTACTTTAGGATTTAATATCAAAACCTTAGAATACAAAGAGTAAGAAAAAAAGGCAAAGCCTGTGTTTTGTTCGTTAGGCAGTTTGTTAGCATTCCTGCCTGTCTGTTCGTCTGGTTGTACATGTCTGTCTCCACCCCATTTATGTCTGTCTACCCATCTGTCTACCTGTCAGTCTGCCCAATTGTGTCTCATCTCTCCATCAATCTGTGTCTCCCTCTGTGTATGTGTTTCTGTCAATCTGTCTGAGTGTCTGTTTACCTACATGACTGTAATTTGTCGGTCTGCCTTCATGCTTGTCAGTCGATCTGTCTGGTTACTCCATTCATTCATTCCTCTGTCCACTGTTCCGTCCATCCACATGCCCACTTACCTGTTTATCAAATTGAAGATAGCTAGGTAAAGTCTGTACTTGAGTCAAGAGGCTTACCCAGCCAGAGGTTATTCTGGTTTACTTAGCATGAAACAACTAGGAGTATTACTACTCTTTCCTGGGTGTGATACCAGTGCATGGCAAGGTTATCCCTAGCATTTCATCAGGCTTCCATGTTCATTCATCATGACCCATTTACAGTATGCTCCTGGATCAGTACAGAGAGGCAATGGGAGAGTAAGGTGTCTTACACAAGAACACAACACAGTAACCCTACCAGGGTTTGACCCTTGACCCTTGACTCTTGAGTGCAGCACACTAACCATTTTTCCATCTTGTCTCTTGATGTTGTCAGTGTTGTTGTGTTATCATTGTACAATAACTATATTTATTGTAGTTTAAATTTTCCCCTGGCTGAAAACTCAATAATCTTAATGGAAATGATGATGGGGGTGGGTTCTCCAAACCAACTTCTTTTAAACATTAGATTAACCCTCTAACTCGCAAGATCTGATTGTTAATCCTCCCCTCTAGCTTCTACACATGTCCTTGTAAATTAGTTATAAGAATTTGGTGTTAGATCAAGATAACAACTTTTACATGATAAGTTTGAATATTCTCATTAGCTGTTTGTTGGATAATGAAAGGATTTCATTGGGAGAAGTTTCATGATGATCACTCTTGGGAATTACAGGGTTAACTGATTTCTTAACCTTTTAACTCCCAGAGGTGATTAAACATGTAACTTCTCCCCATAATTTCCATACATTATCTAGCAAACAGCCAGGTATTGAAACTCAAACTTATCAGGTACAAGTTGTTATTGTGATCTAACACCAAATTCTCATAATTACTTGACAAGGAAATGTGTAGTAGTGGGCAGAGAGAATTAACAGTCAGATCTTGGGAGTCAAAGGGTTCGGGAGAGGCAGGTGCAGAGTTTGGATAAGAGGATGTTTAAAGCAAATTTTTAGCATTGATGTGAATAAGGAGACTGGACTCAGTTACGTTGTTTTAGTATGTGAAGAAATAACATGTTGATTATTAGAAAAAAAAGAATCTTCTGATCCAAAATCTCCTGACTTGCTTTTAAATGTACTATAGATTCAAGTTAAATATTTGGGATGTTGGAGGACAGAAGTCTCTTCGATCATATTGGAGAAACTATTTTGAAAGCACTGATGGTTTGATATGGGTAGTGGATAGTGCTGACAGAAGAAGGCTGATAGACTGCAAGGACGAACTGAAAGGTCTCCTTCTAGAAGAGGTAACTTAAAAAACTAGACTCTTTTCCAAGGGAAAACTGAATTTAAGAACTTGCCATGCTTTTAATGTTTTCACATATGTGTATGATAAACTTGGGTGTTCATACTGAAGTTAGATATACTGTAATAATAATGAAATGAGACCTATTGTAAACTTCAAGACGTAATTTCTTGATTCCTTTTATTGATTCGTACTTACTACAACATCTAATTCGTATCGTAAAACCTAAACTTCGTAACTTCGCATAACCACTCGTCTTCGCTTCGAAAAGGTACTAATCAAAAGTCTATTATGTACATGTGATTATATTACTTGGCTCCCGTGTCCGTCAATCAACAAAATCACTTCTGCACTGTACAAACAAAACAATATATCTGGTTACGTAATTGTTCTCGCGTGGGACGTCTCAATGTTTCTTACAAGACCTCAATACAGGCATGCATGTAAGGCTATGGCTGCTGTTATGAATCATATGAAGCACAAACCTGGAAAATGTTTTTAGTAATTTCTTGTCTGGTTGTCTGTGATTAAAGTTCATAGATGCTGTTGTATCATTTCATGTCATGTTGTGTCTGTAAACTGCCTGTTGAGTGATGTTGTTTGGGGTTTATGTGGTGCAAAGATGTTGTATATTGTAAGGGAGTGTTCATTGCATCTCATAGTATGCATACACACCCTCCGACATTGACACAGAAAGCTGCTATTAAAGCTTTGAAAAAAGGGACTTTACCTGACTTGAAGCTTTATCATAGGAGAGACATAAGGCTCTCCAAGATCAGCATCCAAAATACTCAGCCAAATGTGTTTGTCATATTTATAAACTTTCTAAAGTCAAAAAATGTCCCCGAAAAAAAGTTTCTTTGTATTTACCCAGAGGCTTGCAGGTGCTACGTTATTAGTGTTTGCCAATAAACAGGACCTACCTGGTGCCTTGTCTGCTGAAGAAATTAGAGATGTGAGTATTTCTAACTTATAGAAGTTATTACTTCTTTGATGTAGTGTTAGTAAGGATGTCGATATTGTTTCAACTCGTGAGTATTGAAGACTATAGTGTGAGTTTCTAAAAACGATGCATTATGTATATCAAATGGTAGATCCAGAAAAATTATTCATAGAAGAAGTATATTTTTAAGACCATCTTAGTTTCATGTTTATATTGTAAAAATAACCACTGGTAGCACTGCGAGATTCCAAAGGGAAACCTAACTATTTGTAAACTGTCTCTGAGAGTCGAATATAAGCAATCCTTGCAGCTATAACACTACTGAACTAGTAGTTGAAATAAGACTGGAAAAAAAAATTAAGGCCCATATGGGATTTGAACCCATGACCTCTGGGATACTAGTGCAGAGGTCAAGGATTTAAATCCTGTACAGGCCTGAATTTTTTTTCAGGTCTTATTTCAACTACTAGTTCAGTAGTGTTCTTAGCTGTGAGGATCACTTGAATTCATTTCTTCACTGCAGTGCACATATATGATTTTCATATATTTATAGTCATTGTCTCCAAGAGTGTTAAGAATTTGAGTATGGGTGCATATATTTGGAAATACAACTTCGCAATCTACATACAAAAACTACAGTGCACGGTAATGCACAAACTGAGTGTTCATGCCATTGAGTCGCAAAATAAAATCAAATAAAAAATGTCCTGGAAGAGAAGGGAGTGATGATCCCTTGATCATCCCTTAATCTGCCTCAGGTTTCTGAGAAGAGTCTTTGTTATTCTTTTTTCTATCAAAAGGCTCTTGATTTGGAATCCATCAAGACACATCACTGGAACATTCAATGGTGCAGTGCAGTTACAGGAGAGAAACTACTAGATGGCATTGACTGGATTATCTCAGACATTGCATCAAGAATATTTACAATGGACTAATACAATGTCCATGGACTTGTTTTGAAGAACTTCAAGATTGTGACATCAAACCTGATGTCTCTAAGTCAGAGATTGAGTCAGCCTTGAAACAGACATAAGGATTGCATTACAGACACCTCATTTATTGTGAATGTGATACCTGTGGACATTGTGCTGAAGAAGTTTACTTCAAGACAAATATGTTATGGTAGCTAATATTCATGAAGATGCAAAATACATGAAAGATTACCTTTCGTTTTGTTTGGCACAGACACCGCTCATCAAGAGTTCATTAAAACTCTTGTAATTAATAAGAAGGCTCACACCATAAAAGAAAAACAACAACAAACTCAACCACCATTTGCAAATGATAATAAAAATATAAGTATCCAACTTGTTAGCATCACTTGTTGGTTAAGTTTTTTCCTCACATCTTGCTTACACTTATTTTATTTCCTTCATCAAACTGAGCCAAAATCGCAAATTTAAGGGATAAACACTAGGGTGTGAAATTTTGAGGGCCCCCTCCCCAGCACGTGATCCAGTTTGCTGCCTAATCATTTCTGGTCAAGCACAGAAGTAACTGCTACATTGCTGTGACATATTCCTACTTTAATTGGTTGACTTTAAACATGAGAATGTTCCAACAAAGTTGATGTGAGATTCTTTGAGCTTAAATATACCATTGACACACTCAAACTCTAACTGAGTCAATGTATAAAATGTATAAAAATGTTAATGTATAAAACTGAGTCAAGACAAAAAAAATCTGTATTTGGGTGTAAATAACTTCACTAACTCCTACAGCTTGGTGGGAAAAATAGGCTTGCAGTTTGCCCTAGATTGCATCATGTGTCAATGTCTTTGGAGACTGATAGTTAAATCTCATTGGTTTCTAAGGGTTCCTGCTTAATTTTCATTTTTCTGTGTGGTTGTAACAGTGGCCCAAAGGATGGTGGATTGGAGAAAGATGAACTTGCTGGAGTTGTTGGTTGCAACAGTGGTACAGAGGATGGAGGGTGTAAGAAAGATGAATTTTCTGGTAATAGTGGTCCAGAGAATTGTGTATCAGAAAAAGGTGAAGTTCCTGTTTCCAACTGTGGAGGAGGAGAAGATGGTGCATTCAAAGATGACTGATTTCTAAGTGGTTCTACTGAATTTAGTTCATTGTGAACAGTATTATATTCAGCTGTATTCAGCACAGTGCCAAGAAGCATATCGATTAAATAACATCGAAGTCTTGAAGCAGTTTCATTGTCTTCTCCTTGCAGTCTACTGTTGTGTGTAAAGAGTAATAATATCCCAACTTTGCAAGACATGTGAGTTCGGAGCTTGGAACTTTCATTTTTAAACAGATATTCTTCACTGACCGACAAACCTGTAAAAGACAGACATGTACATGATTGTATATTTACCAATAAGCATAAAAGATATTTGACATTTCTGCCTATCTAGGATGATGGGACTTTATTATTACACAAATTCAAAAGATATAGTTTAAGCTGTCATTTGTAAGCTCTAAATATCAACAATAACTATTGATTGCTGATTGCCATGTCAGGAATCAAGAGAATACCCCCTTGTTGATTGTTTTATTTTACTCTCACCACCTGTCTATCCTAAAAGGATTGATATTTTGAGGACAAATTAAATGTTTACTACCGGACAATATGACAGAAAGTTTGACTCGATGTAAGAATGGCTATTCCATTTCCTATAAGAGGTATTTATTAGTCCTTGCGAGCATTTCTTGGCATGGGAGCTTTGCATTACATTTGTGAGCACAAGCAGTAGTGCTTTGCAAATTTTCCACTGACAACAATCCTTTTTCAGCTTCTCAAATTGTTATGAATTTATTATTATTTTTTGTTTTAATAAATAAAAAGATATCTCTTTGTACCTCCAGTTCAGGAAAGGTAAGGATAGAATTATTTCTTTCCAAAACAACTTACAAAATATGATTCACGGAACTGAGAGTACTCCAGGATCCGAGCGTGCAAGCAATAACAAAGGGTTGTTTGCATGAGAAAGTGAGCCTCCTTAGAAATTTTTAAAGCATTTCGAGCAAAATCAAAATCTTGTGAGCACTTGAAACTTTCAAGGGACTATTTTACACCCCTCTAAAGGCAAGTATAAATTATTAAGTATAAGAATTAATTCTTCTTACAATTTCTATGCCCTGTTAAACAGAGAGGTGTGAGAATTATGAACAGTATCAACTAGGGGATATTGTCTTGATATAATAGCAAATTCTCAGGACTACCCAACAAAGAAAAGTATGATCATCAGAGAGAGAATTAGCTTTCACATCTTGGGGACCAAAGGGTTCGCTAAAATCGAGGACGTATGTCTTAAAGTTTACATAATTCGATGATGTGAGTTCTGAGTTATCTTGTCTATTTACAATAAACAAATTATTAAATTACTAGTCTTTTTCATCGAATCTGTGATTATTATAACATATAACTTAAGCATGTCACGTAATCGGATTCGCAAACTAAATGTTTGAAGTCCTCAATGACTAGATATACGTACCGTTGGTCTCGATAATCTTATCCAAATGTTTGTAACCTTTCTTCTTCACGTGCATCTTTAATCCAAAATGGGAAAGTAACGGGTCTTCTATGCGGAAGAATTTCCTTTCTCCAATAATGACTGGCTGAAGTTCTTCTGGCCACGTGAACTCTTGATTGATCATAATTTTCTGCTGAAGGTTGATGTTCTAACCTTCGTGCGATTTAGATCCGTGTTTGCCACACGCAACGTGCAATCGAGGATCGTGACGATGGATATTTATCATGTTCTTATCGCATGAAACCAATCACATTTCAGTCTCTTCTTGGTTACCATGACGCCGATGTTCATTGTGTTACGCGTGACCGGGCATTGTAAAGTAAGATTTTTAGGATGGTTCCAAAGTTCCCAGTTGAAAGAGAAAAGAGAAAACCTTTAGTAAATAAATTTGGGCCATTTGGCGAGAAAAAAATCGAAGAATTTTGTTTTGAAACGCTCGTCCGACAGAATATGACGCTGAGAGCGCGTGGAAGAAATGGAAAAGATTTTTAAGCAAGTTCACGGCAAACGCGAACGGCAAATTTCGCCTGCTTTTCTTCTTATCCAATCAGACCTAACAGAGAAATACACAAATATCTTCTAATTACAATAAACGCAGATATTTTCAAATTACTGCTTTAAAGGTGAAAGGCAGAAGAAAAAGTTGAATTCTTGCCATTTGCCGTTCGCATACGCGAGGCGTTTTACTTAACTAATGCTTTATTAGAGAGGTTTATAAAATGTTCAGAGAAATGCGCGCGCCGTGATTGGTCAGAACGAGTTCATTATATTTCCATAAAACACGCGCCTTACGTCACAAGAGTGCACTGTTGAGATATAATGCACAAAGCCTAGGTCATCGGTACGAGCGCGCGCAATTAACGATAAATTTTATAAAAGAAATAAAAAAAACTCGTTCCTCGAGCATTGTTAAGTTATATAAGCACTTGGGAATTTTTAAGAACACTCGAGAAGTGCGTGTGGCACTTGCCTTCGGCTCGTGCTTCTCCGCACATCTCTCGTGTTCTTAAAAATTCCCGTGTGGTTATATAACTCAACAATGCACATGGCGCGTTTCATTTCTGAGTGAAATCCGACGAGAACCCCACTGATTCGGAAATGACCCAAACAATAGCATGAATATAAGACCATTTAACGACGTGAAGTTATACTGTGCACAATTAAGAAACAGCTTAAGGCCAGACAGGATATGTTATAGTTCTGGTTATCATAATATTTATTCAATAAATACTGTCTGTCTATTTACATATATCAGTTACGATCTGTAAACTGTACAGGGTTACAAGAAGGTCACCTAATTAAATATAATTAAACTAGATATCACAGACAATGATAGCATTAAGTATTTATAAAACATCATTTATTTTTGCTACTATTAAATACGTATGCCCTATTTACAATATACGGTGGCATTTGGAAATAAATTTATTTCCAGTTTTGTTTGTAAACCTATGTATGTTATAGTGCTTATGAATGCATTAATGAGAAAGGTGATTTGGCTGTCGTAAAGTTCCTTGTAATCGTATTTCTTTAAAGACTGTTGGTTTTATTCATGACTCTATAAAATATTGAAGCCCCAAAAAGACTTCATTTTAAACATTTATCTACAGTTATATATGTACAAAAATACTTAAATAGTGGGCACCTTTTTAGACTGGTTTCATTTTGGTCTACGCAAGTAGCACGAATTAGAGAAATTTTCAATTCAGCGTCGAAATAAACTGAGACTTGCCTTTGCTCTGAGAGTCATGGAGAGTGGTCTAGAAAACTTGCGCTCTCCTCTCAACCAATCAGGTGAAAAACTAAAAATAACCGCGGCTTGGCCACTCGCGTTTTCCCGCGCTTTAGTAGTTTACTTGTTTTCACTTTAAGTTCTCATTGGCTAATGACAGTGTAAATCTTTGTCCTGACTGGTTACTAGGATAACTCTGGTTTTGGTTTTTCGACACTAATTTGAAAACTGCTCTAAGTCAATATATAAGTCGATACAATCCACACCGCATAGAAGGCAAAAACGTTCCTAAAATTTAAAGAACAGGGTAACCAAACACTGCCACTGTTTGTCTTCGTTTCTATTCCGTTAAAGTGGATCCCGTAATCGTCTGACGTGTTTTTAACCATAAAATGCCCATCTTCCTTTCTTGTTATGGTACAGTTTTGAGCTGGACAGTGCTGAACACACGATTTGGCGCCCACGGGGCAACTCAAGGTACAGCCACCACCCGAGCAGTTTTGATGGCAGTGAGGTCCCTTGCATTCGAAAGAGCAGTTACCTGAATCACAAAGCTGAAAGCACGAGGGTGAATTGCAGACCCCTTGACAGCCACCTTGAGGGCATCGCTGCAAAGAGAAGGAACACCCGTTTGTTTGTTAAACCCGACTAAATTACAACTTTATCAGTTTAGGGGTGAGTAACACAATATGAGTGGGTTCTGTCGCTAAGAAATTGAAAGCTCACAGAGAAGTGTTCGACTTCGTCCTATCTGGATCTCCGAGTTCTTGAGCAGTTTGTAGGCGCTCGTTTTAAGCCATCCTGAGCTCATAAATAAAGGCACACACAAATGTGAATGAACAGGTAAAGGTAAAGTCTGTTCTCAAGACAAGTGGCCCATCCAGCCGGGGCTTATACCAGTTTCTCTCAGCATAAGCGACTAGGGGTATCACTATTCCCCCCTGGATGGGACACCAACCCATCGTAAGGTTATTCCTTCACATTGATGCGGCCAGGTCTCGAACCCAGACCTCTCGACTAGGAGTCCAGCGCTCTAAACATTAGACCACCTCGTCTCGCATTTCAACTATTCAACGCCCAATTTGCCAGTTCGCATAAATTTTCACTGATTACTCAAAATATGAAATTTTTTGAAAGAAAAAGTCCGGTAGCATACCTGCTCACATTGCAGCGTCGCTCCGCAAGTCATCTTGCAGTTTCTGCCTTGACCACATCGCTGCAAGCATTTGTTGGAGCTACATGTTTGGTCACAGTTACCATCGATGGCACAATACTGTTCACAGCTTTTGCCAGAGTTGCATTCTTGATTGCAGCTCCCTCCGCAATTCTGGTAGCATCTTATGTCTGTCGTGCATTTTTGCTGGCAGTTACCACTACGGCATTCCTGGTACCCGACCGTTTTAGCTCGTATTATCATCTTCTTCCCACCGTTTCCCAGCTGCATTTTGTAATTATATACAAAGGGAGCAGTCATTATTTATAGCCTGGGAGGGATTGGAAGGATTTGGGGGATCAAGTGGTTTTCAGGGGGAACAGAGCGGGTATCAGTCGACACCAACAGAGTGCAAAAACTTTGGATAAACGAATGCCAATTAACTGCCAGTGAGGGGGTGGGGAGAGAATATGAGAATATTACAGAGCCTGACCCCGCTCTCCCCCATTACTCAGGCGTAAGATAAGTAACAGTTATTCAAAGCCAAGTGTTAAATAGACCCAGGCGTTGAAAAGGGGCCGGAATGAAGATAAAATCTTTTTTATACGAGAAACACTTTCCCCTAGGGATAACAGTGAAGGATTGCAAGTCCCTTTTGCCCCTTTCCCCCGGCTATACCTTCCCTTCATAATTGAAAGCAGCATTTTATACATTTACTAACCTGTTTACAAGAGCCTTCTTTACTGTGGCAGCTCACCAACGGGCAGTCAGAAGAGCACTGCTGATCACAGTCTTTACCAGTTCTGCATTTCAAAGAGCACGCTCCCACTTGACAAGACTGTTGGCACTGATGCGAGACACACCTCATTGGACAGCGTCCATCAACACAGTTTTGAACGCATCTCTCCTTGGCTTTACAAAATGCTCGACAGGAACCACCGATGCAGTCCTAGCGAAGAAATAAAGAAATCATAGAGTTAGAGCGCATTTTGTTCGTCTTTGTTGCTGCTGTTGCTTTTTTCCCTCGTGTAATCTATTATTTATCTCTCTCTTTTTCTCGACCCTGCAAATGAAAAGAATAGAGACTCCGCAAACGAGGCTACTCGATTCTTCCTTTGCTCGACGATCGCATGTCGTTCTCCCATTCTTTTTTTTTTTCTTAACAGCTTGCTCGTTCGTTCTTTCGTTTCGGATCGTACATGCGCGGCTCTAACGTTCGCTCGCTAGTTCGTCGTTTTGAAGGTTTTCGTTCATCTTTTCCTCGAGGTTCGTCTATTCGTAAGTAAGTTCGTTGCTTATTTGGTTCATTCAGGACAAATTATAATTTTACATGGTACTCTCATACCTGCCTACATTGTGAACGCACTCGACAAGTCAAGTTGCACGCGCCGTCGTCGCATTTCTGCGTACAGTTTGTTGATGTGCAGCGTACTACGCCACAGGTTTGAGGCGCGTACATTTCGCACCACTGTTCCTGAAGGCAACTGTCTTTCGTAGCGCACTTCATATCACACGGGCCATACTCACAAAGTTGCTCACATGGTTTGTTAATGCTGGGACATGACATTTTGCAATTCTCGTCGCACGTTTGTTTGCAAGTGCCGGCTAAAGGGTCCTCACACTGATGGGCTTCTCTTTTGGCCATCTCTGATGTCACCAACGACAGCAAGAGCAGCAGAGATAAAATGAAAAGAAATACATGAGGCTGGGCCATGATCTTTTACACAGTTAACGTCTAGTAGCAAATCTGAAAAGAAAATAATAATAATGTGTTTTGAACTACTAAAATTTGAAGTGTTTGCGAATCACTAAAGTGACTACTACTTATTAAAAATTAGAAGTGTTTGGGAATTGTTTAGGCCTGTCAGATTATCTTGAAATCTTTATGCGAGTCTTGTGAGCCTTGGTTTGTTATGTGCTGCAAGACCTCACTTTTATTTTTTCTTTTGAGTGATGTGTCCTTGACTGTTGTAGTAGACTTAATTCTCGCATGGTAATCGTCTTAGCTAATTGTGTTTGAGTACGTTCTTGACCTTGCTTATAGTCCTCAACGAGAAGTTTTGTCTGTGTCAGTTTAGTTCTCGAAGATCGGTTATTTTTCAAGTACTTTGTTGTTCATGACGAATGTCTCGTGAAATTGTTTGGGTCAGCGTTCTTAAAACTTGTTTACTCTGCCAAGGTCAGTTGTTCCGTAAGCCCAAACATGCCTACCGATAGGATATTTAAGAGCGTGTAATTACGGCTAAATGAGACACAGAGACTCATTTATTCACATGAAAAGCCCTTAAGATTCATTAAGCAGAGAATGAGTAAAAATTCCTGATCAAACTCCTGGTGTCTCCGTTTGCGCGAGTTGTTCAAGCTAGTTAACCTCGACAGTCCAACAAATGTGTTAGTTTTACCATGCCGCGCGAAATCATAACTAAATATTGCGTTCAAGTAGCGATTGCGCTTCGGGCAGAGCTCATCCCAGTCTGGGCTAAGTTTTTATTCCGATCATCTCAGAAAAGGGACAAAACCTTGTCAAGGTAGCGGAACTGCCACTTAGGGAAAAAACAAATTAGATAGAAAATGAAATTCTAATATTTTGTCAATTTGTTCCGATCAACTACATTTTATTAAGTTTTGAGCAAAAAATTGCAAATAAACAGTAACAAGAACAATTTCTGGGATATTAACTTTTCTTTGACGATGTAAATACCCCGCTTGATTTCCGCAAAGTTTCCATCGAAATCTTAACGTTAAATCACAGCTTCAATCATAAGGTATGAAAATCGGAATGCTGAGTTCCCCGTGGAGTTGATGTAGAGGAGAATAATAAGGATTTAAAACAAAAAAAGAGAGAGAACAGCAATTGTGAGCGCATGTTTCTGCAGCTGTTTCAGCTCCACTTAGGCGTTCCGGAGTTCTGTTGTTTAACTCTATGGTAACGAGAAAGGAGCCTCCCTTATTTTCTTTAAAAATCAAGGGATAATTTGGAAAGTTAAGCTGTGTTTAGTTTACAAAGGTCCTTAACACTTGTATTTGCCTTTTGATAACAGTTCAAACCCAGAAGATCTGTAGTTCACTTTTGCTAAGAGCACTCACTATCCTGACAAACGATATTGTATGGAAAACAAAACGTACCCCCTCATCTCTTGGTTATTCTGAGTTCTGGGCTCACTTCTGTACGTGTTTACGGCGTGTGAGGTTCGTTAGTCTTATTGCAAACGGAAACAATTTCGATTCACTTTTGGCGGCGTCGAAAGAAACCGTTAGAGGATTTATTAATTAGCAGTCTAACAGAAGCATGTGTTAGTTTGTTGCCAATAAAAGAGGGGAAGACATTTCCTCCTTTGTTTATGAATGTAAAGTCCGTTAAACCAATAAACGTGTGCATTATCTGTTGATTAATGCAGTCATATCACAGAAGTGATATTTGGACACATGCTTGAAGTAAACATGTTACTTACGTTTCTTGAACCTTTTGTTGCAAAGGTTTGCAAAGCAAACATGTAGAGCTCCCTTATTTGCCGATGAGTCTTTTCGCGTGGTTCTATTTGCGCGTTCTGTCGATCACTAGATTATTTTTTTTCCGGCTTCCCCTGCTCTTTGTTAACCTAAACGCCAGGTGTTCGATCATAACGTTTTGGCTTCGCTCGTGGTTTTGGTAATTTAATTATAATAAAGCCTCTGCTTACTGTTAATGACTTTTTCTAAATAAACATGGTCACATAACATGAATAGTGGAAATGACTGGCCCATCTATCTCTCCAGTTACCTAGACACACACGGCAACGGTTGAAACGCGGCAATAAACACTGTAGAAAACATCCCACGCATTCGCAATTGCTTTTCCACTTCAGTTTTAGCTCGCAAATTTAAATTTGCTACTAATTTGGGAAATAGCGGAAATGCTCGTTGCCGTTCGCGTTTCGGTTGAGCCGGATGGTTTTTCACACCAAGCTATATCTGAAGTAAAAGATTTCCCACCAGCTAAATATTGCATTATGAAGCAAAGGATACATAGCCTTAACTTCATCGATTTTAAAAGATACTGATACAACTTGCTTGACTCGGTAACTTGGTCTACACGCTAGTGAAGAATTCTAAGTAACGTCTATCAATCCATTTTACAAATATTACGGAATCTGCAGAAATGCATTGTGTTCAGTCAAGGGATGTTGGAGTAAACAGAAGCGAGTCAGTAAAGATATCCCACTGAGGGAAATCGACTATGTGCGTTCAGTGCCTTTTTTCAATAACAATGGTTCATGACAATGTTTACAAGGCGTGGTAATTATGTCAAAAATCCTAATGTGTTGTGAACTTGCGGGAGGCCGTGCGTGCGTATTTCATTTGATATTTACTTCTTTGCTTGCATTTGAAGGTAAATACATATAACATTATGCATGAGTGTTTTCATTTTTCACAATCAATATTAGGTCTTTATTATAAAGGCTTACACGCCATATTGTAAGTTGTTTTTAATTTTAGTGACTCAAGTAACGTCATCATGCAATAATTGTGTGATGGGATCCTAGAAAGCAGTTTCAAGCGTGTTCCGCTCTAACGAAGGGCTAACACTCGAAACGTCAGCTTATAAACTCTTAATGGCGGCCAATTCACATCATCAACCCAGTTGATAAACTCTCCCATCGACACAGCACCACAGGTTCTTTAGAAACGTGCCTCCTTTATTCTATGTCAAGCAAAGCTAGATAACAAGCATCCGTCCAATTTGTTTTCTTTCTATTTTTCCGGAAGGCACTGAGAGTTTGGAACACGAGGCGACTTGTGGAAAGCACCCTTTCTTTAGCTTGCAACGATTTCGCAATGCAGTGGGAGGCTTTTGAGAACAAACAAAAGTAACTGAAAGTGAGGGAAGAAAAGCTGACATTACTGCAGTTTTGATCGATATTATTTTTGAGATAGCTTTTAATGAGAAATTTGCCTTTTCTCGTATACTTCAGATGAAAAATAAATTAATATCTTTTCGCATGCCAGTGACAAAATTTAAAAATCTTTTTCAAGTATAATTCGTAAAATATGCGAACATTTGTAAATAATCGTAAACAATTTTCGTTTTCTTTACAAACCTCTGTTATGACCGTTTATGATATGCTTGTTAAAGCTCAATAAAACAAACTAGACCTGTGTTTTTGGAAGATTCTCAAATTAAATTAATTTACTTAGAGCACTTTTTTTTTTTACTCCAATTGCGCGGCCTGTTCGCTTTATCTGATAATCTTCAGATGCACGGTAAATAAGAATTACACCTGCTTATATACGTGAGCCGCCTTTTCGTGCTTAAAATCCTTCGTGAGTAGTTGATATTGATGGCTCAATCGAGCATGACGTTTGTTCACCGGCGAGTCTGTCTTGTCATCAAAGCGGGGGCTAGTTTTCAAGGATTACCGAGACTCAGAGCATTTAAGATTTTACCGACTTGTCTTGTGAGAGGATGAGTCCTTGGAGGATAGCACACCCTCTGAGTTCCGGTATAAAAGAGCAAAGTCTTCCCTTCAGCAAAATTATCGTTAATAGCACTTCACTTTACCTCGAATGACTAAGGTAATAACTCAGGAAAGAGTTAAAAAACAGACCCTAAATTAATAAATTTTGTAATGTCGAAATATGCAAAGTTCGGACGAAAAAACCGTCGTTATATACACCCGCAGGCGTTCTTCGATTCCAACCAGCGCTCGCCTTGTTTTCTTATCCTTTCTTCTTTATTGCAGCATGAACCTTAATTTTCTTTTTGAGTTGACATAAAAAAGAGCAATATTACATCTGAGCAAGTCAAGCTTTTGAAAGTCATAGTCGCTTTACCGCAAGTCGCTTAGGTTTCCCATTAAGAAACCCTAACGCGACTAAACTATTCAATTGTCGTCTATATATGCAAGGTCGCTGGGACTGTGGCCTTCTTATATTCCTTTAAATTTCGCGCTCGGTTAATTTCCTTGACCTTTTTTAGCTAATATAACCTAATTGAAGTATAAAGTCGATTCATAATTCCAATTTATTTAGAAACATGGCCCGAACCACCCGCCGAGTGGACTGCTAAACAGCAAAGTTCTCAGTCTTTCAGCATTGCTATAGCCACCTGAGCAGTTTTCGTCTTCTATACACCACATAAATTATTCTTTATATAAAGAAACACTATCGATGTATATCTTAAGTCACTGAATCAGTGTGTTGTTCAAATGTCTAACGGCCTTAAGTAATGTTGAAAGGGACCTCTGTGCTGTGCGTCTAGAGAGCCCCTAGTATGTCAGGGCCTGAGGCGTTTTTTGATCCCATTTCACTATAGTTTAATTTTTTTGTTGTGTCTATGTTAATGCAGGTTGATTAAAGTGTAAATTCGGTTTAAAATTTTTAATTTGACTACTTAACTCACCTTCCTTCAGAGGAAAACGATCCTGAACGAGTCTCCATGACTGAGCAATAAAATTAGTTTTAAAATTTTTGTTTTGCGCACAGATTTTGCTGTCTATCTAAAATCCAATACGAGGCATTTACTGCCTAAATAATCGGCAGTAACCCCCACTATGCCAGTGCAGCATGACAATATAAGGAACTAAGCTTTTCGCTGTTATGTCTTTTTCAGTCCTCAAAGCACACCGTGATTACTTTAAAGCACGTGGATGTACTCAAGAACTTAGTCAAGCGTTACTGTGTTTACACACTATTTGTTTCCGCAGTATTGAACTCGTGGACTCGATTGCTCTAGCTAACTACAGTATTTTTAACTTGCACTTTCTTGTCGTGAAATGAACACGCAGCTTCGGAGACAAGCGCGCGCTCGATAACTCTCACACGAAATTTTTATGGACCGTTAATGTTTATGGAATCTTAATGGCTTCCTTAATCTTGGGGCAAAGACGAGAAAAATTTTACAGTGAAGAATCAATTTTGACGAACATACCTTAATCACGTCGATCTTCACATCAGGATGTTTCCTTTGGCCATTGTTAGATTCTAAGCCTCTTTGAGAAGCTTAGTCGTTATAAAAGTGGTATTCCATGAAATATTCATTCCGTGTAAATATGCTCATGTGGGCTGCTATTACCTTGTGCATATCGATATCATAACAGCAGCTGTTTTGAGAGAAATCCATGACGACAGAGTTGCTTGAACGTAAACGGTTTCAGTGCAGTGAATCAAATTGTGCATGTTTTCTTGTCGTGCTAATGAAATCAACCGAAAGCCTTTTTCGCTCTAAACGTTCACAGATTATCGGAGTATTTTCTGTTATTTCCAGGGAATGTTGCATTTTTTTTAAATTCTAAGTGTTAAGAAATCGTATAATGAGATATCTATTGGTAATGAAAGCCCACGGTTTGGCAAATGAGATTGCTTAGGCAAGCGTCGGATTGCAAAACTATCTGGATAAGTTGTCTCGTAGAATCGAGAACATAAGAAAAAGAAAACTTGTTTTGAAAAATATACTGGATCGGGCTAATGAAAAAGGAAAACGAAATTTGAAACCTTAATATCTGCGGCACTGTCAGGGGGATTCAAAATTTTTCATGCGTCGGTTGAAACAGGTGGTCAGGTTTGGGTTGTGATCACTGTTGCGAAATCCATTGTTATGTTGATTAGCAACGTCCATCATGAAGTTTATTAAACCGGACAGATTGTAAGATAGCGAGGAATAACCGACGTAAAAATGATCCAAATCTTTAAAGCGATTTATTTTCATTAGTCATGTTAGTATGAATGTGGCATTTAAACTTCTCATAATAGTGCAAACTTTCAATTTGCTGCGAAAGAAAGCTGTGACTCTTCGTTTATGCTTGCGGCAAAATATTGAACAATTTTTGATGACGATTTTTTGATGCAATTTCAATATCAGAACATAATGCCATTAAAACACAATTATATTCTAATCATGTAGCTTCAAATCGGCTCATGCCATACTTATTATGTCAAACAAAGATGAAAGATTTGTTATTTCAGACCTTAAGGATCGTTTCTTTTATGATCGGGATAAAAATCAAGGTTTCCTTTAAGTGTGCCTTTTCAAAGGAGTATAAAAATGCCGATTTTTTAATTTCTCTCTTTTGTTTTGTGACGTTTTGTTTTGAACCCTAAGAAAAATTATCAGAAGAACTATCATTTTACTGAAAGGGAAAAACAATAAATCAGTTCGGTCAACTTGCCATCTTAAAAAACCAAAAGAGAAAATTGCAAACCAAGAGTTGGCAAAGATTGCCGATGATGGTTCAGAAGATTGACTTGAAAATGATGAAACTGTAAATCTGGGCGAAATTTGGTCGAGATTTGCAAACTGTGCTGCTCATTTTGGAAGCTAAAAGGAAGGAAACTTCGCTCAACAGAGTGAGGAAATATTATGGTTACATTATAAAGTCTCTCAGCGTCGGAAAGAGTACAATAAAATACAAACAAACAAACAAACAAACCGTTCAAAAACAACACCGAGGAAAGATATTTCGGTCGTTTTCTTTCATCTTATTTTATGAATACAAAGGACCCAAACCAAGAGTTACGCTTAGATAAAAGCCAGATAACTGTCATTGCTATGGTGATGGCGTTGGTTGCAGAAGGGTTCGGAGACCAAAAAATACCGAGGGTGTGGGTGATGGGAGTCTTATCCGAGTGGAGTTAGCCTTTCTCTTTATCAACTAAAAGTAATTATATAGTGATTTCAAAGAAGAGATTATCGACGGGGTTAACCTTTAAACATCGATTTGCCAACTTCCGTCAGTCGTAAAGTTACAAGAATTTTGCCGTCAACTTTTAGCCGTAAACATCTCTCCGGTGGTCCTCACTGAACTCTATGGGGCCAAAGAAATCTGTATATGGAAAAAACGGCTTCAATATGCCGTATGTAGATTTAAAACACGTGGATCTAAGATATTTCTGCAATACACGCTCATGTTTTTGTAGGGGTCTTAGATGATTTAAACAAATATTAAAAAAAAAGCTGCGCTAAACCTTTATTTTTTTATCCCTTCGCTCATTGGAAATATTCCGCCCACACCCTTCAGGTGGTACAATCCTCAAAAAAATCAAGATTTTTTCATATGTTTTTTTTACAAAAATTTATCTATATCACCTAAAATGACACATGGAGACAACTATATCTTTGCAGTTTTTGACTTGATATTTTATTATCGCCGCTGAGAATTAGCAAATGATGCCCCCCGGTGGGCAACCAAACAAGAACAGTCATATCTCTTTAACATTAGATTAAAAATTCACAAAATTTTTAGACAATGATCTTCACATGCACCTGCATTCAATGAACTACAGAAACACCTCATAAGTATAAAATTTTCATTTGCGCATTACGATGTTAATAATTCAACTATATCTAAACGTTAAAGCTAAAGATAAAAATGTTACTAACGAGATGTAGAAACGTAAAAATTACATACAGAGAATTAGACAGCTTCTGCAAACAAAAGAGTCTTAGTAGCTTTCTTAAATCTGTTTAAAGATTCTATTGTGACGAATTCTTCAGTTTTAGATCACCGAGGGTGTTCCCGCACTAGCGGAAAAAGAACTAGGAGAGTTACGACAAAATCAAAGGACAAATTTTGATCTGCTCTTAAGAGCGGCCACCATTGTAGTAACATGAAGTCTAGTCAAAGCCGCTGACCACCACGAAGGGCAGCGGACCATAAGAGGATCAGATCGGATCGGATTTATGAAAAACTCTGTTGAGTGGTGTGGTCTCCTTTACTCGTTAGAAAACGTAAGAACCATGGTTTACAGATGGATTCCAACTCTGATTTTCAGGATTTATCCTAATCTTCTTTAAAGTTTGAGAATACCCGAATTTTGCGACAAATGACGATTATTACCCCCCCAATAAACTGATTTTTGTTCAATTACACGCTGGTCGTAGGTTTTACGACAAATGATTGACAAGTTTATCACAATTTTGTTTATTTGGTCGATTTTGTTCAGGTTTTACCAGAGACAAATTTTATCGGCCGTGCCTTTGAAGATTTGTCCGCTTCGGCCAAAATTTCTTTGTCAAGTCACGACCTATTATCTGCACTTGTAAAATGTTGGTGATGACAGAAAATTTGTCTTCATAAACAGCTGTTTCGGCAGTGCGGAAGCGTCTGACTCACTTTTAAGTTACGATTTTACGTCCTCTAGTCAGTCTGTCAGTCAACCAGTCAGTCAGTCAGTCAGTCAGTCAGTCGGTCGGTCGGTCGGTCGGTCGGTCGGTCGGTCGGTCGGTCGGTCGGTCAGTCGGTCGGTGGGTCGGTCGGTCGGTCGGTCGGTCGGTAAGTCAGTCGGACAGTCAGTCAGTCAGTCAGTCTCTAATATAAATCGGTAAGGACAGCTTGGGGTTTTGAGGGATTGATGCTGCGAAGTGAAAATACCTAATGATTAAAGTTTGGTATCCATTGTCATATGTCGCGACCGGCGACCAATTTCAGTCTGTTGGACGAAAATTAAGAAAAGAGAAAGGTTCTTTAAACATTTTATGTAGACTTCATTTCATTTAACCGTTAGCGGTTGGTATCTATCAATAAAATGATGTAAATCTCGACAGAAAACCATGCGCCGTGGCACTAAGGACATGTCCTGCCTCGATTGGCCCAAGATTTTGCTAATAACTTTTAACAATTTGTTTTCTGAGTACGAGGACACTAATCTCGGTTGCGACTCATTATTTATTCTTTACTGATCATCATGGAAGAACCCGTTATAGTTTCATTAATACTAAAGAGAAATATCGAAAATGTGGAGCCGTCTATTTTTGTGTGTTCTGCGCTGCCGAGAACAATTCTCTTTTCGGAACTATTTAAACATTACAATAAAATCAGTACAGTCTCCCCGTTGAGCTTTGGATTTGCCAGACAGCAATCGCATGAAAACAGCCACCGGGAACAATAACATCAATACAAGCGAGGCTGTAATCTGAAGGCGACTGCTACTACTACTACTACTTCGGGGAGTATTTAACGTGACAATGGTGCAAGACTCACCAGTGCAATTCAAGTGACAAAGTTCTGCCTCACAGTGTATGACGCACGATTCGCTGCTGGGGGCATACTTGTGTGCACTACCTGACTTTTGAAGTGCAGATCATAGTGCGGCTTGTAAATTGGCGAGTCTGCTCGTGTTCTCCCAATATCCCTTGCGGTCTATTGTTTGAATAATCTTGTTTGAAAAATAAGATGGCGTACAACGTTTAACAGTAGATTTCAATTGAATCGAAAAGTGTTCAAAACAAATCAGTTTTAATCCAACATCAAAGAAAATTTACCCAATACAGCCATAAATTTTAACATCAATTTAATGTTTTCAAGAGCGTGCTTCTTTAAAGGATTTTGGATACCTTAGCAATAATTCCGACATCATTTCTATCTGTATGACTTTAGTTATCTATACAATAAGTCTTTAAAAGGACCAGAAAAGATTCAAAAATGACAAAAGATTAGATAGGGCTGAAATTGCTGCAGAAAATTTCCATCTAGGATATGCGTAATGCGTAGAGTATGAATTTCAAATCTTTGCGCCGCCAATTACAAAGGGGGAACATTATAATAACTCATCAGGTCTCATCAGCGAAAACGTTTTCGAGAAAAGAAACGTCTAAACTCATTTTGAATATCCTTTTTTAGTAGAGCATACACGAATGGGTTGACAGCTGAATTAGTTATCAAAAACAAGAACCTTCCATCATTTTTAAAATAGTTTCTCCAAATGTTTTTGTGTAAATTTAGCAGATGAAAAAGCGAAGAGATCATCTCTGAAGTGTAACAAAATACAAACAGTGCAACAACAACACTGATTAGTTTTGCTGAGGACATATTCCTCTCTCTGTCTCTCAAAGAAGAGAAGTTTAGAGTGGGATGGTTGAATTTTAACTGTGATTGTAGCGCGAGAGTTTGGCGAGTGTGCCGACGAGAAATGCACAAAAGACGCCAGGTTGTATTTACCATCACTATACAAGGTAAAAATTCGAAAAAAGTCAACAGAAAGGCGACGAAAACCTTATTGCAGATTTTTTGCGTTTCTACGGAAGACGAATATATCCATGTGACAGGGAGAAAACAGACTGTGAAGGGTGTTAGCCATGCTACAAAAATGAAGGAAAAGACGCGACGCCAAGTCATAAAAGTTATGTATCTGAGAGGACAGGCTACGGCGACAAATCGATCCGCTGTTACGACGCATAAGTTGCTGGCAGAAGTGTAAAAGAGAAAATAACGGAATGATGTCAAAAGCCGTACACTTCGGTATCCAGAGAAAACTGATGTCATACGATAGCATGGCATCGTAAAGAGCCCAACAAAAAAGTCAGCGAAGGCGAGGGAAGTTATGAATGCATTGGCTGACGAATGGAGTCGTTTCCTGACAACCAGCAGGTAAATTACCAAACCATTTCCCAGAAGAGCCAGAGCGCTAAAAAGCCATGTAAAAACCGACATCCACATAACCATCAGATGCGTTGTAAGCAAGATTCAAGCAGATCGTTTCTCCTGATCTTTAAACTCACTTTTTTTTCATTTAAATTTGGATAGTCACTTTTGTCTGCGTCGCCTAATTTTCCGTTCCCTTAAAAATATAACTGCTTGAGATCAGTGCATCTCATGCCATAAGCTCCCATGAGTGACTAAGACAGAGTTTCTCCATACAATATTATTACAAGATCAAGCAGACGAGGAATAGGAAAAGCTAAAAATATCAATTAGGGGATGATTAGTCCAATACCAAATTCTCCGAAGCTAACATCATGAGAATTGTATGGCAGACAGTAAGGAGAATTACTAAAGAGATATTGGGAGTGAAAGTGTTAATTGGTCCTTTTTTGATTGATAGGTGGCAAGATACTACCGGCTTTATTTGACTTAGTGTGTACTTCTTTAGAAATGAGTGCCACGTTGTAAATGGAACTTTCAATATTAATCATCGGGGTTTTAAAATGAAAAGTAAACAATCATTGATTTCCTACCAATGGCATCGAGGCTTTTTCTCAAATCCGTTTACATTTGATGAACAAGGCCTAAACTTATGATTGTTTGCTGCAATTAAGGCCCAAATTATTCAAAACATCAGTAAAAAGTTGGTTATGAGAATGTGTTCGTAGTTACCAGCTGGCATTTTTTCTCAGTGATGATGCGTCATATGTCTTTTCATACATGAACTACACAGTGTTAGAGATATAACAATATTCGTGAAAAAAACTACGCGTTTCTGATTGGCTGAAAACGAGTGCATTTTTTACGTCACGCGAGTACATATTTGTAATTTTTCTGACTTCTGGAAGCACTTTTTTTCCCCTCGACATGTTAAAAAAAAAGGACGGTATTTTACTTGCCCCAGTCTACTGTTCAGCTATCTAGGAATACCCAAAACCACATTTTGTAAGTGTGGCAATTTTTGTGATCAGATTCCTCTACGGAAACGAAGAAACTGCCAAGCAAAAATCGTATTTATATAGGCTCTATAACAAACACTTCTTAAAGAAAGAAAAGTCATTCAGTAACCGATGACTTGGAACGACAAGAAACCTTTTACCCCAAAGGTGCCACTCCCATTTACCTCGTGCCAAAATTCAGACGACTTCAACGCTCTGAATTGAGATCCCTTAGCGACAAAAATAAAAACCTTAATTTTCATAAAAAAAAATTAATGAAATCCATACTCTTTTCAAACATTCCAGTATGAGGAGGTGACCTCTGTTTCAGACGCAACGTGTCTCATGCTGGGATTGTTCTCAAGACTTACATAGTTTTAAAAATCCTGTGAAACACCTACGTTAAGGAGTAAAGTGAAAAGACCATTTTAGGCAGCAGAACTTAGAAATCATATTATTTTCTGAAAGGCATTTTTGTGATGTGGAAGTAATCTGGAACTTCTACAGCTTCAAACTAAAGAGCATGAAGGAAGACGTGTTCTTCTTTTCTTTTCAAAACATTGTTTCAGTGCTGATCTGATTTGGTTGAAAACAAATAACGAGAAAGTACTTCTGTACACGTGGGTGGTTATGTAAAACGATCAAGTGAGCCTACGTATAAGACCCAACCAAGCTTCAGTTGAATCATTAGACGTTTCCGGAGCAAAAGGTACGCAGATACGAAGATACGCGAAAAACACCAGCTGAAGGGTCAGTTGAACGGCTGTGTGGGATTTTGTACATTTCGACAATTTGCTTATTTCAGGTATTTGATATCAGACGCACATCTACATTTTCTTCGATTTCACCCTTGATTTGACCGCCTCAACTTTACATCTGTTATTCATTTACTAAGCAATCCTTACGATAACAACAACATCATTAACGAGAGAAACAACAACGCTGTCCTTCCTCGTAGACGTTTTTCACCTATCTGGAATCTTATGAAAATTCTACACCACTCAACTTTTTTTCGCCAGGTCCTAATATTAGAGCCCAATTGCACGAACGTCCGCTCAGGGATAAAGTTTATCACCTTCTGACAGTCTGAAAACTTCAGATATCTCGAAGGTTGAGATTTACTAATCAGCCCAAACTCAAAACACTGTATTACCAAAGTATGTTGTCTACCCCAAGATAGATTACGTGAAAATCTTCTTCATCATGTT
This sequence comes from Pocillopora verrucosa, assembly GCF_036669915.1. Classification (NCBI taxonomy): domain Eukaryota; kingdom Metazoa; phylum Cnidaria; class Anthozoa; order Scleractinia; family Pocilloporidae; genus Pocillopora; species Pocillopora verrucosa. Next base: position 20,022,569 of record NC_089318.1, on the reverse strand, counting down.
CATGTGCTTCCCCTCGACAAACCCTAAGAGCATCTAGGATCAACATCAACCCCATCACATATCGTGATTTTTACGAACCTGTAATGGAGTATTCAATAACATTCGAGAATGTTCTTGTGATCTGATAACGTTCATGCTACGTCAAGTTTATGTAACCGCAAATTATTATTCCAGACGAAGATTTTATCACGCACACCTCGAGTCAGTGGTCCTCTTAAGGTAAGTTTTCTAAGCTCTATCTCCAATTTGTTGGCATCTTCTTACAAAAGGATGAGTCCAGTAAACTTTTATGTTAGCTATTGTTTAGACTTTATCGTATCTACAGTGTGTAGGAACAGTGCCAATATGATTTTTTAAGTGAGTAACGAAGGGTCATTTAGTGAAAAGATAGTCAGTGACACGTTTGGCATGAAGAATGCAACTTGGTGGGCTTTTTAACCGTCCTCAGCTCTCAAGAAGATAAAATCTAATGGTCTTTAAGAGTCTCAAGAAACAGGTGGGTTTCAGTAAGTATCTAAGACCATTCTTTTAAAACATCATCAGAGGCAGGTTCTCTTAGTCTAGCTTATGAAATTCAAAATTTTCTACCAGTCTTTTATGACTGTACGCGAAGATCTCCATGCGTGACAAGCTTAGTAGTGAAATCTGCAATATATAGGGATTGGTACAAAGCTGAGGGAACACTTTTCAGCTTCAAACCTTAATGATGAGTTTTCATTAAACGTTAATTTTAGATAAAATCTCTACATTAGGAAAATGCACACGTGGAATAGATAAGATCAAACTATCTTGGTTTTTATCTAAATGGTATTTACACGAGAAGCACTTAACTCTGATGAAGTCTAAGGTTGCTCTCTTTGAGCATAATGCAGATTACGTATACTAATGCACACTTTTTTTGGCGGCCTTTACGCTTTGCATTTTTCTTGATTTAAACATTTACCAGGAGGATTATTAATAAAGAGAATAAGAGAGATAGTAAGTTGTTTTTTACGTGTATTTACTCACCTTAAAATCGTAAATATTTTTTAATCTCATGTTTGAAGGTATGTATTGGTTTCCGCAGTCCAGGGTTTGATTACACACCACTCATGTTTTCTTACATAATACTTCAAGAGGAAGTATGTTTGCCGACTTGTAAGCCAAAACCTGCTTTCTAAAATTAATGTTTAGTTTGACTGGATCAATGACAGTTTATTTTGGCAAAAGCATAGGCAACTGTTGGACTTTGATGTCCACTTTTCTTCTTATAGTTAAGAATCCTGTGACACATTAGTTATCTTTTTTCCCTCTTTCCAAATTTGCAATAAATCTTGCCTAAAATGGAAACAACCATAAACTGAAGTCTACAAAGGTTAAGTACACAGAGAAGGACGAAGATACTATAACATAAAAAAAGATTAACGCCTTAGCAAAAGAGTAAATTTGAGAGATTGGAAAAACCCCAAAGTAACCTCTCTATGATTTGAAAATGGCGAAATCTATCCTCATAATAAAGAGAAGATGGTTCTTGATACCATGCGTATCCTGCATTAATATAAACAGGTGTTTTCGGGTGTTGTTTCAACTAATTGCCCTGCTTTCCAAATTACTCAGTTGGTGGGACAAGTGTGCCAAGTTGTGTCTTATGCAAACAGTTTCGCGGAAACCGGAAACAGAATTATCAGTCTGCGGTCAAATCAATAATCTAATTAAATAAAAAAAAATGATTACAAGATTATCTTTCTAATGGTTGTCAAACTGGCGTGCTAAACCACTCTTTTTTGATATTCTATAAAATGGGGTTTAAAAAAATTGGTTGACTCAATCGAGAGGAAAAAACAGGCTATCTAGACACATAGATAGAGATAATTAAGACTAATTGACGGACGAAATTAAAGACCGTCGTCCAGCGAAATTTGTGATTTTCAGTTCAAAGAAGTTTTCTCGTCAAAATTAAAAACATAAGACTTAGGACGTAAACAGTGAGATATAAATAGAAAACCTAGTCACACAGGCCGTAGCCACAGCTAAATTCCTTCTCCCTCTATCTAAACACATAGCATTTATAGCTAAGCAATCTTTCCCCGACAGGTCATGACTAAAGTACGGGCTCGTTTTTTTAAGTAGTTTCCTCGTGTTTACCAAAACTCGACAGCATTTAGATACAACTATATGTATACGTGAATGATTATCAAATGCTGGCCTTTTAGGCTTTGTTCCGAGCTAACTGGCATTAACAACAGTTGGATACAGGAGAATGAAGTGGAGAAAAACTGGCACTAATCTCCTCTTGCGCCAAGGTTGCCTGAGAAAAAAGCGTTATGTGATTTACATGAAATACAACGAGATCTCGTCCTTTTAAAAGACTGCTAAAATCGCGATGAGAAGAAGTCTTTTTAAGGCGAAAAGTACGCAAAAGATGATGAAATTGAAATATTTTAATTTACTTTGATACAATGTATGAAGGTAATAAGGTTATCGCTTTGTGAGGTACTATACTCAATTTACTCTGATGTAATCGTGATAAGATTATCGCATCGCTGTTTACAGCGCTTTTTTAGATCATTATCCAATAATCATCAACGGTAAGTTTTTTTAATGCACATTACTTTGTTTGTAATGGGCTTAAAATCAACTTGAAGAGAAGACATTTCAAATTAAGTGACAATTTTTAGAAATTTTTTAAAGGCCGATGGTGCATAGTCATGAAGAGACTATTGGATCGTTATCCCTCCCTGAATTGGGGGAGGCGAGCAACCTTCGCTAGGTCACCTCTCAGAATGATTTCATCAGGTTTTCTTTGTTGGCATTTATTCATGCTCTAAGATGGAGAGAGGCGTTGTAAGAAAAATAAGTCTTGGCTAAGGTTTAAACCCACCCACTGTTTAGCGTCGGCTGAGTTTTTTTTTTCTAAGATATTATTTGAAACAAGAGGGGACTTTTTTCCTCAACGGGATTGCTTAGCCCAAGGGAAGTTCCTCAGTTTTGTCAGTTTGGTGGAAAATTAAGTCTACGTTTACATCATGCCAGGTACGTCAGTCACCTCTGGTGGAGACTTTGAAAGCTGCTTTAAAGAAAAATTAATACTAAAAGAACTTTCGGGATGAGAATGCTTCCCTCAAAATCTTAGAAAGGTTGCGCCCTTGGAAATCATACTATGCTTTTAGCAGTCAATTCGTGAGGACAAGTGTAAAAGGAAAAGCGTGACATACGAGAGACAAAAAAAAAAAGAGGGAACCTACCCCATGAAATTAAATGGCTGTTTTCTCTCATTCACTCATTTGCTTATCTCCGATTTACCTGAAGCCTGTTACGGGCCGAGATATTCTGATACTAACTGTCATCGCATCATGAGGTAGAGATCCTGTACCTGTGCAGAAGACATCATGTGAATGATGAAGACCACACTTACCAAATTAGAATTATCGCTTTATCGGGAGACCTCAATGTCATTTTTTTTTTCTACAGGAGACCACAATGTCATTTTTTTTTCTACAGGTTATGGTGAAAAAAAAAAAATGTTCGATTTCATTTTTCTTTTAATTGCTTAAAGATTTCCCCTGAAAAATTGAAGTTGTTGTAATTAATAGCTTATCGATAGAAAAGGCGGCGTAAGCGATTTTGCCGACGTGACTGTTGGCAAACTAACATAGAGAAGTTCTTGCAATATAATGCAAAGGTTTCTATTTTACGACTTCACTTACTAGCAAGGAATGTCCTCATTGACTCGGTAACTCCTGTTACTAACATGAAAAAAGAGAGATACATATAACTGCATCATAATCTTCAAAGTCTGAATTAAAAACATAAATGATTCATAAGAAACTTTCTTAAAGTTTAGCAAAAAGCAGTCCTAAGAGTAAGCGTTTCATTGTCGAAGCTGACTACAAAGTTGGAAGGTTTAGTACCTTACGCAGATACAGACCACTGTGCTTTTAGGTCAGACTTCGGTAAGATCTAATGAAGATTGTTATCGCAAATGTTTCACCTCCAATAATCTCAAAATAAATTTCAATTTCATCTGTAATAGGACTGCCAAGTATGAATTTTGAACTTTGCAATCTTTTTTCAGATACCTGGAACCGATGTGATATCTTTATCAGGGTAGACTCAATTGAAGAGCACCCGAAATATTTCACCTACGCCTAAGTTTGATCGTGACAGTGATAAAACCTACTGGAGTCATTTAAACCTTGAAGTGTGTTTTTTAAGTAACATAAGAAAACATGTTATAACTGAATCTAAATTACCTCCTGATCTAAGTGTTTTATGGCGAGGAAGTGATGCAAATATTGTTAATCATCATGTATTAACCAGCTAACTGTAGCGGTACTAAATTGATAGTATCTTTGATCAAACTCCTGATTGCAAAGAACTTGCTAGAAGCATTAAGTGTGTAATTTCCCGAATGGAACCAAGGAGCCATCATTATTGCGAGACTCGTCGGTTAACAGCAGCCTTGGCGGCTGTTAGGACTATACTGCAGTGTTAGATGTTAGAAACACTTATTTAGCTCTTTCAACGGTTGGTCACTACTTTGGTACGTAAGTGTGTTGTGTATTTTGCTGATATCAGTATCTGTTACACATTTGGCGAAAGTGGCGCCTTCAGTCATTGTTGTCTCTGTGTTAGCACATTTACTGTACAGCTTCAATGTAACTAGTAATTGATGTCTAGGTCTACTGCTTTGCCAAGTGTGCTTATACCGAGTCTTGTCCGACATCAATGTACCTCCTTTCTTATCGCGTATGTTGTCTCAGTTTTATTCGTAAAGAATACGCACACGTAGTTCTTTAATCATGTAACCGATCCCGAGTAAAAAAAAAGCAGCAGGAAAGAAAGAATATATCAGGTATTAGATACATCATGGATGATGGACTCCTGCCAGCATGAAGAGAAAAATTACAAAAAAACAAGGGCAATTCTAATTACATTTACGATATACTAGCGCACAGTCCCTCATCAAGCTTTTGTATTTCTGTTGGTCATTTTGTTTCAATGCCCTTAATCCTCGTCTATCCATTTCCCCACCCCCCTCCTTCCCTCTCAGCCTTCGTTTCACTCCTCTCTCCTGCCAAAAATATATGACTTTGGCGTTTAGGAATATTATTTATGATAGGAACGAGAGATAAAGACACTGGCGAGACCCTTAATTGTACTGTTCCTTATCAAACACCTCTCCACTCTCTCAAATGAGCTTGGTATCAATGAACCATTGAAAGATGTATCTTTAGGGATTGTAGATTCCGATGAAAAAGTAACATTGTTCTTTTGGATTATTTGACTCCATAGACAGTCAGCACTGAATTACACATAATTATGAAGCACACAAATTTAATTATAAAGGTGCCAGATGATAGAGACAGCGAGTAAAGAGCACATTTGATTAACAGCAATGACCTCCCACTCAGAACACTGCACGAAAGTAATTTAACAACAATGAAGGTGTTCGATATCACAAATTAATTTACCATAGGTATTTCGTGGGCGTATCTAACTAGACCTTCTTTCAGTTAAATGGAATTTCCCTTATGCCTGTGATAGATAATAATATGGACACGGAAAGTGGATGGACAGGTCCATTAAATGTATAGTAGGAGTCTAAGTGTTCTTGATTGGATCTAAAAATACGGTTATCGGTGCTAGGCACAACATGCACATCTACACTTGTCGAAGTAGGGATGGTGCAGTACAGAATAAAGATTCAATATAGTCAATAGCAAACACAAATTTAAATATCGTGCTTTTAAAAGATAACATTAGTGAAGGCTTCATGGCAGAAACAACGCCTATGCCGACGTCAAAATCTCACGACATGGCTTTATCCCCAGGTTGTAAGTTTTAACAGTACGAGGATAAGAAATTTCCAATGAGAAGGTCATGAACGCCCAAGAAGTAACAAGCTTCTTTGTGGGTTCTCCAATATTTTTTTTCGCATACTTAAGCGGTGAATATCAGTCTCTGGTGAAGGTCATGAACGCAATCATTCTAAAAACAAATACCGCATTGAGGAGACGAAACAGCAGAGGCTAAATATAGTTTCACCTGCAGTTTTCTCTTCTTTTTCATTTTCTCACAACTTTCCTCTTCTTCATCATGTTGAACATTGAAATGCAACAAACCTGACAGAAAACTTTTTTCAACAGCTGGAAGCTCTTTGATAAAAGAAAATATTTCAGTTTTGAGTTTCTCTCCAGACTGATCAGTGCAAAGAGGTTATCTGCGAACGTGCTTTAGTTTCTTAGCCTTAGATAAGGATCGAATGAAATCTTTGGCGAACTGTTATGACTTTTGACCCGTTTTTCTTTATAACGTTTTGATAGATATTTGGTTGGATTCGACATTATCCAAACTATTGATCCCGACATCGAGGATGCTTTGTTTTGAAGTTAGCATACAGGCAAGGGGAGCTTCCCGAAAAAAGCTTTATAGGTTTTCGTTTAAGCTGTTATCATGCGCTAACTGGGTCGCCCCACTCGGAAGAATTTGACAGCCTCTCTTAATCGAAGTGAGAACTTACCTCGATGATATTAGCGTATGTACCTATTGCTTATCCAGATTAAAACTTCAGACAGTTTATTAAAATAATGTTTTAACTTTATTCTAATTTCAATAAGGATATCATCAGACACGCGTCAGCTGTAGTCATATCTCTAAAAGTTATTTCGCCCCCTAGGCCAATTTTTTTTTACCATAAAATACGTGCCTTGCCCTGAAAGCCAAATAACATGGTATTTATGAGTTCAACTTATAATAAACCGCGCTATCAATCTGAGATGATACGAGAATAAGTAGAGGTGAGCACGCCAAAGATAAAATAAAACTGAAAGGTGATATTTCTTGAGTTGGTTGATTATGGAGCAATTAGGATATAGCCAGAAATTCCATCACACAAGACAATTGCTACACAACATTGTCAACCTTGATATCGGAAAGGTGTCTGTTTATTACTAGGGAGCAACAACACGGTTCCAAATCCATTTCCACTGCTCCATTTTCATCATTTTATATTCCTTTGCTCAAATGGTTCACGATGTTATCTGATCGATTCGCAAGCTATCTATCTTCTATCTAACAATTACAACATGGTTAGTTTTAACAAGTAGTTACTTAAGATTAGATTAGATAGTTACATAAACATTTTATTTGGAGTAATGTAGATATGCTTCTTCTCGGTTGTTTTTAACACGTACCTCTTTATATCGCTTCGGTCACGGTATTGTTTCCTGCATGTGTAATGGTTAAAGACAACACGTGGGCAGCTATCAACAAGCAAAGAATGTGCCTACTTTCACGAGGGAAGGGGAGGCGAACTGTTAGTCCAGTGGAGGCCAAAAATTGATAGTGTCGGAAACTTTTGTCAAGTTTTACACATCTTTTTATCATTTTTTTGTTCTCTTCTTTAAAGTCTTTTTTTGAGATTTTTTTCAAGTATATACTTTTAGCTGAGTTGTTCGGAATCATGGAAAATAACTGTGGCCGAGGAACATCCTATGCAAGCATTGCAAGCGATGATATACCTTTTAGTTCACTTGTGCACGCTTCGTTTACTTTCAAAGCTTGTCACGGTTTATGTTTCAATGTATTATACTTCACTGTTTGACGTATCGCGCTATTTTCTGCTTATCGTGACTACTGAAACAAGAGAAATAATTTGTTTTCTGGCGGAAGCGTGTTGTTGGCGTGCTATCATCTATTGCCTCGAAGTCTTTTGAAGGGTCGCATTATGTTCCACAATCACGAGAAAAGGCCTTTCCAGAAAAAATTCCGAGAGACAAGTCAAGGGAGAATTACTACTAAGAACTACGCCATGGGGCCCTTAGAAATTAATGCACATTTTCAATATGCTGATTTGAGATCGCGCTGAGCCTCGCTTCAGTGTTTCTCATAGAACATTCGCCAAACATATTTGCATTACCACTCAAAACTAATGACGCGCAAAATATTCTCTTTCAGTCGGTAAACAGAAGATTCCTTCTTGCGGTTAACTGCGGGTCACCTGCGTTTGAAGCAGAGCTGTAAAGCGTTTCCATTTGAAGGATTATCTCGTCATTTAGTATGTGCTAATTACCTTTTTACGTTCCAGGAAAAGATGTTAGGCCCAGTTGTTTTGGTTGCTGTTGCCATTCTGATCCTCAGAGTAGGAGGCGGCCTTCGGGGATTTCGGCCAACGCAGTGCAACTTAATCTATAAAAACGCTTGCCATCAATACCGAGAAACGGGAAATCATGAAATTATGTGCCGCGAAAGCGCACAACATAAGCTTTGTCAACAAACTTGTAACAGCGGTAGTTGTCGTTTGCATTGCCATGCTTCAAACTCGTGCACTCAGCGATGTGTGGCTGGCCGTTGTAACAACATCTTTTGTAAATCCAAGTATTGTAGACAAGATTGCACAAGAGGAAGCTGTCAACTGATGGATTGTGGTGGAGAGACCTGCAGACAGAAGTGTCTTATGGGTGGCTGTAACATGCTCTGCTCGAAAGGAGCCACAATCTGCACACAGTGGTGCCAATTGGGAAAATGCACAATGCGTTGCCCTCCTGGCGTAAAGTCATGCGAGCAGACTTGTAATGGCGGAAAATGCAACATGATTTGTAATGCAGAGAAATGCAAACGTTCTTGTAAAGGAGGAGAATGTACTTACGGTGCGGAAGTTACTCGAGGTTTAGAGGCAGTACTTGGTGCACCACGATACATTTACTGCAACGACGATCTCAGAGAGAGTATTTGTATGCAGACTTGCTCTGAGGGAAATTGCGACATGAAATATAAATATAGCCATCACAGCTCGTTACTGCAGGTGTGCGCGGGAGGAAGTTGCCATTTCGACTGCAAAGCTCCCCGTAAATGCACCCAGGTCTGCATTGGAGGAAAATGCATGAAATACTTATGCAACTCAAGAGTATGCATTCAGGAATGTGTCGCTGGGGGATGCACGATGGAATGCGAAGCAGAGACATGTCTTCAGGCATGCAGAGGTGGCGACTGTAGGATGAGTTGCATGTCGAATGTTAAGCGATGTTTCCAGTGGTGTCCTGGAGGCAACTGTATTCTTGGATGTGAAGCAGAACAATGCAAACGTTACTGCCAGTCTGGAAGCTGTGTTACTCCTGCCCAAGCTCCCAAACTCCAGGCAATCGCAAGGAGGGTTAGATGTGCAATGTTAACACGTGAATGTCATCAGCAGTGCCCACAGAAACGAAGCTGTTCATTTCTTGGATGGCTACATTATGGCATTTTCCGATCAATAAATCAAACTTGCAATGAAGGAGACTGCCGGAGAATGGAGTGCCGAGCATCCATTAAATGTACACAAACTTGCAACGATGGAGCCTGCTACTCAATGTCTTGCACCTCAACTAATTGCTTACAAGACTGTGCGGGAGCTAACTGCAATATGGAGTGTAATTCTGAACATTGCACCCAGATTTGTCGCGGAGGGGGATGCCAAATGAAATGCGCTGAGACAGTTAAAACATGCAGACAGTCTTGCAATCCTCAAAATTTGAACTGCCAGTCTATTTGCCTGGCAAAAACCTGCTCGGTTACTTTAATGTAAAAAAAAAAATAGCCATTCGTTTTAAGTGTTGCACTTGTTCGGTAATCGCACGCCTTTGTTTGTAGGTGTTTTCCGTGCCTTTCATTTGATAAAAGAACTGGGGAAAAAAGAGTTAAGGAAGGGAAAAGAAAGACGGAAAGCTTGACAATAAACACTTTGAAGGAGTATAGCACTGATCAAAGTGTTGTAAAGAACATAAGAGCATATTAGTATAGGCAATCATATGATTTCGAGTGCAATTTGGAATAAATAAGCACGAGTAAATTTAAAAGTACATAAAATACTAACAAAATTGCTATCGCCCTACGGGCTCGTGCAATTTGTGGTCTTTAAAAAAATTAACAAGTGCTTATTTATTCCAAATTGCACGAGAATAATCATGTGATTACGTATTAATAATATACATGAAAAATACGAGATAGCTTCTCATAATTATGCAGAAGCAAAGCGCGCATCGAGTGCAAAAATATTTATTCAAGCCCTGCAGGTGACATTGTGCGTTCGGTTAAAACAACCGCGTGCGATCAAAACAGTAATATACAATGATATTTTCACACCTTTAAGGCGCAAAAAAGTTCAAAGTCCGGCTAAACAGTTCAAGGAATTGTTCAGTCTGAGGTCGAATCACTTTCGATGGAATGGAATCGTCGTTTGCGAGGTTTAACCATGTTTGATTTTCATTTCGGCGTACAATCGCTCGAGCAAAGTGCTAACCTGGATCGGCTCGTAATTTTCGATTTCCTTGGCAATTCCCCTCTTTAAAGACTCTTTAAACACCACTTTTTCCAAATGGACAATTAAAAAACAGTACTTTTTACAGTGTTTTCGTTGTTAGAGCTGTTTTTCAGCAGCTATATTGTTGTTGCGGTGGCGAAAGAAAACCTAATCAACATGCCGGCCATTATTTCGCTCGCAAATTTTTAGCGTATCCAAATCTTGCGACATCCAAGGCTCGCATTTGATTGGCTATCTGTGAGTTTCTTTGATTAATGACCAATCAGAATGTCTGGTTTGTTACTTCTTTGCACTGAATTAACCCTCTTCTGCATTGAATTACCTGAAAACTGCATGTATCTTAACCAATCAGAACTGAGTAATTTTTTCATGTATATTATTAATAAGGAAACGCGCAACATAAGTGCATCATTATTATAATCATCATCATTACTGAATTCCTTTTACTGAATTCCTTTTAAATGCAGACGCACGAAACGCGTACAAATACTAAGTGATGCCATACGATCGATTTGATGGAACATACATATCATTACACGGTCAGTAAAGGTTAAACCTTATTTCTTTCTATCCCATGCAGTTCGCTTTATCGTATGGTCTCCCATCTCTTCAATGACTCCCCCTCCCCCCCCCCCCCCCAACCGTTTTTTTCGGAATTCAGCCAAATACATGCGATAGCATGTTAAATAATTTAAATAATATACAACTTTTTCGAGCAGCACATCTTCTGAGAATCGCTCCTTGGATAGTTGAAATGACATAGTAGACAACAAATGGGATCATGAAATTTCTTACAGTTATCCTTTATTCCCTTTACAGTAAATGGGGCTTTAAATTTACCGAAAAAAAAGTATTTACATGTGAATTTTTACCTTCCTTATCTTTTTAAAGGGCAATAGTTTACCAACAATCCAAAGGCAAGAGTTTTCTACTATTCTTATTTTGATAATTTAGTCAGCTGCTTGTTTGGGTGATAAATCTTCAATTTAAGAGTTTAGAATTCGTTGCGACGAAGCTCAATTTCAAATAAATTCCGAGAACACACTTGTGACTTTCTAAGTATTTTTTTCATATTTATTTCAAGTCATCAAATCAAAAAGATATAGGAGATGACGTATCGGTCAACTGCTGCGATTTGTATGAATACTAATTACTCCAATGACAATTTTTTTTGTCATAAAAATACCTACTATGTGCCTTTTGATTTGTAGATAGGTATCGCCTGGGTTTTATTCTGATTATTATTACGTTTTTCTTGAATTATCACTTCTTGGCTTTTAAATGAACTGGCACTTAACAGTCAGATATATGTAACCGCGTCTTCCCTTTAGGACTTGGTTTAATTGGCGCAATAAAGCTGTACTCGGACTATGGATTTAAAGCTGATAACTTTTAGCACTTTGAATTTCAAAATGCAAATATAGATGTTAATTGTTCGGAGGTGGTAACTGGAATTATACAATAAGACTAACGTCATTACTTCGAAACGGTTATTATTTTCTTTGTGAAGCAGAGTGTTGAAAGAAACAAGACCGGAATTAAAAATCTTCTAGAATACGTGAGCGAGCAAAACACGATTTTCGCCTGGTGAGTGCAAATTATTGTGTTTCATTTCGTTTCCTGTTATTCAAGTTTATAAATCAAGGGTCATGTACAAGTCAGATGTACAATTAGAGTTAAAAAAAAGGATACAGGCTGGCAAAACTGATTTGAGGTACGCCATTGTCACTTAAGAAGAATTTCACTGGTTGAAAATAAATCGATACAAGCTAACAAATGCACACCTTCCGGATTTGAATGGCTTTGCTCAGATTCATCATCAACAGTTGTGTCTTCTTGATATCACTGAATTTGCGATTTAAAATATCCTTTTACCATACGCCTCAAACTGAAAATGAAGTTCTGTGTGTCGGTAAGCCTTATCCTGTTTTTATTTAAGATATGCAACATATTTATCGTATTTATTAGCTCACTCTGTGGTTTATTATTCCTTTTTTTGTTCGTTTTCGTAAATTTAAATCAGTAAATCTTGCTACGCTGCAGCTCAGTGGTGAACAAATTTCGAAATCTGTTTTAGCTCTCTATATTGTCAAAAAGGTACTTTTCACTTCGTGGAAAATCATGTTTTTTCCACGAGTCAGGAGCGAGGGTCACTATTCAGTTTTTGTAGGGCATATTCAATCTCTTTCCCTCTCTCGCTCTCTCTTATTTCCTTCGTTTTGAGCACACAACTAACTTTTTGAAAATGAGACAAAGTATCCGTCGAAATGAATCGGAACCGCAATTGGTGTCAAAAATTTCCAAGCCCTTATTATTAGCAAATCCACCTATATTGTTTTGCAATACTTTTGAACTATCGAAGGAAGTATTAAATAATACGGGTGAAAATATTGAGAATGCTAATGCAAAGGTTACGATATCAAGTTCCTGTGATTATGGAAGTCTAAAAGAGAAAATCCAAAAACACCTTTCACTTGGGTAAATAAAAAAGCTTAGGCTATTCAAATAGTTGAAATGAAAAACGTTCCAAAGTCAATATTGAAACCTTTCAATTGAGTTTGGTTTTTCTGTTTGTTAAATTACATCCCTTGAGCTGGTATTTCAATGGAAAAAGAGGTCACCCAAGCAAATAGAGAAGAAACAAAAAAGCAAACACTTTCATGGTCTGAAAGATAATAACAACGACGACTGAATACATAGAGTTCTAATACGTAGTAAGACAACCGAATACGACTATTTCTTTCTGTCAACTGTTTTCACTGCTTTCAAATCAAAGAGGATATCTAGTTCTGAACATTTCGTGTATTTTGTGTTTCATGTAAAGATCGTTATAGTCATGGGAAAAAATTTCATTCATTCTCCGTTAATTTTATTCAGACTAATTTCGCGAAAGAGGGCACATCGAATTGAAAAAAGCCCATAGCGAGGAAACAACACACCCACTCATGAACTGATTAGATTAACAACAAGCCTTTCGGGTTTCTTGCTTATACGAAAGTCAACGAAAGAGTGATTGAAAAAGCTTCCTAAACTGTGGAGGAAGAGCCTCATAGACGGTGAAAGGGAAAAGGGATAGCTAAAGATATGTTACAAATTTCTCATGTGGTATAAAGTTTTTAAGTGAATTCTTTGTGGGCTGCACAATATAAATCTTTTGTTACTTAAATTGATTGACGTCATGTTGGGTCTCAGAGTAGCTATTGACATTTGGCAATTAGATACATATAGAAAGTTCACTCGAGATCAATACAGATGCGAAAGTTAAGACATCCCTGCTTAGAAGCGGCAACAAAATTCTAAAGACGGTTGTATTGAAAGGGAAAGTTTGAAATTATACCTGTCTGCTAAGATAAGTTTTGGGCACTACGCATTCAGCGTACATTTTATTTCCTTCAAAAAGCAATAAGAAAGTATCTCCTGGATAGTTTTGTTTTTAAGGTATGGCACAGCTTTTAGCATTATGATGAAATCTACAAAGAAAAGCATGAAAAGACTCCGGCAATGTCAGGTGTCAGTGCTACCACAGAGTATGGCGCCGGACATCTAACATTTTTAAGTGAAAACCCTTAAACGTTTGCTTTCTCGTCTAGCAACAGTTGCGCTTAATTAGTTAGAATGTTAAAGCTTAAAGGTAGGCATGCGTAATGTTCAAAATCGGCGACTGGGAAAAAAATTCAATAGGGCTCGTTAAGATTTGCGCCAAAAGTTTTTAAACAGATATTTAGCGCCTTTTTTAAGACATCGAAACAATATCAAAGATACGAAATCTGGGAGTTTCTGGAAGCCCTTGACTCACCTGTACTTGCTCAACTAACCACAAAACTGTTTTGAATTTAAAATTGTGTACATCTGAGGCAAGTATGTGTAGCGAGTGGGAATAACGCATCCTTCGTTTACTAATTTTCCACCATTTTTCAGATGCTGAAGGCTATCGAATGCAATATTGATATTCGCGATTTTTGTGGGTGTTCTAATGACAAATGCTTAGGTTGACAAAACCATCGCTCACTGAAACACCATTATAATTTCCATATTTGATATAACCTCCTTGTTGTAACGTTCATTGGGACTAATAAATTTGGTGACTTGATAAGCTTTATTTTGCAGTATTTTGTAAGTTTCTTAGTTGTAAAAATTTCAATGCCAGAATTTAATCAGCGATACAATTCAAATTTCCCCACAAATATTTCAGGGAAAGAAAATTGTTAAATTGATTAAACTTGCTAGGGAAATTATTCATGTTCGTGTTTTTGTTAATTTAATTGACGTATTGAAAATTTGTTTGTGAGGTCTGGAGCCTCAGTCTCTTTTCAATATTTATTTGTTGGCGTCTTTTATCCCAGAGAATGAAACCACCGGTTATTTTGTATACATCGCCCTTTTCTTTGGCCTACCATCAACAAAGTTAGCTTGAAAGCGACGTAACAGTGTATAAACTACATACAATTTTCTAATCTATCCAAAGACATCCGACGAAAATGATCAAGCAACACATAGAGGACGAAACACAACATTTTAGAGTCGTTTGCTTGGATCCATTTTGTATTCTTCGAAGGAAGAAAGTTTTTTCCTTTTTAACGCCTGTTTATTGAAGGTTTGTTTGTTTTTCATCTGATTGTGTGAAATATCTCGTTATATATTTTTATGTTCTCGAGGGAAAGAGTTATTTCAATTTATTTAACTTCGAGTCTTTGTTTTCCTCGACTTTCTAAGGAGCAATATTGAGACCCTCAGAGGGGGGGAACCGTTTCCCTTGGGAAAAAACATTAAAAATATAATATGGTCTTAAACACAAGCTTACATCTGATATTGGGCCTTGTCAAGTACTAATTATAACGTCCAAGAAGACAATAACTTTCTAACATTCGCAAAACTGTGGTGACATTTGATTTCAGGAGATTAGGTAGGTCAAATTACAACGATCTGAGAATCCGAGAGACGTAATTAAGATCCTCTTTTGCAAAATATTATGTCGCACCTCAGACGTTTAGACCAGTTAGCGCTTCGATGCTCTACCAATGAGTTTTAAAGAACCTCATAATGCAACGGGACATAACTTGGTTCATATGTTACAAGCGTTTCGCAGACAGCTAGGATCAGCAATGTCGATATCGCCGCGTGAGAAAACAAAATGAGAAAGATAGGAGGTTTTAAGATCACTCTTGTTGTCCTTACATTGTAAACTCGAGTGACTGTCAAAAACTTTTTTCACTGATCATGAACTGCATGTGGCCCCCTCTCACGGTGGCAAATGCTAATGGCTGAACTAATCACGACTTCGTACATTATAAAATATTAAGAAGGATGAATAGTTTTTAACTCGGCCTCGTTATCCTACCAACGTAGCTTTGGGTGACCGTCAAAATGTTATTGACATTATTTTTGGAATTAAATATTTTTAAATTTTTGTGACATAACCACCATGTAGAATAATTCCATTAAAAAAAATTGGAAATTTTTACTTCTTTGCGACCGCAAGAAAACTATCTAAATGAAAAATATTGAGGAGAAAAATGGCTAAGTGTGATCGCCTTTTGACTTCAGGAATATCACGAGAAAAGGAAATTGTCAGGTTGACAACTCCGAAAAAAGATGTAAACAATATGGAATGGAAAACAAGCTGGTCGCCAACAGAAATATTTTCCCAACTGAAATTAAAAACCTGCGTGTACCTCGATTACGAAAGTTATCAGCCGGCATGAAGGAAAACAGAATTAGTGCTGGAAAAAAAAACATAATTGTTTTGCGCATGTAGTGAGGGTTTCGTCAGCATTTCACATAGGATTTTTAGAAAATGCGCAACTTCTGTAATGCACTTCAAATTTCTTCCATCTGTTGGTATCTTCTCCAACAGTACTGCTATATCTAGAGCCGTGTTACAGTTTCACAAACAACTGCTTTAAGATTGAAATAGTATATTTTGTTAGGATCCATCAATTTGCAATCTATGTTTTAGCTTCCGCCAACATTTCAACCGAGAACAGAAACTAAAAGATGGAAGCAGATAATACTTCATTTACTTTATGGTAATATTTCATGTTTTCTTACGTTTACCTTTGTTCGTTGCCAAGCAACACAAGCTAAGGACTATGCCACGGAAAGAACTTACAGAAAATAATAAATAAATGTAACTTTATGTAATTTATGCGTATGGCTACAAATCTTATCGTATAATTGTTTTATTATGCCCTCGGGCCATAACAGAAAGTGGCAATACAGTGCATTGTAGGGGTCATTTAAAATATGAAAATGGCACAGGCATATTTCGTCCTCTGTTATAAAAAGTATATGTTCGGCTTTCATTGATTACTCGCACACTTGAACAACTTAAAGGAATTCTACCCTAAAATTGCCATTCTGTTATTATAAAGGGAGATTATTTTGCGGCGACTTGGCCAACGCGGCAGTCTTTGTGAGACTTGTATTATGACGAGAGGCTGATTATCAATTTGTCTTAAAGAAAGTGATCAACATCATAAAAGCTAAAGATGAACATTTGCATAGATTCATTTTCAAGGAGCTCTTGGATCTGAATATGAATAAAAAGTGCCATCCACCTTGGTGCAATTAACAGAAAAATTTTGGCGCGGCAAAGGAAAACCGTAAATCGTGGAAAAAAGTATCGGAATATAGGTGTGAACGAAGGTGACATCCTGTTAAACAACCCATACTGTGAAGTATCAAGAAAGGTAAGGCAAAACCCAGGTTTATCACGCAATTGCACAATAGCCATAGTGAGAGGTCAATAGAGAACATGCGAGACATATTTTGATTCAAAAATCGGACAGAATTTTTAAAATCTCACAAGTGGCAGACATTCATTTTTAAATGACTTTAAATTTTAAATATATGAAAATAATACTGTGAACTGCCGTTAAAGAAATATGCGTGGAAGCGATCTTCGCAGTACTCTACCTACTGAGCTGACAAGGCAATTGGGAGCTGGCCATTATGTTGGTTCCAGTTAAACCCATGGGGTTTCTTTCGATATCGCAGAGGTCATAGGTTCAAATCCCGTACAGGCCTAAATTTTTTTCAGGCCTTATTTTCACTACTACTTGAGTAGTGTTCATTACTGCGAAGGTCGCTTCCATATTTACTTTATAATCTATTCTTTAAGAGAGATGTATTAGAAATTTTATTTTAAACTTCTCGACTACAAGGAGTGAAAAAAGCCCTTGGAAGCAACGGATACAGTGTGCCATGTTCACTTGAACTGTTCTCTCAAATTATCAGTCAATTTCCATTTCTTGTCTCATGCTTTTTGGAGCACATATGGTGTTCTAAGTCCATGATTTAGCCAATCAGATAAAGACATTCAGTTTGTGGTGAAGGGCAAATTTTCAAATATATAAATAAGACGTGAATCCATAGCGATTTAAAATGGTAGCCCTTTCGAATATATCTTGGCAGGAAGGTGTTTATTTTCAACTCGGGAAGCTACTACTTTATCGCTAATTTTCAGAAGTTTTGCGATTGGTGAGAATGCAAAATAACATTCATCAAGTCTTCTTGATCAGTTACACAAAGGACTCTCAGCTTTCATATTCATGAACGTAATAACAAATCAATCAAAACTGTGAGCGATAGCATACAGCTAAGATGAATGGACCCTTCATTACCTAAGGTGTAGTTTAAAATGCGAAAGATGTGCCCCTTTAGTTTCTATCGGTAGTGTCTTGTATATTCCTGAAGCTAAGCAAAGATCACACAAAAAAAGATTTTTTGCCAGTTTCTCATTATTCGCACCCTTCTACCCTAAAAATTTTGCGCACTAAGATGATGATATTAACTTTCACGTCTTCGTTTACGAAAGTAACTCTTATCGAAAAATGCACTTTATATTGTCAGAAAGAAATTTTTGCAGTTTGTCGAAATTATTCGAAACCCTTGTTGTCCCTGTGGCAATGGCCATAGCTTTTCAAAAATCAGTTGACTTGAAAACTACTAATAAATGCGAAAATTTCCTTTGCTATTTTTCAAAAACAATTACTTGAAAATGAAGGGAAGACCTTGGAAATGCAATCATCAATCAAGTTCATTAGCTCAAACAAAACCACAACATCATCATCTATAGCCGGAACTATCTTTTTAAACATTTAGAAATCCCCTTTTTGACATGAAAACAACGTTAACGATTTGCATTTATACAAAATGTCTTTTGCAGTAAAGGAAAAATCTAAAAATCCTCTCCATCGATCACCTTTTCTGAGCTTGTCTAAATTTCAGTGGCCTGAAGGAAAAACGATTTCCGAAATCTTAGGGGGTATTAAGCTAAGATGAAAAACCAGTGAATTCCAATTATAGAACATTTCCGTCAAACATTTATTACACTGCAAAACATTTCAGGTTTCGATGGCTATCAAAGATAATTTTATTTTGTTATGGGCATAAAAAAAACTCTTGAAAACACTTTCACTCTGCGACTTTAACCACTTCGGTATACTTTAATTTTAGATAGGTAAATAGCCCAAAATTTAGTATATATTTTTGAATCAATATTTCAGAAGTCAAAAATAATTTGGAATAGTCAGCATGTCGAATCAACTTGTCAAACTCAAATACTAATGTATATTAGTTCTCTTCACCCTGAGAACGACCAAATTGGTTTGCAAGAGATTTAAAGAGAAGCGAGTTTAGTTACCTTGAAAATACCGATAATTCGTTTTCGTGGGGTGAGGATATTTTTTTTCTGATTGATTGAATTTAAACCGAATCAGGTACCTTTATAGTCTCAGTGCATGTATACGAGAGATTTATCATTAAATTTAGGTTTTGCGTTTTATACTTTTTAGAGCCTACAATTCTTAATCATAGCATCACATAAGGCATATTTGAAGTCTGCAGCAGACATAGTTGCTAACGTCAAAGTGGAACAAATTTTAGACAAAAATATCTTTGCGAGCGTTCATAGTGTTCAGCACCGCGATTAAAAACTGAAGTTGCATGCTGCATGAATTTATGGTGGGAAATTGCCATCCTTGCACCAATAATTTAACAGTTAACTTCTTCATTTATCAAAAAGCTATGTGAGAAACAGTTATTATGGTTAATTTAATCTTAATTCATCATTTTGTGTTTAGGCAGAAGTCGTTATGAATGACACATTAATAAAGCAAAGCTCTACCGAGAGGGAAGACAACATCAAGCTCGTTAATCTACCTCAGAGCTGGACTATTCTCATTATGACCATTATGTCCTTGGTTCTCGTTTTAACAATCGTTGGAAATGTTGCTGTTATGATTGTCCTTCGTTACTCAAGCGCTCTCAACTCCATCGTTAACTCCTACTTTTTAGTGTCTCTGTCAATTGCAGATCTTCTTGTGGCCATTCTTGTAATGCCGTGCGCTTTGGACGCTGTAAACAGCGGTTGGTGGAGATGTGGAAGAATATGGGGCATTTGTAACGGGTTTGGAAACTTTCTTTTTTGCATCTCATCGATCATGCACCTAATGATGCTTTCGATTGACCGATACCTCGCAATCGCTCGTCCACTGTTGTATCCACTTGAAATGACAAAGTCGCGCGCCATTTGGTTGTGTTTTGTACTGTGGATATACTCTGCCGTTTGGGCTTTCTTGCCCTTATTTGGGGTGAGCTCCTACGAGTGTTTCATTAACTACATTGGCACATGTAAACCAGAGGACTGGTCCAAGTATGGGTTAAACTTTGCTTTTGCAATTTCCGTTGTTACAGGAACCTACGGACTAGCTTTAATAACGATGGTTTTTGTATACTGGAAGATTGCGCGGGTAATCCGAAGTCAACTTCAACGTATTGAGGTTGTTAGAAATAACAACAAAAAGCAGACAGTTTATAACAAAGAGGATAATACGACTGGGAAATTTAAAAGAAGTAAAGGAGTGGTTACTTTAATGATAGTAACTTTAGTGTACCTCATATGCTGGTCACCATTTTGTATCTTGCTCTTCGTTGAGATTGGAACTGGTCGAAAGGTCCAAGGACCGTATGGCGCCGTAGCAATGCTCGTTGGATTTACGAACAGTTGCTGTAACCCTATCATCTATTCCATAAAATACCGGAGATTTAGGAGGGCTGTGTTAAGCATGATTGGCAAGACTGACTTCGTATTGAAATTTTCAGCTACTAATAACGCTGGAATGTCTTCCATGGTTCAAGAGTATACTGTCAAGAGAGTTCAAACCTTAGGAAGAAGAGAATCAAGCGTTTAAAAAGTTATAAAAGAGCAAGTTCAAGATCATTTTAAGAGGTCGACATTCGATATTCATAAATTTTCAACGATTATTTTCTAAATGTGACCCTCCACAGGATTTCAAGGAATAAGGTGAACGCACCCTCACGACAAAGAACGAGCTTTTAACACGTTAGCTGCGTTTTATTTACTTGCCTCATTAACTTCGCAGTCATTGTCTTGTTTCGCACGGTAGGAACAAAGGAACGTGTTAAGATCCTGCTCGCAACTTTGCACGATATAACACGATGACCGTGCCAATTTAATAACCCGCCTCTTAAAGTTGAATTTGCTTTTTAATGAGTAAATAAATACAACATAGAGGGGCTGTGTAACAGACTCTACGTTGTTTTCATGCTACCTATTGCTCAAATATTGACACAAATAACTCAGAGAAGGCAATTCCACTACAAGCAATGATTTTCATGACTGACACTCTCCTAAACAATATTTTCTTATCATTGAATAGAAACTATTAAACGCAAACGATTTAGACAAAATAATGACTGTTTCATTATTGCAGGTTTCACTCAATTACCGTTCTCGTAAAATATTGCTGTTTTACTCGAGAGTGATCGAACAGCAAACCTTGGCGTAATTCATGATATATCCCCCTTTTAAATTTTTCAATGATAGTAACGAACATTTTGGACTACAGGCAGCCCAAGCCTAGAACATGAGGTGACCGTGAACATGACTCCTGCCTATGGCCTGAAGTTTGTGTTACGAAGACGCCATTGAAAATTGTTTGTAAAGGAACTCAACAGTTTTTCCGAATGCACAACTTCGTGAAAATACTGAATTACAATGAACCTTGCTGCATCGTTGTTTCTATGGCATATGGATCGCGTTTTAGTCCGTTTAGGAACACTGTTTGGAGTGTCTTAATAAGCCGATAGTACTCTATACAGTTCTCTTTGGCTCAGTAGGGTACTGAAGTACAAAGTTCCATTCCTTGTGGGAACTCAGATAAATTCTTCGTCCCACGCTAATGACAAGACCAAAAAACATTTTTATTCAGCCGCATTTTTGTTTAAAACTTAAATCCAGTTACTGTTAAAAGTTCCAATTGTTTAAATCAAGAGGAAATTGTACAATATTAATCATCAACGCCGAAGGCCACAGAATCTAACTGCCAACTGTCAAAACTGGAAAAAAAATAAATTGCAATCCGTTAAAGCTATCATCCCATTGAGTCCTTAAGTTTGGTTTTCCACTGCTAAAAGTGCGATAAGATGAGACGTTCAAGCAGTGATTTATACTGTAATCGTTGTTGCTTAAAGGGGAAAGAAATTCCTAAGAAAATTACCTCCGGCCTCAATCCTTCATGAACTCTATAGTGAAATGATGCAGTTCCTTATCGATTTGCTCGGGACTCAGTACACAACTCTGTCACTTAAAGGGTTTTGCTACTACCAGAAACTGAAATAGTCTTGTAAACCATGAATTGAACATTAGATAGCGAATATAGGCCTGAAGTGGCTAGAAAAGGTCTTGGAAAGCCTAGAAACACATTTCACTCCTCAAGGAGGCCTTCAGTTCGCAAAACTTCAAGATCAAGAATACTTAGAGTTAAAAATGCACAGTGCGTTACTAGTTATCTGAATAACAAATACTGGTTCTAAATATAACTTCAAACTTAACACCTGTGGAAAGTCACTATCTTACAAGCATATTTTAAGTGTCACGCAGGAGACAATCGTTAACAAGGAAATAATGATAGATTTCTCCCTCTTTTCGGAACTTTAGACAGGCTCGAAATGCATTGTTGGTTCTGTTGATTAGTGTTGATTTTCGATCGGCTTGCAGTACGATGGAAATTAATTTTCTAGTTGAGGTACATCGCCGTATAATCCAGGTTAATCCTGTCCGTTCAGACGCATTTCTCTTTATTCATTTTTTTTTTTCACTTTTGTTTTATTTGATCAGCAGGGATTTGCTAAAGCAAAGGCATAGAAAAAACCAGGAAAGATTTATTACTCGACGTTTCGGGGTCATCGTGACTCCATTATCAAGAGACTAGTTTAAAAACATGCAAATAAGGAAAGGTACAAGAATAGCATAAATTAGAATGAACGGCTTAAACAAACACCTTGGCGCGGATGGAATCCGTTTGCACGTTCAGTGTTGGCTTACGCATGCGAATATACAACATTTCATTAACAAGGCAATCAAATTTGCCGTTACATTTCGCGATGACGTTGAATTGCTCGATCGAGCGTTCAGGCATTTCACTATTGTGCTGGAGGTGGTAGTGTTTGTAGATAGAAGATGATTTCCTTGTGTGCCCTTCTACGCGCTCGTGTAAGTGACCACGAGTGTAGCCCACATACCCTGCATCACACAGGTTACATTTAAATTCATAAACGATACATTGTTGGTTAACAATAGGGGGCTTAATTTCGTGTTGCTTAAGCTGTTGATCGAGCTTAGGGCTAACGAACACTGGTTGGACAGTCACGCTTAACTTCGAGCTTAGACTGTTCAGTTGTTGTTTAACATGATTAGCTGACGACTGGTCCTTGAAGGGTAACACTAATCTCACAATCTCCGATGGTACGTCTGGTGATGGACAGGGCTCTGCAGATGAAATCCTTCTATCAACGAACCGCTTGATTGTAGTTTCAACCAGTGGCTTTGGGTATTTCAAGTTATGAAAAACCCCTCTAAGGCGGTCACATTCCTCGGAGAAGAAAGACCAGTTAGAAGATAATCGATAAGCGCGATCCACCATGTTGTTAACTAGGCTGCGCTTGTACTTAATGTCAACATGACTCTGGAAATGCAGAAGGAGACCCGTGTTGGTTCTTTTGATGTAGACCTTGCTCTCAATCTTTGGTGCACGGTTAAGCAGTTCAGTTCCTAGAAAGGGAAGGGATCCTTCCCGTTCGACTTCCATGGTAAACTGGAGGGAGGGATGGGTAGAGTTAAGGGTGTCTAGAAACTGGCCAGCGGTCACCCTATCAGGCATTTCGGTCAGGGTGTCATCGACGTACCTCCGGTAATAGCGCGGAAGTTGACCGTGTTGTTCGAGGTTTTCCTCAATCGAGCACATGAAGACGTTAGCCAGCAACGGTCCAAGGGGAGAACCCATAGCGACTCCATCTGTCTGCTCATATAAAGCACCGTCAAACTGGAAAAGCTGGTTTTTCGTAGCTGCTCGGAGGAGGTCGATTAGGTCCGCTTTAGAGATGTTCAAGCTGTGCGTCTCGTTGAACCAATCCTGGGCAAAGGCTTTTTCAGCTAAGATCTGTATTGTTTCCTCCAATGGTACATTTGTAAACAATGAGGTGACGTCATAGGAAACTAAAATTTCGCCGTTCTTGATCTCGAAGCCTCGTACTTCATCAGCAAAGCGGAATGTGTCTGTCACTGTATATTGGTTGCACGACAGGGGTTTCAATTTGTCGTCAAGCCATTTCGCTAGCGAGTAATTGTAGGTGTTAGTAGCAGAGAGTATTGGCCGCACGGCCAACTGTTCTTTATGTGTCTTTGGCAAGCCATACAAGTGTGCGAGTCTGGACCCTTTCGGGCGGAGAGCGTCAGCAATGGATTTCGGTAGAATCTTTCGAGCGAGAGTTTCCAACTCCCTTTCTTTCTGAAGGAGAGGGTGGTAATACTTAGGAGGTCGTCCTCTGGTTCTCGGTCTCTCCGAGTCGACGAATCGGAATTTGCTGGTATCGTTTATTGACGCTTCGGATAGTAGGCGAAGATATTCTGATTTATCCATAACAACAACACCAGACCCTTTATCCGGTTTTGTGACAACGATGTCATCGCGTTTTTTCAGATCTTCAATAGCTTGCAAGAGGGCTTTAGGAGGTTTTGGGCTACTCTTATTAATATACTCTAGCGCAACAGATCGTAAGGTTGCGGCTGCTAGTTCGCGTAAATTCTCGTTTGGTAGATGCCGTTCAAGGTTCCAGTATGCTTTCTCGAAGCTTGCCTTGATCTCAACTGGAGACACTCTTTGTGGGATCGCAAATTTCAGGCCACGACAGAGAACCAATTTTTGGAAGAACGATAGTTCGTAAGAGGAAATATTCAGGATGTGTTCGTCGACGTCAGTTTCTCTGTAGAGAAGCCTTGAGATCTTTCGAGTGTAAGTGTTCGTAACTTCAAGTTGGAGTTTATTCCGAAGCATAGTGATGGTTCGTAAGATGCACATATAGCGGAATAGTGAACAGGTCTGACGGATTTCATCATAGATGCCATTGATTTCCTCTCGAAGTACCATATTCTCCTGTATTCTTACTCTGAGCTCCTCCGCGATCACGTTCTTTGTAAAGGAAGCAGATGATTTCTTCCACTTAGCACGCCTATCTTTGTCGATCTTGGCAAAAGTAGGTGTGAGTTCGAAGCTCTGGCATAGTCGTAGAAAGTTGATTGATCCCTCGCAGTTGATTTGCTTTTTGCTACAGCGTTCGAGTTTCCGAAACAGATGTAGCTGATTATCTCTTTTCAAACACGTGATCAAGATCGACAGGCTAGGCAAGCTAGAGAGTTGTCCGTCATTCATCGGTTTAAATTGTCTCAAACTCAGTTAAGGCTGCGCTTTTTTAGCCGACGAGGGCGCGCTTTGCATCGATCCTTTGATCCAAGTCTGCTTCAAAACAACCATTTTATGAAAAAGAGGATTACTGCCTATCTTTCTCACCTGTCCCACGAGGTCCTTCGAAGCCGTTTGGCTGAAATCTATTCTGGCTTATTATTAGCTTTAAGAGACAGCACTACGTTTTAATAACTCATCAGCTGGTGGTGGGTTTCAAACATATTCCGGTTTATAAATATTATTTTTGGTTCCTGCTGTCGATTTTCACTGTGGCCTTCCTCTCTTAAGGTAAAGTTTTTCTTAATTTCTCGAAGACATTTGAATTTCGTTTCGTTTCGCTTCAGTTCAAAGTTGAATAATTGCGTAACGTGCGCTACAGGTTACTGGCAGACCTAAATAACTGCTATTGCCGAGGCTGACTTGTATCGACGAAAAAATGTTTGGGAACGTAAATATTATCAGAAAAGTTTCGTTGAGAGATGTGATAAGTGAAACCAGACTAGTCAGCCGGATAAAAGGGTCCTTATATTCCAACTAGAACGGTACAAAGAATGTATCTGAAAACATCTACGCCATTGATATTCAAGCTTGTTTTCAAGATACCGGAATTTTTATGTTCAGTGACATCGCCAGATATCTCAACGGCCTAAAATCTGCCATTAGAAGAGTTCGATGCAGTGTAAATTTGGGAAAAATAATTGTCACTTTCCCTCAGCTCCGTTGAGCACCTGCTTCAATCAACATTTAACATGTTTAAACCATCTGCTGTAATGTTTAGTTGATATGTAAGTTCACTCGTATTCTCTCATTCACTTTTAAGTTTTATATATGATAGCTGTAGCTGTCCGCTGTCTATAAATGTGCAGACAAGAACCGAGATAATAATTTGAGTTTACTTAGTAGTCCAATATTTCTCAGGCACAAATACAGGTTTTTCGTGTTTTCCTCCATGATACCTTTAGCTTTCTTGGTTAGACTATTATTAATTATTTACGAGATAATATTTAAACTTTCAATTTTATTGAACGATTAGTCACGATTTCTTAGAGTCGAGGGTAAAAAGGCCGGTAAAAATGTGGTCAAAAAGTTTTCTCTCATTCAATGATATATCGAAGTTTATCATCTTAATCACTGAATCTAGGGAAAAAATGTCCGATAAATATTGCATTTGTAAATTTTTCAATTATTTTCCTGAAAGCCTTTAACTTTTCAAGTTTCCGAGTCAACATCATTATAACTTTTTGAATCCAGAAAAAACGGCAGATGAAGAATTCAGTTTGGTAGATAAACTTTTCTAAGCTAATATGCAAATGTGGATAATATTTCAAGATGGTACAAAACGCTGCTATAAATAAACTCGTTAAGTATTGATTGAAAACGTGAGGAAGTGAATGAGTAGGTGACAAAAATTTTCTTCAAAGGACAATCTTGCGAGTCTTTTCATTCCGATCGACCTTACCCCTAAAATCAGTTTGCTCAGCCAGGACCTTTTGAGGTAGTTCAGATCATGGAGCATGCTGCTGTCTGTGTAGCCGACTAGGCGAAGATGGTTTAGTGAAACATTACGTAATATCTAAGGCCTTCGCTTTTAAAACTCGTTTTTCACCAAAATCATTGCTTCCCCTTCTCAAATAACTTTACTCCCGGGAAAGCTGCGCTCCTCTCTTTTCTTTGTTTTTTGCTAGTGCTTCTAAGTAAACCGGTAAATTACTGAGGAGGACGGCTTCATTGCTAAATCTACTCTTGTAAACAGTCTCTAACGACATTAATTTTTAATATGTTTCATAACGAGGTTTGTTGTTTTCTAAAAGGAAGGTTGATGCAGCACCAATAAAATGACTTACGTTGTTTCAGAAAAGTACATTTTTTTGCGCTAAGGGTCCATATATTTGCAAAATCAACATACTTGACGTGCATTAATAGCCTATGACCAAAATTATTTCGATCTACATTTTCTTTACAGGAGACGTCATGAACGGGACAGTAATGGTTAAAAACTTTACCGAAAGTGAAGACAACGTCAAGCTTGTTAATCTACCCCACGGCTGGACTATTCTCATTATGATCATAATGATCTTTGTTCTTGCTTTGACAATGATCGGAAATATTACTGTTATGATTGTAGTTCGTTACTCAAGGGCTCTCAACTCCATCGTCAACTCTCACTTTTTATTTTCTCTGTCGATTGCGGATCTACTTGTGGCCATACTTGTAATGCCGTGCGCTGTGGATGCTGTTCACAGCGGTTGGTGGAGATGTGGAAAGATATGGGGCATTTGTAATGGGTTTTCAACCTTTCTCTTTTGCATTTCGTCTATAATGCACCTGATGATGCTTTCCATTGATCGATACCTGGCAGTCGCTCGTCCACTGTTTTATCCGCTTGAGATGACAAAGTCGCGCGCCATTTGCTTGTGTTTTGTCTTGTGGGGATACTCTGCCGTTTGGGCATTCCTGCCCTTATTTGGAGTGAGCTCATACGAGTGCTTTGTTACCTATATTGGGACATGTAAGGTAGAAGATTGGTCCAGGTATGGATTAAACTTTGCTTTCGCAATTTCCGTTGTTTCAGGAACGTATGGAGTAGCTTTGATGACGATGGTATACGTGTATTGGAAGATTGCGCGGGTAATCCGAAGTCAACTACAACGCATTGAGGATGTTACACCTAGCACCCAAAGGCAGCCGGTAAACAATAGAGAGTCGAGGAAATTAAAACGAAATAAGGGATTGGCCACATTGATAATAGTAACTTTAGTGTACCTCATATGCTGGTCTCCATTTTGTATCTTACTCTTCGTTGAGATCGGAACAGGGCAAAAAGTTGAAGGACCGTATGGCGCCCTAGCTATGCTTGTAGGTTTTATGAACAGTTGCTGTAATCCTATCATCTACTCTATAAAATACAGGAGATTTAGAAGGGCTGTGTTTAGCATGCTTGGCAAGACTACCTTAGTGATGAAATTTTCAATTAGTAATGCTGGAATGGCGTCCATGGCACTGGAGAACAACGCCAGGCGAGTTGAAACCATAAGAAGAAAAGATTCGAGCTTATAAAAAAAATATGAACAGATGAAATAAATAATGACAACAATACAAAGGATTACAGCTAGATAAATATCAAGGATAACCCTCTGATGGTAACAGTTTTCATCAGTGTCGATGACCGTAGATAAGTGGACGTAATTATGACATAGGTAAATCGTAACGAATTCTTATCGAAGAAAAAAAAAACTCAGCAGGGAATAGTTTGCACCAATGACTTGATGTTCTTTCTTCTATAAAGACTATTGAATTAATAGCCACACAGGAGCACTAAGAGAAGGAGTTTGAAACGAAGATCAAAATTTCTATTCGATCTTTGCGCAGGTCAATTCTTCTTCTTCTTCCTCCTAATTTTTCCTCAATTTGTCATCTCTTTCAAGGTAGAAAAAACTTATTGGGAATCTTTAGATCTTAATGAGGCTAGACCTCAACAATGGGAGCTAAGCTCCCTAATCTTTAGGAGAATTTCGTGGGTTCTTCATCGTCCCCCGCTAACCAGTACGGAGGAGATGTAGGAGACGGGGCATACGGTTTATCGTCCTAATTATCTGCGGTTAGAGGAACTTGCACCAAGCGAACACTTAGTATTTAATGGAAATCGGCGAGAGTTAATTGGCTGTCCGCTTAATGCAGCTTTCATCATATTTATGTTATAAAAAACTTAGTATTGTATGGCTATGATCGATCAACTCCCCTCATTTCCCCCTTTTCTCTTTTTCCCTTAGAGTTTCAAATTGTCGGTGAGATTAAACAACAAAGATGAAAAAATGTGAGAGGGACGCGACGCAAACGATCTGAACTTAAAAGTAAACAAAGGAAACGCCTGCTATAAAGAACGACGAAAGGGCGCCTTATCTGTTCAAATAAACATGATTTTCTCAAATGTCCAATTTCGACAGAGGAATTATAAGATATGTCTGTCTAACAATCGATCCTTAACAGAACTAGATTCCTCAAATCAACGTGGAACTGGTCGCATCATAATGTTCTTTTTCGGCCCTTTTCTGCGTGTTTTCCATTCTTCTATTAAACCCTGATGATCCCGCAGTTTAAAAATCGATTACACATAAAACCTGTGCTCCATATGTTCAAAAGACAATGGAAAAGCTGGCCCAACAAAGGTAAATGTATCATTCAGTTGATTGTTTTATCCCCTTGGCGAGATAAGATCGTGTTATTGAAGCACCTATTGACGGAGCATTGTCAGTTTCAGTTGAACAACATTTGTCACAACAGATGAATATGACAATTTTTGAATGTAGCAGTTATAAGCTGAGGCGAGAATCAAAATTAATAACTTACCTAAAATAAAAATTCTTCCGCGCGTGCACTGTTTCGGAAAATCGTGTTCTGAATTATATCCCAAGAACAAAAATCATTAATTTTTTTTTCAATATAATTTGAGTCATGTGTGAGTGAACCAGTCTGCCTTAGTTTCTGAACAATAGCTCTACCAACTGAGCTAACAAGCCAACTGGGAGCTGGTCATGAAGTTGGTTCTAAATAAACAGAGAGCGGTATCGCAGAGCTCATGGGTTCAAGTCCCGTACAGGCCTGAATTTTTTTCAGGCCTTATTTTCACTACTGCCTAAGTAGTGCAAATTACTGCGAGGATCACTTTCATTCACGTCTTTATCCGCAGTTCAAATATATGACTTTCATATATTCTTAACCAATAAATTATGCATAATATAGTTTTGGTGACAGACGTTTTCCTGATAAACTCAAGAAACACTCATATGCCCCAGGCATCTGACACAGTGTCTATTCGGTGTAGTCTCTACGTGTTTTCTAGACGTCGTCGGTTTGCAAACTCTCTCAGTGAGGGTTAAAAGCTTTAAGACAAGATGCTACAAACTGCCCATTATAAACCAATTTTTTGACTAAGTAAGCGGGTCTATAACGACAAGAGACTGACGAAAGTCCTTTCTTGACCGACATAGACACCGATGTCAAGGATAGGGCACGGGTGGATGACGAAAAATACGTAGACTCTGCTTCATTTTTCTTGCAGATCGTTCTAAAAAACTAGGTGGCTTTAATCAAAAGATTCATTTCATACATGTACAGTAACAGGACCAGGGAGTAATCGTGGTAAGAAAGAAAAGCAACAAACTCAATGTCATTGTGACCGACAATCATTTCGCTTCCAAAGCTCTGTAATTAGTCGACATATGTAACCTTAAAGGAAAAAAAGCCGTCTCCTTAAAGCCGGTGAAATGTATAGCTTCTTATTTTGGAGTGGTCTTCTACAGTTTTAGCCTATATATGATGTTTATCCCCATAGTCATGACACTAGCCATTTATGTCTTGACATGATTCTTGTTCTCATTAGCGGCTCAATTACCAAACTGGTTGACTCTTAAGCTGTGGAGAAACACACCATTAATAATTATTAATTTCCTATGCTTGTCTTTTAACGATCCTTACCTCTTTATCGCTTTCACTTAATTAAATTTTTTAGGCTGTCTAACGGAGGGGTTTCATCAAATTTACTTTTCAACATGCAGAACAATCTTCATCCTTTCTATAGAGGTAAACAACAGTAAGTTATACCCAACTCGAGTTCCTTTTTCTTAATGGTAAGGAGTTGTACCGTCACCGTCAAGAAATGAAAGTTGTGCGGTAGAGGACTGTAGCAGAAACTATACTTCAAGGAATAAACGTGTGTTTTTCGTGTCATACGCCACATCTGTCCTTGTTTAATAAAAGATACAAATGAACGAATTTGGTGAAATGGCTCCGGAAGCTTACTTACGCATGAACATTCTTTACGTTCAGTAATATTTCATCGAAGAGGTTTGATTGATTCATTAAGGAAGCCTAACGCAAAGAAAGAAGAAACTGAGATGGTAAAAAGACACACACAGAAATATGCAAAGAGTTAATAGACCATATGAGCCAGGTGAACTTTCTAGCGACTGATGGAAATGAGGTCGATTATAAATTCTTTTAAAGTTACGCCTTCAGAAAATTTATTACACAAAAACGCCGCGGAAAGAAATGTGGGAGGTTAGTGATGAAGAACATAAAATGAACACAATTGCGGAAAGAAACAAACGAACAAAAACAAACGACCAAGAAAAAAAACAACAACAACAAGAACGAAAAGACAACCCCAAAAGTCAACATGTTGAATCAAGATGTTAGATGGCTTATTGGCGTGGCGGAAGGGAGAAGGGGGTAAATAATCTGCAAGCATCTTTCGAAAATTAATGGTTATCGCGACTCATACACTAAATGAACGTGTATCTAACAATCGTTTGAAAACCATAGAGCTCAACTGAAGAATGAAAGTTGAACTTCAATCGCATGTTTGTTTTTTGGTATTCGTTGCTGCCTCATCTGCTCGCCAGGGTCAGGGTGAGGATTTCTTTGGGCTTTCTTGACTCCACATTTGAAAAACCTGTGTTCCATATGTTACAGACTATTTAAACAGCAAGTGACTTGTTGGCTGAATGGAATATTCAGCTTGTAGCTTTATCTTATCAATATGTTTTTTCTACGATTGTAGGCAGCCACCATCTTTTACGTTTTATAAAGTTTACAACCGACGGCCAGCTCTCATAATTATTGGAAATATTTCTTTTGATCGACAGACGGATTCTAAATTAATCGCCAACTGAGAAAATATCCATAGCACGACTAAAAATATCCTTTCAGAAACCATTATATTCGCTTAAATCCTTGATATTCTAAGATAAGAAGTCTCCTGCATAAATTTGCGATCGTCTTCTTCCTCAAATTTCGTTTTCTTTTTAAGGAAAATCATCTTTTTTCTGTCATGGTTTAGTAGCATGTTTTTGTAATGTCTTGTGCCATTTTTTCCAAAAAAAACAGAAAGCATATGCTTCGGAGTATTGTTTTCTTCCTTGTATCATTATCCAAATTTCATCTAGAGGGGCCCTTTGCACAGCGAAACATAAAATGTAATGAATGTGCCTAGCCCACTTAACAAAAATTCTTTAATTTGACGCAAATTGGAGGATCACACTGTTGACCTCACTATCCTCGTCGCTGCGCTATCAACTTCCCCATAAAAACCACACTGAGTCACGACAAAACTAGATAGACAATCAAGTATTCATTTGTTTTACGACGTCAGGAATGCCATTCTTTCTAATTGGTACCATTCTCTCTAAATATTCATTTTCAAGCACCATTTCTCTTCCGAGTTTTGAAAAGCAAAGTTTTCTCCAACTTAGCGTAGTTCACAAAACCATGCATAGATTAAAACGATAAAATTGAAGGCTTTTCATCTGTCATGAAATATACATACAGGATTCTATTGGTGACAGACGTTGAACTGATTAACTAAAAGGCATTCATAAACGCCTCAAGGCACCTGGATAGATGTCAAATGTATTAGTCTCTCTCATGCAGGACAGACGTCAAAGCGAACTTTCTCAGTCAGGATTAAAAGCTTCAAGACATGATCCAGGATTTTGCCCATTATTATCCAATCTTCGATGAAGATTGAGCTCTTCAGCAGATTATAACGTCAGAAAAGAAGACAATTCGCTTGCCTCTTCAAAGACGAAGTGAGGGACTCTTTTACTCCATAAAAAAAGAAGGTAGGAAGAGCATACACTTTATAGAGTATCGTAGCACTGGGTCAGCCTGTGAATTTTTAATCACAAGTCAGTCTTTCATTCCTTCATCCTTCATGTTTCCTTAATAAACCTTTATGTATTCATATGGCGGTTAAATAAGTGATATCCTTCAATTGCGGAAGAATTTGATCGTCACAAGAATTTTAAGGAGAGCAGTTTGTGGTTAGACGTCATCGTATTGATGATGGAATTAGAGTCATAAACAATCGCCTTTTCTTTTGTTGTTCGCTATTAAATAGCGAAGAAAAAGAAATTTTCTTTATGGACATTCCTTTTCCCTTTTAAGTCACTGTCTTTTAGTATCACGATATAATAGGCATTAAATACATAAAACTTCGCCCATCAAACTTTCTCTGAAATTCAATTTCTGCCGGTCATGGCGGAAATGGTGGGTTATACTTAATTTTATCAAAGAGGAAATTGAATCGTTTCAGTCATTTCAAGCTAAGTTTTCAACAGCTTCAATGAATTTTGCCCCTATTTTCTCTTGCTTTTAAAGTAACCCTTATTTTGAGTCTGAGAGCTGTATTCTCAGTCATCATAAAAGTAATGACTCTTCGAACGAACTCATTCTTGCTGACCGATATAAAAAAGCCGACCGAGCTAACCTGTTTCAGTTAATAGGGATGATTTGTGCATAGGGAAGTAATCCAGTGAAACAGATGACAATATATTTGTCGCTTAGCACTTACATTATGGGCCTAAAAATTCGAAAATTGCCCGTTCACCTATCACACGACTTGCTGAAAAGCGGTTCCCTCAACATTAAAGGGGGTGAAACACGATACAGCCATCATAGTCTTGATTTTGGCAAACTTGGAATGGAACATTGTGTCTCTTCTGTTACAATTTGACGCAAACTGATGAGAATATTTTTATTTGCCTACCGCTGCGTGCTTACATCGTGCTACTTTTGGAGACATTCATCTTCCGTTAGTGTCGATGATTTCATCGATAGTAATATGGCACGCTAAGACCTTGCATCTTTTTTTTTGAAGAATTTTCTGGGATGAACATGAGATGCTTTGTGTGTATTACCAACTGAGAGCTGTCCTAGAGGGCACACTTGTTAACAGCAATCCCAAAATTGTTCTCGTTCATACAATGGACTTAAACAGCGTGCTAGGTGACCAATTGTTGCCAATGATCATGATAAATAGACACGCGGCTGGTGACATAGCAATGTCACAGTAATATTGGTACACTTTTCTTTCGTCCAATTCATCTTGAAAAAAAGTTTTTAGTCAAAACTGTCTATGGTATAAAAAGATATATATATGAAATCGAGAGAGTTTTTGCAACTAAAAGAATTGTCCAAAACGGAATCAGAAATCAAGCAGTCTGTGCTTTACCGTTGACCCAATATAAATTCATCTCAGTTTCCTAATTAAGATCACATTTCTTAATTGGAAGACATCGAGAAGTGACTAGAACATCCGTGGCACACTTGCCAATGGCACATGCGCGACTTTCTTGCTCTCGACCCACTTTTACGCCATCCATGATCTGTAACCCATCACTTAATGAGCAAAATGGAATTTTCTTGCAACTGAGATTAATTTTTACAACGCGAGATTAATGAATCCCCTGTCGGTTTTAGATATGAGCAAGCATCTGTAACTTAGCAAGAACGCTAGCTTTCAGGTTTAAAAAAAAGGACAAATAACTTGCCTCTCTGTCAAACTGCTCATGCAGTCGGAAATTTAGCATGCTCAGTCCAAGAATACAATAGGAATAAAAAAAGGAAACAAAAGAGGAAATATCCAAGAACTTTAAAAGCGAAAAGTTTGTCTTGAGTTCTAATGATGCTTCAAGTTCCTACTTTAGGCGACACTGCTGAGCTAAGATTTGTAAACTCCACAACCTCTTGGTCAAGCATGCTTGTTTTAATTAATACTGGTCATGATTCAGCAATAGCCTTATTGTTTTACCAGTTCCCAAAATGTAGGCATCAATCAATCAATCTTTAGCTTGTTATGGTATGGGTGTCATATTACAGGCTGATTTACCCTTCCAGACCCCATTACGCAAGGAAGAGTGGATGGGACCCCTCCTTTAAGTCTTCACCATTATTAATGAGTTTTTGATGAGCCTTAATGTGTCACAGAATAACTGAAACACATTTAAAGGATGACAGCCTCGTTTCGTACGTGACATCACCCACCATGGTAAGTCTGAGGTCTAATCCCCCAAAATGTGCTGTAAAGGCTCGACCTTCTATCACCAATGACGTTTTTCAAATTTACCAAATAAATCTACTGGCGTCACCGTTTCTCAAAAACATTTAAGAGGATGACAAGTTATTTAAAATACCTTCGAAGGCTAGACGCAATGCAGTTTCGTTTCACAGTCATATTTTATCTGTAACTTGATTAAACACTAGGCTTCTGTAGCCCATGTTTTCTTCTATCATAGCTTCAGGACTGTTGACTAAATTTTCATATCTGAAGACATCAAAAGGCTTTTGACCCTTATAACAGGCTTTTTTACCAAATCAGTCACCTAACCTCAGGTCATCAGCGATCTCTTTCTGGACCACACTTACGCACCCGGTAGATCAGACCACAACATTAAATGTTGCTCCTAGAGTCGTTAAAATAATTTACTCCATCAACAATATTTATTGAATGAGATAATTACGCATGGATGAAGTTTCTTTCGTGCATGTTCTGTCAGCTTGAACAAAAATGTTGTAAACATTCGCTCCCATGATAAATTTTTGTCAACTCGAGGAGTGAAAATAGGTCGAAAAATGTTGATAAACGGCAGAAATTTGCCTCAAAATACGAGAGCGACAAAAAAACAATTGAGGTAATAGTATGAACATAACAATGATTATAATATAGAAAGCAAGAATTGGCAATACTTTGTGAAAAATATGTCATGTCGGAGTCCAAAGGGTAATTGTTAAATAAATACTTCTCTTGGTGCCAGTTTGCGCCAGTTCTGTTATGACACATTTTTAATATCTTTCCTCGCATCATTCAATATTGTGTGAGGTATCAATTACAAAGTTAGTTAGCTCTCTTCGTGTGTCGACCAGAGAAAGCCATTTGATTCCTGTCAGTTGCCAGTCGGTCAAGCTGCCCTCGTATCCAGTCTAAGTCCTCATTTCGCTCTTCGGCTCTCAGGACTCTCTTTCTTTTCTCGTCGGAAGTCCATCGGAGGGCGACTCTGAACAGGGCTGATGCTGGCATTCGGAGCAGTATTAAGTTCTAAGTATATGTTGAGAGATCTGCACCTGAGAGGATTGCTATTTGCCATCCGTGTGAATCTTCCTCATCTTTAGCCATCCCTGTCGCTCTTTAGTTGATTCTCCCTCCTGTGTATTTCTATACCTTAGAAGACGACTTTACCGGACTCATATTCTAGTAATAGTAAATCTCCATGGCTCTGAAAATGATATGAAATATGCTGACGAAGCGAATTTAACCGAACGCAATACTTCTGTATACGTAGGAATCCAAGTCTTCCAGAGTTTCTGATCAACTGCCATCTTAAGAAATCTCTTGTTATTATTATTATTATTATTATTATTATTATTATTATTTTTTGCTTTTTTATCCTCATCTCTTTTTATTATTATCATTTTTTGCTTTTTTTCATCCTTAAGGCTTTTTAAACATCACTTCTTTTTTTATCGCTAAAAGATGAGTGGAAGCGCTAAACGAGGTTAGCAAGCTCACAGTGTGAAGGGCCCTTTATTGCGCGCGTGTTATTTGCTATCCAGCTGAGCGCCCACAATTTTCTCAACGTGTCACGCATAATAATAGTCACTTTGCGTGACTGAAATGAACAAACAACGCTCTTCTTTTTTAAAACCTTGTATTGCTGTGTAAACTAACCAGGACAACTCTGCTGAACACCATACCATAAATTGCATCTCTTGTTTAATGTGTTTACTTACACGTAAGGAGAGAAAATCACTGGTTTACAAACAATAAATCTTCTTTCGTGTCCCCAGAGACCTCAAAGCCTTCCTCCCGACGGAAGACGCACCCCAGGGCGGGGCTCACAAGAGCAGATCACTCACGCTGATACTTGTCGCGAACTAGTCACGATTACAGAAGGCTGTTTCATATACTTCGCACTGCGAGCTAATCTTGTTTTATATCCCTCGAAACAAGCCAGGACTCATGAGGCGAGTATGGTGTATCGTCTCTAGTAGTGTTAGACAGGTCTCTACATTTGTTCGCCGGTGTGGGTGACTGAGAAAGGGCCCTGTGGTAATCGTCAGCGCACTCCAGCTTTTTCCATGCTTTGCTCTTGACTGGTAGGATTAGATATAAGATATGTGAGTTATTTCTCTACACTGTAGTCAAACATCTTGAAAGAACCTGCCCTGAAAAATCTTCTAGATTTCTCAGTACTATTCTCTCTATCTTAGTTCACATCTCAGCTTATATTTACTGTGAACAAAGCAATTCCACCCATCAACGTGACGCGCATCCGTTTTGCAGAGGACGAGAAATTCTTAGTTATTGTTTTTGAAAATTGCCTTATCGCGGAATGAGCTCAGTTGCAGTTGTCATTTCAGTCCTGTTTCAGCTCAAATGAAACAGTAATATTTCACGCATATGGCAGGAATATTCGTCGTACAAGATTACATACCCAGGAATTTTTAAAAAAAGGTATTATAGGAACCTATTATCTCTTGAAACAATTGCCGTCTTTGGTACAGACCAAGTAATAAAAGAATTCTCGACTTTATCTTCTAACATCCTGCAAGGAACCGCTGAATCATAACATTGTAAAGCTTGTTTACGATTTGAAAGACTATATTTTGGCCTTGTTTTTAATTGTATTGCAATGTTCCTCAGCATGAAAAGTAAACAATCGTTTGATCTTTCTTGGTACGTAAATGGGTATCATATAGCTTTTACGTACAAGAGTTGGGATCCTTTTGGTCTTGGCTTTCAATTGTTATCCCTCCTTCTATCGGATACTCTTGTTTAAAAAGAAGGCGACAGGAAGGTCTTTGCAATTTTTTCTTTCCTTCAGTTGCCAGTTTAGTTAGTGCGGGGGGGTCTATAACGGTTTCAGGACACAGACTTCACAATTGTGGATATATCGTGCTTGACCTTTTCTTTCTCCCTTGCGTAAGGTTTGCACTGTCGGCGTTAATCAGAGAAGAGATAGGGGATTAAAACCAAGTTATTCTCTCCGGTTTATACAGCATTCGGAAATATTATGTAGTATCAATATTTCTACATCGTCTGTGACTTGGATAATTGCCCAGTTCTGCCAGAAAATTATAACAGAAATTGTGGCACGGAAAGGTATATTGTCAATGTCTTACGTAAAGAATAAGAAATGACAGGAGATCATAAAGGATGCCTGAACAGGGCGTCAAAAGTCAAGTGTCAGATGAAAGAAGTCTCTTCAAAAGTGTTAAATGCCACCTTTTTTCCAAGCCTTGTGTAGGAAATTGAGGTGGTCCCACAAGGGATTGATTAAGTGTTACGCGAGTATGACCTACAGCTATCATCCCAGTGGTCTATAGTGTCTTGCCACCCATAATTTGTTTCACGCACCGATTTCGCCGCTGTTTTGAAATGTTGGAGCTCATATAATAGCTCATCAACTTGCATGCCGGCTTTGGGAGTCCACTGGACTCGTGTTAAATCAAAGTGAGATACCAATGGTATTATTCAGTCTTTTAACATATCCCATCGCGTGACTCGGCGTGAAAACAACTCGCCGTCAGAACGAGTTTATTACATTGGAAGTACAAGGTTTAAACAGTTTTCAATGCTATCGAGAACTTTGAAGCACAACTTTTAATTTTATCAATGCAATATGATCTCAGATGACATTTTCCAGACTAGGGCGGCGAACACAAAAGGACAAGACGATAATTACGTCTTCGAAGAGACGTAGATATTTTAAATGTTGAACCTCACCGAATAATCGCGTGGACATCACAACTATAGTGTATTTTTGTCACGCCGCGAATTGTGCTAAAGTAAGTTTTCACGCTGTTGATGTTTTCGCGCACATGAACCGGTAGAATTTTTTATTGATTTTTCACACTCATCAAGCGTCGACAGAGCATAAAGACACCGCTTAGCAGCGATGACTACCGCGCAATCATAGATCACTGATATGTGATCGGATTACAATGTCTATCTTTCAACGTGAAGCATGTCATATCTTTTCTACTTGAACTGGTCACGCAGACACAGTAAAGACTATGAACACGCTCCATTTTGATGGTGGTCTGCCCTTATCAGAACTTCTTGACGGGCCTCTGTTAGCTCGCAAAGCCACTGTTTCCTTTTTCTGTATTTATTAGTTCTCATTCTTCGATAATAAAGAGCTAAATCAGGCAAATACACGATATTTTGAGTCATCTGAGGGTCATCGAGGATCGACTTTGAATTGGGTGAAACCTTGAAATAAACATACAGTAATTAAACTAGCAAGGTGGTGTTTAATAGATTTTTCGCTTTTATTTCAAGGAGCGTTTGCTTCAAATTTTCCAATTTTTTGCTTTAAGGTTAGTATATTGTCAGCTTTTTGCTTCACATTTTTCGTATTTCTGAGAAAAATTTCGGTCGATAAATTGCGTTTTATTTTTTGACAAAAACTTGTATAGATTTTGCAGTGTCTCACGTTTTTGATGCGTCGCGCCGCACTAGT
The DNA here is from genome assembly GCF_036669915.1 of Pocillopora verrucosa. Taxonomy (NCBI): domain Eukaryota; kingdom Metazoa; phylum Cnidaria; class Anthozoa; order Scleractinia; family Pocilloporidae; genus Pocillopora; species Pocillopora verrucosa. Next base: position 19,983,225 of record NC_089318.1, on the reverse strand, counting down.
TGCAGTATTTCATTTCTCATAATCCTGGTTGAATAAATTCCTCCCGATAAGAAGCGGTGTTTATTGGTAATTTTGTTTCCTCGTGTGGCATTTAGTCGACAACGACGTTTATTCGAGGGCAGCATGTAATGAAATAAAACGATATGGATGAAGATACCGAGACCGAGAGAATAATAATAATAGTGATACGGATTGCGAATGACAAAATGATAGTAATTCAAGCTAATTTAAATAAGATGTATGCAAGGAGAATGTGTTGTTTAACCAGGTCATCAAATTACGTCCAAGTGCCTAACCCACAAAAGAATTATTCTCTCTCTGCCTTGGCTAAACTAATTCGGTTACATCGTCCCTTGATTATGTGCCCTTCCTAAAGTCATCACCTATTATTTTATGTTTTAGGACCCTGGTGACAATGGACCATACGCGAGTGCCATTTGTTCTGCTATTTCTTAGTGTGCTTATTTCTATCATGGTGAACAGCAAAATTTCAGCCGAGAGTGCGAATACACGATGCGTTTTCAGGCAAAACAAGACGTGTTATCAGTATTCTATCGCAAGAAGGCGAAATTTGACCTGTTCTGTAAGTGGTGATAAATTCAGGAACTGCCATCAGATGGGTAACGCAGGAGCCTTCAATCTTACATGTTCTTCCCCAGGCGAATGCAAGCAGCAATGTGTGGCTGGCTACTGCCAGTCCCTTCAGTGCAACGCCAGGAAATGCAACCAATATTGCATCCGTGGACGGTGCAATATGGAGTGCAATTCCGAAGAATGCATTCAAGAATGTGATATAGGTGGATGCGAGATGAAATGTCCAAGTGGTGTCAAGCGTTGTATTCAGAAATGCGGTCGAGGAAATTGTAAAATGCATTGTCCAGCAGGAGTGCAATACTGCAAGCAGTCGTGTGACACGGGGAGATGTTTAATGCTATGTCAAGGAAAAGAATGTTCCCGCTCCTGTCGCTACAGCAAATGCCTCTATAACAGTGAGCCCGAAAATGTGGTTGCGATGGCCGCGGTTTCAAGCTGCAATAGAGCGTTTCTTCGAAGACATAGCATTTGTTACCAGCATTGCCCATCTGGGAACTGCAATATGATGAACGTTACCAATGTTGCCATGCATAGCCAAGCATGCTATGGAGGCAACTGCAATATGAGGTGCAACGCAAACAAAAAATGTAGTCAGGTCTGCGTCGGACGGCATTGTCAACTCGTTACTTGCACTTCAGAAATTTGTATCCAAGAATGCATCGCAGGAGGATGTAACATGGAGTGCTATTCAAAAGTTTGTACCCAAATTTGCAGAGAAGGAAATTGTAGGATGGCTTGCTTATCGTCGAACTCCAAAATATGTTACCAGACCTGTGCTGGAGGAGGCTGTGTCACATCGTGTGAGGGTGAGAATTGCAGCCCAAGGTGTTTCGGTGGACATTGTAAACACTCTCTCCAGTATGAGCCTCCTGGACTGATAACAAATACTGCCTGCGACGAAATCAAAGACAATACTTGTGTTCAAGAGTGTGGCTCAAGTGTAGGCTGTTCCCTTGAAAACAGACCCTCTAGCCCGTTGAGGGTCTCCAATCAGACATGCGGTGATGGCTTTTGTGTGCTAAACTGCACGGGATCAGAAGTATGCAATCAGGTTTGCACTGGCCAAAAGTGCTACACGATGTCTTGCCATTCCGGTGAGTGTACGCAGGTTTGCGAAGGGAACGACTGTGGTTTGTTGGAATGCTATGCAGATACATGTACACAAAAGTGTTTTGGCTTGGGATGCCATTTAAAATGCCATCCCTCGGTCCAGGTATGCCATCAGATTTGCGTGGCTGAAAAAGAGAGATGTGCGCTCGAGTGCTGGGCGAAGCAATGTACCACAACAATGGTGTGACCTCGAAATTCAAAACGAAGAGCTTAAAGGCATTACTGCAAACACAAATTTTGAAATTACGGCAAAAAGTTTAGTGACAGGAAGCAACGCCATTTTATCACTTTTGAAATAATGCAGATTCATTCTGCGCTGTTGCTCAGAATGATGTTACTAAGATATGATCGACTGTAAAACTTACCGTCAGGCCTTACTGCCAAAGGGACCAACTGAGTATTTAATTGTTGAGGAATCTCTTGTCAACTTTTACGAGAAATTTTTTTGTTTAAACATTGCTTTATTTTGAAACTTAGATTTGAAAAGCATTTAACTTAAAGGAGATCCAAATCTATCTTTAAATATCAGCACTCAGAAGTAAGGCTGGGCTTTCAATTTCTCTCTCTTGAGTACTTTCGTGAAGTATTTAATTTTTCTTCTAAAGAACAGGCGGATTGAGCTTGTTTAAAACGTGTAAAACGTTCTTCGCTATTTTATTGTGTTACATGTGTAGTGAAGCCATCACTGTATTATAATTATGGGCTAAAAGTAGCAGGATGATGTTATGTAATGGTGGTTCAAGCTAGTTGTCTTTGAGAAGTACAACATTCAGAAATGTAATGTATAAACTTTTGTTCACTGCAGGGGTGGTTTTAATAGTTCAAGTATTTCTTCGAGACTGAAAAAGTTAAACGTTGGCCGTTACACTAGATTATTGGATTCACGTTCCCGTTCTGGCCGTAAATCCAGACCTCGGTCTAAGCCAATTAGTGAAAAAGAATGGGAGGTGTCTCTTAGAGAGCAACGTATTACCCTTTTAGTTATATCTTTCAACCGGCTTCATTGACCAAGAGTCTAACGCATTCAAACGAAATAAGACGATTGGTTGCACAGTTGCTCAACTTATTCAAGTGTTTGCCCTATGGCGGGGCTTTCTGTGCCAACCTAAGAAAAACAAAAGCAATCGATTCTATTACTTGTGGAAGTTGTTGCTCACAAGCGATTCGCTGGTACATTTGCATGGCTCTTCGAACTTTGGAGAGGGAGACGTGATGAATTTCTAAGGGTGACTCTTATTCAATCTTAAAATCTCGTTAGTAATTTCCCTTGCTGTATGCTAAACAATTCTTATGGCGTTAGTTCGGAGAATGTGATACTGGATCAACTACCAATCTTCTACTTGATTTTTTTCTGTATCTTCTCACTTGTCTGCTTGGTAATACCATAAAAAGAGATAAAATATTTCATCTATTTTCGGAAAATTAAGAACGAACGAAAAAAAAAGCAACCAAAACGTTTAAACCTAAACTGTTTTGCAAAAATACCCCAGTGGCCCAAAACGATAGCTGCTCAGAAAAAAAAGAAACGTTAGACAGGCATAAACTACGTTATTGCGCGCGGATCTTCCCGCAAAATTTCACTGAGATTGCTTGGTAGTATTCTCAGTTCTAGATAAACAACCCGTCGGTACAAGGCAAGCAGAAAGAGGCTCGTAACAGTTGCTAAGAGAACCGATATTATTTACGACGCTGTAACAGAACGGAAGGTCCGGTTCTTATCTTTACCCAATTTACAGGAACCAGTATCAGACGGCCCTCCTGTAGCTTGGGCGGACATAGCAAGGGTCTCGCACAGGTGTCCACTAAATGCAGGATTCATTGTAATCGAAATTTTCCTTTCATTTTATTCAAAACTACAGCTAACTATCTGACTTGAAATAATTAAATCCCTCAGAAGGGAATATCAAAAGACGCCTACTCGCATTGAATGGTCGTCTGTCCACTTGATCCCAAAATTCCTTGAATTTTAGCTTCCATGAGACACCCAAAATTATATTTTACCTGATAATAAGCTATTACAATCACTTTTTCTAAACAGGAGTAAAAAAAAATCCATCAAGTTTGTTCAGTCCTTCAGAGTAAAAAGCTATCTTCTTTACATGAACCTAATACGTAATGATCATCGACTGTTTATTAATCAACAGTATAGAACAGTATTTCTAATATCTGCCTTGATTTTCCCTCGAATCTAAACTCGATCCCTTCACATTTCACAAAAGTCATAGGAATACCTTTATTTGGAGATACGTTTGCTTCATCATTTCCTGATATTGAAATTCTCACAGTGAACTGTGCTTCTCTTGCTATCAGAAATGGATTCGGAACTAATACGTCAAACCCAAGCCTACTGTGTGCCTGTCCCGCAAGGCTACCAACTGTGTAAGTTCCACGCGCAGCGGAAACTTCGTCTTTCAATCCGTGACATCCGGAAACTCTGAGCTGAACCGAGTACTGTCTGTCTTCGTCTTTGTGGGCGTAAAGACGAACCCCAGCAAAGTACACTTCTCTGTTCGTTGAAAATCTCAAGCTTTCAGAAACTGAGCTGAAATTTTCGGAACTTGGAAATGTTTGATTTTCTCTGTACCGATAGCAACGACACAGCTGGGCGTCTGAGCTTCCCGATTGAATCTGGGGGCCGCGAGGCTTGCATGAAAATTTGAAGTGGCAAGCAGTGGTGGGGGCGCCCTGTTTGTGGAACATGTGTACTTGTGATATTTCTTCCTCGGTGAGAATACCTGATGGTACAACAATATCCTCAAATAATTTAGGAGGTATCATAGGAAAGCGTATCAAGTATAATACTTCTTTAAGAGCACCTCTCAACTTATCGCCTGTGGGTTTAAAATTCCGCAACTTGCAGTTGGCAGCCGCCCATCTCCTCGTAGCTTTAAAGATAGCGCACTCTCCGTCCACCAAAGAAAGGGTATCTCTCTTGAGAAGCGACGACAGAGTGTCGCGACTGATCCAAAGAAGCCCTTCACTCTGAAGGCAAGCGGTTGTCTTAGCGTCCAAAATCTGCCAGCAGCGTTGCTCAAGGTCAGGCTCAGAAAACAGCCTCGCGTGCTCCAGGATTTTAAAGACGTTGGTTTCTCTCAATTCCGCTTCCAAGAAACGACAACAGGTCTCCGCCAGGAAAGGAACAATGTACTTCTTTGCCAAATACAGTAATTCGAATACATTCCCAGAGGTCAAGTGCACTACATCCGAATATAAATAACGAATGAACTCTATCATACTACGAGAATGACAGTCAGAAAGTGGAATTATTTCCCTGGTATCTGCCATGTTGCCGTAAAACATGGCATGAAATACAGGGCTGCTAAGGGATAAAAGAAGCTTGTGAGCGTAGATTAATTGGCTGCCATTGCTAGTACTCGATCCTGGATCGAGAGGAACTGCAAATTTGACATCGCTCATCAGAGGGTTATTTATCATCAATGATGTTCTTTCGCGAATGGTTCTCTTTGCAGCCTGCCAGTCATCAAAACTGGAAGATCTACCAGTTCTCGAAGTTGCCAGTGCCATATCATTCGAAAACAGGCAGCTTTAGCTCTCTGAATGTTTAAGAGCACTGTGCTATGGCATGCAGATATCTCTAATAAGTGACGTGGCAGAAAATTTAAACCTTTCCATGCATGTAATCAGTATTTGTGTGACTGAATTCATACATGACTGTAAAAAACAAAAAGAAGACAGGGGTCTCTTTGCAAACGCCGTCATATTTATACAAGTCACTCTGGTGTTCACTGTTTTGAAACTCTAGAACAAAGATGTCGGCACGAGTCAGGAATATTAAATGTGTTTTTTGTAAACAGTTGCAATTGCCCTTCGGCGTGTTTTTGGAGCTTCCTAGCTGACCAAGAGCTATGTTAATGTCGTTGCTGCTAGACGTAGTGAACACTGTGTACCAACGGCGACTCATCTTTACGATGCCGATTTTATGTACCACTCTCCTGTTAAACAGTCTTTAGCTACTCTTGTGTGAGATATTGTCACACCGTCACTGGCCCTTTTTTTATGTGGTCATGCAGTTAATAAGGGGTTAATAAATACAATGAAGTTCTAGAAACGATGTCCGACTTGATTCCTCGGAAAAGACATGATCTACTAATAATCTGTCATGTTGTTCGGGGAATGCAGGCCAGTAGTTAGATCAAGCACGGCGTGCGTGACTCAGTTGATGGCCCTCCGACTGCACGCAATTCGCTTAGCTCCATGTTCCCCAAAACTAAACGTTCAAGCGACCACAAATGTTAGGGGCAGAGAACGTGCGTTAACGGAAATGGTGGTCATAAATGCCCAAAATAGATAATTCCAAAGCTCCTTTGTTCGTCAGTGGTGTTTAGTCCATAATTTTTTCGCTTGAATCTCTTACCGAAGTAAATTTAAGAGGTTCTTTTCCAGACACAGAGCTGACAAAAGTATTCAAGGGCAGAAGCCATAGCGAAGAACAACGTTCCCTACCGTCTTAGGAATCTAGTATCTGGAGGAAGGCCTCAAACTTTGGAATGAAAATTACGGAAAAGAAGTTTAATCATCAACCTTCTCATTTATTTGTTCATTTATTATTATAATTATTTCTTGTTTTTACCAACTACGGTAAGGGTATGTAATAATCTCGCTTAATCAACTAAATAGTTTTGCATTCCGCAAAGTCATAATCGATAAACAACATGATATCTAACTTTGTAATTAAGCTACATTAATCTGTGCTATTTTGACAAACTTGCACTTTCTATCGGCTCTCTAGCTCCTGTAGGCGTAATTCTTTATATCCTAGCCTCTTACTCCTGCAATGCGGGAAAGTAAAATATTGCAATTTTTATAGATTACATTCCCGCCACAGAGAGGTCACCTCTCTTCTTGATTCATGATATGATTACAGTCAACCACTTTCCCATGCAGGGAAACTTCAGTTATTAATTTGAATGAGTGATGATTTGTTATGCAATTGTTGTTAAGAGGGTATAGTCTTTCGATATTACTGCAAGATATGAAGCATCGTAAAATAGGTCCCTTGCTCATAAAAAGGCTTTTGCCAGTCAAAACGTAGCTTTGACCCATTGGAGGAGCCTATATAAAGGCACCTTAAAAAAGGGGAGTGGAACAGAAAATATTAGAGCCAGTCAGTCGGTATCAAGACTGACCTACTGACCTACTGAGGAGATGAACTCGTTAAACTTGAACAGCGGTTTTGAATTACCCACAACTGATTTTCAAGGACACGAAAAGCTGGTAGAATGTATTATAATGTGCCAAATTATACTCACGAGTAGTTTATAAAACTGCATTTCTCGGGGTCAAGCTGTGCGAGTAGTCGGGCGGTTTGCCACATTCCGAATTCAAAACCAGCCTTCTAGAAAGAGAGAATACAGATTCCACTTTCAGCCTAAATAAGGGCTGGAGAACGATGAGAGTAATTTTACAGCAAATTTACGCACGTGGCAGTGATAGAATAAAAGATAAATCAAAGAAGTGCTCATGGATTATCTCCGGTTCATCTCATAATTATCAAGTGCAGTCAAACCATCTCAAAACAGCTCTAAACTTGGTAACATTCATCCTGAGTAGTCTGCATCGATATAGGGACATACCCTATTTTTCGGAACAGACAAGGAGCAATTTTAATGCATCGAAGTAAGCTTTCAAAGCGTTGAAAATACGAGCTTAAGCTAATTACCCAGTAAAACTATCACGACATGTCATGACATGTTAGGAAAGGGTTTAAGAAGTCATAAATGCATAAAGAGGTTTCACATTGTGAGCCATTATGACAATCTGAAAAGCCAGTTAGCTTCTACAGTTTCGTACAGCGCTCGAAGTTTAAATGTTTGGTAACTTTTATATCGTGCACGTTAAAAAATGCTTCTCATGAACTAAAATAACAAAATGTTTCCGGTAATTTTACCACAGAAGTGTTAGCTCAATAATCAATCATCTTTTCCACGCTTGCTTACCTTCAGGCACTTGACAAAGTCAGTCCTCGTAATCTTGAAGGTGCTTTCCGAGTCAAACTGCTGGCAGATTTCAAGCCATTGATCCTGATTATTTAAGACAAAGGTTCTTACAACACTGAGAGGATCCTTGACACCAGGCCGTAAGTTTGCTATGATTCGAATATCAGGCTTCACTTCGCGAACCTCCGCCATAAGCTCATCGAACTCCTCATCGAGATATATGTCCTGAAAAAGACACAAGGAGTCGTAGTCTTCCTCAAACTATGACCCACTTTTTGGGTTTTTCCTTTCCACTATATTTCTAGAAACTACTTTCTTTCACATGAAAGGAACTTTTATAATATATTGGGGTTAAGGTGAGATACAAAGTATGTAAACTCTGTGAGCAAAGATTATTCCCAAGTGGAAATCAGAGTCGTTCTCATTAAACTAAGTCATCTATGATTAAGAAATGAATTCTTCAAATAGAAAGAGAAATCCAATTTTAAATTCTTATACTATTACTTTACGTGCTCTATATGCACACACTCACTTGTTATAAAATTTAAACCTCATAGTTCTCAGTCGTACGCGGTAAACAAACAATACTTCGCTATAATGGCGAATGTAGTAGCTTTCCACTTTTGGAATTTTTATTAAAAAATCTGAAACCTTGAGCACCTTAAAATGCAGCTCAGTCAAAGCACTGTCAGAATAATTTTTCGCAGCTGATGTTATAGCCATGGCGCCCGAAGCTCCGATGGGATTGCCACCAATCTGTAGGAAATAAATTGGGAAACAGAGAACTGACTTGTAAACGAGCCCTCCGGAATAAGCTGAGAGGTCTCCATTCTTGCTTTAGCTTTGCACGCTGCTAATTTCGGTTGAATACTTTTTGATATAATACTCCCATAAATTTTAATAAATACTTTTTAAGTTCAGGGCCAGTATTTTATGCTGTAAGGAACTATTATAGACAGGAACCATCAAAGAAGCATTTAAAATGTTATGTGGAAGATAGGACAATGGATCAAAGTCTGTCTTAAAGACCTTAAGCGACCAAAGGGCATGATCTTCAAAATTCTTTGGAGAGTGACAATTCATTTCCAGCTAGAAAATTAGACGATTATAAAATGCAAGTCTATAGGGGTACTGAAAAACCATAACGGTGAAGTTTGAAAGGCTAGCGTTTCTAGAGTTACTCCTTAGTGGGTGCGAAAGGATGCCCAATTTTAGATGGACGGCAGCCTCATCTTCAACTTTTTATGCTAGTTTTGTTTGGAGCCGCTTTTCGTTCTACCTTTCTCCCCGAGGGGAATGAAGAGGAAATTTATTCAAGTGATGGGCCCATGCACGAGGCTATTGGGGAGGTAAAGTTAAGTAAACGTAGATGACAGAAAACGACCTGGAACTGTCAAAAATAAAGTAACTAATTCAAGAAAAAGTTGACATCTGCTGGGGCGGATCTAAAATTGATTCGGATGGTTCTGCCGAACCCCTATACGTTTCAACACGTGCGGTTTCTGAGGAAAGAGTTGGCGGAAATAGTGGATGTTTGAAAGAGTCATAAACATAAATTGTGTTCAAAGGTAGGAAACAGCCCATAATTATACGTCAAAACGCTTGGAGATCACTTTTCCGAGGACTAGTTGTCAAAGTTTTCCCGGAGAGACATGTCCCTCGACCTTCTTGGATAGTCTGCTTTCAGCAGATGTTTATCCGAATCCCCCTTCAGTAAATCCTGGATCCGCCCAGATAAGTATGTAATTAATTTGAATTGAGGTAAATTACCTTTAATATCTCTACAGTGTTGTTTCCTTCCAGTCCCTTAGCAATGCACAAAGCACCTTGGTTTGTAATTCGGTTATTGCTAGTTAACGACAATAGTAGAACTGTCACAGAACGCATGTGAAACAGACATAAATGACTAAGACAAATGGCGCTCAGTTTCTTTCAATTGAGCCTTACTTTATATCTTTAAATTCATATTTTAAAAAAAAACTTGAAATTTCACAATTATGAGTCTAAAATTCTTATTTAACTTGATTATTATTGTATAAATACATTTCAACTAAGTGTAACAAGTTAAGTAAAAGTTGACAAGATTTTGATGCCTGGAGCTTCATTGCCAAACGATCCATTAAGTTCAATCTCAGTCGGCTCTTAATTTTCGTGAATCACTGGCTGTAAAGGTTACATTCACCTACCTGATGTCCAACTCAATCAGCGTATTATTCGCTCTTAATGCTTCACCCAAAGCAACAGCTCCATCATTGGAAAAACCATTATACGATAAATTCAATGTTTTTAGAGTGCAATTCGTCTGAAAAAAAGCCCATGACAGTACTAGTGAGTGCAAAATATTCATTTTCGTCTTCGTTCTCGTCAGTGTTGTTTTCGCCAAAAACTCATTCTTACCCGGAGCCCATTCGCGATTTCAACTGCGCCTTTACGTCGAATGTGGTTCCAACTTAAGTCGAGATATTCCATCGCGTCGTTAAAACCTAAAGGAAAAAGTGAAATATGCTTGAGGGGTAAGTAAAATCACAAGCTGTAAAGTTGAAATACTGCGCAATTACGGTTTCATTAGTATGACCCGACTAGGAGTAGTGCTACTCCACCCTTGATAGGATGTCAGTTCTGGCATCGAAAAGTTAGCCATTGCCTTTGGTTGGATTTCCCCCATCAATCAAATTTAAGATAAAAAAATCACTATTTAAGATATTTGAGAGAGAAATTATTTTCTTGACAAGCATGAGATCATTCCAAAACTAAAATCTCTTAGGTACAGTAATTTATATTTTTATAGAAGTCTTCTCTTTTTCTTTTTAAGTTTTCCACTAAGTCTTCTCCCTCTTTCGTTCTTGATTTATCGTTTATAACAAAAAAATTGATGCCATTATGTAAATATCATTGCATTGAAAATTAGCTAGGATTCTTGTATTAGACCTCATTGGGTTGTGAAGACTAGGCTGTCAAGATTAGCTTTGAACACAACAGAGTGACGGAGCCAGAATTTAAATACGCATAGTTTATTTTTTTGTCCCATAATCAGTCACTAAGAGTCAATTAGCCATTAGGCCACCATGTCATACGCTCAGTTGAGTACCGCGAGTATTCTTTTAAAAGCTGTATTACTGTGCTGATATAGATCTCACTCTATATCTATGTTGAAACAACTCACGATTTAGGATAAGAGAATACGAACAATCCTAAATATATCTCTGTTCATCGAAGTTACTAATTTTTTGCGACGTTTTGTCTAAGTCTATCAAGGCAATTTTTTCACCTAAAGGCGTTCTAGGTGAAATTAAAGAGAAGACTTCTTTGCTTTTTTTAGCCAATAAGGGAATATTATCAACCCTAAAGGAAAACAATATTATCGCAAGAAGTTGTTAGAAAAAAGTAAATATGGAATAGCTGTGTAACTGTGGTTCATACTTATTCCTAGACCCAGATTTTCCCCAGACCTCTCCGAGAACTTGTTGTGACTCAGGTTCATCCAGGCGACCTTGTCGTTTCCCTGGGATAAAAACAATGATTGAATTAAAACTGATGGTTCAATTACTGGCGAAAAGAAAGCCCGACTACTGCTATGCTTTTGGCAGGTCTTTTCAGCAGGTCTTTTCAGCTTACCTTGAAAGCGTCAAGCAAAGAAACAGTATCCTTGTCACTAAAACCGTTGTCTGATAGGTCAATTTTGAGTAAGCTGACGTTATTCTGTAGCATATCACTCATCGACATGCAGCCATGAGCACCAAGCTTGTTTGAAGATATATCCTTTAATTTGACATAAATGAATAGAAACATCAATCAGTCGTTTGATTAGTTAGCTAACTGATAATTAAATAAATCTCTAAATTAGTCAATCAATCAATTAATCAACCAGTAAACGGGTTTGTCAGTCAGTCAGTAAATCGCACGATCAGTTTCTGAGTCAATAAATCAATTAATCGATCAATCGGCAAATGGATAATATGAAGCTGACCCATCGAGAGAGTTGGGAGTAAATCACTTTAGTAATCACTTAATCAACTCAATCAACCAATAAGGAACATTTATACCGGGAGGTCTGGGTTCTAGCTCAGCGCCTTGAGGGGACAGCTGAACAAACATGGCGGCCACGTAAAAAAGTAGCGTCAAAACGTTGGGATCACCATGGTCAAGCGGTTTTGCCACTTGGCCTTCTGTAAAAAGAGCTTCCGATCACGCAACGCAAACGGGGAACCAATCAAGTTTTATCGCTTACTCCGGGACCCTGAAATAGAAGTTGCTTACACCAGAAATATTCGGGCTTCTGGTGGAAACTAACATTCCGGTCATATTTGCAAATAATGTTGGAGCCGTGAATGCAAAAATACACTCACTGATTTGCCTGACATTCCTGTTCCAGCCTTCCAAATAGTGATATTATTATTGACATAAATTGTCGGTGTAGAGAGTCTTTAAATACCGTGTTGAAGGGGGGGGGAGGAGGGTGAGGAAGTTTGTCTGACTGTGAGTGCAATAGAACGTTTCCTGTCAAGAATGAAGGAAATAAATCCTACAAAGAACTAAGAGAAGCGATATAAATGAGGAATATTAGCATATCTCTTAATGGCAGATGGGCTCGTTAAACAGACACATTCAGACAAGCTTTTAAGTGTGTGCATTGGGACAATGTTATACGCCAGATATCACGCATTTTTACCACTTAGGACACATTTTTAATACAAACATTTACTTTATTTTAGGTTCAATTTTGTCTAGACGCGGCATTTATGGATCTTTATTCGTTAGATTAATCAAAAAAGCCTTGTAATGTTCGCCGCTGTGCTAATACACAAAAGAAACATTTCGCATTCCCTTTTCGCCATTACAAATATCATTCGTAGAGCACCAGAATTGAAGGTTCAAGCTCCAGTTTTGCGGTCTGGCCTTGCCATTGTTTAAGCAGGCCTCATCTATAATTAAATGCTCCCCTATCCTCCATTTAACCAAAAAAGGAAATATAGAAAATGAAGGGAATAAAAAACACGCACTGATTGGATGAGGAGTAGAGCGAGACAGTTTTATTTTTTCAGTTCGATAACGTGAGCTAGGCCGATATCCTTATGCGATCACCCTCTCTATATACTTACCAGTTCTGTGATGTAGCAGTTTTCTTTGAGCATTGCTGCGATAGCCGCTCCACCCTCCCCTTCCAAGTAGTTTTCGTGGAGGTCCAAACTGGCTAAGGTTGTGTTGAGCTACATAAAAGGAACAGGCATGAAATGATCAGGAGTTATAATCGGCCAACCACCTGTATGAGTCCATTTCTCATTGTTATGAGGAAACACATACTGCAAAATCAGGATACAGACAGGACAGTGCGGCATCAGGTGAGTACAAATTATAACCGACCGTCACAGCCGAGTGAGGGGTTCCTGGTTATTATAGTCATCCAATTTTTAGCACATCCAAAACTATATACTGTGGCGATAAGTACCTTTGGGATTGCAGGCAATTTATTCTCTCAGAAACACAAAAAGTACTTTACGAAAGACGAATTTTTCTGTAACAGACAGATTGTTCTCTACCAGAGAGGGTAAATATCATGCATGCTATAGATTACCCTACTCAATGTATGCTAAGATTTTGAGCAAAAAGCCGTAAAAGGAGTTCATGAAATTCCCTTTTGGAACTGATAGATTTTCGTTTTAGAATTTAAGAGCATGTTTAAGAGCGCTGCGTGAAGAGGGTGTAATTCCAGCGACAAGCGATCGAACATCTTTGATAAGAAAAAAAAAAGCAAAGTTTTGAGATGAAGAAGCGCAAGAGTACGGTACGTTAAAATACTTTACCTCTAGAGCGAGTGCAAGGGCTTGTCCTCCTTTGGCTCCCAATAAACGATGCCTAAAATTGAGTCGTTTCTCTTGGATATTTTTCAGGAAAAAGGAAACAGGTGTTATATCCAAACACTTACAGGCAGCAAGGTAGACCTTTTTGCCGGTGGTATCGAACTTCTCTGATTGCTCTGTAAAGTTTCAAAAATACGTACCGTGTCAAATTTGAAAACACTGACCAGAGGTTGTTGTGCAGACTCACTGCAGGCCATGGAGGGGTTGATTATAGTCGGTCAAGGGCGATAAAATTTCCAACTATTACACGGAATTGATGTCTCGCCTTAGGGCTTTAAGGAATTAAATTTGGTGGCTGACGGCCGCTAAGGATTCTACATGCGATTGAAATGAACATTTACTGGAGTCAAAAAAGTCAAAACACAAGTACTTGCCGTTTAAGGTCTGATATCTCTTGAGGAAGAGTTTTTACGCAGCTTGCGTAAACAAAATCTTGATCTCTCTTTTTTTCTTTATTATTTGCTGTTTTTTTTTTTTTTTTTTTTCAGAGTAAGGTTCGGGAACTTTCATATCTACTGTTCGGAATACAGCGGAACACTCTAACCGAGTCTGTGTAATGCGCTCACTGGATAATTATCTATTTTGTGCCTGAAAAAACTGTAAGAGACAGCCGAAGATGGATTACACTTCAGCTGCTTCTTACATAAAGCTATATTTCTTTTCGGTTTCGCGGCTTTTTTAACTTTCTTTTTCCAGGATGACGTTAGGAAGGGAAAATAGGCCGCCAAAAAGAGCGTATGTTTACATCAAAATGGAGCAAATCGTTTTACGAAAAGCAAGTCATAACTTTTACAGAAGAGAAACTATTTCCTATCAAATAAAACCATTTACAGAGACTTTCTAAACCAGATCACTAAAGAAGATATTTTGCTAGTTGCGAATGTAGCATTATGCAAATTGGAGATTTTGCTAGAAAGCATAAATTTGAAAGGATTTGTTTTTTTAAACGAATCCTTAAATTAGGCGCAAGATTCGAGTGTTTACAAATGCAAATTAGTTTTGCATTTTCTCTCTTATTTGTCCGAGGTTTTCGTGATATTTGCCACCTCCAACGTAATTCTGCTTTAATGTAATTTTAGTGTGTATATCTTGTTTCTTCTCTCTCAAACAAATTAATTTGAAATGAGCGACGGGGAAATTTTTAATGACTGAAGAGGGACAAATTATTTCTTAAGCATGTTTAGAATATTTCTTCCAGTCAGAACCACCGTAATCAAAATTCAAATTGTGTTAAATTTAATGTTTTCTCGTCCAAAACATCCGGATTTTTTGTGATACTACCGCAAATGACTTTTTTTCGTTTCTTACTGACAACAGTGACCTTTCGTAATTTCTACTTTATGCAAATCAAATCCTTTCAAGTTCATTTGCCATCAATTTAAAATATTAAAAATCTGTTATTAAAAAGCTAAGAGAATCAAAACAGAAATTGAACCTCAATGTGAAACTTCTCCCCAATCAGAAATAATAAACAGACATACTGTTTACGCATGAGCTGTCAATTAAGAGAGCGAACTTATGATTAAAGAGCAGAGCCGATAAGACCTTCATCTTCATATCAAAATTGTGATTTTTTTTTTCCGGTTACCTTCCGTTTCGAGGTCTGTGTCGTAGTCACTGTCACTGGAAGCTATATCTGAGGCTTGCGAGGTCATTTGTTCATTTTCTGTTCCCATGAAAGTTCCGTGTTTTATGAAAAATCCATTATTGCCTTCGCTCGCCTCAACCGCTTCTTCATCTTCGTTTTCTTCTGTCAATACATCAGCCTGAATGAAAACGCAGCAATACACATGGATTTGAGTTAATAAAATTTCCCTCTAAAAATACGCTAAATTCAATTGCATTTAGGTTTAACCTTGATGCTAAATTGATCACTATCTTTAAAACTGTCAGTTGGAGACTCAGAAAATGCTTTTAATTCAGCTGCCGACATTTTTCCGCGTATACTTTTGTTGTTCTTTTGTCTTCGTGTCTCCTAAGAAGATGTGCTGTTCAAACTTGACATCTGCGCTGGACAGTTGGAGTTGCTATGGAAACGGAAAATCTCCAATCATGACGCTGCTCGGTGATCACGCGTGAAAAAGCGCGAGCTGTTTTGGCGCCAAATTCAAGCCTCGAGCACAAAAAGACAAATTTAATTATAAGTTCCGAAATATGGAGAAGAAAATGGGAACATATCGGTATGTCTTAATTTTTCACGGTCCTTTTCCAAATTCGGTTTCTTTTGATGACAAATATCAATAAAAGCAGTAAAACAAGAGCCACTTCTTTTGAATTAAAAAAGACCCTACCAAAATGCACGACTTATTGATGAACAAAAGTGCACTCAAAATGGAAATATAGTTTTCAAGGTATGATCTTTTTAATAACGGAAAAAAAAGGTTTTTGGGGGGTTTTAGATACACAGAATTATAATAGGACAAGTCCATTTTTTATTTCTTTCTCTTTAATCAAATTTACCTTTTAATGTTGTATTGTTTTTATTAGATCTTCAGCATCTCATATTCATTTCTACTTTTTTGCAATCTTTTTGCCAGAAAACTAAAGTTCTTTTAAAAACTAGTACTATCAACATTAATTAGGTCTTTTATTCAAATTTTACTTTCTTTGTTCAAAAGTAACCAACAACAATGGCTTTGTTTTACATCTGTACAGTCAATAAAGTGAGTTCTGAGATTGCTATAACTTCAGCTGGTCACAGAAGAAGTTAATTTAATGAATCTTTCACAAAAGAAAACATGCTAAGTCACCAATAACCATTTCAATTTCATTCGCTACCAATAGGGTGCCATGAATATTCACGAAAAGAGAGATTAAAGATAACCAGACTCTTCCAAAGTTTATGGTTCACGATTCTTTAAGATAAACTTAACGTTCTCCAATATTTTTTATAGCTGGTTGAACATAGCAGACATGTAGGTGACTGTCCTTTACTCTATTCCTTCACGCATAGCTTCACATCGTCAGAATGCGCACATCTTCTGACTTGTAATTCCGACACGTCTTTCGAAGAGGTGACATCTCGTAGACCACACGAGAATGTTCTCAAAACACCCTGTCTGCCTATACTCTTGGTGCTGAAATGGAGGAAGAAAATGTTGATGAGCTCCAGCCTAACAAACTATCTTTCCTGTGCCCTAATTACAAATAAGTTCTTAAGAATTTCAACGTGAATAATCCCTTTCAAATTGATCAGAGGGCAGAGCTCCCAAGTTACATATTTTGTAAAACGTTCAACCTATCACATTTGGTAAGAGACACCTAGGGACAGCATTAAAGGATCATAAGAAACAAATGTTACCTCCATATGCATCAGGCATTCTTTCAATTGTGTACCTAAAATTGAACAAAATTAGATTAAATCTCACTATTAGAGGAGCTATGACACTAACTCTCCACGTACTGTGCAAACGCTTCCCATATATTTTCTATCTTTGTTACAACCCTCCCCTCATTTTTTTAAACTTACATGTGAATGTTGGTTTTTAAGATAAAATAACATACAGGCACAATATGCACAAGATGTCCAAATGAGCATGATGCAAGCACATTCATCTTACAATCTAAAAGCTGCAAACTCTCCAACTTTCTCTCCCCCATAGGTTAGCATTCTGCAATCTTCTATCACAAGGCATTTATAGCATGTACAAGAAGTACAAAGAAAAATTACACGCAATTAATATTCAAAAAAACAATTTGACTAACTTGTGTTGAGAAATGTACATGATGGGGACTCCTGGAACCTTACGTATCCTTCTTTTCAGATCTCTGTCACATGTGGCCACAATATAACACTTGTGCTAAAAAAAATTTTGATGTAACGGAATGGGCAATTTACGTTAAGTATCCTCCAGCAAATTAATGTGAAATTATAGTAGACCTAATCAAGTCTTTCCTCAATAATCCTATCATACCAGTAATTATATCATGTTTCAAAAGATACTAAATACACATGCTCTGAGAGAAATTGATATAAATTGAGTGCAGGCTTGTTTTAAAATTTCAGTTACAAGCATAAAACTGAAATAAAGGAGCTTGAAATAAGGCACTTTACTTCTGTGAGTAATCAAAAAGGAATTTCTCCACAGGTTTGCATTATATTTAAATGTATTGGCAAGAAAGATTCAACTAACTATCAGAATGAAAATTTCCAAGACAGGGCAGAGGATTGATATTTACAATGCACATGTACATCTTGGTAGACAAAAGGTTAAATCATTGTCTAAATGTACACCCTGTACAAACAATCAAGGAACCTTAGACAAACTTCATTTAGGCTAATACATGATGCAAATACATGATATCCAGCAAGTACATATTAACTTGAAAATGATGGTTCTCCATGGTAATTCAGTGATGCAAAAGGAATCATTGTATTCATAACCCAGTGCAAATCATCATTATTACCAACATTGACTTTAACTTTCCAAAATGACATCCTAAGATGGTCAAGTCTTTGCCACAGGAAGTATCAACAGAAGACCAAAAACGACCTTTTCATAAGCAATACAGCCTTGAAAAAGAAAACAAGTCCAAGATATGTTGAAATTAAAACAAAAAAGGAATGAGTAACCTTACCTGTTGTATTCTGTTTACTATGCAGTTATCAGCATAAGTTCCTTTGTGCATACAAGGCAAGCGTTCAAAACGAGGATCCTTGGCCATTCTGGGGAAAACAAAAGTCATTTTTTGTTTTAGTTGCCTGGATAGAAGCACAAATAATATTCTTATAATTGCCAGGGTAAAGACACGTATACATGTATGGCACATACTATTTGGTATTACATATTGTTTTCTTTGAAACTGTTGGCATCTTTGCACAACAGATGTGACAACTTTTCATATATCACTTTTTTTTCTTCCTGGAATTGGAATTACAGATGGAACTTTGGAATAGAATTCTGGGTGCTGTTGTTGGAATGAGTTGTTCCTTGAATTTATTTTTTAAAATAAAAAGCTTAAGAGTTACAGAAAGAATACAACAGTGTGCATGAGACCACTAAACTATGGGCAATCCCCTTTTTGGCAGAGTCTGTCACACAAGTGATAAAAACAAATCAGCAAGAAAAATTTGATCTTGGCACAACACACAGGACTAATCTTTGTGCACCTCACACCCAGAGTTCCGAACAGCCCACTTACATCCATTTTTGTTGTCTTTCACTGAGTCTTTTTTCGACTCGTGCATATGATATTGCTGAAAAGGGGGAGATTACTCATGGATTATGAAACAACAACATTCACGTAGATGTCAGAAACAATGTAACTTTACCTAAGTGCCACTCTATACTTTGGACCCAGTTTTTCTAACTCTGCCATTACACAGTCAGTAATGCATGGAACACCTGAATAAAATTTAAAAAATATGATCTATATCATAACATTCCAATATGCTGTGAGGGATAATGTACAAAGTCAAATGAATGGTGGATATACATGTACAGTGTTTCTCTCTGACACAATTGAACAGGTATGATATAAGAGCATGTTACTTACAATCAAAGAGGAAAATGAGATACATTTGAAAACTGCACATGTACAAGTACATCAATCAATTCAGTGATGCAAAGGAATCGTTGACTCATAACCCAGTGCAAATCATCATCATTGTCCTTATACAATGTACAGCCACACACGTTTTGTAAGTTCATTTTATAGTATGGAATTTCATTTTTTTCCCTTCATGTCCAGCTTACAAACCTTTTGTTACATGCATATAGCTTCCAAAATTTGCAGAACTCTTCTTTACCAAAATCAAACAATGATGAAAATTGAAATATAAAAGCAGTAAAGCTGTATTAACAAATTTAGACTGTCTTCTAACACACAGCATTTGCTTTGACTGAAACCTGACAAAAAATGAAATCTCTGCTGAAAGCTAGAGACTCCAAGCTGCTAATAGCAGAATCCAAGAAAAGGAACCAATATAGCTGTGGTTGCTACCCATCCTTTTCACTTTTCAACCCTTTCAAACTGATGCTAGAAGTTGATTGCCTTCACCAACTGTGATCTTGATCTATATTTTCTATTATTATATACTCAACAAAATATCGCGTTTCTGATTGGTCAATGATGAATGCATAAATAGGTTATAGAGTGCAATAGAGGTTATAGAGTGCAATACGGAGAAGTTGCCATGGAAACACCGGGGAAGCGCCAAATTTGAACACCAAATTATAAACAAAAATGGCTGACAGCCGGTTTGCTTTGTCAAACCAAAACATCGTTGAGCAACTTAAAGAAAATGCGAAAAACAAAAACACGTTGAAAGCTACACAGACCTGGTTAAATGTCTGGCAAACATGGGCGACTCAACGAAAAGTAAACCCAAAAATGGAAGAATACGAGCACAAACAACTCGATAAAATGTTGGAGTAATTTTGTCGAGAATTTAATAAATAAAAAATCATATGAACCTGCTCGTGCATTTCGTGATTTATGGTCACTCGTGATGTTTTGAAAGTTCTCAAATTGCACTCGCCTACGGCTCGTGCAATTTTGAGAACTTTCAAAACATCACTCGTGCCCATAAATCACGAAATGCACTCGCGTTCATACGATTTCCTATACTTAATTTTGCTTCTAGAGTAGAGGGACTATAGTGTTGTTTTTTTTTTTGTTTTTTTTCATGGAAAAGAAAACATTGTTCCTTTTCTATTGTTCCCATTCAAGGAATGAAGGGACTGTTGACTTACATTTTGCATATAGACAATCCATCATAGACTTCACAATCTCCAGTTTATTCTTTATGGAGAAGTTAATAAAATTAGTGTCCACCAGTATATAATATGGAGGCCCAAGTTGAGTGTTGTATTGAAAGAACAAGGCAGATGATGATTGTTCCCTGTCACAGAAAGGAAGAAAAAAAACCTACTGTAAATTGCATTCTACTAATTGATTGATCCATATCAATGTTCATGAAATGGTACAAGAGGGATTGGCATTTAATTTATCCCTAAAAGATCACCCCTGAATCACACCTTCAGGTTCATGAGAATAACTGAAACTATCACCAATGATACAAAATTCTTCTTATTAGCACCTTAGAAAATGTATAAAAAAACAGTATGGAGAATATGCATACTGATATTTGGGTGTAAAGGGTCAACAAACAAATCAAAGATTAAAGTATAATTATAAGAAACTAATACCTAGACCCTATAGCTATATGTAAAGCAGTCCTTAAAGAGATTGCTATTGGGAACAGTGACTGACTTTTTGACTACGGTAAATCATACGGTGACGAGCAGTTCATGTCAAGGTTAGTGTTGTTCAGACAAAACAACCAACTGAACAGCTGTTTGAATGAAGATTCTGACGATGTCATCCACTCGACCAACTATGTCTAAAAATCAGTCTCTGTCAATGACCACAGTTTCTCTCAGGACTTCCCTCGAACAAGAAAGCAAACTTTAAGACTGAATGTAACCCCTGAGTTCAAACCGACCATTTACTTCTGATATATAATCTACATACACGTGGCGAGTTTGCTCGTCTTCTTTCTTCTTCCTTTTCGCTTCTTCTTTTTCTTGATTTTCTTTTCTAGGACAAAAATGATATCAAATCCAAGTTAGCCATGAGTAGATACTCAGCACAGAAACTGTAAGCACAGATATCGTCCCATAAAACAGAGTTGAAACACACATGGTGTAGATAATTACATTCTCATATCCTTCGGTGAAATCATTCGTTTCACTGCAGCAAACTTCTTCGTCTTCTTCATTTTACCCTGATGTAAAAAAGATCACATCAGAACAGAAATTTTCAAGAATTTATGCAAAAAAGCCAACGATCCACGCCACGGACACGGTTTACTTTACCATGTTGAGGTTGAAGGAAGAGGTTTCTGCTCAAAATGGCCACCAACGTCCGTGCGACTCGCTTCTTGGAAGTCCTGGGTCTAATAAGCTAACCAGCTGATCAAAATGCATGGAACGCCTGGTTGATTAGGACGTCTTCGATTGCACAGGCAAGAAGAGATAAGATGCAACTAAGAAGCATATATGGTATATAAATACAAAAACTGCATCAGCTATAAACAGAACTCATCATCATCGTATCGACATGGCCTCAAAGCGGGCAGGTGGAGTTATTTTTGACCACAAGGCATGGCTTTCAGAATTCCGATCTTCCAAAAATTTCAGAGAACTTAGATCGGAAATAATGCAACAAACCCTCAAAGCATGTGAAAGCTTCAAATACACTTTGGAAGACGGCTCCGAGGTCGTTTTTTCAAATTACGAAAGTGTCTCGAGAGATGCAAGAGAAACTACGCTTTACACTGATGAAGAACCCCCAGGAAGACATGTAAAGGGAGATGAGGATAGTTGTTTTAAAACCGAGGTTATAGTCGTCAATGCAGATTGTCTCGAGGAAGCCATTCGCTTGAAGAATAAGGGATTTAACCCAGCTGTCCTGAACATGGCTTCACCAAAAAGACCGGGTGAGTGGAAAAATTACTTCTAGGTCAAGTGTGGTAATGGTTATGTTTAAGATATATATCAGCTATCGAAATACATTGAATTGACGAATAATCCCTTGACCAGTTTTGTATCAATTGGATACAAATTCTGATTTCCGTTAGCAAACATTGATTTATCAACAGATTGATCCATGAATGGTAAGATACTCACCCCTGTCATTCACACTTTAGAGTACAGCACTTACCCCCTCTCCACACACAATCATAGTTTTTTTCACAATCTGTCTCCCTCTGTCAAGAGTCGGGGGAGGTTTCTTGAAACTTAGCAGGTAATTTAGTGTTAACAACTGGGTTGAAAACGTAAATTAGCCATCGTAAAGGGTAAAAAAGCTGACGTTTCAAGCGTTAGCCCTTCGTCAGAGCGATTCATCAGGGTTGGCAAGAAATTTATATCCTTCAGCCCTTCCCTTCGTCAGAGCAATTCTAATCGCTCTGACGAAGGGCTAACGCTCGAAACGTCAGCTTTTTTACCCATTGCGGTCGCTTATTTACGTTTGCAACCCAGTTGTTACTCTCCCACCGACGCAGCACCACAG
Organism: Pocillopora verrucosa; assembly: GCF_036669915.1. NCBI lineage: Eukaryota > Metazoa > Cnidaria > Anthozoa > Scleractinia > Pocilloporidae > Pocillopora > Pocillopora verrucosa. The sequence continues at coordinate 19,960,688 of NC_089318.1, read as the reverse complement.
TTTCTATAGAAACTTACCCCTTTATTCTTGAAACTTAACCTAGTAAATGTATTTTTTATCCTACACACATGTAGGTGCATCACTATATTTACATAGCCTTTCTTATTCTCTTTGTTTGTTTGCATCTTTAGGGGGAGGTTACTTATCAGGAGCAGGCGCACAGGAGGAGAACTTGTTCCGTCGTACAAATTATGTGCAACATTTAGCAGACCCAGAAAAAAAATTTGATCCTACAAGAGAGTGGAAATACAGAATTCCAGAGTTCTCATGCATCTACTCAAAAAATGTGTTCATCATAAGAGCATCTGAAGCTGAAGGATATAAATTTCTTGCCAACCCTGTTCCAATGTCCTTTTTGGCCCTACCAGCATACCCCAATCCCACCTTAACAAGAGACAAGAAGAAACTCATTCCATTGATTGCTGAGAACACAAAACAGAAGATACGTTGCTTGTTGTCAGCTGGTCTGTATTATGGTCATGACTCACTGGTTCTCTCAGCTCTTGGCTGTGGAGCATTTAGAAATCCTGCAAGTCACATGGCCCAGCTTTTCAAGGATGTATTGTCCGAAGGCAGATTTGCCAATAGATATAAGCACATTTCTTTTGCCATCCTTGATGATCATAATGCAAGGGGGGATGGGAATTTCAAGCCCTTTCTTGAGGTATTTGCTGACTGCACATAAAAGTCACATCAATTATTTAGAAGATCAAGTCTGAATAATTACTATGACTTTGCAGTTTACATTTTAGCTTCAAAACATTAGTGACCCTCCACGGGAAAACGGACACTAACGCTTTTCCGTTTAAGCTGCAAAACCGTTTACTATCCGTTTATATCCGTTTAAACGGTTCATGAAAGCGTTTAAACGGTTTGCTTATCCGTTTAAAAAAATTTGCATCCGTTTAACGCTTTAGCTAAAACGTTTAAGCGGTTTGCTCATCCGTTTAAAAAAATTTGCATCCGTTTAACGCTTTTGCCAAAACGTTTAAGCGGTTTGCTCATCCGTTTAAAAAAATTTGCATCCGTTTAAAAAAATTTGCATCCGTTCGACGCTCTAGCAAAAACATTTAAACGGTTTGCTTACCCGTTTAAAAAAAAAAGCTATCCGTTTAAAGTTCCACGGAAAGCTTTGGACTGTTTGCTTATCATTCTGTAATAGGCAGTTCGAAGTATCAATCTTACGTTCGCTCGATACTCGCCGGTTCTTGAAATACAGAAAGACCGTATCTTATTTTGGTTTTATCTTTTGCGTGATCATAGTAAGCGAGTTTCCGTCGCATCCTTTGACAAACAAGTTAAATCGGCTACTCTCTTTCTGTTTATATCATCTTGATTCATCATTCTTGGTTTTATTGACAATCATTTTAACGGCCCCGCTTGGTGCGTGACACCGATTCGACCTTTTATTTGCAATGGAACTTCATTGCGTTATTTGACCTTGAAAGGTCTCGGCTTCAGACAAGGTGGCGGCATTGCATATGCAAATTTGTTTCGCGAAACTTCCGAACAGGAAGAAATGAAGAATAAACAAAGGAGAAGATTATGAGTTTCTCGCGGTAGCCGTTCAGGATATTCGGCAGCGAAACTATTCTCAGTAAATTGCGCTTATTTCATGAATGTCACACGAAAGCGGCAGTAATTAACCCAGAAATAAAATGCGCAAGTATATGCTAGTTATTACTTTTCAAATTATCATGCTCAATATTTTCGCTTTAAAGGATAAATATCCGTTGTCACTCTGAAAGTTTTTCCGCAGAAGATCTCGCCGGCTCAACCACAGCCGTTAAGCATTAATTTTAAGCTCATCGTTTGTCGATTTTGGTCAACCGTTTCTCGGTTTAAGCCATCCGTTTTGGGTCCTTACAAAGTGCGAGGCAGCGAGGCGTGCGAGGCACCGTGCGAGGCACCGTGCGAGGCATGCGAGGCATGCGAGGCACACAAAAAATAAAAAAAATTTTAAAAAATTTATATAAAAATTTTAAAAAATTTATATAAAAATATAAAAAAATATATAAAATATCAAAAAATGCCGAGATAGTTTGGTTGGTTGGTTTTTTTTAACACGAAAAAAGAATTAGTCTCGATGGGGTTCGAACCAACGACCTCCCGATCACCGGCCAAACGCCTGATCCACTTGAGCTACGAAAACAATTTAATTAAAATTGTGATAAACTTGTTATTTATTTGTGTTATCCGATATCGAAATGGCACAGGACGATTACAACATCAACGTAAAAGACACTCACAGGGCTGACAAGAAACGAAAATCTCAAAAAAAGAAGAGTAAAGAAAAAGGAGCTGCCAAAAAGAAATTGAAGTTTTTTGAAAAAAAAGTACAGGATGTAAACATAGATGTTGTTAAATGTGACGTAAGCATGTCAAAGTTTTGCTTCACACTACTTGACACCATGGGATACATCCAAGAGGTCACCATCACCAAGGATGCGGTTTCCTGTACGGGACCGTCATGTAGCGGGTTTTGCTCTCATTCAACTTGGTGCTTGCACAAAATTTTTCATTTTTCGAAAGACTTTACCTTTACGTGCACCTCCGCCAATGTTATTTACTGCATAACTTGCACTTATTGCAATAAGTTATACATCGGCGAAACAGGAAGACGACTGGGTGACCGATTCCGAGAACACCTTCGCGATGTGGAAAGAAATGACAAGGACGCATCCAAACCAGTCGCTAGACACTTTAATCTTCCCTATCATTCTAAACAGCATATGGCAGTTTGCGGCCTTTCCTTACATCTAGGCAGTTCGGAAAGCCGTAAAACACTAGAACAAAAATTTATATTCCAAATCGGCACCCTTAAACCCCACGGAATCAACGAGCGCTTTTCATTCAACTAATTTATTCCTGTTTTCTCGTCACCACATTCCCACCAATGGCGTAGCTCCACTTCCTACATATAAATCCACACACAACCCACAATTCCTCTAATCGCTCTGACGAAGGGCTAACGCTCGAAACGTCAGCTTTTTTACCCTTTACGGTGGCTAATTTACGTTTTCAACCCAGTTGTTAACACTAAATTACCTGCTATACTCTCCCAGCGACGCAGCACCACAGTTTCTTTAGAAACTTACCCCTTTATTCATTTGAATTAAATAAAGGCCGATGTGTGTGACTAGAATTGATTTATTGATAAACCCCCACGGAAGAGGTCTTTTTGACTCTTGACCCCCTTTAGAACCTGGGGGGCTGGACTCCCACATGTGTTCGGCCAGGGGTGCTTGTCGAGAAACAAGAATTTGACACCTAAAAGTTACAAAAGTGGGTGTGGGCTAAGCAATAAACAATAAAGCGAGATAGAATTATGTAAGATAAACCATATTAAATAGATTTAGCCAAGCCTGAAAGCAGAGCTCCGAATTTTTAGCTTTGTTCTAATAATTTGGGAAATACTTGAGCCCGCGATCCAATAAAATTCAGTGGTGAACTTTAAAAAACACATAACCTCGATGAGTTCTACACTTGAGCCCACGATATGGTCATGTGTAAAAGTTAAGGAAATTGCGATGCCTCGCACGCCTCGCATGGTGCCTCGCACGCCTCGCTGCCTCGCATGTTAATAAAACTCATCCGTTTTTGGACTTTGGTCAACTGTTTAACGTTTCGGGCTGACCGTTTTTATTTTTGGTCAACCGTTTAACAGTGTGAGCCATCCGTTTTTGAACTTTGGTCAACCGTTTAACGTTTCGTGCTATCCGTTTTTATTTCTGGTCAACCGTTTGAAGGCCAAAGCTATCCGTTTTTGGACTTTGGTCAACCGTTTAAACTTTTTGCCATCCGTTTAAGCGGTTATGGCATCCGTTTAAACGCTCGAGTTAACCGTTTACTATCCGTTTACAATCGTTTTTCGAGACCGTTTAACGGAAAAGCGTTAGTGTCCGTTTTCCCGTGGAGGAGTAATTTACTATTGGCAAATTTAAAATTTCAAGTCCCTGGCTCAGAAATTTGGCTCGAAATCTTAAATTCCAAATCATCTCAATTATTGTTATTCTTTAAACACAATGGAGACAGAATTTTATGAAAATAATTTTTTTTACTGGTACTCTTCAAACATTTTTTTGATGAAATACAGGTTTTATAACTGTTGCCTATTCCAGAAGTCAGCTTCTGAGGATGAGAAACAGTTGGGAAACTAAGAGGAAAAATGAGGGGACACTAAGGACAGGAAAGGAAGGACCTCCTTATCTTTCCTCCTAAATGTCATTCTAAGAGCCTTGTTAAGGCTAATTCAAACAGTTCTTGTGGATTCTTGACCACCTGTAGCTACCCATTTTTAGAGTTAGTCAAGATAAGAAAATGAACAGATAAATTATGAAACTTAAACTCAACAATTACACCAGATATGTGTGACACATCCTTTATTAGTATCACAAAAAGGCAGTGGAAGAATTTAACTTAACAAAGTTGACCATCAACTTAAACAAATATACACAGTCTAACTGTGGTTGGGAAGGTTTGTTTTACAATTAACATATTTGAACAGTTTCAACTTCTAAAATTGTTTAAGTCCAATAAACATACTTAAAACCCCTGTTTCTCATGGAGATGAAATATTTACTAATATATTATGATTGTGGAAAAACTATATATATTAAGTGTCCAGTAGTAAATAAACTTTCTTAAAGCATCTTTAGAAAGAAAATAATGCATGGAACCTTAAATAAAAATTTGAATTTGAAAATAAAACCAGGGCTGGTTTATTTAAAACGAAACCTATTCATCCTAACATGAAAAGTAATAAAAAAGTCTCCAATTAGATTTGATCAGTCACTCCACAATGTCATCGATCCCTAACCAATTCACCCCAAGATGTCATTGTTAATTCTCTTTTCTGTCAGCCATACAATTATCTTTATGTTAGTTGAGAGAATTTGTTATTGGATCAACCAATCATCCCTAATTGATATTTTTCATTTTTCTCATCACTTTTCTATTTGATATTGTAGTGATAATGTGAGGAGAAATTCTGCCTTGATCACTCATGGGAGTTAAAGGGTTAACTTATACTTGTACATGTACTCATCTGTACCTTTACATCGCAAATAAACACTGATAACAAATAACAATGAAGCTAAATAAGTTGCTTAGGGGTTAAAGAGGAAGTTAGTAGATATTTATTTTCCTTTGTCACCACCATTGGTATGCACAAATACCCCATCTGTTGATGGGTAAACATCATCATTTTCTGTTGGAGAATTGGGCTCTGACGTAATGCTTGAATCATCATCACAGCTTTCCTGAACAGACAGATGGGACTCTGACCTCAACCTGCTACGCCTTTCTGTTGGACACTAAGGAAGACATTGCTATTGATTAATATATTTTTCATGTAATATATTTACAAATGAATATGACTTATGAATATGATGAAACATTCATTAAATCAGGTAAGACACAAGTCTGTTTTTCCCTTGGTCTTGCCACACAATACAGGGAACACTAAGTTCTCTAGAGGAGGCATGAAGTCTTTAGGAATCAATAACTGATCAGTATGAACTGAGAATTCAGAAATGTTGTCAACATTTTGCACAGAGTAGTGTAGACTTCTACCATTGCCAATTTCACCATAATTTTGTAGTAGTTCATGTATAATTAACTCCAAAGTGCGATGATACACACTAATTCAAACAACACACCCTTTCTCTAATATTTTGAAATCTATTCTGGGCAGGTGATCTTCTGACTGTTCGAAAACATTGATAGGCCACTTTTAGCTATTTGTTCAAAAGAGAAGCGTAACTTTATTTTCTGCATATAACAGATGGTTATTACATATTCCTTGCCTTGTCTTCCCAGCTCCCTTCATAATTTTTCACTTTCCCCTCTCTCTTGATCATTATTAAATCTGCTATGAACGAACAAGATAGAAAAGAAATTACCACAATTCAACTTACATTCCCAAGGTGATTTGCCGCACCCTCTCTCTGAACCGTCCAGTTTGGATTACCCATCACAACAAGGGTACGCATCAGAACATCTCCCAGTCCATCCGGAACCTCACCCCTTATTTGGTCAAAGTACTCTTTGGTGAACGCAATGTCATGGTCATCTTCAGGAACTGATGAGCGCTGCAATTCATTCACTTTAGTCCCTCTCTGCTCATATTTTGCAAATTTAACAACTAAAGTGCGTGGATTAGTATGGCCCACCTACACGTGACAGTGGAAAAGAAGAAAAAAGTCACAAGATCAGTTTCAAAATGCCTGATTGACACGGAACTGCCAACAGTACATGTGGGCATTTCAGATAGTAGTTTCATTATCAGCTATTGTAATACAAGTCCATATACATTATTACTGAACCCACTTGTTCTAATGAGACCCACCTGGTAAAAGAACTCCCCAACTGCCAATTTGGTCATAGGAGGAACCAGATGAAGAACTACTTTGCCATTGGGTAAGCAAAGGGGAAACTTCTATAGTGGAAAATATAAAACTGAGTGATCATCACTTTATATTAAAACAATTAAAACTCTATCATGTAGTTGTGCCGCATGACATAAGAAGTCATGAGGTCATGCTTGTCAGTCTCATATTCATGTAACACGTGTAGTAAGGGATCATTTGGCTACATAGCTGAGTTTACACAGATTTTTGGTAACTAAATCTCCGTTGAGTTTTCTTATCATCTCACTCATATTTGGACACAGAATGATGCAACATGCTACAGTAGTGTAATTGCCTTGGCAAGGATAGCACTTGAGCTATAGAGCACTATGATTTAGAAAGATGAACTTTGAGAGCTGCTTTTAAAACTTAGAACACCTAAAACAGTCTTTTTGCAATAATATTCATATGTCTTGAACAACCAGTGTCACTCTGGAAACAACTGAACTATACAGTTTCATAGCATTTAAACTTTGGTAGTACAATGTAATTGCAAGGCTCAGCCCTCACCCATGGCAAATCATTACACTATGTACATTATTTACCATTATTCCAAAGTTCATCCCAACTACAGTGTAAAATAACAAAAAAAAATGATTAATTAGAGCAAAAGTTATACTGTGCCTCTTCCTCCAAACTGCTAAGAAGACTTTGTGTGGGATGAACAAAGTGGTCAGTGAAGCTATGGACATCATCTCTGTATCTTTCATTTAGAAGACGCTTCAATCCATCCTTTACTTGTGGGCTTTTTGGATAGTCACACTTATAGTATTTGTGGAAAATGTCCACAGTCTTACTGATAACATCCTAATAGGGAAAACATTTACACATTTGACAATAAATAAGATACCAAACAAAAGTAATACATTGCAATTATCTTAATTTCATTTAATTTATATTTTTTGGGTTCAGATGCAGCCCATAAAATCACAGCAACCTTGGCCAGTCAGTTTACATGGACCACTATTATAACTTGACTGGCAACAACTCTTTGTTTAACTCTGATGATAACTTCTGCTAGGGTTGTCAGAATGTCATTTGCTACTTAGTAAATCCACAACAGTCTTTCTCAGGACGACTCTCACCCAGACAACCAACATACACAATCAACTTTTTTCCAGACCAAAAAAGTATAGTTAGGCCCCTGTGAGTGAGCTTGGTCTAGTCAGGGGATCAGGTCATTGACAAGTGGATAAACAGAGCTGGACTCTGGACCAAAAGGCTGGGGTTGTAGCCAAAGCTTGGTCACAAAGTTGTTCTTGTTCAGACTGTCCCCAATCTCTCCAAGCAAGGGGGGTTGATAATCTAGGGTCTGAGTAAATTTGCAGGGAAAAAATTTGGCAGGAACCTGATAAAATTGTGGGGGAGAGGAGGTAGGTGCAATGGAATATCATCCTATTTAAGAGGGAGTTGAGCTACACTCTTGGTAGCTTCAGGTAATTGAAACTAGGATAGCTCCCACCAGGATGAACCTTTAATCTTGTAATCATAGCTGAGTGTGGCTAATTTAAACTGGCAGATAAAATCAGAGTGAGTACTGCCGTCTTTAACAGGTATTCACTTACAATTAAAAATCTTTTTTTTTTTTTTTTTTTTATTTTCATATCTTACGGAGGCTCTGAAGCCCATCTCACAAGCATACCATGTGCTATGACCATGGCAATCACATCTGGGCTAAACTTCAGAATACCCCGCAACTCATTTCCGCCTCACTTACATGTGTCGGGAGGCTTTGAAGATCGAGGCATAACACAATAGACGCTATTCTTATTCAATAACATGTAAATGAGTTGCGGGGTATTCTGAAGTTGCTCCGGATAAAGTGCTTGTTGTATCATAAGAGTGGAGACCAAAACAGAAGTTAAACCTTTTCATACAATTAATTTTAAGTTACAGAGCAGCTCAAGTGATCCATTAGTTATTATTTCGAGCCCATTGGTGGAAGTGATCCCCTCATTCGTTTACGGTGATTACCTAATGCAATTGGTATAGGCTGATGCACTTACGTCCAACGCCGGAGCGACATGCTGAGCCATTGTGTAAGTGGATGTTGCTTGTCGCGTTTCGAGGTTCTGTTGATTCAGGGCTGATGTACTCGTACCAAATTTAAAGTAACCTCGGCAAGCTGGATCGACTTCTTCAATACCAGACTCTGCCACAGGAGAAAGATTTGATTGAAGTCCATTCCTATGCATTTGTAACCATTTATTTACCTCATTTCCTCTCTCGGAAACGAGGTATTCAACTTTCGAGATGCCCTGGGCACGAATCGAGCATGATTTCGAAAGTCTTCCGGGATTTGGAAAGTGAAAACTCTTCAATTTCATTTTCCAGCTGGAAGAGAGAAACGGCTGACATCCACAGGTATAAGAAACAGAGAGAAAGGTAATTCAATTTCTCTTTCTTTTACTCAAAGCGCTTAAGCATGTTTTAAATATACACAGAACTTGAAATTATCATATCCTTATTATTACTTTGACTAACATCTTTGTTTTCGTCTGCCGCGCAAATGAGACTCTAGGGACTTGCTACTACCGGACAAAGTGACTCGAAGAAAGCTTACTGGTAGAGACGCCATCATTTCTCATTTGCCTCTTCCTTCGAGACTAAAACCGCACATTTACATCAACTAAGGTTCCGGTGCACGTCCGTGAAATAACTAATTAAAGTAAAGAAGGATCGACCAAACGCGAAAATGTTTACAGTATTATCCAACTGCACAAAGTAGAGTTCAAATAACGCGTGAATAGAGTACAAATACCCTGCGATATTGTACGGTTATTTGGACAGTTGGTTATTTTGTACTGTAAAAAAACCTGTTTAACTGGTCGGCTGCGCGCCCTACGTTTCTCTCTCCACTTTTCTTTTCCTGCCCTATAAGGAATGAGCAGAAATACTTCGCAAAAAAATGATTGGATGATAAATAACATATTAAACGTTTTGGTTGTAGTATCGCTAAGTAATTTTACTTGTTTTATGTATTTTGACACGCCTTAAAGTCTCGTCAAAGTACGGCACAAGTCGTAAAAATACTCAGCGAGACTACACACCAAAACGTGTAATAAGATATGTATACGATTAAGTCAGAATACCTTTAATTTTGAAGACACGATTGAATTGACTTTCACCACTGCTACACGAAAATTCCCTTACCACGTTTGTGCAGATGTGTTACCATATGAGTAAATGTTATCCTTTAGGTATCTTCTAAGAATCAGTTTTCGCGGAAGTATTCACATATGCGTACCGGAACTCATTAGATGTACGCATCGATTTGCTAAGGTCAGTTTAAATTGTGTGACACAACTTCCGGTGAAAGTTGCAACAGCATCTGATGAAAATTATAGGTGGTACGGACCTTGGGAAAGAACAGTGGAACAGAGGGGTCTCGCAAACTTCCGGTCTCATAGATTTTCATGATTAGTTTGCAGATACATGCATAGTGTGCATAGTTTGCATTGTGTACGTATTTTTCCTAAATTTTTTTGACGTTTTGTTTTCTGTAAATCTCGGTGAATGAGTTTGCGTTTATTTTTAAATGCAGAAAGAACAGAAATATACAATGTTTAAGTCTACCTTGATAACACTACGAGTTTGGCTCTGTGGAAATTGCATCCAAAGGCCAAAGTAACATTTGGTGTTCGGGCCTATCCGCTCTACTGGACAGAACTAGAATTTCCCGACAAAATCAAATTAAATTCTGTCATTTCAAATTTTTGTTTCGTCTATTACATCCGCATTAAAAATTTAAAAGCCTTCAGATTCCGTCAGCGCATGATCTGTTCCAAGACCGGCCAGCATAATTTGCCAAAGGATTAGAACTCTAGGATTTATCCTAAGTCGTTTTAAAATTTTAGAATCCCCGAGTTTGTTTATTTAGTCGATTTTCGTCGGTGGTCCGTTTGAAAATTTGTTCGCTTCAGTCAAAATTTTTCTTTTCGAAAAACCATCTGCACTTGTAAAATGTTAGTGATGACGGAAAATTTGTCTAAATAAACAACTTTTTCGCTTGTGAGAAAAGGCCCTTGGAGGAAGAATAGACCAGTTTGCGAGATACATTTATTTCTTTCGTGTTCTGAATATCTGACAGCAAGTCATAGCACTGTTTTCCCGTTCTGCATTCAACGGCAAATACCGAAAAAAAGGTTTTAAAAAATTAAAATTGGAACGGATAACATGTTTCCACACAAAGAAAAAGGAAGAGTCGAGCCATTGAGTGCTTTGCATCTCTTTTGTTTTAGGTCAAGAATTGCGCATCCAGTTATTGAAATGGAAAAGCAGAAGTCAGATGTTCGCTTACTACTGTCTGAAGAACTCGAAGCCATACGCTCCAAGATTGTAAAAGGAGAGCTCGTGCTCTTTGTTGGCGAGCAAGTATCGACTTTAGTCAGTACGGATAAGCATGACCCCTCATTGGATGACTGGTGGCAAATTCTCAATAATTCTGAGGTAAGAATGTCTACTACGTAGCCGGAAGTGAGATTATTAGGACATTGGACTCATATCCAGAAATTCATTGAGGTTGGTAATGGCATGGACCAGGGGCTGACATGATCTTAAAATTGCTTGGCCATCAAAAGGCATCGAAAACGCGATGACAGACATGCATAATGTAAAAAATTTAGGACTAAAAACTATGCTGGTTTTCTCACCTCGTAGGTGTAAACGGAGTATCTCCGGATGCACTCTCGGGGAAGAAAGGGAGTGTGGAGGAGCCAGCCAAGATATTATGAATGAATTGCAAGAGTTAATTATCTCTCGTGAGGTATAATCGTTTTTCTCAAAATGAAGTCACTTCCGCTGAAGATCGCGAAGTTTCAGTGGCATAGTACCAGTCGTCTTAAGGCGAAAACGCTACGATGGTAAATCACAGACGACGATACTTAATTACCAGTGAATTTTTCACGATAAATAACCACAAACCTTTCTTAAATTTTGATTAATTATAACACGTTGCCTAGAGCAAGCTTTGATGTTAACGAGGAGCTCAAAAGAATTCTGCTGGTGGTTTCGCTGCCCATATGAAGGTACAATTCTTCATGTGTCTCTTAATTTGCAGAAAGGCACGAATGCACTTCTCGATCTCGAAGACAAGTTTCTGAGAGATCTTCAGCAGGCACCGTCACGTGTTCACAATGCCCTACGGAATGTTGGGAAGTTTCCTCTCATCATAACCACCAATATGGACGAGTTGCTAGAGCGCTTTCTCTGGAAGACTGGGAACGGTGGCGAGAAACTGCGACTGGACCAGGTTGGTAAAAAAGAAAGACGATTCGACTCAAATGTATCTGTTGCAAAGTATTTGTTTTTCCTGTGTCAAACCTTGTAGAGGTCTTATGATCCAAAAAGTTCTTACAAAAGTGTGATTTTGTTTGCAGCCTTATTTTGATTTTCCCTTATAAAACTTTACTTTGGGCACTTCTCTGAAACGAATGATACTCTGTTCGTCTCTATATCCCAGACGGTATTTGATGGTCTCGCTTCAAACAACTTTGCTGTTGGTTTACAAATCTGGTTAAGAATGTAAGAAAGGTTTCGCGTTTGAGAATTATTTGCAGCCAGGCTTATATCCTAACATTTAAGATGGATTCTTTTTGCCATAGCTTTCTAGATAGTTGCCCATTTCCCGTTAAATATCAACCTAGACGAAAAAAGGCCCTGTATGATAGAACGAACGTGCATAGTGAGAAGGGGAGGAACTAATAGGCTTTCGTGCCACTTGGTGCCATTCGACGGGTTATTCAACTACTTTACTTACTGTCTTCCAGATTTCCTGTCTCTCCCAGTCCTGGCCAGATCTGCGTAGAGATTTGATCATCAAGTGTTTTGGGGATTGTGGTTTTAACGTGCGGGCATTGGTAAGTATCAGGCATTTAATGTCCCATTCGTTGGTCCGTTTGCCACTTCAAGATGTCGTAGTCATAATACATCGCGGAGTGCGCAGACATTCAACCAAGTAGCACTGAAAACCCATAGAGCTGTAATTAAATTCAAACAGTTGCAAAATTATTTTGGTGCTTTTCTTCTTGCGCTGCTGCCTTTGATTACTCTCAATTATTGATGTACCTGTAATGCTGAATATGCTTTTCCTCATTTTGATTGATTATTTTCAGCGAAGTAGCAAGAAGTACTTTGAAGACTTCTGCACCACTCTTGAAGGTCCTGAAGTGGAATTAATGCAGCAAATATTTAATAAGAGATCTGTGCTGTTTCTTGGCTGTGATCCCGAGCGCCCAGAGTACAAGAATTTCTTCCAAAAATTTGCAGTTAATGCCAAGGTAGACAGCTGTTGAAATTTGCAAGAGCTTGTGGTGGTTTTCTTTACTTGCATGTTTACTTTACATCAAATTTCCTTCGAAATCGATATGTTTGTCGTTATTCTCCGTTCTTTCTACAGTTTAAACATTACAAGTTTGAGTCTTACCAGGACTCAGACCTTCATGAAAATGGAAATCTCCTAACGTTAAAGGCAAACATACAACCCTGGGAATTCGTGCAGTTCTTGAGTACAGGAACTATCCAAGCAGAAATACAACCAGGACAGGTAATATAAACTGGATGCATTTGATGAAAAACTCTCCACTGTTGAAGTCATCCAAAAACCAAATAACAAAGCATTGACGCTGACGCACCTGTTGGTAGAGCAAGCTGATTTTGACCCATGCACCCAACCATCAGTCACCTTTTTTTCAGGGCGCTTCGCTATAACCTCTTTTTCAGTTTTATTTAAGTGTTTTATTACCTTTTTCTTCCTACAGGTGTACGAAAGATCCTACCTGCGGACCCAGAGGGAAGAATATCTCAAGCAACAGCTCGCACTGGAGATAAAGGCCTCGGAGATAATATTTCACACCATTAATATAACAAACGCATTGTCGCCTGACGAGTACTTTGAAAAGATTTCACGTCCCACCATACAAGACATATTCGCGAAAGATCCCTTTGGTGAGTTGCCGTTTTATTGGTGCGAACTAAGTTCAATTTCAAAATAGAGTTAAAACTTTAAGTTCTGTATGCGTGTACGTATGTAGGTATGCATGAGTATATGTGTGACTTAATTGACCACCCCCCCCACCACCCCGTGGGGCTTTTTAGGGACAATAAGAGTAAATGAGTGAATAATGAGTGAAAAAGTGAATGAACGTGACCATCTGGTAGGAGGCGAGGTGCTTTATGAAAAGCACAGCCAAGGAGTTGAGGTCCGGGCAAGTGGGAAGAATTCCAGTGAGTAGCTGAGAGGAGGGCTTTGACCTGCAGCCACCAGATTACAAGCTCAACGCCCTGACCATCCGTTCATACTGTCCTAAAGTCCATTCTTGGTTTAGTGTTTTTGCCTTTGTGGTAGTTATAATGGGATATCTGAAAGAGGTAAAGAAAGACAAGGAAGCTGACAGATATAGTGAGATGAAGGATGGACAGAGAGATCCTCATAATTCCTTTTCACGCGGCTGCGTGGCCTAAAATTCCTTTATTTCATATCTAGGCGTTTACTCTGAGGAGAAGGTTCAGCGGACGTTGGATGCAATGAAAGGAAGGCGTGACAATCTAATAAAGGTGAGTAAATATTGTGATGGTCGTTACACAATCTGTCCTTTGATGCATGGAAGTTTACTAAGGAGGGTCTATCTCTATGATCACAGCTTATAACTGAATCAAAAACCAGCGTCACTGCCTTGTTCTTCTACCACGGAGTGAAGAACGAGATAGGAGGATGGAAGCAAGTAGAGAAGGTACCTCCTCCGTCTGAAAAGGAAAAAGAGAAAATCCTGCAAAAGTGCAAGATTTCCATCAGTAAATACGCAAAGGCCGTTCTACTTTGTAAGTCGTTCATGCGAAGTAATAGCACCTTGGAAATTCTCATTGTTGGTGATGAGGAAACTTACCAAGTGCAGGAGGTCGAGAAGGAAACCTTTGCTCTCATCCGCCTCAGAGGTTGGTTATTTATTTAAGCCCTATCTGCTTAGCCGGAGCTCAAAATAAGATGACATGCTTCTTTTTTGTGACCTAAAAAGTCACTATAAAGCACTGCCTAAAACTGAATAGCTGGAATTATGCTAGCTCATGGAAATACATGTGTGGGTATATATTCTGATATCATTAAAGAGAATAAAATCGACTAACAGCTGAATGGAAAGTTATCTCTCTTAAGACAGAAAAAACCATGAATATATATATACTGTCATAATATTGTCAGTGATTTCCGCTCTACCTATTGACCAGGTTGGGCCAGGCCCACTGGTGAAATAAGTAAGTTTAACGTTGCAAAGGTTTTGTGTCTCAGTATCTGTTAAAATGAAAGTATGTTTTTGCATAAAAATGGAAAAAATTGTTAAAAATGTGTTATACCATTTGAATGCTCTCAATTTAGAGCAGTACGGCATTGTGTCTTAAAGGTTTGAGGTAAAGGATAGATGTTAATGGCTAACGTCTTCATAGTTTTCTTTCGTTCGCTTTTCTCGTTGATTGTTTGTTTCCGTATTTTCTTTCTCTTATGGCACAGGGGGAACAGATGAAGCTATTTGCTACGCTGAAACAGCCTCATCTCCCGAAGATAGAAAATTCGCCGCTCAACTCATTAACATAAACGGGGATGAGGTGTTGAATAAACGAAAGGTGTACGAGAGAAGCCGTGCAAACGCCTGGAACAACGAAGATTCCATTCTGAAACTCGCCACAGCGATTATGAAAGAAAACGCACAGATGAAAGAAAAATTCAACATTGATGCAGTTGAAGTATGTTGCTTCATCTTCATGCTCCTAAACATTATGATCAGAGTTTGGTAACACCCTTGTATGCAGTTAACAGGTTTACTTTATACGTCAATGAATTTAGATCGGGGCTAAATTGTTCGATTTCCTGGCGAGATTACCGTTAGATTTGAATGCCGGCCAGGGCAACATATCAATTGCCTGGGCTTCGAAGAACCCGGTGCAAATGAGCGTATTTCATGAAATAATTCACTTTTCATGAGGTTACATGTTACTGACTGGGCTATGTTGTATGTGCGTATTGTTGAGAGGAGATGTTCAACAGTATTGTCGTTGTGCATGGCCTTGGACAAGTAGCGTTAAAACGGAAAAAGTCATACATTTAAAATCCATTGTACATCCACCTAATTACACGTTTTGCTGTGGTGAGTCACATTTAGTCTCGGTTGTTCTTTTCCTTTTAGAGGGGCAGTCGAGGCAAAGTATCTACGATTTCTAGACGCTGAAAAAATGGACAATTTTAGAGCAAGATATAGGGTTTAGGGTTATGTTACCACTGGCATAAACAATCTGGGCTCCTTTTTTCAACTGTCTGCTATCTTAGCACCTCTCTCCATCAGGAGACCATGAGCGGCTTAAGTTTACCAATACCCTTTCAGTGCTGAATGGCTATATGCAATGGATCTGCTTCCCGGCTGGGGAGTACCAATACTTCTACTCAAGCTCCCAGAAGTTCACCTGACCAATGTTTTCCTTGCTTTTATCTTTACAGAAAAAAGACCTGGAGGCATTAGAAACATTGACTCGCATAAGCCAGAAAGTGATCAGTAAGCTGGACCCAGGTTATCTCGATCCACTAGGTGAAGGCAGCTTTGGCCAGGTTTTCAGAGCGAAGAAGGACGGTCATGATGTGGCTGTAAAGATCCTGAAGAACATCCAGAGTCGCAAACAAATACAGGACTTTGAACGAGAAGTGGACACACTGAGGTTAGAATAAAGGTGATCTTTGTAGAAATCTAGCTATATGGAAAATGTACGTTGATATGTTACATTAGCTCAACCTCACACCTTAAAATGCCACAAGCTGGGTCAAAACATCGAATTTAATTTTTTTTCTGGGCTCAGCGCGGAAAGATATTTTCAGATCAAAGATACTTGCTGAGCACCAACTTTCCAACTGACTGATAAAAAATAAAAGTCCACTCCTTGGTTTCCCCTCATTGTTACAACATGTCCATCCTTAAGCTCTTGAATTGTTAAACTTAATCTGTGATGGCCTACCTGATTAACTTTCTAAACGTATATCTCAACTTAAACAGATTATTCTTGCAATAATTGTGACCTCAATGAAAGTAATGATGTAGAGTGCGCCCGTAGGTTTTTTAAAAAGAAGGCGGTTCGATGCTCTAACAGACTCGAATCCATCTCTTTTTTTCGCCTTGGTTTGTTTTGGTTTTTTATGTACCTATTCTTGAAATGACACTTTGCCATTCTTCTCGCGGTATTAACGCCGGCAAACAGCGCCAGCAAGTGAGGGACGAATTTCACAGCACTTATTTTAATTGATTTATTTTTTCAGGGAGGCAAAGCATCCTAAGATTGTAAAGGTGCTTGAATGCATCTCTATCCAGAATCAGCTGGCAATTGTGATGGAGTTCATGGCGGGAGGAAATCTTAAAGCATATCTGGAGAAAAACCATGGAACCGGACAGGGGAAAGATTTTGCCGTCAGATTCTTAGAGGATATTGGCTCTGCAATTGAGCATCTTCACTCGCTCAATATCATGCATAGAGACGTTAAACCTGAAAACATTTTTGTGAGTGTAATAATTTCACTGTCTCTATCATAGACTGCACCATCTAGAAGTGAAAACATTATATTTATCGAGGTACAAAAAGGCTTTCTCTTAAATGCTGTGTTCGTTACCATCTTATGTAGTCATCTCAAGAAATTGACCATTATTTTGTTTTTTTTTCTTACAATGCGTTGGAGGTAATTTTGCACATCGCATTTTAATCGTCGTGATGTGACTAGTTAAGTAGGTCTGTTCTTTACGCCATTACTTCGTAGCTGTCAGCTGACCACTCAGTACTCAAACTCGGAGACTTTGGTCTTGCTCGCGCAACTGAAGGGACACGTCAAACAAAAACCCAGATTGGCTCGTATCGCTACATGGCGCCTGAAGTGGTCAGCAGTGGGGGACATTACTCCAAGAAAGCTGATGTTCACAGTTTTGGTGAGCCTCGATGATGATATAACGGTGACTTTCTTGCTGTTTTGTTTGCCTGTTTGTTATTTTACCAAGACCATTCCCTATCTCTGAAATCAGATAGCCGAATATAGTCCGCTTTTTGGTAGAAAGTAGAGAAAAACCTTTAAAAATAAATTCGACGGAATTGCGATTACATTAGTGTACTTCTGTTTGGTTTTAGTTAAATTTGGCTATCAACTTAGAATAGTTCCGATCCACAAGATATCTGCAATCTTTTACTTTGAATTGATTGTGGTTGGCATCAATTGCAAGATTGTATCATTTGAACAAGCCAGGTAGACCGTTTCGGTTAAAGAACAGAAAGTTTCACGAAGAAGATCAAGGGACAACATTTGGACAAATTAGTTTTTAAAAATACTCCTTCTTTGAAGTCATTAAGTCTCATGTTAGCAATGCAAAAACGGGATATGTAGTGTAGTTAGCAGTTTTTAACGTCAAAAGCTTTTGTTCCAGTCTCAATGAGTTGATATCTATCTTAAGAGATACCTAAACAGTTAAAGCAAGATTCAGTGGGAAAATAACATCAAAGTTGCCTTATCAGTTACTCGTCTGTCCTTCTCCCACTAGGTTTGTGTCTGATTGAAGTGCTGAGTGGTAAGGAAGTGTTTGATATAATACTGCAGCATGAAACGGTGTTCAAGAAGAAAATGGCTGGAGAAAATCCGACCATTCCGGTAACTATAGACTGTGAAGAGCCAGAAATTGTTTAGGATTATTGTGAAATCAGAATTGTACAAATAAAAGTAAATCGTGTCACTCGTGAAACCTTCAACTGGACTTAATTTTCGTTATTTTCCATCAGAATGAATTTTCATTAAGTACTGCAGGACACTGAATCAATAACTGTTGATAATGGTGTTTAAAATTACAATATGTACGTGATACATCATCATTCTTTGTCGTTTGATTCTTTAGCGAAATCTTCTGTTAACATGGACTCACATTTTTCTTTCAGGGTATTTCTGTTGAAGAATTTGGAGAGGAACTTGCCTTAAAGCTCAAGAAAATTATGGTCGAGTGTCTGAAGCCAGAGAAATCACGTCCCGAGATGCATTTTGTTCTCAACATACTGAGAGGGAAAATATCCACACGCAAAAATTCAGTGGAGCTGTACTGCGTTGGAACTGGGACAGGCACAACAGGTATTGATGCAACGACATGGTTTTGGTCTTCGCGGAGTAGACTAGATCTACTCTGCTTTACTTATCTATAAGCCATAACGTTGCGACCCAGTCTAGAGAGTAGTGAATTCTTCCCTTATCTCCACCTTTCTGCTCTTAGATCCTATGACTGTAAACGTATTGTGGCCTTTTATGCCTATCTATTTACTCATGAAAGGCATGTATTAGTACAGAGTACTGGCGGTCCTTTATGTTTGACCCACAAAAAGTTGCCATAGTTCCATGTATTTTGCCTAGTGCATGTTAATCATCATAAAAAGGATATAGCTCATATAATTAGCGACCAATTCCGAGGCTGACGCTGAAGGATGAAATAATGGCGACCACAAACACCACTCAACCCTCCTTACTCCCCATACCTCCATGTTAGGTGTAAAACGTACTCCAAAAGGAAACATAGGAAATAATGAACTGACGTGTACTCATGGCACTATTTAAAACTGATTTCAGCCGTCCTTCATGGCCAGCCAAGCTCCTCTGCAATTGTATTTCACAAAGGGAAACCTTTGCTTATGGCGGATGTTGGAGCCGGTGTCGTCAAAGCTTGTAGGGAGAGACTTGGTCAGTAAAATTCTCTATCCTTCTTCCTTGATTTGTCCGTGCTTTTTTAGACACCCTTTTATTGCATTCCCAGCTTACAACGAGTTCCCAAGGAATGTTTTTATCACACACAACCACCTGGATCATGCTGGTGAACTGCCTTTGCTCTTCGTATTCGAGAGCAAGCGGAGATATTTGGCTGGCGAACCTCGCTTGAGGGTGCTGTCAGGCCCAGAGGTGCAACAAAAACTGAAGACACACAGATTGGACGAGATGCTCAGTCTATATACACCAGTAAGTCATAGGTCACTCTTACACTCTTTCGAGTATGATGCAAACAAAGGTAACTTGCACAAATGGAGTGACATTAATCAAACTGATTATTCTTTGTGACTTTTTTCTTCGGTGGAAAAAAATTATAGGAGACCTGCTTCCTTGTAACATGTCTAATTGGTTCTGTGTTAGATGTTTCATGCTTGAATCATTCATCGGTGTTAATATTGCAAGAGCATGCCTTTTACAAAACCAGTCGCGAACAAAGAACATCAAATACCGACCACAGTGATATCTATCTAAATAAATTAATGCGTTTAAATTCTGGTGTAAGGGTTAAGTAAGTAAGTTATAGCCCACTCTCGGGAGGAATTGTCTGTTACATCAGCCAAGTTGAAGCAACGTATGAAACATAGCAGTTAAAACGTGTTTTTTTTTGTTCTTCCGTGCAGGAACAAGTTGCAGACTGGCTGGCGTGTGAACAAGATGGAAGTCCAACCTACTTGGATGATGATAAACAGTTTTTTATCAAAACTTACAAGACGCTTCATAGCGAAATCTGCTATGGTAGGCTTGAACGTTTATCAGAATAATCGTTTGTGTCGACAAGACAGTAATAGTATGTTTTGATACAAGGTGGCTGAAGACATGGAGGTCTAAGTCACGCTTTAGAATCAACGGTTCCCTTTTGAGAAGTGGGTTAGGTCATAGTGTTGTACTGTTAGGCAAGACCAGCTTAATTCTCTCCATTCCGGGATAGAATTAAGCTGGAAGGAATTTAAATGTCAGCCGGTGAATTACAAGCGAAATAAGTTTTTATTTTAAAATGTCGCTCACTTCTGATAGTCAAACCCACTTTTCATATTTGATATTTCAAGTCTGAAAGCAAACGAGACAGAGTTTTCACTTTAAGTTCTTTTCCATAGGATTTGTGCTCTACTTCAAAGAGGAACCAATTCTTGGTTACTGCGTAGACTCTGGCTTCAGAGAGGACGTGTTCGAGTTCTTCTTCCAGGCCTCCACCGTGATTGTTGATGCGAGGGACAAGGGCACTGAGGAACACGCTTCGGTGGGTACTTAATTTTCAGGCGTACAAAATAAAGTTATAATTATCTAAATAGAAACCATGAAACGGCAAAAATTTAGTTATATATACACTGGTCTGTTCTTAACTGAAAACTCTCCACCTGAACAACATGGATCTTGTACAGTTAAGTTGGTGAACTTTAATACAAAGCCGTATAACCGATGTAAGCAGAATCTGTAGAAATCGTTCAAGGTATGTCTTTAGATTTAGTTGTTGCTTTTAGTTTAGGCCGCTCAGCGGCGCAACTGATGCAATTAAGGAGATAAGAGAATAAATCACGTTCCCATCAGTTACCTTGTTGTGCTCGCGTATGCTAGGTTTGTGCTTGAGGAGAGACCAACTTCAAGAGGTCTTTGAGCTTACTGTGATCATAAAAAGCTTATCCACCGACTTCCATTAACCAATTCTCTCTTGTTTTAGTTTGCAGAGGTTGTTGAATACGTTCAGAGAATTCAGGTAAGCGACTTTTAGCTTTTTAACTTTTTTTTGTTTTGTTCTGTTTCTAAGTTACGTAAGCTTTTAATGTTTACACAACAATAGTATTTTTACCACTGCGTCTTAGTGTCAACGAAGATATTTTTTTTCATATTTGCCTCACTCTTCGTCAAAACATTTAAAATAAAACCTTACCTTGATTTGAACCGATTAAACTTCACTAGTTTGCTCCAAAAATAGTCGTGATACTGGGTACAAGGATGAGACGAATCTTATCCTGAGGCGTGGTGGTGAAGACGTGTTGCAGTATCATATTTGCGAGTCTTGTCCAGAACAACTCGTGATATATTGTGCCGTGTCGAGTGATACTTTGACTCCACGATTGAGAGAAAATGTAAAATTACCTTCAGTTTGAAGTAAAGTCTCATTTTTGCTCAGTGACTCTGAACACTTTGAACCATGACTCTATCTTTATGAATTCTTCAAAAGTGTGAAAACCAGAATAAATTCGCTACATATGCGAAAGGTTTCCTGAGGCACAACCTGGTACTACTTTGTCGACTAAATTGTACGCAATTCCCGTCGATTTCTGAGATGTAAAACTAGTCGATCATTTCCCTTTGTGCTAGCCTCCGAGTTGGACGGTCCAAATGGACGATTCCAGCGGTGGTGCTGGAAGAAACTAGGTTATGTCTATGTCCAATATTCGCTTTCTCAACAAAATCCTAAGTACCGGTAAAAGGTTTGGAATGTGGCGTGACAACTGAAAACCGAGAGAGGCATTATCTCTTATCGATACTAACTACCAACACATCCACATTAGCTACCTTCAAGTAGAAAGTTTGTAGTTAGGCTGTGACTGTGTTGACCATTCCCCGACTCTAAACATTATCTTCTATTTTTTGCAGCCTTCAGACACCAAGGTGTACATAACTGGATACGGTGTCGACGCAGAGTACCCGGAGGAAGGACTGACAGGAGTAGAACAACTGCGAGCGGATCAATACATCACACTCTGGGATGAAGAAACCAGTGGCCGTTAGTTCTGAAAACCAAATCAAGTTCCTCTAGGATGAATAACAAGCGCTCCCATTTTAAATGAAGTTTACCAAAAATCTCATTTCATGCTCTTTAATAATAGGGAGACCGTATTTATTTTAGTGAAGTCTTTAATTTGTTATGATTAGAGATATATTTGTATATTTCCGGTCGGTTTTTGGATGTGAAATTTAAAGCCAAATCACAATCGTTAACTTTGAGAAAACCACAAGATATGAATAGGAAGACCGAAGAATAAAGAAAGAACGGGAGTGGATTTTGGTGGAGATCAGTGGATGAGGATAATAAACGAAGAACTTTTAAAATGGTTTGAGAATAGTAAAACGAATTGATTCAACGTTTCGTAGTCATCCTGATGTCACCTTCGAGATAGCAAACGGAAAGAAACTAATTGTATGGTGCAAAAAATGAAAATTTAAAGTTAGTGTTCAGCCAATAAAATGTAACACTTTAAATGTAAAATCCACCGCTCGCTGATCATGGTAATCAAAGTAAATGTTAAACCCTCTGCTGCTAACAGAAGGTTATGTGCTGTTTTCGTTGACCCCTGTTTGTGGACTAAATATCACCGCTAATTTCCATTCAGCCAAGCTTGCCTTTCTATTCGTGGATTAAAAAATCGATAGAATCTTCAAAGTCACATACTGCTGGAAAATCGCTAATGTTGAACTGAAAAAGAAAACTGACGCTGAGTTGAGCTGAAAGTAAGGGTAAAATAGTTTGTTGATCGAGGCTTTGGTAGGAATATTGAAGGCAAGCGAGAGGGCGTTTGGTTGTTACCGGATGCCGCTAGCACATTATTTATTGGTACTCCATGTAATTCAATCTACTTCCGGGACTCCCTGAGCTTATCAATTTACTGGATACGAGTGAAATCGTCCTATGCTTCGCAATAAACATTCGAAGGTAAGGATGTAAAATGCTCATAACTAGTGATAATTTTTCTCTTTGTAACATTCAGTTGATGATATTTACTTTGCGAACGATTAATCAGTAGCAAACTGAGTAAATGTATTTCACAAATAACACGAGCGTTTCGTGACGATGATTCGTGGGGAAAATATTATTGGACCGTGTCTCATATCATGAAGTTAAGTTTTGTAGGAAAGGTAGATTGCAGCCTACCGATGGCACGAATATTCCGAATAATTCGATTTTGGGGTTTCCGATTATTGCCGAACGGTAAGCATGAAGGAAAACAAGAAGCAAACCATCGCCAAACTATATACTACTGCTGAACGACCATTACATAAATAAAGTGGTCAAGTCTTGTCTCATGACCTTACAGGATATCACAATTAGTTAAAAATGATGCATACTCAAAAATGATGCAGTATATCTGATTGTAACATAAGAATTTCGAGTTCTTGACTGCTAAAATTTAATGTCGGTGACAAAGCAATTTCTTACCCTCTGTCTGGTTTGTTGTATGAGCATACAGAATAGGTTCTTATTGTATTCACAGACATTGTTTTTTTATTTTTCATCTAACTCGTATTGTTTGCGGTGTATAGCTTAGAGCTACAAAACGGCGTTATCATCAGGATCTTCGCCTTTAATGGTTCAATAATCTCAATTCATTGAAGTTTCTAAGAACATAACAATTGAACGAAGCTTTGGATTGTTTCCCACGCTCAGGCTACGGATGAATTCATCGCGATTCCTGGAACTGTGCAGACTAAATATAACTTTGAAAATTTCCGAGAAACGGAAAATTCCTGCATGGAATTAAAAAAAAATATATATATATATTACGCTAGAAAAGGAAAGGGCTGCGTTGAGCTTTGCAAATTGATTGACAAAGACCCGACGCTTTTATTAAAGTTACAGCGCTCTGTCCTCTGCTTATTTCTTAACTATAGTAAGAATGGTTACACATACATAAGGACTTTTTAACAATATAACATGGGATCAATCAAATATTAAAAAGGGAAGATAATTTAAGTAATAGAAAGGCGTAGTTTACAAATTGCAAGAGCCGGCATTTCTTGATCAGTGGGAAATCCATGCTGAATGGCACAATAATTTTATCTTCTTCATTACCGTTAAATATATACATGCGCCAAAACTATAAATAACCAAAGTAGATTTGTAAAAATTACAATCTGTCTGACTTAGCACTTTTGATTGAAGGCGGCTCAACGTGGCTTCCTTCTTCCCAAACATCGATATTCTTTTAAGGGTTTTAGTTTTCAACGCTTGGGTGCAGGGAAAAGGAGAGGGAAAGCCACCTACGTAAAAAAAAACACCTGACTAAACTTGAAAGTCAAACCACCTTTGTGGAAAATTGAGGAAAACTGCTGATATGATTGGTTTTGCCTCTTACAAATAACTTGCCATTGGTATACCTAACTTTGTTTCTGAAATGGTCTGCTTGAAAGAGGGTTTCATATCTCTGATCAAAAAAGCCTTCTTTTCCAATCTGCACTCGATGTCACAAATCTCTCTGACACATAAAAGGCAGGTAAACATATATTTTATTCAGATGATTGGAAAAGAAATGTGAAACGTAGTTGATTCATTAGTGCTCTCTGTTCACAGAGAGCATGTCTTTAGGAAATGTAAACAGACTTATAAGAATTTTTTCTTCTTTTCAATTTTTGCTCAAGGAGTTCTAGGAAAACTATACAGGCAGTTCTAGACATGGCTACACCTGGAGAGGCGAGGCCTGATGTACGTTCTCTTTTGTCTGAGGAACTCGATGTCATTCGTTCCAAAATTGTCCAAGAAAAACTTGTGCTATTCATCGGAGAACAAATGTCGACATTAGCTAGTACGGGAAATCCTCGTCCATCTCTGGATGATTGGTGGAAGACTGTCAGTCATACTGAGGTAAGACCGTGTCTTACTCAGAGTTTAAGCGCTGATCGCTAGCCGTTTAAATCACCAATATCCCTACGACAACGCTTAAATCACATGATTGCAAAACGTCAAGTTTCACACGACCTGAGTCGCGCTTTAACGCTGTACAAGTCCGTAAAAGTTTCTCCCTTGATGCTGAACTGGAAAGCTTTTTTCTTTACTTTAACTCTTCAATGTCCTTTGTTTAGAAATTAAAGAAGCTTGAATATGGGGTCTTACAATTTTGAGTTCCTAATTGTGGCTAAGTAGGATTTGTAGTGAAATACACCCAACTTTAAGAGTTGAGGTAGAAAGGTTCTTATGTACTTCGTATGTCGAAGCTGTGATTTAGATTGCGGTATGCTCACTGTAGCCGAAACCGGGTCACGGATTCGTGGTAAATAGGGTTTGTTGGGAGATATTTTAATGTAAACTTCTGAGGCAAATGACCTCTTTAAACAATGATAATTATAGTGCTATTTTATAATTTGTAGTCGTAGTGCACAGCTCCTTAGGAGAGAACTTCTTAGTGTTGATGGATACATTGAAAAAATAAGTTTTCATTCATTCATTGAATTTTTTAACGAACTAAATCAGTAGTGTTTCTTTGTAATCGATGATTCCAGAAAGGCGCTTTAGTGGCTTGCCGGACGTTAGTTTAGGAAAAAGCTGATTCCTTTTCACAACATATCGTTTATCTCAAAAAATATCTGTTACTCAATTCAGGCATAAGGTTTGTGTGATTTCAGCACCGACTTAGACTACTGATTGTAAGTTCATCATCTTACGTATTTCTTGAGAAAGTTTGAAAACTATAGATTCTACTTAATTTAAAGGAAGGCGTTAGACCAATCATGGTGGACGCACACTTCCTGGGAAACATCGACGAGGCTCCGTCACGTGTTCACAATGCCTTGCGAAATGTCGGGAAATTTCCCCTCATTATTACCACCAACATGGACGACCTGTTAGAGCGTTTTATCTGGGTGAGTGGGAATGGTGGCGAGACACTGCAATTGGACCAGGTTGGTGTAGAAGTTGAACTTCTAAGCATTTCCGAACCCTGATTCATCCTCCGTTAGCCAAAACCTATCGAAGAGCGCTATTCTTTAGAGTGATTCTGTTGAGTTAATGGATTCCTGAACATCCCCTCCCAAAAAAGAGTGGAGTAGAACTTATAGGTTTCTTAGCTAAACTCAGAGCAATCTGAGTAGTTGTTCGGTTACATGTCAGTTGTGTTTGCTGAAAATGCGAGGAATGGGGCGATAGTTTCTTTAGATGGTTTGAAAGAGTTGATAGATAGCCTAACATGAATTAAATAGAGTTTTGAAACGCATTATGATATGATGTAAGATGATGAAAAAAATGTTACTTTTGATGAAATCTTTACTTTTATTTCCAAAGTTATGAGAAAGTGGTTCTTGAATGACCTTTATTTACTTTTGTTTTTCGAGTTTTTCTTTGAAAGTTTATATTTTTACATATTTTTATTTGGTTTAAGATTTCCAGTCTCTCCCAAAAATGGCCTCATCTGCAGGAAGATCTGATCAGAAAGTGCCTTGGGGACAATGATGTTACTGCACGGACGTTGGTAAGTATATAATCTCGCAGTTATATCCAACTTCACCTGACCAAACGTATTAACCATTTTAACCTTTAACTTCATTGACTACAGATTTGTTTCCTTTGAATTTGCCCTTCAATGTCTTAATGTTCATTATACGCATTACTGTATTTTGAAATTGCTGTTAATGGTTAATGCTTTCAATCTTTACTTAATCCAATTTCAGTCAAGAAGGATGAAATACTTCGAGGGCTTTTGCAACACCCTGGAAAGCCCAGAAGTGGAAGTGATGCAGCAAATCTTCAATGAAAGATCTGTCTTGTTTCTTGGATGTGATCCCAAGCGCCCGGAATACAAGAACTTCTTTGAAAAGTTTGCTGTTCACTCAAAGGTTCTTCTTTTTTTTTAATATACATACGTGTTTTAATAATTGTATTGCACCGTTGAGATTTTCTATTGCGCTTTTCTTGTTTTCAAAGAGAGTCATTTAGAGTTTATTACTGATACAAGTATCTTCTTTCGGTCTTTTGACAGATGAAGCATTATACTTTCGAGACTTCCAATGACTCAGATCTTGATAAAAAGGGAAATCTTCTGGCTTTAAAGGCAAACATACAGCTTTGGGAATTCGTACAGTTCTTAAGTACAGGAGAAATTATAGGAGAAATAAAAGAAGGAAAGGTAAGCTGCAAATGTGTCGGTTCCCCACTCAGTTATTCGCTCTTTAGCACACTCACTCCCCCTCACTCCCCCTCACTCACTCACTCACTCACCCCCTCACTCACTCATCCCCTCACTCACTCACTCACTCACCCCCTCACTCACTCACTCCCGACGGATTGACGGAGATCAAAGTCCGGGTCTTTGGTTCAAGGCTAAAACTTGTTCAAGCCTAGGACTCTTTTGAACATCTTAGTGGAAAAAATGTGTCTTTTGGTAATGATTAGACTGATTAACGTTGCAAAAGTTTATCCCATCAAGTCACGAATATCTTGTCTCTCGTGAAATTGTGACATCAATGGCACTTTTGGCAGATATTCTGCTCCTTCTCCGATGTAATAATAATAATAATAAGTCTTTATTAAGCACTCTAAACAACAAACGTGTTTAGTTACAATGATATGAAATCAGCAAGTATAAAACTAATAAACTAACTAAATTACTAACTGAATAACTAATAAGAGAACAAACATCTATTAATAAAGGTCCTTTTGAAACGTTCAGTTCTGACAAGCGGGAGAATATGATTATGGCGCCTCTTACGTAGCGTATCCATTGTTCGCTCTGGTGGCAAAAGGTCATCTAAAGCTGTTGGAAAATCGCTGTCGGTGATCTTGGCCCACAACTTCTTATCTTTTAGAATAATAATATTTTCAATCGAAAAAAGCTCTTTACAGTAGCCAAGCTTAAAAGCTCTCTTGAACAGCCTGTCTATGCGACTCAGATACTTATGATAATACGCGCAGCCCCATACTTCTACAGCATATGTAAATATAGGTAGAATAAGACTGATAAAGAGAAGATGAAGATGATCCAGCGGCAGTCCATAGAATTTACAAACACGTAAGATGTACAGACGACTACTGGCTTTCGATATAATATTATCAAAATGTAAGTCCCAGTTACACGGATCAGATTGAAAAGTTACACCCAACAACTTCAGACATGGTTTACGCTCTATAGAAACCAGAGGAGCAGGTAAGGCCTTAGTGGATTTGCCTCTAAGAAGCATCTCCCACGTTTTCTTGAAGTTTAGTTGCATACGATTAGCAGATGTCCATGCGACGATCGATCGGACCTCCTCAGCTGCTAAATTGCCGTTATTAGCCAGCGATTTTACTGGAATACTTAATGTTAAATCATCAGCATATTTCACAAGTAAATTCTGATTTGGTAGAATGGCCTTAATATCATTGACCATAATAGAAAATAGTATAGGGCCTAAAACTGTCCCCTGAGGGACACCTCTATTGATATTTACATAGTCCGTGACAATGGCATCAACAACAACTCTTTGTTTCCTATTCTGTAAAAAACTAATAATCCAATTGGTCACGTATGGATTTATATCAAGTGTTTTCAACTTAGAGCAGAGGATATCATGAGGGACCGAATCAAAAGCTTTGCTGAAATCAAAAGAGAAGATTCTAACACAATCAAAACCCGACTCAAGCCATTTCAGCCAAGCATATTGACACTTAATTAAGGCCATTGTCGTATTGTGGCCTTTACGGTATGCAAACTGGTCGAAGCTAATGAAGTTCTTCATATATTGAGATAATTCTTGTCTGTATACAAGACGTTCAAAAACCCTCATTATTACATTAGTCAGCGAAATAGGCCGCAACTGTGTGCAATTTTTAAAGTTGGGCTCTTTAGGCAAGGGAGTTATGTCGGCCAATTTCCAAAGATCAGGCACAATGTGATTTTCCAAAGAACAGTTGAAAATATGGGTAACAACAGGAGCGAGGTCGTACGCAAACTCTTTCCAAAACCAGTACGGGATTCCATCTGGACCAGAGGCAGTTCTTTTTATTTCAGTAGACTCCTGGTAACACTGGAGACCGTTAAAACAGGCATCTCGCTTGATTCCGGGATAGTGACAGTGTCAATGGGTTTATAAAGGGGATCAGTGTTAATGGAACAGAAAAAATTATTGATCTCGCTCGGGGAGATAATTGAGCTTACTTGCGAGTTGGTAGACTTCCTTCCTGTCAGGGAATTGACTGTTGACCACCAAGATTTGGATCCTGCACTATGTTTCTCAAAATTCCCTTTAACTGCTCGAACTTGATTATCTCTGATCAACTTGTTGATTTTCTCTTGAAGAGTTTGGATCTCAATCGAAACAGAATTTCCTGACATGTTACTTCGCCGAATCAATTTTCGCCGTTGGTCCAGTAGATGTTTGATAAGAGGAGAAAAGAACGGGGGGTCCCTATTAGACACACGTACTGATATACCCGGAAAACACTCATCAAACATGGTCTTGATCTTGGTACAAAAAAGATTAAGTTTTCCATTCACATCTCCGCATTGATAAACATTGTCCCAGTTATGAAACTTCAACAGTTTATCCATATCCAGTTTATGATGATCACGAACATCTCTGAACATCACAGTTTTCCTTTCAGTCATGTACCAAATGACAAAGCAATAGTAACCCCAATCTTAACGAACTTCCTCCTCTGAGGAAGTTGTCAAAGTCTTCTACTGTATCAATAACTTTTTCTAAATGAAATTTCCGTAACATAGAAATATGAAAGATCTTACCTGCGGATCCAAAGGGAAGATTACCTTAGGCAACAGCTTGCACTAGAAAACATGGCCTCGGAGATAATATTTCACACGATGAGCATGACAAATGCATTGTCGCCTGACGAGTACTACGAGCAGATGTCTCGTCCCACCATCCAAGATATATTCTCTAAAAACCCCTTTGGTAAGTTGATGTTTTCGCTCAATGCGAAGTATGTAGTGTTTAAGAACAGCCTTCAACTGACGTACACTTAGCGAATGATCAACTCCAGGTAAAAGAAAAAAAAGGAGAAATTTTGAAGCTGAAAAAAGGAGGGAAGCATTTGAGTGTCGGTTGTAGTTTGAAGATATGAGATTAAGCTGGGCGAGACAAAGGTTCGAAGCGACGATAAAGTGGAAAGGGGAGGATGGAATGACCTGGCAAAGGAAAGCGTGAATCTAAAGTCAACTTTACGGAAATCCAAAGAAAATAAGTCTAACGTAGATTAAAATGGCTTCATCCTTAGGCGTGTACTCCGTCGAGAAGGTTCAGTGGACTTTGGATGCGATGAAAGCAAGGCGTGACAACCTAATTCGGGTCAGTAAAACCAAAATCAAAGTAATCATAACAGCCAATTAGGACTGTTGTGATTAGAACGCAAAGTAAAAAAGGCACACTGTTTGAAGTTTGGAATCTGATTGGTGGAGAGGATGGCAGGTGTTTTATGGATTAATCACGTGGCGGTGTTAAGCAAACGCAAAGTAACCCTGCTTATTATCTTCACTTCAGCTTATAACAGAATCAAGTACCAAAGTGACTGCTTTGTTCTTTTACCACGGAGTGAAAAAAGAAATAGAAGCATGGAGAACTTTAGAGTGTTCATCCCCTTCATCTGAAGAAGTAAAGCAGAAAATCCTACAACATTGCAAGATTTCCATCAGTAGATACGCACAAGCTATTCGTCTTTGTAAGTCCTTCATGCGAAGTAACAGCTCCTTGGAAATTCTGATTGTTGGTGATGAAAACTCTTGTCACCAGCAAGAGACTGAGAAGGAAACTTTTGCGCTACTACGCCTGAAAGGTTAGCTTCGTCACTTAACAACCCCACTTTAATGTGTATATTATCCATACTGCTCCTGGTACATTTCCTATGTTACTGACAAGGAGAATTTGTTTGATAATCACGAACTTCTTTATTGTGCGATCATTTTCCTTATTCTCGTGATCGTGCTGTTTCATTTAGCAGTGATGCAGTAGGTGACCCCTATCAAACTAACATCTAATTTTGAAGGCGTGTAACAACCAGAATAATTCTCCATTGCACTGAATCGTTAGGTGGTGACTGCCATTATTGTGGAAGAAATGTCAGGTCTTAAGGAGCAACTTTTTTCATTATTTCCAGTGTCTTGTCAAGGGAAGCAAAAAATGTTTTGTATGCTTAATTGCTAGTTTATTGGTTTGAAAACTGCCCTAACTTTGCAACACAGGCGGAACAGATGAAGCTATTTGCTACGCTGAAACAGCCTCTTTTCCTGATGACAGAAAGTTTGCTAATTATCCCATCAAGATTAATGGTTTTGAAGTGTTTAATAAAAGGAAAGTGTACGAAAGAAGTCGTGCAAACGCTTGGAGCAACGAAGATTCCATTCTCAAACTCGCTACCGCAGTTATGAGGGAAAGTTCAGAGTTGAGAGAAAAATTTGGCATTGTTGCAATTGAAGTAAGTTGTTCAAATGTTTCACCTCATAAAACTCAGATGATTAAATAGTCTCGAAACTAATGGTGTTGAATGAAATGTTTACGTCTTAAAGTAAACAATTTGCAAATTACAACAAACTGCTGGTTTCAGGTACGGACACTAATAAACATTGTTAACTGAAGTGAAGTTAATATCAGCCATTGTCAATGACAGTGTAGTAAATGGTTGTTTTAGTATATGCCACACAAGTTGAATAACTTTCTATCGGACCAAACGTTAGCCACATCATTGTCAACGTTAGCTACATCATGAACAATTTGTTTTTTTTGTTTATATATATACCTTTGTTTGTTTGTTTTTTATGTGAGTTTTTATGGTACTTCTTTTCTCCATCTCGCATTGTTTAAAAAACCCTGCTGATAGACCAGCATCCCACTATATCGGGATAACCTTCCTCACTTTTAGCCCCTGATGTTCATATGATCATTGTGTGCTTGATTTTATCTCGACAGACAGAAGACCTAGAAGCATTAGAAACATTGACTCGGGTAAGCCAGAAAGTAATAAGCAAGCTAGACCCAGGCTACCTCGATCCACTTGGCGAAGGCAGCTTTGGCCAGGTTTTTAGAGCTAAGAAGGGCGGCCGTGATGTGGCTGTAAAGATCTTGAAGAATATCGAGAGCCGCAAACAGATAGAGGACTTTGAGCGAGAAGTGGACACACTAAGGTTAGTATAATAGTGATGTTTGAAGTATTCTATTAGTCATGAATTGACACGCGACTTTATTTTGGAACTTGATATCTGATCGATGGCTCAACCCCGGTACAGCGCTACACGTCAAGTTTCAGGAAACGAAATCTATTTTTCTCCAGCGCACGCTAATATTTTTTAATGTTTCCCCTCTGGTATCAAAGGTAATGTCTGAGAAAAATCTTCCTGACGGATTGATGGAGGTCAGAGTCCGGATCTTTGGTTCAAGGCTAAAACATGTTTAAGCGTAGGACTCTCATGAACATGTTAGTAGAAAAAAATGTGTCTTTTGGTAATGGTTAGACTGATTAACGTTGCAAAAGGCTATCTAATCAAGTCACGAATATCTTGTCTTATTTGAAATTGTGACATTAATAGCACTTTTGGCAGATATTCTGCTCGTTACTATGAAATAGAGATTACAGATGCAATACCCCAGAAGCCGAGGGTTCAATACAGTGGCAGCATCAAAGCTATTCTGGGCTTTTATCGTTAATCAATAAAGCTAGTCCGTGAATACGAAAAGAGATTCACTTTAATAACATTTTGTATTCTTCTTTCCATATAAACCTGACAAAGAGCACCATCTAGTGAGAGAAAAATTCTATAGCAGTCGTGAACGTTCCTTGTTTCTAGGGAGGCAAAACACTCCAAAATAGTGGAGGTCCTTCAATGCATCTCCATTCAGAATCAGCTGGCGATAGTGATGGAGTTCATGGAGGGATGAACTCTTAAAGCCTATCTGGAGAAAAACCATGGAGACGGACAGGGAAAAGATTTTTCCGTCAGATTCTTAGCGGATATTGGCTCTGCCATTGAGCATCTTCACTCGCTCAATATCGTACATAGAGATGTTAAACCTGAAAACATTTTTGTAAGTTTGAAAAAATTGATTGTCTTCATCATTCCCTGCACTGGCTAAAATAACCAGTGCAGGTTTGCGTCGGCTCTCTCACATATCGTGTTTGTATGTTAATCATCACGAGCTGGCTGGTTTTAGTCAATCCGTTGTACACGGTATTTTTCAGTTGTCAGCTGACCACACAGTACTCAAACTCGGAGACTTTGGTCTTGCTCGTGCGACTGAAGGGACACGTCAAACAAAAACCCAGATTGGCTCGTATCGTTACATGGCGCCTGAAGTGGTCACCTCTGGAGGACGTTATTCCAAGACAGCTGATGTTCATAGTTTTGGTGAGTTTTACTGATAGTTAAAGTGAGTATTAATTACCTTTCTCACCGTTTTGTTTGTTTGTGTATTTGCCCACTATTTTGCTTGTCTGTTATGTCCCCGAGACCGGATACTATACCTTGTCTCTAAAATACAGCTAAATACATATCCGGCCTAATTATTAAGGAATAAGGAGGTACTAGAGTATGTCCTAATAAATTGTCTTCGCTATAAATTTATAGTATTTCAGATCCTTTAGATATCCGTATCCATAAATTGACATCAAGTTAATATCGATCTCCAAAAATATCTTTGTATTAGATTCCATGGGAATATGGCCCTATCAACTAAGGTTTTTTTAATTTTATTCCGCCAGGTTTGTGTCTGATTGAAGTCCTGAGTGGCAGGGAGGTGTATGATAACATTCTGCAGCATGAAACGGTTTTCAGCAAGAAAATGGCGGGAGAGAATCCGACCATTCCGGTGGGTAGAAACGAACAAAAATTTTAGAAGATTTTCAAGGATAATGGTGAAACAAGTATTGACTATTGACAATTATTTACCAAATTGGAGATAGATATCCACCACTTTCAGTTACAATGAAAGTGAATTAATATCTAAGTGTAAATAAAAAGAAAAAAACCTGACAATTAGTTTGTTTCTGTCAATATTCCCTACTTGGTTGGGAATTAAACTACTGACACGCGGTTTGTCTTTTCATCTGTACGAAGGTGAATAGTACTGGCTAATCACTTCCGAGCTAACCAATCGGCGTGCGCGAAAAACACTATATCTATGTAGTAATTAGTATTATAACGAGTGAGGACAACCTGCTACCTGTGAATCTTTCGACCAGAAAGCTTTTCTATAAATCACTGGAGGGGTCCAAACATTGGCTTTTAAGCATACGAGTTGCGGACGAATTACTTATGGTTACGACAGTCACTCTATGTATTATTGGTAATTCGTTGGTAATGTTTTATATCTAAGAGCGCTCGTATTTTTTCCAGAATATTCCTACTGAGGAAGTTGGGGAGGAACTGGTTTTAAAGCTAAAAGAAATTATAAGTGGGTGTCTGAAGCCCGAAAAATCACGACCCGAAATGAATTTTCTACTCAACATACTAAGAGGACAAATAACTTCACGCAAAATCACAGTGCAGCTTTACTGCGTGGGGACTGGGACAGGAACAACAGGTACTGTAGAAACTGCACACTTTTTTATTTTTTACAGTGTAAAATAG
Source organism: Pocillopora verrucosa (assembly GCF_036669915.1). Lineage (NCBI taxonomy): Eukaryota > Metazoa > Cnidaria > Anthozoa > Scleractinia > Pocilloporidae > Pocillopora > Pocillopora verrucosa. The sequence continues at coordinate 19,926,213 of NC_089318.1, read as the reverse complement.
ATCGGTCAACTTGTTACAGCTTAGCCTAAGCAGAATTCTTCCTGCATATTCTCCGTGAGATTTTTACTTCCCCATATCCTATAACTGTACACCTGAAATAGTCTCTTTTGGTCATTCAGAGATTCCTTTAAGTGCTTCTTTCACTCTCCATGTTTACCGTCTTTTATGTTTGATCCACAGATAGTTGCCTTACTTCTTCTTTTTTATCATGGCATGCCAATTGCCATGGCGACTGTATCGATTATAACTTTCACGACTTCTTGCGTGGCTAAGGATGAACCCTTTCATTCCAAATCTTTTAATTAATTCTCCTTACTGTCTGCCATACAGTTCTCATGATGTTAATTTGGAGAATTTGGTATTGGATCAACTAACAATTGCCCAATTGATATTTCTCTTTATTCTTATCACTTGCCTTCTTGACATTGTATTGATATTGTAAGGAGAAATTCTGTCTTGGTTTACTCCTAGGAGTTAAAGGGTTAAGGATTAAAAGATGGCGTGCAGATTAAATTTCTGCACAAACCAAAACCCCTCCCTTCTCCCTCTTTTTAGAAGTAACGTCTACTCTAAAATGAAAAATAAACAATCATTTATTTACAATGCCATTTGAAACCGGTTTCAGCCGTCCTTCATGGCCAGCCAAGCTCCTCCGGAATTGTGTTTCATGAAGGAAAACCTTTGCTTTTGGCAGATGTTGGAGCTGGTGTCCTCAAGGCTTGCAGGGAGAGACTCGGTTAGTGAAATTCCTACCACTCCTTCCTCGATTTGCGGTGATCGTTCAGTTTTGCCCTTGTGTTTTAAACCCATCTGTGTGAAATCCTCAGTCATAGTCTACCTTTATCAGTTGAATGTTGCCCCACAGATATTTTTTCTCTAGACAACCTTATTTTGCATTTCCAGCTCACAACGAGTTCCCAAGGAATGTTTTCATCACAAACAACCACTTGGATCATGCTGGTGAGCTCCCTTTGCTATTTTTGTTCGAGAGCGAGAGGAGACATTTGGCTGGTGAACCTCGCCTAAGAGTGTTGTCTGGCCCTGAGGTGCAACATAAATTAAAGACATGCAGACTGGACGAAATGCTCCACCTGTATACACTGGTAAGTCATGAATCACCTGTTATATGCGCTAAGATGCAGTGTTTTTCCATTTAAGTATTTTTTTCGTTCTTCCTTGAAGGAACAAATAGCAGATTGGGTAGTATGTCAGCAAGAAGGAGACCCAACCTACCTGGATGACGAAAAACAGTTCTCCATGAAAATCCACAAAACTCTTCATAGCGGAATATGTTATGGTAGGTTACAAACAGTTTTGAACGATGACCTGGGTAACTGTTTATGTCGCGAAGACCGTACGGTCAATGCGTAGCTGGCCGGGGACGTGATTGTCAGCCTCGGGCTTTCAATCGAACAATTACGCTTCGAGCATAAAACAAAGCTTTGCTAAGCCAGTTTAAACTGGCCCAGAAGAAGACCAAATCTCAAACAGTAAGTTCTAGGCTGAACAAGTAAATTTCAGATGATGATCACACCTAATTCCAATAGAGCTTTTAAATTTGAAGTATGAAAAGAATCGTTAACATTTAATTTTCATTCATAGGATTTGTGCTATTCTTCAAGGAGAAACCAGTTCTTGGTTATTGCTTAGACTCTGGCTTCAAGGAGGACGTGTTCGATTTTTTCTTCCAAGCCACCACTGTGATAGTTGGTGCGAGGTCTAATGCATCTAAAGAACATGCATCGGTAGGTATTGTAATCAGAGGGTTTATAGCTGACTACATATTACATTAGCATTGGAGAGTAAGAAATGGCACATAATTAGTAATGAATGCGCAGTGCGTGAGATTATATGCCGAAACAGCTTAGTTCTGAGGTGGGAGTCCACAAGGTATGAAACTCATTTCGCAACGATGATTTGGAAAGTCTTCAATCGAAAAAACCTGAGCTTATGCAGCCAAAATTTAAAATGAATCTCTAAAAATCAGTTTGTCAACCTACACCTCGTTTCTCACTTAGTTCCAACTGCTGGTACTATTTTTTTTATCGGATATAGTGTGATTACTTAAGAAGAAAGAAAACGGGTGTATAAGAGATAGAGCGAGGCCAAGATTGATTCGGTGTTTGGAGTTTATTGATTACCAACATTTAATGCTAACAGAACCACTGAATTACTCAGTAGAAATCTCTCTTTTGTCTTAGTTTACAGAAGTGGTTAATTACGTGAGGAAGATCCAGGTATGTAACTTTCGAACTACTTAATTATTTCCCACAAATACCAAAATCAGAAACAATACTTTATCAAAGCGCTAATGAAGCAATTTTTCCAAATATCTTTCGTTCAATGTATTACCAATAAAATATTGCTGCAATTTTTAACGCCCGAAATTACTATAGTCTGATAAAAAAGATTCTAGGTACTGGTAAAACACCACCTAAGGGTATCAGTCTTCCCAAAGTCGACGTTACCCATTATTTATCATCTTTTATCTAACTATTTACCAGTTTTTTTATTTATCTATTTATTAAATTGTTAATTTCAGCCGAAAGAAACCAAGGTGTACATAACTGGATACGGTATTGACGCAGAGTACCCGTATGAAGGACTCCCAGGAGTAGAGCAACTGCGGGCGAATCAGTACATCACACTCTGGGATGAAGAAACTGATAGCAATTCTTAGCTAGAAGCCAAATCACGAAATATCTTTCTATGGGTGAAATGGAAAGTGAACTCGAAGCTTTCTTGATACAAATGGAATAGAGCTATTGTCCACTCAGGACAGCTCTTAGATCAAACGATTCAAAAATGATAAAAGTTCGATGATTGTTCATTAGCCGACACATAAAAAGAGTTGGATAATAGTGTGAAGAAGGGGTTAAGGATTATGGGTGACGGGGTTGAAGGGTTAAGCAGAAACGGGCAAAGGGTGCTTTCTTTGGTATAGAAAACTCAGACTGTTCGATATTTTAATATTTTAAAAAGTGCTATTAAGGAGGAAACGGATACTTGCTCTTTCCACGGCTTGTTGTTGTACCATTTCAGTTGTACTATTGGTAAATTTATCCTTCCACCGTGTAGGAGTGTTCGTTTTTAGGGCAGAGTTTCGTTTGACCAATGCTTATCTCATTTACATGAACTGAAGACAAATAATTAATTCGCACCAGAATTCTTATGCATGGTAAACCCTCCTATAGTTTCTAAACAATGGGTTATGTGTTAGGACCGCGAAATTGGACCAAAAGTAGCTCTTGGGTTTCACTATAAATATGGTATAAGAGAGAATAAAACCTGAAAAAGAGAGATTTTAAAAATTGGCACGAAAACATAGAATATCATTCTCCGCTGACGTTAACCCAGTCCATTCTGGAAAGATATGGGCCAGTCCGATCCAATTCCTAATTTTAGGTTTAGAATTACGTCATCCGGTTTTTCGCGGAAACTGAAAACTGGAATGTTTACAATGGCTTCCACTTCGCTTACTGTAGAGGTGAGGAAAATACTTTATTATTAATTTATAAATGAATGTTGAAATGAATGTCGAGCAAAAAAGACTTCTGAACTGCCTCAGCAAACAGTACACATTCAATTTTACTTGATATGCAGCAGTTTCTTCAAAGTGAATAAACTTGCGATCGTAAGCGTTTCTGTTTCTTTCATCGTAATTATATGGTGGTACAAAAAGACAGGCTCTCCTCGGTCATACACAGGTATGATCGAGTAAATCCTTACGCTCATTCATTCAGCCAGTGTTTGTAGATGTTGATATAGGGGCCTTCGAAACAGTTTGCTGTGAAATTTTATTTATGCATGTTCACAGTTCATGGATTTCATGAAATAAGTAACCTGTGATCGTCTGAGGAAAAGCATAAGTTTGAATCCCTTTATATGCTACCTTACTTAATCTAAAAAAGGGATTTGAGAACTTCCTTGAAAGCAAAACAGAATTATTTGATGGACTTAGGTAAACCGGAAGTATGAAATTTGTATGCAAATATTAATTTTGTTCGCTGTTGATTTCGAAATCTACTGGTGTAGGTCTGTCAACCCTTTCACTTCCAAGATCTGGTTATTAAATTTCCAATTTACCCTCCAGCTGCTACACATTTCCTTCGGTCAATAAATAACAAAATTTTAGCGTTGGATCGAGATAACGACTTATATCTGATCACTTTTAGTACTTGATTACCCGTTAGCTGGATAATGTAGGGACATTACGAGGATACCTTACATATTAATCACTTGTGGAAGTTATAAGGTTAAGTGTATGGTTTGTGGTCATCGTTGGTTATAATCAGTACTGGATATGAGTGAATTTGATATGGAGATTTAAGAGAAACTGTACAGAAATTTTCGAAAGTGAAAGAAATCAATATGGACTGATGGTTCGAAACCACAATAAGTCATTCAAGGTCAAAATGGATACATTTGATAGATGAATAACCAAGAAAAATAGCATGATGAATGTGCTGGAGAAAACAAGTAGTAATCTAGCTTTCTAATTGAATCAAAACGATTGAGCCATGAGTGTTAAGATTTGTCTCAATATTGCATTGTAATAGAGAAATCTATTGATCAGCAGATTTAAGACCATCTAAAGAGACTGGGTTCATTCAAGCCAAAAATGTAATGGTAATGGTTGCCAATCTATTTACCTCTATTTACGCCTCGTCAGAAAAAAGTGCAGCTAATTAGTGAGAGTATAAAAGGACCCCTTTTTTGCAGCATTTAGATCATCCTTAATGTAGGCACTAGACAGGAGTGTCAAAACATTGGGTCTGTGAATTGTAACTTCCCAGTTACATTCATTAAATCTTTAAACCAGAGTAGCATCAAACCATGTCTGATTGTACACCTGGTTGCCTTATGAACTTTAATTATCCTGGTTGCCAATCTGTTTCTTTTAATCAATAAATAAACTAATCAACCACTCAGTCATTTACTCATCTGGTGCATTCAGCCATCAGTCAGCAAATAGATCTATTTTTTATTCCTTTTCTCTCCCTTTTCATTATTCTTTAGTTTTGTTCATTTGATTCAGTTTTTTCTCATTTCTTAATGATTATTAATTTATTTCAGTAATTGTTTTTGTCTGATATGACTTCCCTTTACTTTTGGAGATGTATATTCATGTGAAAATTCATTGTAAGGATTTGGTACATTATACCTCATTTTACAGCTGATCTGTGTTGCTTGTTGAATGAGGGAATAAGATTTTAAGTGTTTAATTACCAGTAAGCATGATTATTCTTAATTTCCAGGACACTCTTATAACTGCACAACGTGCCCTTGCAGTTCACTATGGAAACAGTTACCCTTGTAGCAATAGGGTTCAACAAAGCTTGAGGGAGATATTAAATCAGAAGTTTAATGGGTCACATAGGAGCTTTACAGAAAAATTTCTCAGACCAACTACATTACTTCTGGAGAAACTCAAAGCTGAGGTGAATATTATATAATCTTCCAGATTGTATGCATTGAACTGATTTTGTGAATCATGATAGCTGCCACAAATGCTTTACCCTGTTGCTTCTAAAATCTTATGAGTGATTCTCTCAAGAGAGTCATAAATTAGCCTTTCAAATAAGACAGGAGAATCTGGTTCTTTATCAAAAAATACCCTCTAACTGATAAGCTTGTATGTTCTCATCAACTATTTGCAAGATAACATATTTGCACTGCAAGAAGAAGTGACACTTTATATCATATGTTGGGGTGAATGGTAAAAAGAAGTCACTTCCTTAGACTTAAACAACTTGATTTAATGAGTATTAATTTTGCCTTTTGTGGACTGGTTAGGTAAGGGAACTCATCAGTTTGAGTTGTAGAATCAAGTTTCCATGGGTTCACTTTCCCTCAACTGAGATGTGCAGTTTCATACGAAAAGGTGGACATTGGCAAATGCACTAGGTGGGAAAAGACCTCTCTACCCTTTTTGCCTGCTTTAAGAGTTTATTTGAAAACCATCGCATATCATCATATAATCTAAAAGATTCTTTCTTTACATGCAACATACCAGGCAAAATAACATGGGGAGGGGTGTAGCTAGAGAAATATCAGAATAACTCTATGGCAGGTGTCATACAAGTTCAGTTTAATTAATGCTCTCTCTTTTTTAGGGTTTTCCTCTAGTCAAGGATGGCAGAGTTATCCTCCATCTATCTGGGCCAATAAACCATCTGGAGGTTGGAGAAATGTTTTTTCAGGTGAATTATCAGAATATTGATGCAGCCAGAAGATATGGCATTGTTGATTTAAATTGAAGTGGGTATGCTAAAATTAACTTACAGAAAATGAGCAGGCTGAATTAATAGTTTCTCAATTAAGAAGGAACTTTTTGTAATGTAAATGAGCCAGAAATCAACAGAAATTTACAGCCAGTCCACCCTGATCGCTATTGTATTACTTACAACAGAAATTTTTTTTTTGGTATGCATACACGTTTTTTTTCATAATTGCGGGGGGTGGGGAAGAGGGGTGCTGAACTAATCAAAATTCCATTATATAGTTTGATTGACAGATCAGTAACATAAATTGTCGTGTGCACCATGTACAGTGCTGGACGGGAATTCAGGTCACTTTATGTTCATCAAGTGGCGAGCTTAACTTGTTTAATTTTTTTTTTGGCTTTTTTTTAATCCTAGGTTGGGCACACCACACCAGGGACATTGACGCTGAAGTTTGCTAAGCCAAGTGGTAACACAGTGTTCTTACAGCCGTCAATCGTTGAGGAAATCGAATATCACTTGGCATTTACCCAACAATACCTTCATCAGTTACGGAAGGAAGCCGGTACATCGGGTGATAACTTAATGCAGCTGCTAGTGGTTTCTACAGTAAATGGCCAGGACTGTGCTCCTGAAAAGATAAGGGTAGATGGAATAATGCCGTACACGTTTGGACATGGTAGAAGCAAAACACCATCCTCAAAAATAGATCAGTCAGTCGGTGATGGAAGTCCTTCGTATCGTCAACGTGAAGAAAATTCGGATCAACATCCTGTAGAACATTATCCTCCAATTCACCGAGCGGTTAGAGATCAAACTACACCAAAGGACACGGGACAACGACTCTTGAAGGAGAATTCCTCCTCAAGTGGAGAAGAAAAGAATCCGTCCTATCCTTCTATTCACCAGGCAGTTAGTGACCAATGCACACCAAAAACCGATCAGCAAGAAGACTCCTCAAATATAGGTACGAACAATCCACAGTATCCTCCAATTCATCAGGCGGTCAGAGATCAACCTGCACCAGAAGACACAGGACAGTTAATCTTCAGGGAGTATCTCCCCTCAGGTGGAGAAGAAAATAATCCATCCTATCCTTCTATTCACCAAGCAGTTAGTGATCAACGAACACCGGACACTGGTCAACAAGAAGACTCGTCAGCTACGGGTACGAACAATCCAAAGTATCCTCCAATTCATCAGGCGGTCAGAGATCAACATACATCAGAGGACATAGGACAACGACTCTTCAAGAGGGATCCCCCCTCTGGTGGAGAAGAAAATAATCCATCCTATCCTTCTATTCACCAAGCAGTTAGTGATCAACGAACACCGGACACTGGTCAACAAGAAGACTCGTCAGCCACAGGTACGAACAATCCAAAGTATCCTCCAATTCATCAGGCAGTCAGAGATCAACATACACCAGAGGACATAGGACAACGACTCTTCAAGAGGGATCCCCCCTCTGGTGGAGAAGAAAATAATCCATCCTATCCTTCTATTCACCAAGCAGTTTGTGATGAACGAACACCGGACACTGGTCAGCAAGAAGACTTGTCAGCCACAGGTACGAACAATCCAAAGTATCCTCCAATTCATCAGGCAGTCAGAGATCAACATACACCAGAGGACATAGGACAACGACTCTTCAAAGAGGATCCCCCCTCTGGTGGAGGAGAAAATAATCCATCCTATCCTTCCATTTACCAAGCAGTTTGTGATCAACGCACACCCGACACTGGTCAGCAAGAAGACTCCTCGGGTACAGAGAAGAACAATCCACAGTATCCTCCAGTTCATCAAGCAGTCAGAGATCAACCCACTCCAGAGAACATAGGACAATTACTCTTCGAGGAGGAACCCCCCGCAGGTAGAGAAGAAAAGAATCCATCCTATCCTTCTCTTCACCAGGCAGTTGGTGATCAACGCCTACCAGACACTAGTCAGCAAGAGTCTTCAAGTACAGGTACGAACAATCCACAGTATCCTCCAGTTCATCAAGCGGTCAGAGATCAATTTACTCCAGAGGACATAGGACAACGACTCTTCAAGGAAGAACCCCACTCAGATGGAGCAGAGAGGAATCCGTCTTACCCTCTCATTCACCAGGCAATCAGTGATCAACACACAACACACGATCAGCAAGAACACTCATTAAGGGCAGGGGGAAACAATCCACAATATCCTCCAATTCACCGAGCAGTCAGAGATCAACCCACAACAGAAGACGTAGATCAACGACCCCCGCGGACGGAACAGTCCTCAGATGGAGGAGAAAAGAATCCAACATACCCTTCCATTCATCACGCAGTTGACGATCGAAGTGAACTACACGCGGGTCATTTGAGAAACTCTCCAGGCGCAGGTGCAAACAATCCACCATACCCTCCCATTCATCAAGCAGTTAGCGATCAGCCACCAGACTCCAGAGACCATGAGCACTCATCAAATTCAAGTGAAGCCGATACTTCCCAGCGCGTACCTAGAGATCAGAATATAACGGAAAACACTGGGCGCCAAAATACAGGAGCTCAAGTGATTGACGCAGTTGGGAACAACCCAACATATCTCCCTCCTAAAGCAGTGGCATCTGCGTCCGCGTGTTCTGCTCAGGCTGTTGGAAATAACTCAGCATATCTTCCTCCACAAGCAGAGAGATATACGGCCAAAGGTTGTCCTACTAAGTCGGAACAGGTATCGTCTGATGCTGGTAGAAGTGATTCCCCTCGTTGTAATAGTCGTAATTCAACCACTTCAATAGCAATCGCAGATCCTTACAGATTTCTTGAAGATGAAGAGTGTCAGTTTTAAAAATTTGAAGTAACTGAATTTGTTGGCATGAAGCAGACACTTCACACTAGAGCTGTACAAGTATTTAGAAATCAGAATTGAAATTGGCTTCAAAGGAACAATTTAAGGGACTGCAAGATGTCTTCACCAAATGTGCGCCGATTTTGACTGGAGAAATAAACAATGAATCAAAAACTTAGGGTTTTTATTTATCAGTTACTTGGAGTAAACAGTTTTCCGAGAACAACCTGACAGAGTAGTTTCAGTAGGTAGGCTTGTTTTAATCCCGTTCACGGAGGAGTTTGCTGTAAAATTAATTTAAATTTTTCAACAAAATCAGTTTTACCTTTTTTATGCCGGCTTAGCTGAATTACAGCTCTTAAAAGGTTAATGTTAATGATCAAACAAATGATTTAACCCTGATGATCGACTTCTAACTGAAAGTCACATGCAGGGAAGGTTGCCATATTTCAAAACTGAACTGTGTGAAATACTTGAAAGAGCCACGCTCGTTTCTTAAAGTTAAGAACTTATGATGAATATAATCAGGAAAAAATATAAATTTGACTACATTTTGATATGTGGAAAGTTTTGGTGAAGCTCGAATGGTGGCTAAGGCTTTTGAGAGAATCTGATATAAGGTTTGTGAAATAAGTGAATTAGTGGGAAATGTGGGTAAACAATTTGACAGTATGAAGCAGTAACTACCTGGATAATCTGGAGACCTTCATTTTAGGGTGCTAACACCCTGCGGTCCTGTGGTTCTACACCCTGTAGCCCCGGTTGTTTTCAGCTGGGTTAAGATAACCCAGGGTTAATGTCAAATCTGATTTCACATCTGAAAGTTTTAAAAGAAAATTCAGCATAATTCTTTTTGTAAATAAGTCGATGATTGGATGCTCCATAAAAAACAGAGGAAAAAATTCCAAAGAGACTTTTGAACATAGGAATAAAGAAACCTGGATTATAATTTAATCTTGGGTTAGCGCTAATGAGCCTTAGAACAACTGGGCCCTGATCTGAAGCATGTACACACAAACTTGCAGTCACACAATCATCTTGTGAAATGAGATTATAATCGCATCTTTTCAGGGCGCCCTGTAATTTGAGGAGACGTTTCGACGAAGTACGTTGAACAGGTTCAAAAGTCAGCTCTTTCCGTATCCACTCAATTAATTGCCGCCCTCTGATAAACATCGCAAACTGAAGGAAAACTATCGATCAACATCGCCCTCGAATAAATGCCCCACTAAACCAGAAGAATGAAAAATTAGCTAAGTTTTAAAAAAAAAACTGGCAAACAAAACGAAACAAGAGCCATGTCCCTCACCGCTTTAGAAAAAAATGATAAGGACCGCGGCGCATAAACAAGTAAAAACAGTTTTAAAGCTTAAGGAAGAACGGTCAATTCCGGTCACGAGATAGTAGTATGATTACTGCGCTTTTCGGCTGAAATCTTGATGTCATGTCTTTAAAAAGAGAAACAGGAGAACATAAATAACACGTCCCCTTCATATATGATTCAGGAATGTGCGTTTAAGCACAACTTTGGTTGCTGATTCATTCACCCTTCTAAACTCTAATAAACGGCTTAAAAAATCTTCTCTAGTTTGCCAACCCAAGCCGCAAGTAAGCAAGTCTTTCTCATGGCCGACGTTTAGTCACGTCACAAATATACCCTCCCCTAACGCGTTGTGTGACGAGACCCGACAGCGGCTACACCAACCATGCTAAGCCAACGATTTAATTCATAGACTCAAACCCAGTCGTTAACGGTTTAGATTAAACGACAAGTCGATCTTGGGAGAAACGAACCTGAAACACAAATAGTGGTGGAGGAATCATTGTACGCGGATTGATTTCAATCATCGACGATACGGCTCGTGAATCCAAAACATCGAGTCGAACACCTCATAAGCACCGGATGTGATTTCATAATCATCACATCAGTGTCTCGCTTGTTAACACTAGCACAACAAGGCCATATAAGCGGAAGTAAGAAAAATCTACGTTCGAAAGTTACCACTCTTTTCATTGGTGGAGACTATGGAAAAAGTGCTACATTTGGTAGTGTTTTTTCTCCTGTTCAAGCCTGTGATACTGGAGGAAGGTAACCACCGTATTTTAACCAGTATTTTATCTAATATAAACTGTATAAAGGACACTCGTTATATTGTTTACACTGCATAAAAATTAGCATAGCGCTCAATGGTATGAAGCAAATCGTCCGGTCTCGTTGAAATTTGGTTCTTGCTGTCCTAATATTAAAGGTGAACAAACATTTAGCAAGCAATCTTCGACCGCGAGTGGTTCCATGCGAGCTTACTTCTTTGGGAAAAGCCATGCATATGTAAACATTTTACCAATGGATAACTTTTAAGGGTGAAATATACAGAGACAAATTTGCTTGGTATGGTAGTCGTAATTTAATCTTACTAAATAAATAAGAATACATGTATCTATAAATATATATGAAGCAATGAACTGTTCCTTTGACATCATGCAATGCAATATTGAATATGCCGATTTAATGAGTTAACTGAAATTAAGTACTAGATCGATTTCAAAGTTCGGTAGTTTTAGCAAACGAAAACGAAAGATGAAAAGAGCTATCGCCGGAAGCTTTCTATAACTGATATCATAAAAATATCCTTCTTCGATTCTTAACGGGTTTAATTAGAGTGAGAGTGACAAGCGAAAGACCCTTGCAATCAATGCGAAAGTGTCACGCAACACCACCTTAGAGTCACGCAGCATAGATCGGTGAATCAATATTGGAAGGAATGACGCTCCATAAATATTTGTGTTATCTACGTCTCCTTTACAGGAAGCTTCTGGCAGGTTACAGACTTTCATTTCGACAAAACATACCAGTCCCCCACAGAGCCTGGGAAGATATGTAATTCCCAGACCCCAAACAGTGAGACGCCTACCCATGCTGGCAAATGGGGTGACTATCTTTGTGATTCCCCGTGGAGACTTATAAACTCATCAGTATTTGCAATGAAAAGCATCGAGCCAAATCCGGATTTCATCATTTGGACAGGGTAAGTTATTTAAAAGATCTCAGTGGGGTTAACCATCAGCCCTGAGACGGCAAAAACATTTTGCAGTTGGATGAATTTTAACCGTTAATGGTAAAATAAAAAATAAAAAAATTTACCCGTAAAATATTTCTGTTAACTATGACGGAAGGAAATTTACTGTAAGTCGTAAAATGGCCAAACTTTAACCGTTCGCCGTAATAGCTATCGATCCAGACTTTCTATTTACTTCGAAAAGCAATCATTCCTGGTTGGCAACCGTAATGAAGTCGGTATAATTTTGTGAATTGGATGCCTTTATAGATGTGCGATGTGTTTTAAAAAAGCAAGGACAAAAGGTGAAAAGTTCGAGTTCTCCTGGGAATTGTGGTATTTGTGTTCGGTTGCTTGCTCGCTAGATCTCAGTCAGTAAGACGAAGAAACAAACAGGTGACAGGAAATCGACCGCGTTTTTTTTTTTTTTTTTTTTTTTTTTTTTCCGGGAAAATGACGCGTAGAGAGCGAGAGAGTCCTCCCTTTAAACTGACTGCCTGGAACTGATTATTTGGTACTCATACCCTCTCCTCCATTAATCTGGCAGCAAATAATCGGAAATAGGTCCGCAGCTTTTCCAGCCGTGTTAGAACCTTCCTACCTTTCCACAAAATGATATGCAATGACTTGTCTCGTACCCAGACCTTCCACGGCCTCCCACATTTCAGTTACACGGTTGGATCTGGGTACGAGATTACGCAAAGAAATCAGTTGATTTTTGACATTATTCTTTCTGTTTCCAATGACCTAAATCTCTCTCTAAGGGACCGGTTATTATTTTTCGCCACGAGGAAGGGGAGTCGGATGACTTTTTTTTAGGGGGGGCGGGGTTATTACATAGTTGCAGGGGAAAGGAGACAGGATCAGTCACCGCTAACAGAGTGTAACGGGGAGGACTACAGAAAATTGGTTGCCTTTGAGGGGGGTCAATGGAATACTAAAGGCCTGTGGGGGGTGTCAGGTAAATTACACTGTGACACAACCAAAATCTTTGTATTGAATCCAGACCCTCCAAGGCCACATGATTGTAACTCATTTCAGTTTCAGCGTAAGATCTGGGAACGAGATTACCAGAATCCTCCGGGAACCCTCTTAACCCCGGCGATAAATAGTAACCAGTCTCCTATGTAATTAATCCTCAGCGATGACATGCCACACGTCCCAAACAGCCAACTGAGTACAAACGAAGTGATAGAAACGGTGAAGAACTTAACCGACTTGCTCAGCGCTGTCTTTCCAAACACGACGGTTTATCCGGCCCTCGGAAACCACGACTACCATCCGAAGCACCTGATGCCACCCGAACCGAATTACATTTACTGGGCAGTTGGTAATTTATGGAGCCGATGGCTTCCTCAGGATGCGGTGAATACCTTTAAAAGGGGTAAATGACACTCTCAAGTAAAGCGATACAGACGCTCTAGACCTAATCCTTCAATCCTTTCCATAAAATTGCCTCTTTGTAATAGAATGCGAAAAGCTCTTTTTCCCAAGAAAGTGATGCCAAATACATGTGAGTGAATTAATTTGTTCTAGTCGACTGTTCGCACGGAATATCCATAAGTGGCTTGGTAGGGCGAAGACAGGAGACTATCATGCTCTGTAACGCGAGAGGGCTTTCTAATGTCTCATTCAAACTGTCATCTCCACGAGCCCATCTGCACTAATTGCGTGAAAGGAGAGAATTATTGCCATTTTCATTTCGATGCTTGTTTCAAAGATTTCAAAGAAACTTTATATTTTACCACGAAACGAACATAAAACGAAACAAAACAACAAACAAACAAAGTATGACGATAATGATTGTCCAGCTTTGAATGTCTTCCTTCTTAAATTGAAAGTTTCAATCGAAAATGAAGCCACAATTTTGTGAATACTATTCAGATTTTCTGGAACAATCTGTTTTGTATATTAGCTCACTGTGAAGTAATTTAAAAACCAAAAAAAACATCTAAAACCTCTCTGTTTTTTCTTCAGGCGGATTTTACACAGTTCTCATTAAGCCTGGCTTGCGTTTAGTCAGTCTGAATACCGTGTATTACTATACAAACGACAAGCTAACAGGGAATATCTCTGATCCTGCCGGCCAATTTGCGTGGCTAGACGTTGTGCTCACTAAAGCAAGTCGCATCAACGAGAAGGTGTGTATCCATCAGAGATTTTTTCTATCAAGATGGTTAAAGCTACTCTTGTCTAAGTTAGTAATTTTTTCAGAAAGTCCCGGCCAGCCATCCAGTCAGTCAGTCCGTCAATTGGGCAGTCAGTCGGCCACTTACTCAGTAGGTCCGTCAGTCAGTAGGACCATCAGTCAGTAGATCCGTCAGTCAGTTGTTCCGTCAATTGGGCAGTCAGTCAGCCACTTACTCAGTAGGTCCATCAGTCAGTAGGTCCGTCAGTCAGTCGTTCCGTCCTTTGCGCAGTCGGTCGGCGAGTTAGAAAAAAACCAACACGAACGTGTTGCAACCCTCTTCTTCCTTGTTTTGATCAAACGTATAGCATGCATCTTTCTACGTTTTATATGAATTGGAAAATCATATTTTCCCAGGTGTTTATTATAGGTCATGTTCCGCCCGGTGCTTTTGAGCGAGCTCCAGGAAAGAAGTGGTTTTATCCCAAATTCAACAAAGATTACATTGCTGCCATCATGAAACATGCTGACGTCATCACCGGCCATTTTCTTGCTCATCAGCACTGCGACAGCTTTAAAATTATCTATGACGGGAAAGGTAAAACTCAGTAGCTAATAATGAGCTAGATTATTTATCCTTAAATTTATCGTTAAATCAGGAATTTTTTCAGACAATGACCAGGCTGAAAGTGAGGGTTTCAAAGGAAATAAATTAATCCTTTACACCCTAACGTATGCACATTCTCCATTCTGTTTTCTGCACGTTTCTCAACTTGCTGACAAGGAGAACTTGGAAGGGATTCAAACTCGTTTATCCCAGATACTAGGGTAATTTAATATTATAAACTGAGTTGATAACGTAAATTGGCCACCGTAAAGAGTTTCAAAGCTGACGTTTCGAACGTCAGCCCTTCGTTAGAGCGAATGATGAACGGCTAACGCTCAAAACATCAGCTTTGAAACTCTTTACGTCGGCCAAGTCACGTTATTAACTTAGCTGATAATGCTTAATTACCCTGTTATACTCTCCCACTGACGCAGCACCACAGTTTCTTTAGAAACTTACACCCTTTATTCCAGTTACTAGTTGGGTGTTATTGATTTAACTCAGCTATGAAGCGGAGCAAATGTTTTGCTTGTTGTTAATTTCCAACCATTGTGACTTTATTCAGTGAATCAAGACAAATTATATTTATCTCACCAGACCCCGCTATAAAATCAAATAAGATTGCCCTAAGTTGGTGCTGTGCCCTAAAAAAGGAACCTTGTTAGGATTCCTGCATCATGAAGATTTAACCAAGAAACAATAACTCACCTAAATTTTTCCTTTAGTTCCTAAATATTTCGCTCTCTTTCTGATGAACCATTGCTTTAAGATCTTAGGAAATTTTTTTACGCAACTTCCAAAACATCTCGCCGTCAAAAATGTTTCCTGCTCATCTAAACTACTGGCGGCATTGCCGTTTTTAATTGTCAGGCTATCAGCAAAGTGAAGAAATCGATAATTGGTACCACAGCGACACGGTCATGCAACAAATAACTTCTAGATGAGGAAAATTGTTATGCACTGAGCCGACCATTGTCACAACAATGGAAATTTGAGAGTAGATGTATTCTTTATCCGCCCCGACAAGAAAATTAGTGCACATTTTCGAGTTTGTTTTATAGCCAGCGGACTTTTCCAGTCTAAATGAACGCTCATCTTCGTTATTTTCCCAGTAAATCTGACACCTATAAACTAGTAAACTGGATGAAACGTCAATGAATGAGTGTCGGCAATACTTTGTAAAGATAAAATACTGGAGAAAAGAAAACTCAATTAGAGACTTTATTAGCGATTACAAATTTACATAGACTGTTCTGTACTGCCAGCTGAATTGAATCGAACCAAAGAAATCAGATTCCAAGGAGTATAGGTATATTTTCCTGTTTAAAAATTATATTTTGTATCTTACCGAAATAGCCAAGAATGCAAGTAAATCTGATTTCCAAATTCGGTCCGATTATTTGTAGAACTTGCAGTGTAGATCGAAAGCGGACACTTCTGAAAGTGAAAATTGGATTTTTCTTTTGTTTACGCTCTCTCCTAAGCGGAAACCCCATGCAAAACAATTTACTTATGGCAGTGAAATTTGTCTTTCATTTGCAAATCAACAGAAATATAACCTTTTGACAAAGCAGCAGCACAATGGGAATGGGTTTTGACAAATTTCCATCTGTCCGCCGTCCATTGTGGTGTACTTTTCCTCCTGTTTTTTCCGTAGGCGGATATCCAGCCTATTTTTCTTTGGCGTCCGCTAGTAGGAATAATTCTCGTAAGCGGACAACGAACACTTTTTCCAATTCCCGAGGGTGTCCGCTTACGAGCTAATCGAGAGTTGACCGTATTCCTTATCGCATTAAAAAAAAATTCACGGCATAAGCTTGTCTTTTAAGAACGAGTTATTGTGGGCAATGGTTTTGCCCAACGATTTTTTTTTCGAAGGAAACGGGCCAGGAAAGTTAGAGCCTTTAACTGTCATCAAAAGAATTGGAATTTGAGTGATATTCATACGGTTTCTTTGTGGTGGCGTAACAGATGTTTAACCTTCCACGTAAGAATTTTTCCTAAATGTCTCTTATAAGCCGAGGAAACAATCGGTTAAGATCAATTTACAAAAAGAGTGAAAAAAAAAGGTGATTTAATGCAAGCCTCAAGATGTTTGTAACTTTATACATCTTTTCTTAATAACTTGCCATAACCAGCTTAACCTTTTTTGTGGACAGTTATTTATGGAGGATCGTTTTTGTGTGTGTGTGTGTTTTTTTTTTCGGGCTCGAATCCTAACCTGAGAAGTAGCGAGAGATTTTTATGAAAGCAGATGTGAAATAGGCGGAAGTTGATGGAAACCTGTCGAGGAAGATCTCTCTCGGGGCAAAAAGGTCATAAATGCTATTTGCTCTCACCATAAACGAAGGAAGACAGTCTTAATAAAAAAATAAAAAAATAAATGAAAAAAAAACACTTCGGGCAAAAAACGGTCATTTTGTTCAGCTAAGCGATCCATCGCGTCAATACGGTGAAAATCTCGTTGAAAATCGGTCTTTGTCCATTTGAGAATATTTAAGTGCCTTTCGTGCGTTTCACCAATACAGGGAAAGAGGAGTCGAGGCAACATATGCCCTTGAAACCAAAGAATAATAATGGGACATAATTTTGTCTTGTTTGAAACGTGACTTTAAGTTTATTTCCGGCATGGTGATGACCCTCTAATTACCGGAAATGTATGGCGAAGAGTAATTACGGGTTTTTTTCGGAGAATAAAACATTTTCAAATTCACCAGCTGCCCCGTGTGTAGTTATTAACTGTTTTTTGGCATGAAACATTTATCTGGAACTTCTTTTCACATTTGCGAATTTTGAAAAGTTGCATTTTACGTCAAAGAACTCGCCAGATTGTAATTCATTTTCCGTGTTCTTCTTGAGTACTGGTTCTACAAATGTTATCCCGTACTCGATAGATAAGTCCCATTGTAAGTCTGTTTTGTGAAAATTTCATCATTTTTTTTATCCTGAACCTTATTCAACTTTGCTAATTTTGTAAAGCCGCACTTTACGAGGCTAGATTGCATGCCAATTAGTCAAAGATCTCAGCAGGAGACACGTTGTTAATTTCTCGTGGAGTAAAGTTTTTTCGAAATCATAAGATGCCCCGAACAGACCTGAAACTTGCAAACATCGTTCATTGATCAATATTCTACTATAGCTCACTCTTTAGGCGTCAGGCTTTTAAATTTCGATTGCATGACGTGTGTTTACTACTTTCTACATGTCTTGTGCGTGAAACCCAGAGATAAAGTATTTTGTATTCCCGGCTAACCGAAGAGA
Source organism: Pocillopora verrucosa (assembly GCF_036669915.1). NCBI lineage: Eukaryota > Metazoa > Cnidaria > Anthozoa > Scleractinia > Pocilloporidae > Pocillopora > Pocillopora verrucosa. The sequence goes on along the minus strand of NC_089318.1, from coordinate 19,908,123 downwards.
AAGCTTAAATGTGTATTGCAACAACTTGGAATAGCAATGACGCGGTATTTCGGCTACAGATACAACCTTTTTCCATCTGAAACGCGTGCTGCCATTCTTAAAGTACAAAACACGACGCCTAGTCGTTCACCTTACCCATCAAATGATGAGCGCCATCCAATCAGATACGTCGTACGACAATCAGATGATTAACAGCTGATTCGATAAGGCTGGGGGGTTCGACAATGATTCGAAGACTTTGTTTCGAAAGTGCTAGTTTATCTTCCTTCTGTTACGCCAGCGTTAAGGAAGTTAAGGTAACGGTCAATCAGTCTTTAATCTCTACAAATTAAAAATGCACTTCTTAATTTAACATTGATTGGACGGATATAAAAGCCAAGGCCACAAGCCAAATTTCCATCTCGGTGCACCGAACGTGTTCAAGAAACTCTCATTCGTTGAAGCATCAGCTGTCATGAACAACATTGACCCTGGTGATGCCAGCGTGGATGTACTGGCTATTTTACAAGACCAGCTTGAAGCCAGAAGCAAACCAACTCTCGTAATAGAATCAACCGTTTTGATAACCATTAATATCACTGCCTTGCTTGGTAATGCCATCCTTTGCTTCATCACCTATCGCAACCCAAGGCTTCGTACCCCTACCACGATGCTAATTGTCGCCCTGGCTTGCACAGACCTGTTAACCGCTTTTTCTGTGATACCACTGACAGTTGATGCCGTCATAAACAGCAGGAGGCGCTTTGGCGATGGGATGTGCAGATTCCAGGCTTTTGCAATGGCAATTTTTGCCCAAATATCTATCTACCTCATGGCTTTGACGGCTTTCAATCGGTACCTATGTGTTAAGAAACGGAACCTTTACAAAAAAATATTTACGAAGAAACGCACATTGCTTCTTATTACCGCCATTTGGATAGTGGTGCTGGTCATCAACGGGTTCCCCAATCTTCTTTCGCTGGATGACGTCTTCTTCTGCCCAGGTTACTTGCTGTGCTGGAGGAGGATGATGAGTCCAGCTGCTATTTACTTGTTCAACGCTTGGCTTTATGGTTCCTTCGTGATCTCCTATGTCGTTATTGTGGTGTGTTACTGGAAAGTGTTTCGCGCCGTGGAGCAGCACAGCGTGGCCGTAGCTCCGAGCCTGAATCAAGCAAGCCAGAATACCCAGGCTAGGAACCATTCTGAGGAAGTGTCCGTGGCGAAGGCAGTGGGATCTATCGTGTTTGCTTTCACCATTTGCTGGATACCGTCAGAAGTGATGGACACCATGGACAAGATAAACCCACTTCTTTTACCTCGTCAGGTAAGATTTTTTATGGTACTTATTTGAAAAAAAATTTAGATGAAAGTGACGTGTTTAGGGTCTCGTTGATCAATTTGAAAAAGTATGCTCTATTGGTCAGTGACAAAAAGAGATAACGGGATAAAGAAAATATATTTTTATTGCAGTCTGGTTACGAATCATACACAGGATTTAAACCTATGATCATGAGATTTCATTCAAAACTTAAACGGGGCAACGTGAGCGCAAAGTCACATTTCTAAATCTTGGTAATTCTTTAAATTTTTTTCGGTCTTCAATCCACAATTACGCATGCTTGAATTGAAAAACACCGTTTATAGGATCATTTCATGATTGCAATTTTCTTTTACATCCAAAAACGTCCATTTTTCGAACTGACGTTTTCAAAATGAATCTTTACGAAAATCACGCTGTGTTCTTATATCAGACTCTCGCGAATAAAAAACCTTTTTCTCACAATATTTAAGTAAAACGAATATGGTCTTTTTTTCAAAGACATTTTTAATACGAGTTGAAAAAACCAACAAATTAATTCACGTTAGGACATTTTCTTTCCCCAAAAAATCATCTGCCAAGTAATTTTCTCCATTGTTAAGAAATCTTTGCGGCAATTTTAGTCAACTACCAAAAGAGGACTACACGTAATTAGTCATAATGATCTGATAATCAACTATTGTTCATTGTCTTTCCGGCTCTTCCTTCCTCTTCCTCACTTTCTAAATGAAGACCATTTTTCTCTTCGACCATCCTACCCGTAAAAATTGGTAAGATTTAATGAAAATTGGGGGAATTTAAATCCTGGAATACCGTTTTATGTGACCATTCACAGAAGGGTGTCAGTATTAAAACAAGAAAGAAAAAGCTATGGGTAAAAAGAAAACAAACAGTTTTACGTAATAACATGAGTAGGACCAGAAATACACTAATCCAGCCTATTGTCCATGTTAAATAACGAAGGTCACAAGCATTATTTTTACATGGAAATGGATGTAAATCTCATCTTCGAATATCGTGCGTCATGCATATGGCTAATGCATCAATGGAAGATTAAGCCAAATTTTTTCTTTTTTATCGTTGCCATGCCTCCCTCTATTCTCCATCCTTAGTGATCCCCGTCACTTTTTGATTTATTCACCGGCAAACTATTTCTTTTGTCAAAAATCCCTTCATTTTGAGCAAATTTCTTTGTTTCTATCAAGATGGACCTAAGGATTTTCACAATAATATTCCTAATGAAATTCCTTAAAAAAAAGTGATATCTACTGTATTAAATATTTCTCTTCTATTTAGGTTTTCATCTTTGCCACTTGCTTGTGGTTTCTCAGCAGCGCCATCAACCCCGTCATTTATGGCGTCATGAACAGCAACTTCCGATCTGAGTACAAGAGAATGTTCGATGATATCTTTGGTTCTATTAGTCCTCAGAGAGCGATCTCGCCAAGTGAAGGCCAAGATATGTCCAGCCAGGGAAATAATTCAGCATGAGAGCATCCAAATTTTTAAAAAGAAGGCATTCATTTTTCCTTGAGTGTCTCTATGTCGCTCCGCGCAAGTAAATTTATCCTAACCGTCAATTATGTTCTTGTTGTCCTTTCTTCGTTTGATTTTCATTTACCCTGTCTATTATCATTGTAAATTTATGTTATTTAAGTAATATATTCATGTATTTCAGAAACCACTTCTTAAATAATAAGAATTGGAAAATCTATCGGTGCGTCTATAGACTATATTGGCTTTAACATGAACTTACACATAACTTGTTATATCTTATAAACCTCAGCTGTGAAGTGTGATACAGGTTAGACGGTAAACTTAGTTGATACATTTTGCATAATGTAATGTATTGCTAGTCGATGTTTAACAGGGACCACAGTGCAACCCAAAATTTTAGATTTTTTTCAAATGAGTAAGGCACAAAAGGTTTCTCATGTTTCAAAAAGTCTGAGGTTCTCAGCTGGTGGCCTTACCCTGATTGTTTGGAAGCAAAATGTTGTCCATGAAAAGAAAGTCTCAGACGCATAAATTTCGAATATATGAGACTGGCTTTAAAATGTACTTGCTGCTACACAATGTTAAATGGTAGATATCTATTCTCAAAATGTTTTCTGAATTACTCCTATGTTCGAGCATGAAATGTTATGTATTTTTACCCTGCTTTCATGAACCACCAATAAATGAATGTTTATCCAACCACTTTATTGTGTTTTTATATGTGTTTGTTTCCAATTTGCAATTGGCCGTCCAATATAAAAATAATTTGATGTATAATGTTAATGGAGTGCAGATGACAAATTTCCTCCAGACCCTTGCATTCATTTTTTCTATTTGTTATTGATGTTGTTTTGCTTTTTTTGTAACTTCGCTTTAATGCGAAATCTACGCTTCCTCCTTAGGAATTCCTACAAGTTCCATTTTTTTGTGCCCTGCGGTAACACCCTGGAAGACAGTACTACCCACTGTTGGCTACAATAATCCTGGCATTCGGCTCTATAAGTATGATAAGAGCACCATGCACGTTAAGGTAATGAGCAAGGCGCCCCCAAATGAAAACAGCGATCACCAATGCCAAAAGCTTGTAAGCCGGCATTAACTTTTACGCAGTAGTGAGCCGGCATGGACTTTTATGTAGTAGTGGCTTAGGTGTCGAATAGACCACACCAAAGGGATGCCTTGGCGCAGCAAAATGGACGCCTTTGATCCACAAGGGGCCTAAGACAGCAGCAAAATTATGGCACAAGGGTTACGTTACAGCTTTTCATCTTGAAACAGCTTTCCATCGTGAAAACTTTAGTCTGAATTTGTTTGGAATCTCTTCTTAAACCCTCCAGTGAGTCTTCCCCGAGTTATTCACCCTCATTCTTTTTTGTCCATGGTTACTTCTTTCAATTTTCTTTTTTAAGTTCTCATGGTCGCACTTTTTTTTCATCAGCGGCTGAGAGGATGCACCATACTGTAATGTGGTTTCTCCAAGTACCAAGTATCCATCCAAAGGCCCCCCCCCCCCCCCCATCCCCTCAAAAGTAAGCTTAGGGCGATTTTTTTACCAGAAAAGATCCCACCCAAGCGGAAAATAACCTAAGTCTTCTGCCAGTGTAGCTTTGTCCAATCCAATCCCTGCCTTTATTTCGTAACTCTTTTTTCTGATTTGTTGTCGCGATATATTCAGTACCCCTTTCACCATTTAATGGAGACTACACTGAGTATGAGCAGTCAAGGCTTTCGTTTAAATATGTTCTCAGCAGGAGTTCATTTGAAATGTTACTGAAATGGGTAATTTAGTGTTAACAACTGAGTTGTGAACACTAAATTACTACATAAACCCACACACAACCCACAATCCCTCCAATCACTCTGACGAAGGGCTAACGCTCGAAACGTCAGCCTTTAAATTCAATTTGCTTTTTCAACTCAGTTGTTAACACTAAATTACCTATTATACTCTCCCACCGACGCAGCACCACAGTTTCTTTAGAAACTTACCCAATTACTGAAAAAGCTTACCTCTTTTATCTTGATTAGGATGTTTGGCAGTACTTTACTAACCTAACACTGGCCAATATGGTGTCCAAACCGGAGTGGGTACTAGAATACAAAGCTACTGACGCCTACCGCATACCAGATGTGAGCCCAGAGTCCCTTCATTCACTGGTTAAAACGTTCAAAACTCCGGACAGTTCAAACTTCGAAAAGTATTATTTATACAACTCAGTGAGCGCTGGTGGCGAGCAGTGCGACGAGGAATGCAAAACAGCACAAATTTGTGGTATTACGGAAGTTGATTTTGAGAAGTATGATGCCTGTGTGTCGCCCTCCACAAGTTCATCCCATGTGAAGTCTGCAACGCTCTCGGTCTATGTCGCAATTATTGTTGTTTGGGCACTTGCTGTAATAATTTCATAGAATTAGTTTATTGCCATAAATACGTAACACTTTAATTCTACTGATTGTTTATTTTTAGTGAAGGCGGCATTCCGAGTAAGCATCGTTTGCATGATTGTTTGTTTCTTGTTGTTGTTTTGCTTTGTTTGTTTGTTTATTTTCTATATTTGATATTTTGTTTATGCATACTCTTTTCTTTTGCTTTATTTGATTTTTTTTGGGTTAACTTTTGGCTTTAGTCTGATAAACTATAAGTAACATTTATGTTTTACCAATTGAAATTTCATTAAAGTTTCTTCCAACATTTAAGATTTACTTTTTTTTTTAGCCTTAAATTCAAATGAGCATATTAATCTAGGATTGCTGTTTGTGTAATAAATTGTGTAGATATTCTTGTCATTGTCATACTATCAAACAGGTCCAAATAATGAGATGTGATATGATGTGGTAGCTGCCTCATAGAGTCGAGATAACCAAAAATGCGCCACATAGTATAGCAGATAATAATAATTAACAATTATTTACCGAAGTGGAGGTGGATTTACTGTAAACTAGTTGGAAATTAGACTCTGGGTGGGGGTGAAATGTGAGAGTGAATGGAATGTGATCGGTATTTTCCTTGTGTGCCGTTTGTAGTGCTGACTGTCGATCAATTTAACAGGGTAATTAAGTGATATCAACTGTGTTGAAAACGTAAATTGGCCACCGCAACGAGTTTAAAGGCTTACCCCCTTTATTCCTTAGTCGATCAATTTGTTGGGTGCGATGGTGGCTCCTTGAAAGACAGAAACAGGATAGCCACATATATCGAATAACTGGCAAATTGCGTCTGATTTTTCTACTATCTTTCAATGCTAGCTTGTGTGAGTAGATTGATGATCCCCTAACGAAGTGTGAATGGAAAATAATACCTATCGTGAAATGATTTACTTGCAATTCTGAAAAAGCGCAGTTTTTTAACAAAAATGCTGTCCTATTTTCTTTCTTTGTGTTGGGGTTGGGCAGATGTTTCTTGTTTAACTCTTAAATGTAAATGCGTATAACTGCATTTATTGGGGAACTCATATTGAGCGTTGGTACTTCCCTTTTTCAAAAAATTAGATTGTTTTCATTAGTCAATATTAGTTAGGTTGACATCTTTTTGTGAAGCACTCGCTCACCTATGGACAGTTGAAACGATTGCATCTTGGGCACGGGTTGCTTTGAGAAAAACACTTAAGTTTTCCTTTTTTTGACGCACAAATAGAGTTAAAAGTGGTATTGACGACTTCAATCGACCAATGGTCCTCTTTCATTCACTTTTATCATTTAAGAGTAGCATTGTTCGTTCTTACCAACTTACCGAAACTGTCATTTACTAAATCTCTGGTGAGGCTAAAAAGCCATCATTTTCTGAATGAGAAGCATTAAGTGAAAATGGTCTCTTTTGTTGCCTCGGTTACTTCTAAAAACAACCTTCATCGACAGGGAATATTAACCGCGCTTAAAGCACGGCCATTGGCGGTAACTGAGAAGGATAATCCCATCCAAGTAAAATGATACTTAAATACCGGAATGTGAGCCTCAGTGGAGGATCAAGCGCTGCATACGTCTTTCAGTTTGTGGCAGAAAACAATTGTAACTGCAACTTTCATCGACAAAAAATATTATCTGCTGTTTAAGCACGTACGTTAGTGATAACTGAGAACAGTTAATCCCTTTCAAGTAAAATAATACTGAAATACCAGAGAGTTTGCGTCAACGGTAAATCAAGTGCATACGTTCTCGAATTTTTTTTTTTTTGCAGAAAATAAGCTGTTGGTTTTCGACACAGAGAAAGGTTTTTGCTTCTTGAGTTTGAGCCATGAATAACATTGACCCTGGGGACACCAGTGGGGATGTATTAGCCATTTTACAGGAGCAGCTCGAATCCAGAAACAAAACAACTGTCGTAGTGGAATCCACTGTTTTGATTATTTTTAATATCGTTGCCTTGGTTGGTAATGCTATCCTGTGTTTCATCCCTTACGGCAACCCCAAGCTTCGTTCGTCTACAACCATGCTGATTGTGGCATTAGCATGCACAGACCTGTTAACCACCGCGAATGTTATGCCTTTGACGATTGACGCCGTCATTAACAGCCGAAGACGATTCAGCGATGTTTGTTTGTTTGTTTTTGTTTGATTTGTTTGTTTGTTTGTTTGTTTTTTCCCTTGAAGACAAATATAGACCAGCGACAAAAACATTTCATTTTGATCGGCCATCTGCTTATATCTTGAGGTGCCATGAATCATGAGTAACTCATTTGTTGCGAAAGGGCGGAGGGGGGGAAATTTGGTTTTTACAACTTCTCACCATGCACCCCATCCTGGTCATTCCTTTCCAAAGCGGGGGGGGAGTTGGTTTTTACAACTTAGCATCATGCACCCAATCCCTGTCAAACCTTGCGGAAACCAAACATGGCGGATAAATAGCCGAAAAACAATTTTCATGAAATGGTAACTTGCGCGTTTCTTCTCTATGCGTAGAGGGAACTTATCTTATCTTTGTGCCAAAAGAGGACCGAAGAGGATGGAATGGGTTTAGTACATTATCGCAGTTTATTTCAAAATTTTAAACAACAGTTTATCTCAAAACTGGCTCTAAAAGCTATGAAGTAACAAACAAAGGACGACGTTTTACATCATTTACACGAGTATTACATTTTGAAATATGAAAAGCTTATCATCTAGCTATATATTTGGCTACCTCCGATATAATCTGCACACTTTATCCGCGAAGCAAGGTTAGCCCTAGATATATATTTCATATACCTTGTAAGAAAACGCAGACAGGATTTCTAGGTCGATGTCGGATGCAATAAGGGATTAAAAAGCAGTTTGTTTGTTTTCTTTTGGCCTGGTTGAGTTTCAGCAAAATTGCGTCTTTTTTTGACAACTACTTCATTAGTCTCGGCAATCGTTACAGTTCTTTGACGATTCAAATTTTTCATAAGTTTGTTTATGGATGATTTTTCCTTCGCGGAAAAATCATTTGATTTGGAAATCTCCCTTACTTCCCATTAATCTAAATTGGAAAAGTTCTAACCATAATAGGCTTAGTATTAGTTCACCCGCACCCTGTAGCTAATCTCGGTGTTGATGAATTCTGGAAGCCATTTGCGTGGGAGCCTAAAAGAATATCATTTTAATTAAAATTTTAAATAAGAACCCCTGAGGAGAAATGAATTGGCATGGAATTGGAAAAGTTCTAACCATAATAAGCTCACAGCAGCACTCTCCTTCCGGGACCCTAACGTCTTTCTGTCAGTAAAAGCCTAGTCTCTTCGTAAAGAAGAAAATAAAAGCAAAACAAAACATGCTTTCGAGGGTTATCAGTGCACATTCCAACCCATTCTTACGCAATGAAAATTATTAATAACACTTTGTAATAATTCATATACCGTAGTTTCTGGTAAGCAAACAGTGAGAAATTAAATACAGCTCTCTCAAGATTTCGTTGTTCCACTGCATAATCAAGGATAAAAAACACTCTTTAGTACAAATCTACATAGGATGGTGAACTGCTATGTAGTGGTAGACATTGCTACTGAACAAGGCTACCGTTTATTAGCACTTTCTACCACTTTTCTTGCTTGCTTTTCTTTCTTGTTTTTCCTGTTCGATAGACAGTTTAACCCAGTTGAGACAACACAGCATCTAGGAAAAGAAAAGAGAGCGAGGCGACCTAACGAGTCAACAGTAAAACAAAAATAATCCTTGTGGAAGTAAATAAAACCTGGACCGTTCTTGGTTAGTGGAAACGAGTGAAATAATCAGGCCATAAAAAATAGGGAAGCCGTTTTCTGACAACCACAACAACATTAGTATGTTTGCCTTCGATTCTACATTGCACACCTCCACTAACCGAAGGACTGAGACAGGTTAGCTCGCATAGCATCATTTCAACGCACTGGACTGAGTCATCTCACATAAAACCGGCTGTGTTAGCAATATAGACTATAAGATCGTACAATTTATCTTTTCATAATTGTAATACTTCAATAAATAAATCGTAATAAATACCTCTTGGAACTTCTCCAAAGTAACAGAAGCATGTTCACTGGGCAGGATCTTTACGTGAGCAAGGTGATCATTTATCACTTGGAATTCTTCTGGTATTGGCGTACCTGTTTCTAATAGCCATATCTGATCGTCCCTAACTCTACTAAGACACTTTCTAAGGGCATTTACGGTTTTAAACGTGCTGAAACCTAGGGGAAAGATGGTTGAAGCAATTATTTCAAATTTAATTCTTAACAAGGTTTTTTTTTTCACAAGAGTGCTGCAAGCATAGCCCTATAGGAGCACAGAGGTGTGATTCTCGTTCGCGAGTAATGGCAGATAATTGTCTACAAGTTGAAACGCGACTTATCCTTATGGAAACAAGACTGCCCTTCTTTTATCTTTCTAAAAGATTTATCTCAAGTAAATTCTTCCTCTTATACTTCCGTAAGAAGAAATTTTAGCTAATGGGACGAAGGTTTAAAAAAAATGTCTGATAGGATCAGCAAAGTTACCTGAAAACAGGATGGCTTAAGCTGTGTTTCGTGCAATGCATTTACCTGAAGATAACCCCACAATGATCAGTCCAGTTTCTTCCTCAACGACAAAATCGTAATTGAATCTCTCCCTTTGCCCACTAGATCTCTCCTTCTCATCCAGTTCTCTCTCATAGAAGTCTGTATAAACACTTCTAAAGCACATTCTTAGTTTTTCTTCTCTCCCGAAGAGTCTCTCCGGCTTTGCAGATCTAAACAAATTTCCAGTTGTCTGTTGGTTGTAGTTTAATGCAAACCTCGAGCCATCTTCCCGATCCACCAAAATCCCCATTTGTGCCATAATCAAAAAGGACGCTTTGAAAGTGTTTCAAGATTTCAATTTCAAGAGCGTTCGATCTGTTTACGAGGTTTTTGTACTAACCGAGTTGAATCACTCTAAAGCTCAAAAAGCTGTGAGGGTCTGACACTCACTGACGTCAGCTTAAGAATCTCTTTATTATGGCCAAGTTACATAACCAAATCAGTTGAAAACGCTTGATTATGAATTTTGATTATAATTCAAATTTCTAAAAATTGCAACTCACTGGAAGGTGCGAACACCTTCGAGGATAAGCGCGTAACTTGTTTTTTGGCTCTTTCAAAATTTCATATTTAGGTTGATTTGCAAATTCAAGCCAAATTTTATTGCCAACCAGAGGGTTTCCGCTTACAGAGAGCGTAAATAAACCAAAATCCAATTTCATTTTCAAAATTGTCCACCTCCGCTTACCAAAGAGTAAGCTTCCGGGAATGTGTAAATACAAAAATGTGTACAGTTGTTAAATAATACTGCCAAAAAAAAAAATTACTTTTTGCTCAGTAAAAGATATTAATTATGGTATTTTAGTTTCCAAGGGGATGTGTGTTCTGTGAGAGGAATGACGTTAAACTTTGTACGCAGCTGTAATGAATCAATTGTTCAAAATCTTTAAGTTATCCGGCCAGAAAATCTTCGCTGATAATCAGTTGCTCGATTTCATCGAGTTATCTATATCCACAAAAAGAGGTTAAAAAACTATAAGGTAAAAAACTCTCTATTGCTATGTAATTCATCGAGATCTTCCTCCATCTGAGGGTGTTTAAAATTTTTTTTTAATAGAAAGGGAACCTGACAACTCTATTTAAATCAAAGGGGAGACGAAAATCGTAATCTCCAATCTAAGATTTCGAAAATAAATGATAAAGAGCTTCAAGAACTGAACATTGCTTTCGATAAAACATGTTTAGTTCCTTTTTAGTTCCCGCTGTTCTTTGGCTTCTACAAAAAGTCATATTTTGGTTGATTTGCAAATAAAGCCAATTTTCTTTGCCAATTAGTGGGTTTCCGCCGAGAGAAAGCGTAAACAAGCCAAAATTCAATTTCCTTTTCAAAATTGTCCACCTCCACTTACCAAAGAGCAAGCTTACGGGAATGTGTAAATAAAAAGTTTTACTGGGAGGCAAAGAGGGGGACTGAAAAACGTGTAAGTACGACTGTCCGCTTACGAAAGGGTCTGTTAGCAGAGATTCAACTGTAGCTACCAAAGCAATCCCTCCTAACTGAGCGAACTTCCTCATCCAAAGGTTGCCACCATAATGACAACGATCATTACAATTGCACTGACTTTTTTTCATTGCATGCTCGGTTTCAAACCGATTTTTTTCAATTTATTGCAACACCCACGATGCCTCCCTCTGTTGTTGCTGATTAAGCATAAGTAGTACAATTAGTGAAAATCTGAAAATCCTAACCAAGGTAAGGCCTCACCTAACGATCAACACACTTAGATGTATTTATTATTCTCCGGGTAAATTACTTTTTAGATGTGTAAAAAAGCTGTTCTTAAATAGTCCTGCCAACGAAAAAAATCACTTTTTGCTCAGTAAAATATGTTTATTTTGGTGATCTGGTTTCCAAGGGGAAGTGTGTTCTGTGAGAGGAATAACGTCAAACATTATATGCAGTTGTCATGACACAATTGTTCAAAGTTTTTAAGTTATCCGAACAGCAAGTCTTCGCTGATAATCAATTACTCGATTTCGTCGAGTTATCGACATCCACAACAAAAGGTGAAACTTTAAGGTAAGTAGTCCTCTATTGCTATGTAATGTATCAAGATGTTCCTCTATCTGAGGGTTTTCAATTTTTTTTTTTGGAAAATAAAAATAAAAAAATAAAAAACCAAAATCGCAATCCCCTTTCTAGGATTTCGATGAAGAGCTTCAAGAACCGAACAATACTTTCGATAAAACATGTTTAGTTCCTTTTTAGTTGAAGGGAGTGGAGAGAGGTAAAGAAGAGAGTTATTTATCGGACTCTTGCTAATATCAAACGAACGGACACCTTTCTACCCGATCGCCGCTGTTCTTCAGCTTTTTCAAAAGGTCATATTTTGCCGATTCATTTGCAAATTCAAGCCAAATTTTATTTCCAACTAATGGGTTTCCATTAGAGAGAGCGTAAACAAACCAAAATTCAATTTCCTTTTCAAAATTGTCCACCAAAAAGTAATTTACCCGGAGAATGATAAATATACCTAAGTGTATTTTATTTTCTATTTCTCAAACCGACAAACAGACCGACAAACAAACCGACAAACAGACCGACAAACAACAGACGGATCGAAACCGACCAATGACTGTTAACAACTCTACACGAGTCTTCCAGCCAATCACATCACGGCTAAACAGACCAATCACGTTCAACAGACCAGACCTTATAACATCATCGACTGACAACTACTCCTCACTTGACTCTGAAGATGACTATCGCACAGATAGTCGAAACGTCAGTCACCAACAACAGTTCTTTTCAGAACTACACACACCCGGACGATCACACTACACAAAATACCTAAGTGTGTTGATCGTTAGGTGAGGCCTTAACTTTGTTAAGATATTCATGTTGTCACTAATTTTACTACTTAAGAAATCAGCACACCTAGGTACTTGAGAAATTAGGATTGCTTTACTGACAAATGTTTGCTATTTTTAATGGTGGATATCGATTTTGATTTTTCTTTTGCCACGGTATGAAGAATATATATTTAGTTTTGGAAAGATTTAAGGTTAATTTGTTATTACATAACCATTCATAAACAGTATATATGTAGATGGTTATCCATGTCATTTAATAGAATGTCGAGGTTGGTTCCAAAGGCTGTTCGGAAAATCATTGAATGATATAGATGAGAAATAGAAGAGGACCACCATTTGCATAAACTTACATCGATTCTGTAAGCATTCTCGATGTTGGGTTGGAATTCCAGACCATTCTTTAGAAGAAGTTTCCGGAGCTCCGTTGTACGATCTTCCCCAACATTTTCGGGCACGTTGTAGAATCTCAGGTTTTAATCTCTTGACTAATTCACTTAAAGAGAGTGGAGTGAGGTAAAGAAAACTGCGGGGATGGCTTAGCGGTCAAAGGATTGTTACAGCTACGAAGCCAAATAGAAGGTCGAATGACAGTTTAAAAGACTGAACCTTTCGCGCGAAAGCTGTGGCAAGGGTACTATCAGACAAAGTGTCAAAGCCAGAGAACTTTCTCGTTTACATGACTGGAACTAGCACCCTTCCAGTGCTAGATGTAAGCGACAAAAGTGAAGGTAAATATCGAATTCAATTTAATATCCTAATTATTATAGTAGGGTGTGGTGGTATGCATCTTTCATCCATATTGCAAGTTTAACCTGTAAGGAGCTTCACGAAAGGGTCTGTTAGCAGAGAGTTAACCGTAGCTACCAACTTCAATGAAATAGGATAAATAATTTATCCTATTCTCCTATTCTATACTCGCTCACGAGTGAGTGCAGCGAACTGGAATCGTTTTTCGCTTTAAGCATTTTACCTAAGGTGATAAGTCCCTTGTTCATCTTGGAGGGCCGTAACCACACCTGTGGTTGAACTTTGGCCTGGAGTAGCAGATTGTTGTGAACCGCCATGGCGCTCTTTTGGCGCGCTTTTTCCGCTCGAATGGCGGCTGGATTTTGTTGTAGTTTTTGTGGCCGCCGCTGTCCTCATGTATGAAAGTTGAGAGACTTAACATGTATCTTCTCACCCATCTCAAGTGACATGGTGGGATCTTTTGTTCAAAGAAATAGGCTGAGTATACCATTTAGAGGATGAGTCAACGTGCTTCTCTACACCTTTACCTTGTTCTTGATGAAATCCGGCAAGTTTGTCAGTCCAGGCGGTCAAAACTGCGCCTGAAACCGATCTGACGCGGAAAAAAAAAAGTGTCGTACTTTTGTTTGCTTGTGGCGATAGTTCGCCCATCTTAAATTGCAGAGAAAACCTTTCTCTTTGGAGAGGAACTTCTAACACAGCTAATCTAATCGGCGACAAGCGTTGCACTGATCGGCGAATGCGCTTACAATCTCATGGTTCTCTCAGCATGGAAACGCGGCAGAATTACTTTGCGGAAGAAATAAAAAAATAAAAACGTGGGTAAAAGTTCATGAAGTCTCGCAACAATGAGGACGATGCAGATGCGAGTAAATGTGGTGATGAAAATTACAACAATAATGAGGGCGACAGCAACGGTAATATATGACAACGGCCAATTTAGATCAGGAGTCCCGAGTCAGGGATGTTTAATCATCTGTCTTTTAATATCATTAATCCAGGTTAAAACAAAAATTATCCCTTCATTTTTAGTTTGGCTGATTACGGATCCAAGATTGTATTATCCTCTTCATCAAGAAAAAGACACAAAAAAATGGAACCAAAGACAACGAAAACGAGCCAGTGTTGATGTCTACCTCTGGAAAGCTGTCATAGATCCTTCCAAGCTACAGGTGGAAGATCATCCACAGTTTAAAGGTGTCTGCCTTGTCAAAACAGATGGAAAAATAACTTCTCCTCGTTTTCCAGGAGTAATGCTTCATTCTTTTCAATTTATTATTTTCACTTTTAGGCTTAGTTTAGCTGACCATTGTTCTATCCTTTCTGACATTTTTTACATGAAATCTGCGTAGGAGTAGTCTAAGTGTTATCAATATCATGGCTGTTTCGAAATTTTTTCCCAGATATTGTTTTTTTTATTCTTTTGATTTCGCGGTTTCTTGAAAAATATCTTGGCTTTTAACTATCTTTTCTACCCATAGAAAGCACATAATTCCCTGCAACTACACAAGGATCTAGATCTAGAATGGGAAAAAGCTGAGGTTCCGAAGTGTCGAGGAGGAATGTCTTTACTGGATTGTAATTCCTTGGTGCAAGCCATTGTAGAATACATGAAGGACAACTACCCTACTACACCGGAGGAGTTTAACTTTCAGGCGGAACTGAAAGTTGTAAGTCACTGGCACTGGTTCGAAGGAAAAGAGTCACCGAGACGTAAACCAGGTCCTCGTGACGACTTCCGTATAAAAAGGGCAGTGAAGAAAACACTTCAAAAATGGTGTAGGGATGTAAGGGATCAAGAGTCAGCCAGTCAGTCCTCAGAATCTGATGACGAGTACATATCAGGTAAAGTTTGAAGTGTAGTTTCATGCTGTACGTCTTTGACCACCGGGGAATAATCAACTGCTATTCACCGAGGCTAGTGATAGATATTTACCAAGCATCGAAGGGCGAGGTAAATATCCAGCACTAGCCACCGACACTGAAGTGAATAGTTGTTTAAGTATATACTGAAACAGTAGGATAATATGGCGCAATAAGATGATTTCGATGCATTTATTTATAAAACGATTACATTTTATTTGGGGTGCAAATCCTGCGCTCGTTTCTCGGTAGTGAATCGCAAAGCATATTCGGGGTTTGTACATCAATTGATAAACACAGCCAGCAGATTATTCGCTATGTTCATTATAAGTAGTACATACCACTAAAGTGAATGGTTTTCGTGCTTTGGTTGTTTTAATTGGCTAATGCTGATTCAATTTATGTTGTTTCTGTGCAGGTTTAAAAGAAGATATTTGTGCCCTCAAAATGTATTTCAACAAAGGAGGTAAGCATTCAGTGAAAACATAAAATTAATTGTATATTGTAAAGTCCATGTAAGTATTATCAAATGCACTTAACAAGAATAGAACATAATTAACAATATTCATTGAGCCTGAGGTGAATAATTGTTTTAGTGTAATCGTTCAGATGTTTTCGAAGACTGTTGTAAATTCGGTACCATTCTGTTACAATTGTTTTGATAACTCAGCAAAAACTTCATTAATTTCTTATGAAAGGTGTACGCCAAACGTAATAGCACATTTTGTGTTTATCAAAATTTTAGTTTGTTCTATCGTGTTTATCAGTTCCTGCCAAATATTAACAAAATGCAAGGCAGCTATTTTGAAATTTAGCGTCCCTGCTATAATCCCCTCGCGCTAGGTGATTACAGCGTGATATAACGCAATCCTCGTCCAATCAGAACGCACGCTTTTCCATTCTCACCGGAGCAGTTCCACTTAAAGTTTATATATTATCATTATTATTATTATTACTTGTTTATTATATTAATGAGATAGATCAATTTTGTAGTCTAAAGAGGTAATAATCGTAAAAGGGTCTCTTACTCAGTTTGGTTATGAACGGTATGTAACTTAATAACATGGAGCTTATCTATCTTCAGAGCTGGAAGAAGATGAAACAGAAAATGAGAAATACTCCTATGTGCAGTATGAAAATGAGGATGAGTGCAGCCCAATAAAACTAAAATTGACCAAGGTGAGCTGGGGAGGCCTGTTATAAGTTTTTTCCTGCAAATGTTCTGGGAAAGATTGTCCATCGTAAGCTGTTTAAAAGACAGAAAATTTACTAACAAAATTCCAAATTTCGCTTGTTCTACGAGCTCGTGCAATTTTTAGACCATTTGTTGTCTTTGAAAGATTTACTCGAGCTTATAAAAACCAAATTGCACTCGAAATCATTTTATTACCAGTACAAAAATGCCAGTTTATCTCTTTATTAATTTTTACAGGACAACGCACTAAATGGGGTGGCCAAGAACGCTCTGCATCTGGATGGAGACTTGCATTACGAGGAGGAAACATTACTGAAGAGAAGATCAGGGAAAAGGGTGCGTCACAAAAGGAGAAGAGAAGAGGATGTATTACGACTAAGATCAAGGAAAATTATACGCAAATCACTAAAATTGGTTATTCCCAAACCAAAAACACTTTCAGTTCAATGATTTATTACACTTAAAGTAGATGTAGTGTTGTTAGAAACAAATTTTATGCTAATAACAACAATAGTGAACTCTTCTAACTATTTGCCAATGCAATGGCCAACTCTGCAACTCTTGCATGCAACGAGATTCTGCTGAAAATGACGGCTTTCTTCAATAAAACCATTCTGAGGGTCTCAATGAGGTCCGTCATTCGTCAAGCATCTAAACACTTAGATTGGTAGTGCAAGAGATTATAATCTCTTGGTTAGTACCGTCGGCCATTGAAAACGAAGCAAAATATTAACCGTCGAACGCTTCATAGATATTTCACATCATTATTTGAGCTTTTTGGCACCACAGGTAGTCCAAGTTTGCACAGCGAGTTCTGTAAGTATGTAAACACGTTGCGCAAAGGGAGAATATAGGGATCTGAACGGTAATAAGCGGTCGCACTTGTTGCATCGGTCGCACCGAAAAATCTGAACTAGTCTTGAGTAGAAACACATTTGTTAATAGAATTCGTTCGTCGGTCAGAATCAGAGTGAGAGTCACTCTGAGTTA
Organism: Pocillopora verrucosa; assembly: GCF_036669915.1. Taxonomy (NCBI): domain Eukaryota; kingdom Metazoa; phylum Cnidaria; class Anthozoa; order Scleractinia; family Pocilloporidae; genus Pocillopora; species Pocillopora verrucosa. The sequence goes on along the minus strand of NC_089318.1, from coordinate 19,890,728 downwards.
CTTAGCACAGAGGGACTGGCCAAAGATACGACGGGAGGAAGAAATGAAACCACTATTAGTAAAATTGTTATTTATAAAAGAAAGGGAAAGGTCTGTAGTTACCCCTTAACCAATTGCAACATTTTATATGCTGAAGGGGTGAAAGACAGGAAAATGTTTACCACACTTTGCCTGAATTGAGAAGGTCAAGAACTGAGAATCAAATAAACTTTGAAACGCCACGAACGTTCCAAGGTTAAAAGCCATAGACATCGGAAAAGTTTATTAACTCTCTTGTATCACATATTCAAGGAATTTAAAGCTGTACATATCGATTCAGAGCACCACATTTTGGAAGAATTTCTTTTAAATAGTAGTAATACTGGCAACCTTAATGGGAGTCTAGAGCAAAGACCCGCCTTAGACCCATTGATTTAGCATTTACCTTTTATCCATGCTCCGCAGTTTCAAGATCCAGTAAACACAAACATTCATGATGCACAAAACATTTAATACATTTGCACTTATACAGTAAGTTTCGCATATGGCTCAATTAGCGATTTTGACACAATCATTTCAATGAACTATACGTATGTGTATATATCCACAATCAATGCTATTACCCTAGAACTGAATTTTTTCGCTGACATGAATATTAAACTTTTTACCACTTCACCAAAAAAGAGTCTATTTGTATTCTTATGTATCTTTTATATTTATTAGCGCGAAATTTTCCTCTGTCCGCTAAAGGCTTAATTTCCCTTAACTGATCCATTGAGTTTGACAAACTTTCACTATTCCGCGTTCCACAGAGTTTTTCTAACAAATTTTCTTCATTAACAAAGTTCTTGCGATTTGCGGCTGAACAAAGAGGTCTTTCAGATTCTTAGATCTTTTTTGTCTGTTCATACATCTTCTGCTAACAAAAATTTACCGGTCTACCTAAAGGATTGTTCATTTGATGGGTTTCTCTGGTAAACAAAAAGTTCAAATTTAAGGGAACAAGATACAAAGAAGATCAAGTTAAAGATACTTAAAAAGTGGAGATGGGTTATTCCCAACCACAAATACCTCTTAACTAATATCTTGTTGTGGAGCATTTCGTCCCTCATATTTGATTACTTTGTCTTCTCTTTTTAATTGTTTATCAAGTAAGTCTTTTTTTTTTTTTTTTTTGGCTATCGCTAAAATAGATTTGTAAAAATGAAACAGGAAACGTTGGGGCATGAGACAATGAAACGCAGCTTTCCAAACAGTACTAGCTCGGTGTTGTCCAGAAATGGGAGGAAGATTCACTTTTTCTTGCAATTGTGAAATCAAGAACAAACGTGCGCTCTCTCAGCCTCAGGTCAAAAGGAAGTGCGAGTCGACAATACTACCAGTCGTAGCACTACTACAGCCCTTCTTTTATTTTACGTGCATCAACATTTACATATCCTTTTTACTGTTGTACATCTAAGTGATATTTCTTTCTCCAGAAAGAAGAAAATTGCTTATGTCTATCTTGATGACTACACAAAATCAAGGATCTAACTCTACTTCTCTCGTGCGGCTTCTATTTTCTTGGGCAAGCCCTTCGTTTTGGAGTGTATTTCTTCCAGGGAAGGCAGCTCAGCATCTGGAAGAAATGAAATTGGAAAAGTATCGGGTTGAAGATGAGTCGGGAAGCCATCAATTTTTTTGTCAAAAAAAATGTATATATATCTATATATATATATATATACATGGAAATAAAATAGAAACTAAAATCACATTAGCAATGTTCAAAATTTCATTTTCAATCATGCAGAAGATTAATTTTAGATATTTATTTATTTACTTTTTTAAATTGAAAATTGAAAAAAAGTCTGCTTATTTCTCAATGTATTTTGAAAATTTTTTGGGACATAATAGATTACCATGGCAACAAAACAGCCCCATTATACCCTTAACTTTAGCTTTAAGTCTCTGTTACCCAAAACAAGATTCGGTAAACTCTTAAAAGAGTAAATGAGTTGCAATCAACATGACAGTATTCATTTCCTGCCAAGTTTTGAAAAAATCTGTACGTAATGACCCACCTTAAATTCTCAAAAATAAATCTGCTTTGGACTGTATGTAAAATCTTTTTTGGAATAAATTGCAGTTTTATACATACCTATACAAATTCCCTTTGAAACGGATTTTTTAAAATAAGCAATCGAAAACATGGTACTTCCCTCAATAATATTTTCCGTTGTAAAAGGGGTATTGAGGTTTCCCTTCGGCCTAATGTATCCTTTGAGAGGGCAATCCTCAAACACAACTATCTCTACTTCGTCTGGAAAAGGACTGTGTTCTTCCAGCTGCCACAACTCTTCAGGTTTCTCTTTTAGAGTGGGTGGCATCCCCCTTATATCGGTAAAAGTACTTAAACCTAACGAGAGAAAAAATGGTAATAGGTCAGAACGAATAACCACACTTATTTTGCAAACTAAGGGATTATTGTACTTGTTTTGTTGCCGATTAAAAGTACGCTTGGTTTATTATAGGGCATCACGGATTGTTTCAACGTCCTCTTTTGAATCTGCCATTTCGATTCATCAAGTTGAGAGCAGAAATATTCCAACGTAGAAAAAAATTGGTTTTATAAAAGATTTGGCTGTGTATCCATCTACTTCAGCTATTTAGAACAACAAAAAATACACAAATATTACAAGACAAATTAAGCGCGCCCACACAAGGTTACATCCTCGGAGACCCAGGGGCTGTGAGTCGATTTCAAGTCAGGGCGGAAGAGCCCCTGGGGACATTGTCTTAAAAGACTAGTTCCAAACGGTCGAAGTCGTTCTGGCATCTGATTGGTACAGAAAATCTTTGCGTTTTTCTGCCCAATCAGAGTGAAGTATACTTTAGAGTCCTTTCGTGTGTTTTAACACGGAGATGTACAAGAAGCTCAGTTGCTCGCCTTGTTTGTTTGGGCCGTGCGACGAAGCTTTGCTCGAGGTGAAAAGTTTCAGTCTCAGCACACAATGTAAGAGAAATCGATTAGATTGTTTGTTTTAGGGGCTTTGGTTTAAATTTTATAACAAAGTACTCTCAAACACTTGTTGCAAAAAGCGAAAAATCGAGCAACAGCAACTTCAAGCTTTCAAAACGCGTCTTGGTATGTGAGAAATCATGTCAAACTGCATGCTGGCACAAAGTTTGGTCCTCATAAAAAAATAATATGGGGGGGGGGGGGGGCTTGTGGTGCAAGTGCTGAAAATCCAAACGTGGCTGACTTTGTCGAATTGAAAGACTGTACAAGGGATCAGGTGTTTCCATGTCCAAAAGAGGGCTGCACGCATAGTTTCCAACGGCACTCTTCTCCAAAAAAGTATCTCGCGTTGCGAACATGCACAAAGACGGTTGAGACGGTTGAAAGGGAGACACTTCTTGATAAAGCGAGGGTTAAATATGCTGCAAGGCTCGAGGAAGGTTCAATTTCCGTGCCAACTACTCCTCTACCTCCTGAAACCTGTCCTCGTAGCACTGGATATGTAATACCGGCTGAAGGCATCACTTTAAAACAAGTATAGAAAGTTTACCGGTTTAACGAAAAGCAACGAGAGTACCTGACCGCTAGATTTACCATCGGACAAGAAAGCGGCAAGAGGGTCGACGCGGAAATTGTTGCAACAGAAATGAGAAGAGCAAAGGGATTAAACCGGGAACGCTTGTTTAGCGTCTCTGAGTTTTTAACAACTCAACAAGTAGCTTCATTTTTTTCCAGCAAAAGTGAAATGGCAGACAGCACCCTGCGCACAAGCTGTAACTGAGCAAGATCTGGTTGCGATGGAGGAATAATTTAATTTGTCAAATACTAAGGAGTCTATTTATGAGCAGTTAAATGTAACTCATCCTATTCATTACCAACAGTACAACATCTGTTCCATGGTCGAGAATAACACACTCAAAAATCTCAAAATTGCAATCTTAAAATTCCTTTGCGAGAGTTTCAATCTTGCATTACCACCTGGGGTTGATCAGAGGAAAAAGACATCTTACATCGCTCTGCTCGAAGACCTTGTTAGATGCTGCTCTTATAGTGCAGTTTAAGAAGCAAATGGCAAAAGGCTGCTTCAAAAAATTGAGTTTTATATGAACGTTGATATAAAACAGGGGCCATGAAGCATATTTTGGATCGAAGGAGCTACTGTAGTTCCCACGTAGTGTGAGCTCATTGGCACCAACTTATCTATGAGGGTCCTGGGGCCTCCCCTCCAAGGAGGGCCTCCTTTTGTCTGTTTCTTAGTACGCCTTTTCCTAGTACAGAAAGCCTGCTGACAGGATGTCCTGGGGTATGCTCCCCCGGCAAATTTTGAAATCTAGAGCTTCTGAAATCACCGGAAACGCGTTTCAATCCTAAGAAAAATTTTTCAAATTTCTTAATACAAAGATTAAAATAAATAATGATAATAATACTAAATTGCTCTTGGTGGGGCTACAGCCCACTCAACCCTATAGCTCCGCGGTCCCCGTATTAAAGGCGCAAACCGAAGAATGGAGTTTTGGCGAAAAAAGGATCGTGTCCGCTTTACTCGGCAACTTCACCTTTGATCCAACGTGACAATTGTCACGCAATTGCAACATTTTGCTTTTCGTCCAGACAGTTGCGAGAAATGAAACACAAAACTCATTGGCTTAAAAAATGAATTAAACGCTATGAAAGACTGGTCATTATTCTTGTAAATTTTATTCTGTATTTTTTGCATAATTAAGTAGGTAAAAACCCAAATTTTTCGTTTTTCCCCATTTCCTCGGACACATTTGAATTTTCAAACTTTGAAATAATTTTTTTGAATATATCTCCCTAAAAGGGTTTTCCAGGCAAATTATCAGAATTTTCGATTTTTTTTAGCCTGGCCAGCGATTCTCGATATTTACAGTCACGGCCTCTTAAATTCTTCTGATTGTTTATTTTTAGTGAAGGAGGCATTCCGATTAAGCATCATTTGCATGATTGTTTGTTTCTTGTTGTTGTTTTGCTTTGTTTGTTTGTTTATTTTCTATATTTAATTTTTTTGTTTATGCATACTCTTTTCTTTTGCTTTATTTGATTTTTTTTTTGGTTCTAACTTTTGGCTTTAGCCTAATAAACTATAAGTAACATTTATGTTTTCCCGATTGAGATGTCATTTAAGTTTCGTCCAACATTTAAGATTTGCTGTTTCTTTTGAGCCTTAAATTCAAATGAGAATATAAATCTAGGATTGCTGTTTGTGTAATAAATTGTGTAAATATTCTTGTCATTGTTATTATCAAACAGGTCCAAATAATGAGATGTGATATGATGTGATAGCTGCCTCATAAAGTCGAGATAACCAAAAATGCGCCACACGGTATAGCAGATGATAATTGTTAACAAGTATTCACCGAAGTGGAGGTGAATTTACTGTAAACTGGTCGAAAATTAAACTCCGGTCGCGTTATTTTGACTCTTCGGCTTTTCGGAGGGGAATAATACTTGCTAATCACCTCCAATCGAGCCAATCAAAGCGTGATAAAGCAATATTCAAACCTTTGGAATATGCTAAGTTAATAAGAAACTCATTGAGTTACGTGACACTCCGGGACATTTTTACACGACATTCCTCGACTGTTCCCCCGTTTCCTACGATAATTTTTTTAACATGGAAGGTAAAGTAAATTCTTGAAAAGAGTTATTGAGACCATCGCTCATCCTTCAAAAATGTGAGAGTGAATGGAATGTGATCGGTATTTTCTTTGTTTGCGGTTTGTAGTGCTGACTGTCGATCAGTTTAACAGGGTAATCAGTGTTCTCCTTTTCAGGCGGTAACCGGTAACATTTACCGCCTGTAGTACCACTTATTACCGTTTAAAATTGTTTGGAATTCTTGAAATTCAACAGGTAAAAGGATTGCTTTACCGGTTTGATAATTTATTTTACCTGTCATGCTTAAAATAAGGGAGAACACTGGGTAATTAAGTGATCTCAACTGTGTTGAAAACGTAAATTGGCCAACGCGACGAGTTTAAAGGCTTACCCCCTTTATTCATTAGTTGGTCAATTTGTTGGATGCGATGGTGGCTCGCTTGAACGATAGAAACAGGATAGCCACGTATATCGAAAAACTGGCAAATTGCGTCGTCACTACATAAACGACGCAGTCTGAGAAACTGTGAAAAAGGTATGGAATTCTTGACGTGTAATGGTGCAAAGATGAATATAACAGGTAACTATGTGCAGCTGTAGATTTGTAGTAAACACCAGTGCATAGACCGTTGCCTTCAGTTGAAGTATTGATGTCTAGAAAAGTCAAAGAAGAGTCGGAAATTTTCTGGGTACATTTCAGAGCCGGGTGAAAGGAACTGACGACGGTTATAAATTGAGTGAGCTCCTCTCTGGTAGAGGAGATAGCACCGATGCAGTCGTCAATGTGGCGACCGTAGAGTTCAGGTTTGGGGCCGTTGTATTGACTGAAAGGTTGGTGTTCGATAAAACCTTACGTTATCAACTCAGTTGATAATACTTAACTACCCTGTTAAGCTTCGAACAATTGGGTGTTACGGATTCGTTTCGCAGCAAGCAAAGTAAACAAAAATAAACTGTATACTGTACTAGCTTGTGCGAGTAGATTGATGATCCCCTGGCAAAGTGTGAAAGGAAAAATAATACCTATCGTGAAATGATTTACTTGCAATTCTGAAAAAGCGCAGTTTTGTAACGAAAATGCTGTCTTATTTTCTCTCTTTGTGTTGGGGTTGGGCAGATGTTTCTCGTTTAATCCTTAAATGTAAATGCGTATAACTGTATTTATTTGGGTACTCAAACTGAGCGTTGGTACTACCCTTTTTCGAAAATTTCATTTATTTTCATAAGTCTATATTAGTTAGGTTAACATCTTTATGTAAAGCACTCGCTCACCTGTGGACAATTGAAGCGATTGCATCTTGGGCACGGGTTGCTTTGAGAAAAGCACTAAAGCTTTCCTTTTTTTGACGCACAAATAGATTTTAAAAGCGGTATTTACGACTTCAATCGACCAGCGGTCCTCTTTCATTCACTTTTATCATTTAAGAGTAGCATTGTTCGTTCTTACCAAATTACCGAAACTGTCATTTACTAAATCTCTGGTGAGGCTAAAAAGCCATCATTTTCTGAATGAGAAGCATTGAGTGAAAATGGGCTCTTTCGTTGCCTCGGTTACCTCTGAAAACAGTTTTTATCGACAAGGAATATTAACCGCGCTTAAAGGGCATGTAAACCCAAAAAACGTTCATTTTCTTTTCACATAGATGTTTAGTAAATATATCAAGTACACCAAAGGTACCATTCCTTTTTTCTCAAAAGTCCATTTTCACTTTGTAAAAGCTCTTCCAAATTCGAAACATTCGCCATCTTGAATGGCGCCATCTTTCCTGTGACGTCACGGGTGGACCCTACAAAGTCTTGTTTTATAATCGCGTGAGGCACGAAGGAGTCTTTTCTACAGCCGTTGTTCGCCGGTCTCGTCATGATTTTTTTACTTACAGTTTGCTTCAATATATTCAATTTTTTCGTAATGGTAAAGCGTTGTGTAGTCCAGTTTTGTACTGATTTAAACAAAACTGGGCATAAAATGCAAATATTTCCAAATGACGCAAATTTGAAGCGACAATTTGTGAAATTTGTCCAAGTGAAAATAGCCGATTTCGTCGGCTCGACGAAATCGGCTATTTTCACAGTTTGCTTCAATATATTCAATTTTTTCGTAATGGTAAAGCGTTGTGTAGTCCAGTTTTGTACTGATTTAAACAAAACTGGGCATAAAATGCAAATATTTCCAAATGACGCAAATTTGAAGCGACAATTTGTGAAATTTGTCCAAGTGAAAATAGCCGATTTCGTCGGCTCGACGAAATCGGCTATTTTCACTTGGACAAATTTCACAAATTTTTCGTAGCAGTCATTTTTTCTTCCTGGTGCTGTACCGAAGATTCAGGCCTTACTAGAAGCAAATTATTCGGAGGTATAAAAACGACCCATACAGTCGGTAGACGACGAGGATTCGGAAGTGGCCGACCGAACTGAGAAAGAAGTTGAGCTCTTCAAAAGTTAGAGGTCAACGGAGACAGTACAAAATCGATTTACATGAAAACGTTTCGTTAATTAAACAAAGATAGCTTGATTGGTTCTCTAAAAACATCTTTTTTCTCATCTAATGAAAGATTATGGGGAAGCCAGTTGTTCGGGAGCTAGCGCTGAGCCCATAAAAGACACTGACTCTTCTGATCCTCTGCCTGAATTCGAAACACATATCAAAGAAAGAGAATTCGTTGATGTCAGTGTGTAATAACGTGATCTGGAATTTTGTTGGTTCGATGTAAAGAATTCTATACAGGATCCCATAATCAACCCTTATATTCTAAAAGAAAATCCATGCCAGCCCCACTTGGTGCTTCCTTTGAGAAACCCTGCAGAGAAACAGCAGAAGAATTTGTGCAGAATCAGTGCAGTGCTTCTTCTGCCCAGGCTACTTGCTGTGCTGGAGGAGGATGATGAGTCCAGCTGCTATTTACTTGTTCAACGCTTGGCTTTATGGCTCCTTCGTGATCTCATATGTCGTTATACTGGTGTGTTACTGGATAGTGTTTCGAGCCGTCGAAGAGCACAACGTGGCCGTAGCTCCAAGTCTGAATCGAGCAAGCCAGAATACCCAGGCTAGAAACCATTTTGAGGAAGTGTCCGTGGCGAAGGCAGTGGGATCTATCGTGTTTGCTTTCACCATTTGTTGGATACCGTCTTTTACCTCGTCAGGTGAGATAATTTTATGGGACTTATTTGAAAAAAAAACATTTAGATGGGAGTGATATGTTAAGGGTCCCATTGATCGATTTGAAAAAGTATGCTCCGTTGGTCAGTGACAAAGAGGGATAATTAGATAAAGAAAATATATTTTTATTGCAATCTGATTTCGAATCATACACAGGATTTAAACCTATGATCTTTAAGTCTCATTCAATATTTAAACAGGGCAACGTGAGTGCAAGGTCACATTTCCAAATATTGGGAATTCTTTAATTCTTTTTTCGTTCAAGGTAATTTTGCATGTTTCATAGAATGATTAAATTCCGCTTTGGGCAAAACTGATCAAAGAAAAAGGAGCTCAGCTCCAATTGGTTGTATAAACCAACAAAGTTCATGAATAGAAATAATTGACTACTGAAAATTAATGTTAACTGGAAAATCAGTATTTTCAGAGAAACACTTTCAGTACTAAATTCTGCAGTAGGTACCAGATAAAATTAAACCCTAATACATAATAGAAACGTTTTCAGGATCAAAAATGTACGTATCGAAAACGTAATCGGCGAAAATGCGAAAAAGGTGCGATTCGTGAATAAATCGCACTGATGAGAGCCAATCTGATTGCAAGGATCACCAGTTATTTCAAAATGGAAGTAATTAAACGCGATATCAACTAATCTTTAAATTTAATGAATTGATATGATAAAAATACTCACTAATGCTGAATGTTATCTTTTCATAACTTGACGGTTTTATTTTGATGTTATATCAGATTATCCAGACTGCTTTGCACGGAAGTAAACTTGCAGCTACAAAAGGGAGAATTAGCAATCACACCATGCATCTTTCATTAAGTCCTGTTTTTTTTCTGTATCTCCGGTTTTCATCTCTGCCACTTGCCTGTGGTTCCTCAGCAACCTCATCATTTATGGCGTCGTGAACAATAACTTCCGAGCAGGGTACAAAAGAATTTTTCATTTCGTCGTCAGCTCTGTGGTTTCTACGTCCGAGAACTCACTCACCGATTAGCAAGAAATGTCTAACCTTGATACCATGGCACGGAAGAAACATTTTGTCGTTAGATAACAGGTATACTATTTAAAATAATCTGTCTTGCGGAATGCGAATTTTAGAGACCTTTTCTCTGGTAATTTTGTTTCTCATAAAATAGATGTTTACTTGCGCATTAAAAGAGTTATGCGTTCTTTTTTCTTGAACATTTTTACTTTGAACTTTTTAAGATGGTTAATTTTTTGGAGTTTCCCCTCGGTAACATTTTTTCTCACCAGTGACTCTTAAGTGTTTTCCTATTTCGATCTCAGTAGAGATGATACTCTACTCACACGAATTCCATTCTACATAGGTGACAAATACAGTTCGACTTGTTTTCTTTGTTTGTTTGTTTGGTTTTTTTGTTTCACGTGAAGACAACTATAGAGTACCGACAAAAACATATCATTTTAATCGACCATCTGCTTATTTCCCGAAGTGCAGTGAATAATGAGTAATTCATTTCCTGCGGCAGAGGGGAGGAGGAGTTGGTTTTTACAACCTTTCATCATGCGCCCCATCCTGGTCAATCCTTGCCGAAATCAAACATGGCTAAAACAATTTTTCATGAAATGGTGATATGGGTGTCTCTTCTTTAGGTGTAGAGGGAACTTACCTTAGTCTTCCTGTCAAAAGAGGAGAGGATGGAATGGGTTTAGAGCATTATCGCAGTTTATATCAAAACTTTAAACAATACTTTATCTCTAAACTTTCTCTAAATGTTATGAACTAACGAACAAAGAACGATATTTATCATCATTTAGAAGGGAATTAAATTTCGCAATAAGCTCATCATCTAGCTACATATTTAGCTACCTTCGATATATTCAGCACACCTTAATCGCGATGCAAGGCTAGCCCCAGATATATATTTAATATACCTTGAAGGAGAAAGAAGACAGGATTTTTAGGTCAATGTCGGTTGCAGTGAGGGATAAAACAGCATTTACTTTGTTTTCTTTTGGCAAAAGGTCTGGATAGAAGCAGATATGTAACGATTCAAGAAAATTAATGACACTTTAAAGATTTAAAAAACATGTTTCGACAGTTCTTCTGTCATCTTCAGTTCTGGATGATACAAAGTATAAAGTTGAATTTAGAGTGTGTAACAAAATGCTGATTAATATCAATGAAGTTATCCACATTTTATGGGAGAAACCTACTCTTAATCACCAACTTTATCATGTTAATTTAAAACTTTCCTTGTAAATGCATACATTGTTCGGCCACTAATTTTCTTAAATTCTTCTTCTGGCCTAGTAGAGTTTCAGAAAAGTTGCGTCTCGTTTTTGAAAACTAATCTATTCGTAGATAGAAACAAGAGAGATGGTAAATTTTAAGCTCGGTAAAAATATCTTTCTTTAATTTATTCGTTTTGGCAATCGTTACACTTCTTTGAGGATTCAAATTTTTAATAAACTTGTTTATGGATGATTTTTCCTTCGTGGAAAAATCTTTTGAACTGGAAATCTCTCCGACTTTATTATTCTTTAAGTTATTCTCTTAGTAAAGAAGAAAATAAAAGGAAAACAAAACATGCTTTCGAGGTCTATCGGTGCACATTCCAAGCCATTCCGACGCAAAGAAAATGATAGCACTCTGCAATAATTTATATACTAGTTTCAGTGAGCAACAGTGAGAAACTAACAACAAGTCTATCGAGCTTTCGCTGGTCCACTGCCTAAGCAGGGATAGAAAACATTCTTTAATACAGCAATATATAGGATGGTAAATTGTTACATAGTGGTAGACATTTCTACAGAACAAGGCTACCTTATTCATTAGCACTGTCTACCACTTGTCTTGCTTGTGGTGTTAATATCCTTCATCTAAACCTTGACTGTTCTCTTTTGGAATTGCGAGGTTCTCCTCTGGAATTGCGAGGTTCTCCTCTGGAATTGCGAGGTTCCCGGGCTCCATGGGCCTTAATCCAGTTGAGACTACAAAGCATCTAAGAAGAGAAAAAGGCGTGAGGAGACCCGACAGTTGTGTGCTCTTCACAGTAACAATGAAAAAAAAATAATCATCGTGCACAAATGTATAGCCTATACCAGGCTTACGATAAGTGGAAACAAGAAAAAATTGACAAGTGTCAGGCCATAAGGCCTGACACTTTTTGTGGCATTGTGCAATTATTTAGTCATAATTAAAGCACAATTTGAATCGTTATAAATACCTCTTTAAATTTATCCGTAGTAACACTTTCATTAGGCAAGATTTGCACATGACCTTTATTATTACTTTTCACTCGAAATTCTTCTGGTACTGGCGTTCCTTCTTCCAGTTTCCATACACGATTATCATCGACGTTATCTAGGCGGTCTCTTATTGCTTGTTCGGTTGTAAACGTGCTGAAACCTAGGGTAAGATAGTTGAAGCTCAGTAATTCAAAATGTATCTCTTTACTTTGATCCTCTCTTTTTTGGTAAGATTTCCAGAAGCATAACCCTGTAGTAGGAGCTGTGAAGTCTAACTTTCATCTATCCATCCACCAACTCAAACCGCCCTCCTTCTTTCCCTTCTTTCCTACCTGTCAATCTTTCTTTCTCAGCTTCCTTTTGTAAAATTTTTGGTCGAAAGCAACCGAGAAAATACATATGGGAACATTACAATAAAACAATTTTATAGGATGTAAAAGTTTGAAGTTATCTAGAACTTCATCTCATTGCTACAATGGTCAGCTTTCTTTTCGGAAAGAAAAACCCAGTACAATTTGCCTATTGCTCCCAATTAATATCTGAGAGGCACGGGCTCGTATCCCGTCAAAGCCTAAATTATTTCAGGTTTCTTTTTAGCAACTTCTGAAGTTGCAGCCCACTTACGAGGATCATTTTCTCAATTGTGTTTTATCCGCAGCTTAAAATATAATTAGTTTCTCTGCTGTTGTGAACATCTGTATTAGTTTACCCCGCACCCTGTAGCTAATTCCCGGTGTCGATGAATTCTGAATGCCATTTGCGAACCGCCAGATGATGGCTCGATAATCTTATATCCTGGCCTACTAGCCAAAGCATTTTTACATGTCAGTGAGAGCCTAAGATAATATCATTCTAATTAAAAATTTATGATGAGAACCCATAAGGAGTAGAGCATTGGGATGACAGACAACTCTCTACAAATTGAAACGCGACTTATCCTTATGGTAATAAGACTGCACTTCTTTTATCCATCTAAAAGATTGATCTGATGTAAATTCTAATAATGAGACTTCCGTAAGAGGAAATTTTAGCTGATGGGGCGAAGGTTAAAGAAAACTTATTCAATAGGATAAACAAAGTTCCGTAACTTCTAAGAAATAATGTTTTCTCTTCCTGCAAACAAGATGGCTTAAGTTGCGTTTTGTGCATACATTTACCTGAAGATAACTTCAAATTGATCGATTTAGTATCGTCAACGAAAAAATCACAATGGATTCTCTTCCTTTGACTCCCTCTTTTTCCTCTCCTTTCGCCTCCCTCTCCTTCCGGTTCAGCCATGCTGTTCTCGAAGAAACCTTCATATTCGCTTTCATAGCGCCATCTTAGTTCTTCTTCTTTTCCGAAGAGTCTCTCTGCTCTTGCATACCTAAACAAATTTCCAGTTGTCTGTTTGTTGTAGTTTAATGCAAACCTTGAGCCATCTTCCTTATCCACCAAAATCTCTATCTGAGCCATAGTCACAAAGGGCGCTTTGAAAGTGTTTTCAAGACTTAAAAGCGTCCGATCCGATTACGATGTTTATGTACCATTAATTATTAACCGAGTTGGTCTGACGCATTAAGACGTTAGCTTGAGAATCTCTTTATCACATCAGTTTATAGATTATGAATTTTGATTATACTTCAAATTTCTGATGCACGCAAGGCGCGGACACCTTCGCGATAACTGTCTGCCTACATGGGAATGTGTAAATACAAAGTTTGACTAGGAGGCAAAGAGGAGGATTGAAAAACGTGTCCATAAGTAGGACGGTACGCTTGCAAAAATTTCTGTTAGCAGAGAGGTAACTATGTCTACCAACTTCAATGAAATAGGAAAAATAATTTACCTGGCCCTCTCTATTGTAAATACTCCCCTACAAGAATTTCATAAGCGCACGCAGATATGGAATTTCTCTGGAATGTTTGATTCGATAGCTCACGAGTCAGCGCAGTGAACGAGTGAGATATCGAGTGAAACACGGAAAGACAAATTGCCGAAATCAAACATGGCAACAGAGGGAAGCGTTGTTCGTTTCTAACAACAGAGGGAAGCGTTGTTCGTTTCTAACAACAGAGGGAAGCGTTGTTCGTTTCTGACAACAGAGGGAAGCGTTGTTCGTTTCTGACAACAGAGGGAAGCGTTGTTCGTTTCTGACAACAGAGGGAAGCGTTGTTCGTTTCTAACAACAGAGGGAAACGTTGTTCGTTTCTATAACAAAAAATGCACGGATGCAGCGTAACATACAATTAAAGTTCTGTTTTGTCTATTTTTGAATTTCTCAACGACTCGTTGAGAAATTCACACTGTTGAAGAAGTAGACGATGATTACGTGATCGCTTGCCTTAAAGGCTGGAATGCGGAGTAGAATCGCCGCGTCGGCGATCCACGAGAGATCAGGGATCGAACATTGCCTGATCGGAAAGGAAAGCGAAGAAACCTTTCCCTTCAGCGAACAATGTTTCTGCTTTAAGAAGACCGACTTTTACTTTTAAATATAACCAAAACTTATGTAAACAAAAAGCTCAAATTACGGTGCGCTTCAATTTCAGGCGTAAATTTGCATAATCTTTCATGGACGAAATCTTTATAGAATAGAATAGAATAGAAACTTTATTAAAGTGTCAAAAAACCGTCTAGCCAGGGAACAAATCCCTTACTAATTTGGGGACACCAATTAGGGGAGAATATACAAACTAAAAAAAAAAAAAAACTATATACAGTAGTAGGTAAAATATCTATAGTTAACTCATTAAGAGATTTATAGTAAAAATACACAGAAGTCAAAATGAACAAAGGCTACAGCCTGCGCAGCCATCATCTAAAAGTTCACTTATATTGAGTTGGCGTATCTTGCTTTTAAACGACGTTAGGGTTGTGACGTCCCTGATACTCTTGGGTAGTTTTGTCCATAGCCTAGGCCCTAAATATCTAATAGAGTGCTTGCCATAGGTGACTGTCTCATACCTAGGTATAGAGAAATCTGCTTGCCGCAGATTGTAATTACTATTTGGTTCTTTAAAGATGTTACTTATATATGCAGGGCACAGTTTATGCTTTACTTTATACATAAGGATGCACAGATCCTGTAAGCGACTATTTAGTAGTGTTGGCAGATCTGCCTTCTCTAATAGTTGTTCATAACTAGAATTATTATCCTTGAAAACCGCTCTAAGTCCTCTTTCTTGTAGTCTTTCAAGCTTTCGAGTGTCACTTGACTTTCAAAGATCAAAACTATTTTCTAAACTACATCTGCTTTATCTTTATCTTCTACATCTTTAGGTTGATCGCAGAGGCTGTTGGAAAAATAAGTAGTTAACTTAGGAAATTCATTGATATAGATAAGAAATAGGATAGGTCCTACTATGGAATCTTGAGGTACGCCACTAAAACTAGGATGAAGACCATGCTTAACACCATTTACACAAACTTACAAAGATTCTATGAGCACTCTCGATGTTGTATTGGAATCCCAGATCATTCTCTAGAGGGTTCCGGAGCTTTGTTGTACAATCTTCTCCAACAGTTTCTGGCACGTTGTAGAATCTCAGGTTGTAATCTCTTGAATATCGTTCTAATTCACTTAAAGGGAGTGGAGTGAGGTAAAGAAAACTGCAGGGATGGCTGCAGCTACCGGTACAAGGAACCCATGATTGTTACAACTAAGATGCCAACAGAAATTCGAAAGACAGTTTAATAGATTGAACTTTTTACGCTAAAGCTGTGGTACGGATGCTATCAGACAAACATGTCAAAGCCAGAGAACGTTCTTGTTTACATGACTGGAACTATCACCAATCCAGTGCTAGATGTGAGCGACAAGAGCGAAGGTACACGTCGAATTCAATTTAATATCCTCATTATTGTAGAGGGGTGACCCTGGTATGCATCTTTCATCCATTGCAAACTATTATTAACCTATATGGAGTTTCACGCTCAGAAAAAATAATTAAACTAGTCGATTCAAAATAAGATAAACTGTTACAAAGATTTTAATAAACATGTTTTAAATTGGATTCAACATCGACTCTTACTCAAAGATTCGAAGAGGTAGGCATAATCAATGCAAGCTTCAAACAATCACTTAAATAAAAATTAAAGGAAAACATTCGCATTCTGAAAACAAGAGTGCTCGGAGAGGATGCGTATTTACCGTTTTACCTTCAATGAAATAGGATAAACAGTTTATCTCAACCATTTTTATTGCTAATACTCCTATCAAGCTGCTACACATTTTTTTGTAAGTAAGGAGCAAGACTTAGTGTTAAATCAAGATAAATAGAGAATGATACACGGGCGTGCGTAGATATGGAATTTCTCTTTGAGTGTTACCTTGATAGCTCACGAGTGAGCGCAGCGAACCAGAATCGTTTTTCGCTTTAAGCATTTTACTTAAGTTAATAAGTCTCTTTTTCATCTTGGAGGGCCAGTCCAACCACATCTGTGGCTGAACTTTGGCATGGACTAGCAAATTTTTGTGAACCACTAAGGTTGGCGATGAGTTTTATGTATTATCTTTAATTAACAGCTCCTTACGGCAACGCCATTCCGAATCAAGTGGTTTTGCATTGGATAGGGTGAATTTTATCAGAGGCCTGATTACCGTAAACAGATAGCTCAAAACCTTTGCGGGCTATTTCTCTGAAACTTATCAAAAAATTCATCAGAGATAAGAAAATACGGTAGAAGCTTACAACTGGATAGCAGACTGAATAATATAATCCCTGGTAAAAGCTAAAGCTCGGTAGCTTTAGAGTCATGTGATCCGAACCTGGAAGCATGAAGTTTGTTCACACTGAGGACGATGCAGATGCGAGCGAATATGGCGATAACAATAACAATAATAATGAGGGCGACAGCGACGGTAATGGAAACGGCCAATTTAGATCAGGAGTACCGAGTCAGGGATGTTTAATCATCCGTCTTTTTACATCATTAATCCACGTTAAAACAAAAAGTATCCCTTCATTTTTAGTTTGGCTAATCACGGATCCAAGATTGTATTATCCTCTTCATCAAGAAAAAGACGAAAAAAAGAAGAACCAAATACAACGAAAGCGAGGCAGTGTTGAAGTGTACCTATGGAGAGCCGTCATAGATCCTTCCAAGCTACGAATACAGGTGGAAGATCATCCACAGTTCAAAGGTGTCTGCCTTGTCAAAACAGAGGTGAAAATGACTCCTCGTCGTCCAGGAGTAATGCTGCATTCTTTTTTACTTTATTATTTTTCACTTTTAGGATTCGTTTATCTGACCATCGCTCTCTCCTTTGTGATTTTTTTCCTTTGAAATCCTCGTAGGAGTAGTCTAAGTGTTATCAATACCATGGCTGTTTTGAAATTTTTCCCAGATATCGTTATCTTTATTCTTTTGATTTCATGGTGTCTTAAAAAATATCCTGGCTGTTAACTATCTTTTCCACCCATAGCATCCACACAATTCCCTGCAACTACACAAGGATCTAGAATCTCTTCCTTGGGAAAAAGCTGAAGTTCCGCAATGTCGAGGAGGAATGTCTTTACTGGATTGTAATTCCTTGGTGCAGGCCATTGTAGAATACATGAAGGACAACTACCCTACTACACCGGAGGAGTTTAACTTTCAGGCGGAACTAAAAGTTGTTAGTCACTGGCACTGGTTCGAAGGAAAAGAGTCACCGAGACGTAAACCAGGTCCTTGTGACGACTTCCGTATAAAAAGGGCAGTGAAGAAAACATTTCAAAAATGGTGTAGGGATGTAAGGGATCAAGAGTCAGCCAGTCAGTCATCAGAATCTGATGACGAGTACATATCAGGTAAAGTCTGGAGTGCAGTTTCATGCTGCACGTGTTTGACCACTAAGGAATAATTAACCGCTATTCACCGAGGTATAGGTGGCCAGTGATGGATATTTACTAAGCATTGAAGGGCGAGGTAAATATCCAACACTAGCCACCGACACTGAGGTTGATATTTGTTTAAGTATATACTAAAACGGTAAGATAATATGGCGCAATATGATGATTTCGATGCATTTATTTCTGCAACAATTACAATTTATTGGGGTGCAAATCCTTCGCTCGTTTCTCGGTAGTGAATCGCAAAGCATGTTCGGGGTTTGTAGATCAGTTGATAAACACAGCCAGTAGATTATTCGCTATTTTCATTATAAGTAGTACATACCACTAAGGTGGTTTCGTGCTTTGGTTGTTTTAATTGGCTAATGCTGATTCAATTTATGTTGTGTTCTGGGCAGGTTTAAAAGAAGATATCTGTGCCCTCAAAATGTATTTCGACAAAGGAGGTAATTATTCAGTGAAAACATAAAATTAATTGATAAATAAAATTTGTATATTGTAAAGTCCATGTAAGTATTATCAAATACACTTAACAAGAATAAAACATAGTTAACAATATTCACAGAGCCGGAGGTGCATAATTTTTTTAGTGTAATTATTCAGGTGTTTTCGAAGATTGTTGTAAATTTGGTACCACTCTGTTACAATTGTTTAGATTACTCATATCGAAATGAGCTGGAATTTAACAGGTTTATTTAATTAAATTAGCAAAAACTTCATTAATTTCTTATGAAAGGTAGTACGCCGAACGAAATAGCGCATTTTGTGTTCTTCAGAATTGTAGTTTGTTCTTCCGCGTTTCTCAGTTCCCGCCTAACATTAACAAAATGCAAGGCAGCTATTCTGAAATCTAGCGCCCCTGCTATAATTACCTCGCGCAAGGTGATTACAGCAAGATATAACGCAATCCTCGACCAATCAGAACGCACGCTTTTCCATTCTCATCGGAGCAGTTAAGTTTATACAATATCACTATTATTATTACTAGTTTATTACATTAATGAGATAGACTAATTTTGTAGTCTAAAGAGATAATCGTAAAAGGGTCTCTTACTCAGTTTGGTTATGAAAGGTATGTAACTTAATAACATGGAGCTTATCTATCTTCAGAGCTGGAAGAAGATGAAACAGAAAATGAGAAATACTCCTATATGCATTTTGGAAATGAGGATGAGTGTAGCCCAATAGAACTAAAATTGACCAAGGTGAGCTGGGGACGCCTGTTACAGTGTATAAGTTTTTTCCTCCTAGCACTTACTCGCAAATGTTCTGGGAAGGATTGTCCATCATAAGTTGTTTAAAAGAGAGAAAATTTACTAACAAAATGCCAAATTTCACTTGCTCAACGGGCTCATGCAATTTTTTAAACTATTTGTTGTCTTTGAAAGATTTACTCGTGCTTAAAGACCAAATTGCACTCGAAATCGTTTTATTACCTATACAAAAATGTCAGTTTATCTCTTCGTTAATTTTTACAGGACAAAGCACCAAATGGGGTGGCCAAGAGCGCTCTGTATCTGGGTGGAGACTTGCATTACGAGGAGGAAACATTGCTGAAAAGAAGATCAGGAAAAGGGTGTGTCACAAAAGGAACAACAGGGAAGAGGATGTATTACGACTAAGATCAAGGAAAATTATACGCAAATCACTAAAATTGGTTATTAGTTACACTTTTTAAGTGATTTATTACACTTAAAATAGATGTAGTGTTGTTGAAAACAAATTTTGTGCTAACAACAACAATAGTGAACTCTTCTCACTATATGGCAATTTAATGTCCTCAGTACAAGGAAACCACCATCTCCAACTTTGTAATTCTTGTATGCACCAGGCTTCTAGTGAAAATGACGGCTTTCTTCAAAAAAAAACCATTCAGAGGGTCTCAATAGGGTCCCTCATTCGTCTAGCATCTTAAGATATAGAATAGGTTAGTAGAAGAGATTATAATCTCTTGGTTAGTACCGTCAACCATCAAAAACAAAGCAAAATATTAACCGTCGAACGCTTCATAGATATTTCGCATATATCATTATTTGAGCCTTTTACCAGCACAAGAAGTCCAATTGAAGTTCGCACAGCGACCTCTGTAAATATTTAAACACGTTGCGCAAAGGGAGAATATAGGGATCTGAACAGCAATAAACGGTCGCACCGAAAAATCTGGACTAGTCTGGAGTAGAAACAAATTTGTCTCGCTTGATAGAATTTGTTATCCGGTCAGAATCAGAGTGAGAGTCACTCCGAGTTACTTAGCGTTAGAGACAGTCAGAGGGACTGGTCAAAGATTCGACAGGTGGGAGAAATAAAACCACTGTTAGTAGAATTGTTACTTACAAGTGAAAGGGGCCGGGTCTGTAGTTACCCCTTAACCACTTTGCAGCATTTTATATGCTGAAGGGGTGAAAGACAGGAAAATGTTTACCACACTATGCCTGAATTGGGAAGGTCAAGAACTGAGAATCAAATAAACTTTGAAACGCCACGAACGTCCCAAGGTTAAAAGCCATAGACATCGGGAAAGTTTATTAATTCTCTTGTATCACATATTCAAGGAATTTAAAGCTGTACATATCGATTCAGAGCACCACATTTTGGAAGAATTTCTTTGAAATAGTAGGGAGTCTAGAGCAAAGACTCGTCTTAGACCCCTTAATTTAACGTTTTCCTTTTATCCATGCTCCGCAGTTTCAAGATCCAGTAAACACAAACAATTATGATTCACAAAACATTTGGTACATTTACACTTATACAATATGGCTCAATTAGCGATTTAGACACAATTACTTCGATGAGCTATACGTATGCGTATATATACACAATCAATGCTTTTACCCTAGAACTTAATTTTTTCGCCGACATGAATATTAAACTTTTTACCACTTTACCATAAGAGAGTCTGCTTGTATTCTTACATATCTTTTATATTTATTAGCGCGAAATTTTCCTCTGTCCACTAAAGGCTTACCGTTTTGCGTTCCACATAGTTTTTCTAACAAATTTTCTTCATTAACAAAGTTCTTGCGATTTGCAGCTGAACAAAGAGGTCTTTCAGATTCTTAGATCTTTTTTGTCTGTCCCTACATATTCTGCTGACAAAAAATTTATTGGTCTACCCAAAGGATTGTTTATTTGATGGGTTTCTCTGGTAAACAAAATTTAAGGGAACAAGATGGGATACAAAGAAGATCAAGTTAAAGATACTTAAAAAATGGAGATGGGTTATTCCCGACCCCAAATACTTCTTAACTGATATCTTGTTGTCTGCTCTCAAATTTGATTACTTTGTCTTCTCCTATTTTTAATTGTTTATTGAGTAAGTCTTTTTTTTTGCTATCGCTAGAATATATTTGTAAAATTGAAACAGAAAACGTTGGGGCATAAGATAATTAAACGTAGCTTTCCAAACAGTACTAGCTCGGTTTTGTCCAGAGGTGGGAGGGAGGAAAAGCATTGTTTCCTTGACCTCGCAATATTTTAATTCACTATTTCTTGCAATTGAGAAATCAAGAACAAACGTAAGCTCTCTCAGTCTCAGGTCAAAATGAAGTGCAGGTGGATAATACTACCAGTCGTAGCACTACTACAGCCCTTCTTTCATTTTACGTGGATCAACATTTTCATACCCTTTTTACTGTTGTACATGTAAGTGATATTTCTTTCTTCAGAAAGAAGAAAATTGCTTATGTCTCTCTTGATAACCACACAAAATCAAAGATCTAACTCTACTTCTCTCGTGCGGCTTCTATTTTCTTGGGCAAGCCCTTAGTTATGGAGTTTATTTCTTCCAGGGAAGGCAGCTCAGCATCTGGAAGAAATAAAATTGGAAAAGTATCGGGTTTAAGATGAGTCGAGGAACCATCAACTTTTTTGCAAAAAGAAAAAAAAGAAAAAAAAAATATATATATATATATAAAGAAATAAAATAGAAACTAAAATCATATTAGTAATGTTCAAAATTTCATTTTCAATTGTGCAGGAGATTAATTTTAGATATTTATTTACTTTTTTTTATTGAAAATTAATGCTTCTGCGCATTGAGTTGTTATGCTTTACTTTGGACGGGATCACAAACATCACATATCTTGGCTGGTGCAAAACAGAATAGGAGAGAAGCTGAAACGTCATAAACTTATCGGAGTTTACGGAGCTTTCTTGCGTAAGAATTACTGAATAGACGATGATAAAAGTCTGCTTATTTCTCAATAAATTTTGAAATTTTTTTTGGGACATATTAGATTACCATGGCGACAAAAAAGGCCCATTACACCCTCAACTTTAGCTTTAAATATTTGTTACCCAAAACCAAATTCGGTAACCCCCTAAAAGAGTAAATGAGTTGCAATCAACATGACAGTATTCATTTCCTGCCAAGTTTTGAAAAAATCTGTACGTAATGACCCACCTTAAATTCTCCAAAATAAATCTGCTCGGCTGTGTGTAAAATCTTTTTTGGAATAAATTGCAGTTTTATACATACCTGTACAAATTCCCTTTGGAATTTACGTCAATAATATTGTCCCTTGTAAAAGGGGTATTGAGGTTTCCCTTCGGCCTAATGTATCCTTTGAGAGGGCGACCCTCAAACACGACTACTTGTTTTGTTACTGATTAAAAGTACGCTTGGTTTATTATAGGGCATCACGGATTGTTTTAACGTCCTCTTTTGAATCTGCCATTTCGATTCAACAAGTTGAAAGCAGAAATATTCCAATGTAGAAAAAAATTGGTTTCATAGACGATTTATCTGTGTATCCATCTACTTCAGCTATTTAGAACAATAAAAAATACACAAATATTACAAGAACGCGCACACAAGGTTGCATCCTCGGAGACCCAGGGGCTGTGAGTCGATTTCAAGTCAGGTCGGAAGAGCCCCTGGGGACATTGTTCTGTTCGCGATGAATACTGCAAATCTTCAACTTTTCGGGGATCGAGGAGAATGCCACATTCATCCAAAAAAGTGGCACAAAATGAGAGATAAGAGACCCCTGTTCGTAACGCGATGCTCGCAACCTATCAATAGTGTCTTCTCTCTCGGATGTGCCGGGTCGAAGTTTGGCTATTTCAGCCAATTTACTTTGTTTGTATGGAAGTGCAATACGACTATTATATGGGATTAGCGTAATTTGTTAGGGATCAAAGACGAAACGAGTGTTTACCTCAAAATTTCGTCCAAAACAACAACTCACTAACACGATAACACACAGATGCTCGCAAGTACGATAATTATTTTCATTTTGTCAAAATTTTTTAATATTAGACCTTTGCCATACAAATCCTTAGTGTTACGAACAGTCGCGTTTATTTTTAATCAATTTCTTCATGTAACCTTTAGTCACGCGTTTGCGGTTTCGTTTGTACAGGACACACCCTGATTTTGTGGCTTGATTTTGATCCATCTGTTTTATATAAGATTAGTTGTATTAAGTTCCGACGCTTCGAGACCATTACATATAATAAACAAGGTTCAATCGAGGATACAAGTTTTTCTTTTCTTTACGACTTTATGACACTTAGAAGCTTCGGAAATTTTTAGAGGGCATTAGGAAAACTCTGCGCATGCTTGGCCGCCATGATGTCCTACATTTCTGCTCATGAGGTAAACTATATGTTGAGGAAACTCGAAATTGACGCTTTCAAAGGCGCTGAGTGGGAAGCATTGATATAATTACAAATTTCTTCAGAAATGTTGGTATTCTGAGGCAATGAGGCAGTTATCTCAAACACAGATCCTTCGTGCGGGTATCCCCTCCATACTTTGACCGCGGAAGGTTCTTGTAAAGGAATTTAGTTTAGGGTACCGTCTATGAGCGAAAAAAGGGAATGTGTGACCTATTAATTTTTTGTGACTCTTACCATTTTGGCAGACTTTTCTCCGCCCTTCAGATGCATATATTTTTTTTTACTTTTTGTTATTACTTTTGCTGTTTTTTTCTGTTAATGTTTTGTTTTGCTTTGTTTTTTGTCTGTGTATTACTCAGAATTGTGATGATGGAAATTCCGACTTCGATAACCAAAGCATCAGTAGAATGAAGAGTAATCGTCCAGCAGATGAGAATGTCGTACCCGATGTTCAAACCAAACCAAACCGTGAGAAGAAAAGTCCAGAAGCTGCGTCGAGCGCAAGGGGAACAAGTTCAGTCGAGCAGGCTGCTAATTCTGGCGAAAAGGGAACCAAGCCCGAGAAGAAAAAAGTGGAGGTTAAGGACGAGCTAAGCAAACTTCTCGACTTCAAAAAGTTTGACATATCCGAGTTGGATTGCATTTTCACGGATTTTAAAACAACGCTGGACCCATTCGTCCAAAATTGCGAGGACATGGCCAAAGCAGAGGAATCCTTTAAGAAAGCTGTCACCACGCTGGAACAAATCAATCCGCATGCGCAGTTCAGTGAATATGTGCACGCCCTGAAGACGCGACTCACATCAGAGGGAATTGCAGTCAAGATAAAAGAAGGAGCTCTGGCCATTTACACAGAGGGCAAAAAGACATTTTAAGGAATATCTGACGCAGTAGTTGCTATAAATGCCATACTCGAACTGTCGAAGAAATTAAAGGCTATGCCGATGACTATCGCAAGAGGAAGTGAAGATGCAGTCCAGAGAGCTGAAGGAATGGATGTGCAAGGAATCTTGGAACGAGAGTTTAAGAGCGTGTGGGATTTGGGAAAGATCCCGGGGCTCAAAAAGGCCTTCAGCAACAACGTCCAACAAGTGAGGAGAGCTCCTGACATGGTGCGGGATTTCTACAGCCAAGCTAAGAAGATCATCCTTGAAATTTATCATGCTTTTTCAGATGAAGAGGAACAGAAAAAAATTGAAGGGGAGCTGAACGAGGGCGACAGCACTTCAAAAGAAAAAGATAAAAACGAAGGCAATGAGGCGGAAGAAGCAAATGGAGGAAGCATTAAAGTAAAGCTGAGAAAATTAAGTCCAACAAGGAAAAGGACAAAGAGGAGTTTCATAAGAAGTTGAAGTTTGATTCAGTGGGTCTTGATGACATTGAAAACATGTTCACTTCCCTTGCAACTGCCATAAATCCGTTCGTGGAAACCCGTGAGAGTCTGCAAGCAGCCAAAGAATCTTTCGAGAATATTGTTAAGAAGATCCTTAACTTAGATGCAAAGAAGGAACTTTAAGAGTACATTTGAGAGTTAAACGAACTTATTCAATAATTCTTAAAGCTAAATCTAGCATTTAATATTTTGGCTGAGGTGAAATTCACTTCATCACAATTTTCATCTCATGCTTTTTTGTTAGCTTTTGAATAAAGAGCCAGAGATTAAAAACTGTTGGTAGACAGAAAATTTGAAATCGACGACTGAACTATTATGATTTTGATATCCATTTATTTCCACTTTTTAGTTTTCACAGCCAGTTTCTTTCCTCAGAAAGAGGGCTTAATGTAAAGTAATCATGAACAACAATTAACAATTATTCACTAAAGTGGAGGTAAATAGCGGTGGACATTAACCGAGCCGCGAAACAGCGAGGTAAATATCCACCACTTTCACCCTTACTGAAGTGGATAGTACTTGTCATTCACCTCAGAACTATCCTATCGGCGCGCCAATCAGCGCGCGCGAAATGCATAACACGATTCACTTGAAAGGTAAATACTAATCACTACTGCACGTACATCTAACTTCTAACAAATATGTAACTGCGCGTGCGCCCTTATGTTACCTTAGATTGGTGACGACTGTCAATAATGAATTAAATAGGTTCTTCTTGGTTTGTCACGCGACATTCTGCCAAGGTAATAAAACATTAGAAAATTAACAGGGTTAGGAAAGCATCGACAAATAACCAAACTCGTCATTGCATATTTCTCCAACACCAAACAGACGCCAAAAAAATATTGCAGGGAATATGAAGAATTCAATGAGAAAGAGGTAGTTTAAATTTTTTTTGCTCAATTAATGAAATTGAAAAGTAGTTTCCAAAAAAATTCTTACATTTGGATGTTATGACTCAGAACGCAATAAAACTCCAATTTTGAATATGTTATGCTTCTTTGAATTGCAGAAAAAGTCGAGAAAAACGCCATCCTTCTAGATGCTCCACATTGCGAAGGCATTCAAAGATTTTAATCTGATATTTGCCGCTTTCGTGGGTAGTGCAGTATACACTGCCCTACCCACTATGTCATGAAATCTTCTCAATACATGTGTTTTGTTTGATACCTTATTCTCGCGACATGTTTGTCTTGCTGACACGATACAGTGTAAAGTACCTCTAATATTCAGTTTCATGATTTTAAAGCGATAATGAACTGACCCTAAGGTTTCTCTTTCTGGGACGTTTTGGAGTAAATTTTCTATGACTTAAAACTGAAAATGACTGTCGTCACACAAGACAGGCATGATATTCTGTATCTACTAAATGTGATATTGATCAGTGAGTAAATTTTGAATCGGCCCTAATGAGGCATTTATTTTTTTAGTTAAAGGTTAGAAAGGAAGTATGCATCATTGATCTTAGAGTAATTATTTTGCTGCTGTCATATCTTCATTCTTCTCCTCGCCTTTCCCTGAATCCATTATGCTTTGAAGAAGTTCTTCCCAGTTTTCTTTCGATGCTTCTGTGGGGATAAAAATATGAGAACGATCACATAAATATGTAAGTAACTCTCGAGTAGCCCTCGGTAAAATACAATACTTAATTTAACGTAGAACTATATACTTAACTATTTTGTTCAGTTTTAAAAACTACACCAGCTATTTCCCAGGCATACTGTTTTCTGCAGCGTGCACGGAAAAGTCTGTCTCTGTTTACAAAAATTCTTATGGACCATAATTGAAATGCTGAAGTCCAGAATCACACAGGCCCAACTTTCCTTGATATCTAGTCAGCTTTAAGCAAATTGCAAGGGTTTTCCCTGAACTTTGCTTCTGCGTGTCTATGACATGTTGAGGGCGTGGTGCGAGTTTTCAGAACCAATCACAAACTGACGCAAAAAAATGTATGATTCTTTTACATTCAATCATTAATTTAAGTTAGATTACACCCTACTTAAAAGCTATTTTCCCTGTGATAAAATTCTCGCTTTAAAGAATGATATCAATTTTATCTTACCGCTAATCAATTTGAACAGGCAGCCATATTCATGGATCACGTCTCTCTGCACTGAAGCTAATCTCAGGAACAACTGCTTTGGCCTGGCTCGAATTCCAAGTTTTTGAAGAAAGTCACAATCATCCTTCGTTAGTGGTTTGTCGAGTTGTAACTGCCTTGAGCCACTTGTCAAAATCTGTTCAAACTAGTGAAAGACATTGTAAACTAGGAGTCTGCAGTAGAAGCAAGTTGCTAAGACGGCAGCTTATCCCGTTTCAATCATCGTCAAGTACTCCCCTCCCCTCCCCTCCCCTCCCCTCCCCTCCCCTCCACTCCCCTCCTCTTCCCCCTCCAAAAATCGGCAATTTTTCTTAGAGGGAGACCTTCACAGATAAGACACGTTAAATTATCCACACTTGGAAAAATCATCATCAAAGATAAAATTTGTTGGCGTCGAAGTGATAAGGTATTTGTTATCAGGAAAATCCAGATAGACTCGGCCATTCTGAACCTGTAATTTTGTGTCACAGCTACCACTATCATCTGCAAGACCCTGCGTCGTTGAAAGTCTTATTAAGTTAATTTTATCGACTCGGATAGTATGACCCGGATAGTATAAAATGTTATTTTAAGATTTAATAATGGAATGTACGGCGTTGTCAGAACTTACCCGATTCAAATACCTAAGTATCTGTGTTTTCAGCTGAGTACCATTCTCTGCAGTGATCAGAAGTTTTCTGATATCTTCTACCTTTCCATTATCTTTCTCTGTCAGGAAAATCCCACCTGAATTTGTGAAAATTAAGTACTAAGAAGGACCTGAGAGAAATTGATGTATGTTCTGCTCGTTTGACCTATAGAGATACTTAAGACATAAGATACTCGAGAATTCACTCTGGTTCATGTCATATCATCATATTTTATTCCTGTAGTCTGCTTAAACACCACCCTCATGGGTTTAGTCCTCTCACCCGCACTGGCTGGTACTCTGTTACCCATTCGGATGGAGTAGATCATTTTGTAACTGACGTAAGTGTCTCATGGACCTCTCATGTAAACTGCGACTCACTCTAGAACCCCTCTCCCCCCCCTTCTCCCGCGGGATTCTTCCCTAGATCCTCCACATGTTTATCAATTTCACAATATCTTTCCAGTCTAATAAGAGAACTACATCGCAATCCAGAAATTCTTAAATTAACCAAACAAGACTAATACCTGGACTGAAACTTTCTTCCATTTCTAAATGCAACGCTGCTTCTTCGTCTGATATGACTGAATGCACCAGGGCGGGTTCACCCCGATTCCGAAAGGATTTGCCGACAAACTCGCCATCTTGAATCTGTAAACGTCTCCCCTCCTTGCCATAAGTTACGCGACAGCATTTAAAGAGAAAAGGCGCGCGAGAATTTCTTCGTACCATTGGTGGAAGATAGGACTGGTTTGTAACGCTTCCTCTTATTAACGGATCTTTCCCTAATAACAAGGTTAGTTTGGAGGGTGCGTGGACTTCTCCTGAAATTGTTGCCTAGAAAGAGGAAAATAATGAAAGGTAGAATGAGACTTCGATATCGCAAAGTACTTTTGAAGTGAGTTCGGGGTACAGAAAACTATTAGGTTCAACCTGTATGCCATGTTTTACCTCGTGAAAAACTTCTAATAATCAAGAAAAGCTTATAAACCGATTCCTTACAGAACGAGAACCTGCACTGATACAAAAAACTATACCTGATGCATTCGGTTGCCTTTAAGAAGAAACTTGGCGCTATACATCACTGCAGTGACAAGAAGCAAATCGTGACCCTCTAATGGCGTCATCTTATCAGCATCTAACACAGCGTGTGACAACAATTCGCGCAAATCTACGTCCACGTAATACTCTTCTGTAAGCTTGCCAAGCTCCAGGTCACCCAGAATGTCGGTCAACTTTAGTTCCAGTCCCCCAGCGTCCAAGCTTTCAAGCGTGACATCAAGATTCCTGTCAACGTATCAGTCATGTTCAGGGAATGAAAATTTCACCAGGTGCTTAGTGAAGCTGTAAAAATCTTAAAATGTTAGATTCGTTGATCTTTGTCAATTTTCTTTTCCCTTTTCCTCATTTTTCAATCCTCATCATGTTTCCTTTTTCCAATTTCTATTCCATTTTGCTATACTCATATCTCATTTTCCATGCCGTAATCTTCATTCTCCATTCCCCATTCCCCATTTCCCATACTCCACTCCATATTTTCCACATACCACTTCCTATTCCCTGGTATCTGGTCCTAGGTCCCCATTTCCCAATGACCATTCAAATTTTTTTTAAGTTAACTTAACTCTAAACTCAGATTTGCGCGAAAGGGCTCGTAATTTGTTGCATGACAAGGAATTTTTTTCCTGTAGGAGGCGAGAGCAAAGATAAGGCTTGACTCACTAGGGGTCTCAATACCGGTTATGGCCCCTGTTTAGCGGAAGTACATAGTAAAGTCGGAAATTGAACAAGCCGTGTGGGGCATGAGCAGTACTTATAAAGAGTTTATTAAAAGAATGATAACTCTGACCTGCTGACATCACTCGTTTCTGTTTTTTCCAAACTCCTGTCTTCTTTCCTAAGTTTTGACTGGCAGTAATTATGAAAGTGTTTCTCTCTCTCTTCAGTAATATACCTCTGCAATCCACCAACAATGACCATTTCTCCTTTACCAAAGGGGCGCTTCCACAACGACCGCTTTCGTTTAACAATCAGCGCAAGTGGAGAGATAATGTTTGTTTGGCCGTGATAGACTGGGAAGTAATCCTTGCCGAAATTCTCTCGAACAAATGCCTTGATAGAATCCTGCGTCATCTAGGAACAAAAATTATTGCAACCCTACATAATTTTTAAATTTACTTTGATGATGCTTGAGAGGAATAATGTAATATTTTCAACCAAAATGTTGCTGTGGGCTGAAAATAGGTCACCAGAATAGTCATAATGATGACAAATAACGTATTATGATTCAAGCGTGATTTTTAAAGCATTCGATTAATGTCCTTTGAGTTTAAGATCTCCCTATTTATTGGACTTGAACTTTGATTTTTAAGTCGCTTGTCCGAAAGGCCTGAGTATTTGAGAGAAGAGGTAATTTTCTGCGTGGTGATATTTTCTCTGAGACAAAATTTCATGATCACTCTCCAGAGGTAAACAAATTACTAATTTAAACCTTTGTAGCGACACTCAAAAATAAATATAAAATTTACACTTGTCGTGGATAAACACATAACCATGGTCTGGTGGTTGGGAACTATTCTACACAACTTGTAACAAACAAGTTAATAGATGTGAAACTGATCTATCTCCAGATTTCAACAGTATGACAACACACCAATAGCTACTCATGAAAGTCTTCCCTATTATGAGATTTAGCGTCATACATATTTTTATTGTACGGAGCTCGATAAATTTGAATGAATAAGATTTTTGTGATTTTTCTGAAATAAGAAATCTAACCAAGATAAACATTTCGTAGCTTGTTGATGGTAAGAAGCATGCACGCGCTTACCTTGTAGTGCCGCAGCGACAGAAATATCGATTAAGGAACTATGTCACAACCGTTGTCTGACTGCCTGCAAGCACTCCTAGGTAACAAGACCTTTTCCTTCAATTTTAGGTAAAATTAGATGAAATCCTTTTGACGAGATCGCGTTAAATCACGGCGTAGAATGTTGTTAATTTAAGCCTGCTAAACAATTCTGTCGCGTTTGTTGTTGATGAATTTACTTTTAGCCCATACAAAGTTTCACTTTGCAGCGTGACGTCACGTGATTGACACTCGTAAATAAAAACAAAAGCAAACAGAGTGCGAGTGAGAAAATGTAACTAGGATGGACTTTAAATTACCGCTGGTAACTGAATGATCGAAAAACAGATTCTAAAACAAAAGATTAAAATTAGCATTTGGTTTTACACGTTAATCTGGTCAAATGAAAAAGCTGTTTTTATTTCTAACCTGTAAAGTTTTCGCTTGTATAGCTTCGATCGAGAAGCGTTTTCTCCTAAGTCACTGTGCAGACCACACGACCTTGGGCACAGAAATCGCTGACAAGAAGGACAAGATATCTCATTTGAAGCGATTGTGATTGGCTGGTTCTACGACTCTGGCTGAAAGGCTCTAGTTTTGGCAAACAGTGATTATTAGAGACAATTTTTTTATTTTGGTCTAGTCACGAGCGTGGGAAAAAGAAAAAATTCTAAGTCAAAAACGATAAATTTTTTTGGCGGCGCAAACATATGCACTGTAATAATTCGGAAGTAACGCTGGACTATATTACATGTGATCTAAATCAAATATCGTAGCATATCGCATCTTGTTTATCCAAGTTTGTCAGGCCAGTTTCTATAAGAAAGAGATGAATGCGCTGTTATATTTAATAAGCAGTTTTTCCTTTCTATTGTTTGTTTGCTTGTTATTCTAGACTACGCGTATTACTTTCTTTGGGCTCTCGGATGCAACTCGCCAACAATAATTGATGAAAACATTTTTGGCTGCTTCAATAGGTCAGAAATGTTTTGCCACTTTCTGGTTGAAAATTTCGTCAAAAGGAAAACTGCAGCTTTAGCGTCATCACAGACACAAAAATCGAACAGACAAATAGTTCATTGTGACCTTGAAGAAAGCGATAGAATAATAATTTTTTTCTTCCCACACACAAACAAAGTAACACAGCATGTGACATTTCTAAATCTAGAAAATTTCCATAATTGTACGCCGACTAAACGTATTAAAGCTGTGTTCTGTAGCTTTCGTATGGTATGGGTACTGCTCTTTTAAAAGTCGACCATCGTTCCCCAAGAAGCTTCATTTCGCACAATACGATAATCAGTCACTTTCAACCACATATTTTTCAAGCCGCCTCTCTTCGAGGGGACATTAATGACTTGTAATTGCTTTCAAGCGTTGTCAGTGTCTGTTGTCTATTTTTGGCTAGCTGACGCCAGGTGTTCCTGCCACGTGTAGCCCGAATTACATAGCAAAATGTAACGAGGCGGCAAGACCCTTCTCTTTAGACGGTAAAACCCATTGAAACATGTACTTCCGGGTTTAAAATGCTCAGGACGTTTTGCACACAAAACAGGGAGTTTAAATTTGAGACGTATGCCAAATTTGTGTGGCCTACACAACTTGTGTAACCACATTATGGCACGATCGGATTTATTTATTTATTTATTTGTACACGAGAGTCGAGCGCCTGTCACGTGGTCTAGTATCGTGGTATTGTAAGGCGCACTAATCTGAGTCAGCCATCTTGACTGTAAGCGTGGTCTCGAGTAATTTTTTTCAGGTGATCGTATCACGAATTAGTTCCCCTCACACAAGCCAACACATTCAGACCTGGCTTGTGTTACAAGTGCAGCTTGTGCAAGAGCTTCTACGTTCTTAAAAGACAATATTTAACTGCTTGAATCTTCGGTACGGGTTGTACCACACTGAAAGGAGTTATTGCACTCTCACAAGCC